>NC_065539.1:23423750-24070000 GCF_932294415.1 Quercus robur | reverse complement strand
CCCGGACAGAGTCAACGACTCCTCCAGCTTCCACTGCTCCATCCACCTTCACTCCTTCATCTTCTGCGGGTGGAGTGACACTTAAGGCCATCATGGCACAGCTTATGTGCATGGATGCTCACCTTGACACTCTCAGTGATGAGTTGTGTCAGGTGAACACTCATGTTGGTCGTATTGCACGATGATAGGTTGTCATGGGTGGTTTCACTATTGCTTCTTCTCTATCTCCATTAGCTTCCGAGGATGAGAGTGATGATGGCTCTAGCAGTGATGGTGCTGATAAGGACGATGGTGCTAGCTCGCCCAGTGATGATGAAATGTCTACTTGATTTACTTACCCTTTGTTACGTGACAAAAAAGGGGAGTAGTTTTGATATAAGAGGAGTTATACACATAGGGAGAAGGTTAGTATATAGGAGATTTTTGTGATAGGGGGAGTGTATATGAGGGATGTAGTGAGGATTTTTTTGTATCTTTTCTTTTCTTTCTATTTTAGATACATTATCTTTTGTACATCGGTTTTGTGACCACTTTGGTGATAGTAAACATTGTACTTATCTTTGATATATATTTGATGATGTTGTTATCACATTTCACCTATCTCTCCACGTGTTGTTTCTTTTCTATCTATATACACATGTTTATTTCTGTTTCACACAAAGATACCGCGATGAGTTTTGTTTAAAGTGTTTTAGAAATACAGTTGTCAAAGTCTTCTTGTCATAAACTCTCTTCTTGTAAATATTTTCAAGAGTTTGTGTTAGGATAGATTTTATTGTATTCAACAAGTGAGTTTGAATTGAGTGATTTATGACTTCTCTCATATGGTCATTTGTTTGTTTTGTGCTTTTGTCACGGATTGCCAAATGGGGAGATTGTTAGGACATATGTAAATCATGTTAAGAACCTGTGTCAATATTTTAAGTAATTGGCTAATCCTTTGACAAAACGCACTTTACTTGTAATTGGGTAGATCTAGGATCTGTTTAATATTTGAAGGAACAAGGTTTCAAGTTCAAGTGTTAAAACCATGTAAATCTATCCAAGAAACAAGTGAAGAAGTGCTAGATTTTAAAACTCGACAGCTAATATCTATTGAGGTTTAAAAGTTGTTGAAGCCTAATGCTCGACAGCTAGCTCGATAGATAAGCTATTTGTTGAGATTTATGAAAAACGGATTTTCAATTCTGTTTTGCATCCAATCTATGGGTACATGTTTAGGCTTTCTTTTATCACAACCCTAAACATATATAAGGATTATTTTAAGGGCCATCAAAGGTTGCGCGAATGTGAAGCAAAGTTATGTTCATGCAAATTGTGACTGGAGACAAAATTTGCCCTAGTTCATCTTTCTCTTAAAGAAGTTGTTGTGTTTGTACTCCGAAGGGTTTTGTGAGCAAGGAGCTTCTTGATCTTCATCGTGTGAGGAACTGAAGAACTTTGTAGCCAACATCTTTCTCAAGTTGGTGAGTAAGCCGTGTACTAGGATCTGCGTATCGAATTGGTTAGTCACGTACTGGGAGCCGTGCATTAAAAGGAGAGATTGTCACCACAGAACATGTCCAATTGGCATTGGGATAAGGTTTCAACTATAGGTTGGTATAAGGTACTGAGATTCCTTTACTTGTAACTGCTTGTTTTGATAATAATGGATTCTTGGGAGTGGTGACTTTAAAATCACCCGATGAGGTTTTTGCCATGTAGGTTTTCCCCATTCATAAACAAATCACCGTGTCAATTTAATTTCCGTTGGATTTAAATTAATTGGTGATTTGTTTTTGCTACCACGCTTATTGCATGCTAATTGAATTAATTAATTAACTTGGCTAATTAATTTGTTAATTCATCACAAGGGGTCAATACATTCTTAGCCTATCATTTTCATCTTTCTTTTCTGAATTTGTGTTCTGTTTCTTTTCTTTCCCTTTCTTTATCTCTCTCTCTCGGATAGACCTTTTTATGGCACCCAAACAGAGAAAATCCACTCCGGCTCGGAACCCTCTTTATGGTTCCGAGTCATCCTCTTCTGATCCCCCTGTTCCATCTCATATCTAGTTCTGTGATGAGAAGCCAAGTCGGACTTCTATGAGAACTTTCAAGACCATGGTGTTCATCTGGAACGCTAGGTCATTTTGTTGAATTTCTCCGACACCACTCTACCCAAAGTCATTTGGACTCGGGGATGGGAGTCCCTCTGTGGGAAACCCGAGAGATGTTCAGTCATGTTTATTTAGGAGTTTTACTCCAACATCCACGCCATCGATACCTCTGTGCCTCAATTTGGTACGACATTCAGAGGTACACGTATCGTAGTTACTCCGGATCTTATATCTGAGGTACTACAAGTTCCCAGGGTAGCGTATCCTGACTACTCTAGTTGTGAGCATCTCAGGACGGTATCTAGAGACGAGCTTATTTCTCACTTTTGTGAGAAACCTTCTCTTTGGGGTGGTTTTCTAAACACCCCTTCTTGGGCTTTGCAAAAGATTTGAGATTTTTGAACATGGTGATGACCTTCACTCTCATTTATAAACCTTTAATGTCAGTGTTCGGTGGTAGTTTTTTTTTTTTTTTTTGGTTGTCGACAACGTATCTGTGGAGGTGGAAGAGTGGTGAAGGAGAGTGACAGACAGAGACAGAGATAGAGACAGAGATAGAGAGATAGAGATAGAAAGAGTCAGAGGTATACACTTTTTTTGGGTTTAGAAATTGAAAGCTCGGATTTGTGTGAAGACACAAGAGCTGTTTAGACCCCCAATTAAAAGATTACGACTAGATTGCTTTTACTCTAACTTATCTAAGTGCGGAAACAAGAGTAAATGAAGCACAATCAACCAATTCTACTCTAGTGCATAAACATGAACAACAAACAATAAAAGTAAGGCACAAGAGTAAGGGAAGAGAGATGGAAACACAAGATAACACGGTGATGTGTTATCGAAGAGGAAACCGAAGAACTCGGCGAAAAACCTCTCTGCATGTTGGGATACATGAATAGCAAGAGACCCTCCAAGACTAATCTACCCAATGTATCTAAGCTCTTCAAGCTCCTACTCCAACAAGACTTCTTGGAATCGTGTCTTGTCTAGTTTTTTGGATCTCGCAATACGGCTAATTGCATTCGCCAAGCCTCACCGGCTTCTTTTGGCAAATCCCCAAAGCTTCCCAAGCTCCAAAACACTCTCTACACTCTGAAAAGGTGTGGGTTGTGTTTGGGTACAAATCTCTTCTCAAGGTATGACAATGAGAGAGGGAAGGAGAAGAGGCTAGAATGATTTCCCACTAAGGATGAGTAGTTCTCTCTCTAAAAGATAGGTGTGTGTGTTGTAGAAAACCTATCTAGGGTTTTTCTCTTTGAATAGCCTCATTTACTTTTGTGGATAATAAGGGTATATATATAGTATGGGTGAAGGGTAAGAAAGTCACTCTTAAAAAACCTCCAGGTAGAATGTTTCGCGACTATCTCGTAGGAAGGCCTTACCTGTGAGACACTCTTGAAACTAACAGCCTGACACGACTCTTTAGCTTCCAGTTATGTGCTTCTCACGTGACTCTTTCGCGGGTTAGCTTCTCGCGAAATCCACTTGATCTTCAATTAAGCTTAAGTCTTAACTAACTTAATACTAAACCCAATACAATAAAATCCCACAAAATAAAAGGAGCAAAATTAAAGCAATTACAATACTTTTTGTCATGGAATAAAGATAACATAAAACATAGTTATAAATCACAACTTTACAATTTCCCTTTTGGCTATTCCGTGACAAAACGCCCTATAACAGACTCTAGACTTAAACGTGAGTTTGGGAACAATGGCAAAACTCACTCACACTTAAATCTAGAAGCTGTGATGAACTTGGAACATATATATCTGTAACCTGAAACACTTGCACAAAACACATTAGACCCTCAAGGTAAAGCAAGTAATAAAAGGACAAGTATAGTATAACAAGTAAATTGCGATCAATCAAACATGATGTTAAACATGTGAGTAACTTGAACATACACCAAAACAGTCATATAGAAATGACTACAATGATCATATAGCAAAGCAAATGATCATCCAAACATGCAACCAATAAAGCACAATAACATAAGGATGTATGCATGTCCAACACATAAACACGATGCGATGAGAGCAATAAATCAAACGTACTAAACATAACTCAAAGCACCATAAAGTAATGAGAAAACAAGCAAAAGGTAAAACAAAACAAAACAAGGTTTTCTAAAAAAAAATGTCTTCTCCCCCTTGGTATATGCATCTCCTGTATGACTTTCTCTTCCTACAAATGTGCACAAGATAGCATTTCTTCCCCTAAGAAAGTGCACATGAATCATATAGAAATGACGATACAATCCGGTATACTCTCTAAAAGGTCCAAAAACATGTTATGTGTGCTAAAAGATCCAAAAAGACTTAACTAGCATGAGTGAATGCAAAACATGTTAAGTGATAGAGTGTGTGCAGCAAGGTGCATCTAGTGTGCATGTGAGATGCATGACCAATGCATGAGTAAGCACTCAAGGGGAAAAGTGTATAAAACACACAACTAATGACCAAACATGATAAACATGCATAATCATGGTAGTCCCCAAAGTTTGGTACTCATATGAGTCTAAAACAAAGAGAAAATTCCATTTGGGCATTTTATCAAACACTTGATATGCATCACCATACTTAACATGTGGGTAATTCATGAGTATGTGTAAAACTGCCTAAATACATGTTAAAATTGCCATATGGGGCCAACACAGTCACAAACAAGTCAAATGGGACAAAGCCCAATCAAAAGATTGACAAAATTTTGACCAAAATTAAGGTTCCCAACCCCTTTTTCAAAAATCCCCAAATCAAGTAAACCTAGAACATTTTCTGCATAATCTAAGGAAAAAGAAGAAAAGATTGTTGAAAACATACCTTTGAAGTGATTTTGCAAAGATTGTACTTGAAGTTTGTCGGGGTTTTGATTGAAAAACTATTTGGGATTGAGAGAGGCACGAGGAAGGTGAAAAGAGGGAAACTGAAGTGTATTTGAAAATCTGTCACATCAGCCCTTTAAAACTGAAAACACGCGTTTTTCATGGGTTACCTACTCACGAATTTATTCGCGAAAAATGCATTTGAAGCTCAAAACCTTTCGTGGGAAGTCTTTAGTTGCGAAACAGTCGCGAAAGTCTCTGTCTGAATTTTGTGTTTTCAAGTTTTGCCTTAACTTATTTTCGTGGGAAGAGCTTGGTTACGAGCTTCTCGCGAAAATGCTTGTGAAGAAGTTTTTGAAGAAAAGCATGAAAAATGCAATTTGACTAAAAACTTAAAACACGAAAGCATAAAAACACTTTCAAAAACATATAAAATACTCAAATATCTTTTTGGATTTGATCAACAAGCAATTGAGCATACATATCGCATTTGATCATGTACAATCACATAAATGAAATAAGTATTTGTTGAAAAAAAGTCTTGTGTGTTGTGGGTGAGTATCAAATGTGGAATAGTCCATAGTCTAGAGTGAAGCTTCAATGATCAATTCAATCAAGTCATACACAACTGGTGCAAGGTCAAGAGATTTATCTCAATTATAGAAATAAACATATATGACTTCCCACAAAAATGATTACATAACTTTGAAACTTTTCATTTGGCTTCTTTTCAAATCATAACATTTGATCAATTTTTGAACAATACATCTCATTTTGAGATCGGTACTTGAAATTTTTGACATTTCATTTTTGAGAATAAGCCTTTGGCTTTTTGAGCACCATACATTTCAATCCAAGTCACTTTCCCTTTTTCCTAGTCAAATACTAGACAGCTTTTGCAGCTCATTATCTCTTTCCATTTTGAGATTTACGTTTGTTGAGCTCTTTAAGCAAAAACATAAAAAATGTGGGAAGATATATAGGCACAAGTCTATGCATGTATCAAAATCATTAAGCCTATTGACCAATCTTTCATGATAAGCTTGAAGATCGATTTACAACAGTCATACATAGATTTCAAGATTTTTACCACAAAGATAGATGTGCATATAAAACAAGCTAAGCTCGTAAATGCACTACGCCATTAGTACGAAGGTACTGGGCCAAACTCACATGTGATATACACAACACAAGCGATCAAGCTTTTTAGAGATTTTTCAATTTTTATGGGTTTTTGAATTTTTCAACACATTAAAAAACAGAGCAAGTAAAGTAAGATCAACAAACAAAAACAATGCACATAAAGAAATGCAAGATGCACAAAATGTATGAAGATATGACATTTAATGCATGAAAGGTCCTACAAAGATTGAAAGAATTAGATCAAGGACCAAAAGAGCATAAGCTCAACCATAGGAACCCTTTCTCATCCAAACAGAACAAGTTTTTGGAATGAGTGTCTCATGAGAAGTGAGACGAGGGTTGGAAAAATGAGAACCAAAGATGCACATAGACAAGGAGGTAAGAACATCAAAAACTTTCTTCAACAACTTACCATTTTTCCCCAAATCCAGTTTTGCTTTTAAAGCATAACTTCCAAAAAGCTCAAGTTTCGCTTTTCTTTTGATTTTTTTAAGAGCTTGAAACTTAGAGCAATGAGGTCTAAGATGACCAAAGACACCACAATGGTGACAAACAATGTGTTTAGGTCCACTAGGCTTTTTGGGAAGGGATCTAGCAACATGGTTTTGTCCTCTCAACTTTGGACATTGAGATATTATATGGCCAATCACACCACAATGGTGGCAAGTTGGAACAAATTTAGATCCATCTAAAACCGTAGGTTGAGACCTAAACGGTGGCTTTGGCTTAAGAGCCTTTCTCTCCACTTTTTGATTTCTTTTGTGTGGAGGAATATACACCGATTTGTCCTTTGAGGTAGAACACACAATAGGCACAAAATCGGGTACCACGACATGATTGCAACAAATATTTTCATCATTTTTTGTAATAGGTTTAGTAATCAAACACTTGGCATGCATATTAAGAGATTCATTTTCACATTTAAGATTATCAACTAGTTTGTTAGACAAGACAAGTTTAGCATCCAAGTCTATATTCAAACATTCAAACTCTTTCAGCTTTTTAAGAGAATTTTTAGCAAGTTTCTTTTACTTTTCAACCAGGTTATTGGATTCATTGAGCTTAGCAATCAAATCATCCTTTTCACAACGAAACTTACTCAAATTCTTACGAAACTTTTTAGCCTCTTTTTTCAAGAGTTTGATGTTAGGAATATCAACAACACCTATAGATTCATGTAACATAGCATCATAGTCATGAGGATTATCACTTATAGAGGCATTTTCACAAACACATGGCATGTTATACTCATCATCAACCAAAACATGCATAGAAGCATACAAAGTATTATCCATGACAAAACACACAAGGGGTCAAGGATCACACTTAGGTAATGAAACCAAAACAAGTGTACCCATTTTGATACTAATTGAAAGCTCGGATTTGTGTGAAGACACAAGAGGTGTTTAGACCCCCAATTAAAAGATTACGGATAGATTGCTTTTACTCTAACTTATCTAATTGCGAAAACAAGAGTAAATGAAGCGTAATCAACCGATACTACTCTAGAGCATAAACATGAACAACAAACAATAAAAGTAAAGCACAAGAGTAAGGGAAAAGAGATGCAAACACAAGATAACATGGCAATGTGTTATTAAAGAGGAAACCGAAGAACTCGGCGAAAAACCTCTCCGCCGCCCTCCAAGCAGTAACTTGATCCACTAGACAGTCAGTTGGGATACACGAATAGCAAGAGACCCTTCAAGACTAATTTACCTAATGTACCAAAGCCCTCCAAACTCCTACTCCAACAAGGCTTTTTAGAACCGTGTCTTGTCTAGCTTTCTGGATCCCGCAATACGCCCGATTGCATCCACCAAGCCTCACCGGCTTCTTTTGGCAAATCCCCGAAGCTTCACAAGCTCCAAAACACTCTCTACACTCTGAAAAGGTGTGGGTTGTGTTTGAGTACAAATCTCCTCTCAAGGTATGACAATAGGAGAAGGAAGGAGAAGAGACTAGAATGATTTCTCACTAAGGATAAGTAGCTCTCTCTCTAAAAGATGGGTGTGTGTGTTGTAGAAAACCTATCTAGTGTTTTTTCTCTGAATAGCCTTCTTTACTTTTGTGGGTAATGAGGGTATATATAGTACGGGTGAAGGGTAAGAAAGTCACTCTTAAAAGACCTCAAGGCAGAATGTTTTGCGACTATCTCGCGGGAAGGCCTTACCCACGAGACACTCACAAAACTGATAGCCTGACATTACTTTTCAGCTTCTAGTTATGTGCTTCTCACGTGGCTCTTTTGCGGGTTAGCTTCTCACGAGCTTGATAGCATGGCACGACTCTTTTGCTTCCAGTCATGTGCTTCTCACGTGACTCTTTCACGAGTTAGCTTCTTGCGAGCTTTTCTCAAAATCTACTTGATCTTCAATTAAGCTTGAGTCTTCATCAACTTAATGCTAAACCCAATACAATAAAATCCCACAAAATACAATGAACAAAATTAAAGCAATTATAACACTTTTTGTCATGGAATAAAGCCAATATAGAACATAGTTGTAAATCACAACTTTACATAAATAAATATGGAATGTATTAAATAAGAGATAATAAATAAAGATCAATAAGAATATTAGCATTAATAAAGGTCTTGTTTTGATCATTGGATCTACTTAAATCCAATGGTTTAAAAAAGGTGTAACTCTTTAGAGTTACACCAAGTATAACTTAAACCCATCTTATACATATTTTGGTAATTTTAAAGTTTCGAGGGGGGGGGTATTTTGGTCATTTTTAAGGTTTCAAAGGTATTTCAGTCATTCTTAAAGTTTAGGGGTATTTTGGTAATTTTTAGGTTTCGAGGATATTTTGATCATTTTATAGGTTTAGGGGGGAATTTTGATCATTTTCTAGATTTTAGAGGTATTTTGGTCATTTTTTAGGTTTTGGGGGTATTTTGGTCATTTTTTTAGTTTTAGGGGGTATTTTGGTAATTTTTTTGTTTCAAGGGGTATTTTGGTCATTTTTAGGTTCTTGCGATATTTTAGTAATTTTTTTAGGTTTAGGAGGTAATTTGATAATTTTAGTCGGTTTTTTTTAGCATATTTGGTGATTGTTTAGGTTTTAGAGGTATTTTGATTATTTTTTAGGTTTAGGGTGTATTTTGGACATTTTTAGTGTTTTTTGAGCATATTTGGTGATTTTTAGGTTTCAAGGGCATTTCAGTTGTTTGATAGGTTTAGGGGGTAATTTGGTAATTTTAGAGGATTTTAGTACTTTGGTGATTTTCAAGTTTTAGGACTATTTTGGTAATTTTGATTATTGGGTAATTGGGTAAGTTGGGATTTACCTATAATAATTGGGTTGGGTTGGGTTTGGGTTAGGAGTAATTAGTTAAATTGATGATAATGGGTAAATAGATTTTATATACCCAACCCAATTATGCCCATCCCAAACCCACCCATTTGACACCCCTAGTTCCAACCATCCTATATACATTTTCCACTTTTTATCCCTTCAGCTAATACTTAAAAAAATAAATAAATTCTTTATCGAATTCAAAACATGTCTAACACATCTAAGAATTCTCACAACTTTATCAAAAACATCTTAATCTTCATAGTACCAACCCTAATAACCAAGCATGCAACATCATTGACCATTATGACCATACCTCTATTACAAGATCTATGTGTCAAACTATTTTTTCTTTCGGCACACGGGAGAGTATGCAAAATCCAAATTTCTGATTCTAATAGAACATCACTACTTGATGAGACTAAAAGTAGATCTGCATCAACCCTATTGTCCTCTTATTTCTCTACAACGATACTAACTGATTCTAAGGGCTTCTTTTCATTCCTTTTTCAACTCTTTCCTCTAATACTTTTATTTATCCTTTTGACAATAATAGCACTCTACGTCTTTCTTCAAATGTGATCTAGGTTGAGATCTCTTCCTATTGGATTTCCTTTGTTTTGACATGCTTCTACTACCATTGTCCAACTTTGTCTTTGAAACATATCCATCAACTTGAGAATCATCACCATCCTTCTTTACCTTCATGCGCGATAGGATTACACCAACCATCTCTTTTTCTAAAGTCTCAGTCCCATACACCAACGTAGTCGCTAGATGATTAAAGGATGTAGGAGAAATGCCAATAGAAGTATTGCTTTATCTTACTCCTTAAACTTTACACCCTAAAATGTAACAATTGAGTGTTCAACATGTTAAGATGCTCCAATATATCTAAACCTTCGTTCATCTAGAAGCCATGAAGTTGTTATCCATGTAAAATTTGTTTCTTAGATATTCTCATATAAAGACATTTTAATTTATTCTAAATATGCTCTATTGTTTATATTTTTAGGATGTTGTGAATGACCTCATCAACTAGGTTTGAGAGGAATTGCACTGGTTGACTTCTCATTCTTCATCCCTTAACTTTTCGGGCTTCCTTAGTCTGTACTTTACCTTGCAATGCTTTATAAACTCCTAATTGGATTAATAGATACTCCTAATTGGATTAATAGATCCTACATCAGCCTTTACCAAATACAAGAATTTTCATTACCACCAAATTTCTCCACCTTCATACTTGGTGCTTGTTATCTTTAGTGTTATTAAGAGATCAAATCCTAACATTGCTATGATATATCACATGCATGTTGTACAATTGAACCTTCAAGATTCAAACTAACAATAGAAAAGACAATAATAAATCAACAAGCATACATACAAAAAACATAAGAATTTAAGTAGTCAAGAATATACCTACATCCATGGATGGCAACAAGGTAAAAGTTTCACTATAAAAATAGTGCATGAGCTTGTAAGTCAAGTATGGAATGAGCCTTGTCTACAAAGCATAGTGACCATGTCTTGCTTCTAGCGAAGCTTCTAACATAGAGAGAGATCACAGTAGGGGCACACGTGACAATTTCTTATTTTTCTAACTAATGGGCCGTATCTAGCAAAACCAACAAAAGAGTGATCAGAATAATCTTTCTAATACTACTGATTTGGGAAGCCCACCAACTTTCAAAAGGCTTATGGTCTTTTGGTGCAATTTAAGCCACATGCTGTGTCAACACCTTCTTTTTTTTTTCTTTTTTCTTTTTTTTAATTCATATGACCACTATCGAAATCTATTTTTTACCATGCAGACGTGGTGCAATTTCATTGGTTAAACCATATCACCTCATCATATCATCTCATCCTTAACTAATGACTTTTTTAGTTTTTAATTGTTAACGTGTAATAGACTATGGGCTTTAGACCCACCTTATTTACTTGTTTAGCACACATACTTGTACTGCATACTATGCTATATACTGAACACTATGCCTTTACTATATAAAAGCACTTATGTATATTTTATTACGATGAAATACAATAATGCTCATTCAGTATTTCCAACTTGGTATTAGAGTCATTACTCTAACTTTCTTGTGTCTTGCAGTCTTGTCTTTGTTGGTATTTTCCACTGCCTCAACTTCTTCGGTTAGTAAATCTTTTTGGTGCCCTTTCCTAATTGCTCTATCACCGTCAGAGGTCCTCAAGGATGAATCTCCACCGCCAGAAGCTCGCTTTTCACCACCAAGACTACTGCCTCTTTTGGATCTTTCACATCGGATCTCCAATTAGGACATAAGACATATCATTGTGTAGATCTTCGACCGATCTACTCAACGTTGCTGAAATCATCCTCGTCTAACCATTCATGTGCCTCCATGCATTGGTCAAAGTTTTGATGAAATTTTTCCACGCGACTCACTCGCCATAAGTGTTGTTCCAATCCTGTCACTGCCGCCACCATCGAAATTGTCTTTCTCCGATCTACATCATCAAAAAAGAATCGGTTTCATCAAAAGACCCATGCACCCTCACACGTCGCCTGAAGTTTCTACATCTTCATCTACATGCCACTATTGCTGCCTACTGACGTCATTTGTGACGTCATCCTACCATGTCAGCCCTAGTAGATGTCATTTGTGACGTCATACTACCACATCACATTGCCACGTCAACCCCAACTGAGTCATCAACCGCGTCACTTGATGTCGTCATCTACTCTTGCATCATCCACTGACATAATCCTTTGATGTCATCCTTAGTCGATTATAGACTGTTAGGTTCTAAAAGTTTAGAACAATTGACAAACTGTAAGTACAAACTTGTCTAGATATAGATCTTAGAGTCTATTGATATTATTAGACAATGCTCAAGATGATTTAAGTCAAGATTCAAGAACAAGTAAGTTGCAGAAAGAAGATTTTAGAATTTGTCTGGTTCGACCGATCGAAAGACAGGCTCGACCGATTGAAATACGGGTCTACAGAATTTTAAGTCGGCCCAAATAGCAGTTCAAGCCCATTAAGGATTAGGGTTTCAGATCTAAGTACATTTTTGTGAGGCTTTTCAAAGAGAGAAAAGTGTGCCTCCTTTGTATCTAGGGTTTGGTACCCAAAAAGCTCTCTCAGATCTTCTACCAGTGTTATTCCTTGAAGAATCTTAAGATCTGGTGCTGTAGAAGTTGTTGCCTTCTCTAGTTATCAAAGGTGCTGATGATCTAATCCTTCAAGGGTGGTCTTGAAGTCACAAAATGGAGAGTTCATGTTGATAAACCTTTGAGTGGGATTTCAAAGTCACAAGTGTGGGTGCTTGTGTTGCAAATGCCAAAGAAAGAAGTAGTCTATGGATTTGGAACTTGCACGTGGTCATGTCAGTAAGTTCTACATGTGGTAGGAATAGGATGTTAGTAGTCTAAGTCTTATTGTAAAATTAAATTCTTTTTAGTGGATTTACTTTTTACCATGAGAATAGCTAGGTTAAATCCTCCCTAGGTTTTTTACCGGTTTAGTTTTCTTGGGTGATCATATCATTGTATTCTTTATTTTCTACTGCTTTACATGATATGACTTTATTGTTTTAACCTAGATCTGAATAATTACTGAAAGCCAAAGAAAGAAGTAGTCCGTGGATTCGGAGCTTGCACGTAGTTGTGTCTGTAAGTACTACATTTGGTAGCAATAGAATGTTAATGGTCTAAGTCTTATTGTAAACTTCAATTCTTTTTGGTGGATTTACTTTTTACCTTGAGGATAGCTAGGTTAAATTCTCCCTAAGTTTTTTAACGGTTTGGTTTTCTTAGGTGATCATATCATTGTGTTCTTTATTTTCCGCTGCTTTACATGATATGACTTTATTGTTTTAACCTAGATCTGAATAATAAACTTAAGTATTTACTTGGTTAATTGATTAGGTTAAACAATCTAGTTTATAGGGATCTAAAAACCTAACATAGACCATTGACCGTTGATTTTCTGTTAACTTTGACCAACTTGGATCGTTGACATTTTCAGGTTTGACTTTTTGTAGTCTAGGTGCTTATTACCCAGTTTTTTGCATAGATTTCATTTTTGTAGTCCTTTTTTTTTTTTGGTTGCATATTTTGCTTCCAAATGAAGAAAAATGACATGTCTTCTTATTGCAATATTCGTTGTCGACAATCCAACAAACGATTTTGCAATTTTTGCAGATGTGTTGGCCATAGTATTGAGACTTGCTAGCATCATAGCAAATCAGTTGTATCTATTTTTGCTGCTACTGTTACTAACACTAAGAGTATCCAACCAATGGCTTCCATTTGCAGGAAGTCCAAGTCTTTTGGATCCACTATTACCATTTCCATAGTTGACCAACAAAACAACATCGCTAATACTTTTCATATGATTGGTAATACATCTATTTCTTCTCTCTTAGTTTTATCTGGTATGTCTCATTCCTCTTAGCTTATGTATTCTGCTTGTTGCAATCATATGACACCTCAATCGTCCTTGTTTTCTCAACTTGAACCTGTACCACATCCTCTTAATATTCGTACAACAAATGGTTTCACAATGTTTGGTCATAATATAGGTTCTATCTCAACCTCCAACCTCTTGGTTATTGAGGTATTTAATATTCCTAACCTTTCTTACAATTTATTTTCTGTAGGACAATTAGCTGAGTTGGATTATTGCATTACTTTTGATTATTCTAGGTGTATTGTGTAGGATTTGAGGATGGGACAGGAGCTTGGGACTAGTCCTAGAGTTAGGCGTATGTTTCCCATGGATAACCTTCGTCTTCCACCTATTGCTCCTGTTTTTGTTGCTGCTGCAGCTATTGTAGTTTCTTCTATTCCTTCCCTTGCACTTTCGCATGCTTGACTTGGTCATGCATCTTCCTCTCGGGTACAACACTTGGCTTCTAGAGGTTTGTTAGGTTCAAGGCCCAAAGAAAATTTTGATTGTGTTTCATGTCAGTTAGGAAAACAACTAGCTTTGTCTTTCAATACTAGTAAATCAATGTTTACTGATATCTTTGACCTACTTCATTTTGGTATTTGAAGACCTTCCTTTGTCTCTAGTATTGGGGGATCTCGATATTTTGTTGTCTTTGTTAATGATTATTCTCATTATAGTTGGATTTTTCATATGATATATCGTTATGAATTGTTACAAGTATATTGTAACTTTACAAAAATGGTTGAAACTCAATTTTCCTAACGTATCAAAATTTTTTGATTTGATAATGCTCATGAATATACTCAATATGATTTCAAAGCTATTTTGCATTCCTATGGCACTATTCATCAACTAACTTGTGCAGGTACCTCTCAACAAAATGGTAGAGCCGAATGAAAATTTCGTCATATTCTTAACACTATTTGTGCTCTCCTTCTCTTTGCCAAAATTCCTACTCTTTTTTGGGGCAAAGCCACTCTTCATGTTGTTCATGCTATTAATCGTATTCCCAGTACATTCATCCAAAATCAAACTCCATAAGAGTGCCTTTTTGGGGTACCTCCAGACTATCACCACCTTCGCTCCTTCAGTTCTGCCTATTTCATTCTTCTTCAGTCGCATGAGAGCATAACAAACTTGAGCCTCGATTTAGACTTTGTTATTTTCTTGGTTATGCGAAACTCAAAAAGGGTATTAGTGTTATGATCTTGTCTCTCATCGTCTTCATATCTCAAGCAATGTTGTCTTTTGGGAAGATAGCTCCTTTGTCGAGCTCTCTCACTTCCATGCCTCCCTATCTACCTCCTTTGTCTTAAATATTTTTCCACATGAGCCACATATCTATATATCTATATAAAACTGAAGCCTCTGAAGATTCCACAATTTTCCACGTCAGCACAATATTTAAATATAATATAAAAATAAATTTAAAAAAAGAAAAAGAAAAAGAAAACATAAAAACTGAAGCACGGGAAGCCACTAAGAAGTAATATATAAATCTCTTAAAACCTAAACCTAAACCTAAATGTAAGGGAAAACTAAACCTGAACCTAAACGTAAGTGTTATTTAAACCTAAACCTGAACTTAAGGACTAAGGCAACATAGAAAGCAAATATCAATGTGAGGGGAAAACTCCTTCAATTCAACATGGCCTTTTCTCCATTCATGGAGATGGGGTTGGCCTCTCTTCACAAAGATATTGATTTTTGTGATTATGTGAAAAGGACTTTGGGTGTTCTAATTTCTAAATAAGTTTGAAAATTTTTATATTTTGTTTGTTTTGCTTCTATTTCGTAAACACTGCTTGCCAAAATTTGTTTTGCATTTTTCAATGACTTCTTTGGATTGCCTTTTCAATGTTTCTATTGAGTGGACTCATAATCTCAATGATTTTCTACAGATTATGCTATTTTACCATGTTTTCTTTTCTTTTGTAGCATGCAGCTTATCCAAATTTGGACAGTTCCACCTTTCCTTGGTGTCTATGATGGTCATGGAGGTTAGCATATGACTTTTACTTATTTTTCCATATTTTCCTCCCATATCATTACAAATTTCTTCCAATTAAAATTGCTTTTTGAATTGAAACTTTTGTCCTTTTTTTGCTGGTGTTGGCATCTTTTTCAGAATTAATACATTCTTTTGAGCGATATTTAGATTTGCTTATGAATCTTAATTCATTTGCTTAGGAATCTAGATTCATGAGGTCTTGGTTGGCTATGTTGAAACACTAAAATTGTTTGGATTCAATAATATAGTTAGGAAAAATTGAGAAAATAAATTCATAAAGTGTCGAATTGTAGGAGTAGTAGCATTCACAAAAGGAACTTGACACTTCAAAAAAAAAAAAAAAAATTATGGGAACACCAACAATTAATTTAATTCACAAATTTCACTCTTTCGACCTTATTCTTATTTTTTTTAGAATAACCTTATACTTATTGAAAGCTAATGTAATATATGATATTTAAAATAATTGTTACATATCAAATATACGCATATTCTTACTAAAATATATGTATAAGCTATTTCTATTAATTAAGGTTTCTTATTCGTATATTCTTATTTGTTCTGGGTAATGGTAAGGAGAGCTGGGTGAGTTTTAAATATGAGAGGTTACCAAACCTCTGTTATTGGTGTGGGAAGTTGACCCATATGGATAGGGAATGTTCTATTTGGACGAAGAGGAAGGGTACTTTGTTAGAAACAGAGCAACAATTTGGCTCGTGGTTGAGAGCTACTACTCCTAACCTTGCAAGGAAAACAGTGGTACGGGTAGCAGGTTTTGAGGAAGAGGGGAATGGGGTTGGTGATCAAAGCATGGTCAAAACTCCAGGGGGGGGGGAAGGAATGTGCAAACCGAAAGGGAGAATGACACTGATTCAATTAGTGTTTTCGAAGCTCACAACCAGGATATTCATGTTGAGGGTGGGCAGGGAGTTTTAGTGGATGAAGGTGTGAAGGAGGGTGAAGTTCATAGCTCATGCATGGCTACTTCTGGTCCGTTGAACCCACAGTTAGCAGCTCGGGTTATGGTGGATAATGAATTCCCTGTTATTGAGGTGGGTATGCAGAGGAGGAATACTGATCAGGATTTTCAAGAGCAATTGGATGGAATTGATGCCGAGTTGTCAAGATTTGAGACTAGGAAGGGAATGGGAGAAGGAAGTGGACCTGAGTCAGAATCTGGTGGGGCTGATCAGTCTTGGGCTTTGGTGGATGATTCGAATATGTCATTTCATATGGGTGTCTCCCAGTAATCAGATAAGACAAAGAGAAGGTCAAGCAGGGGCAGAGTTGGTAGGAAATCAAAATCTATAACTAGGAAGGAAGTGACCAAGTCCACGGACACAAATGGGACAGTTTTGAGGAAAAGAATCCATCAGGAATTAAATACAGAGGTGGTAGCAGAAGATGGGTGTAAGAGAAGTAGGAATGCAGAATTTACAGATTTAACAGTGGAGGCTGGTTGCCAGCCTCGCCAAAGCCAATGAATCTCTTAGCTTGGAACTGCCGAGGGCTTGGGAATCGCCGTGCAGTTGATGAGCTTGGGGATTTAATCCAAGCAAAAGATCCCGGGATAGTTTTTCTATCGGAAACATGGTCGACACAAGAACAGATGAAGGGAGTTCGAGATAAGTTTAAGTTTGATGGGTTGTTTACTGTTTCTAATGAGAGTAGGGGAGGGGGTTTGGCTATGTTATGGAAGGGGAGTACAAATGTATGGGTTGATAGTTTTTCGAGTTATCATATTGATGTTATTGTTAATGGAGGATCTGAGAATGCATGGAGGCTTACAGGGTTTTATGGTGAGCCTGATACAAGTATTCGGAATGAAGGGTGGAATATGTTATGGATGCTAAGTTCCAAACCAAGGCTGCCATGGTGTTGTTTTGGTGATTTTAATGAACTACTACAGCTACAAGAAAAGAGGGGTGGACCGCCAAGGGCTCATAGTCTTATGCAGAGTTTCAGGGACATTCTTGACCTTTGTGGATTTGTGGATTTGGGGTTTTCAGGTCCAGAGTTTACATGGCATGGTCGTCGTAGAGGGGAGTTGATTTGGGAACGACTAGATCGGGGTGTGGCCAACTATGAATGGTTGGCAAGGTTTCCTACAGGTAGAATTAAACACTTGCATTGTTTTACTTCTGATCATCGTCCAATTCTCCTTTCTTTAGATTCCAATGGTGAAAATCAACGGTGGAAGAGAAAGCCATTCCATTTTGAGGCAATGTGGTTGTCCGACCCAGAGTGCAAGGGGGTTGTTTCAACTGCATGGGCATGTAATCCTGAAGGTACACCAATGGTAGTGGCAACTAAGAAAATTAAGAAATGCAAAAAGATGCTAATGACCTAGAATAGAGACCATTTTGGGAGTGTTTTGCAGAAAATTAAAAAAACTAAGGAGCTGTTATGGGTGGCAGAAGAGGTCTCGGTCAGAACTGGGTGCTTGGAAGAGGTGAATCGTTTGAAGAAGGAGCTGAATGTCTTATATGATAGAGAGGAAAGAATGTGGCAGCAACGGTCTAGGCTTCAATGGTTGCAAAGCGGGGATCAAAACACGAAGTTTTTTCATGGTACGGCTACCGGGAGAAAATGAAGAAATTTCATAAAAGGGCTTAGGGATGTAGATGATATATGGTGTGAAGATGAGGATATTTTTTCGGGTTGTTTTACTACCTATTATGCAGATTTGTTTAAATCATCAAACCCACATGATTTGGATAGAGTGTTAGACGGTGTACAACGTGTAGTGAGTGAAGAGATGCAAGCTGACTTGGCAAGGCCTTATACGGTGGAAGAGGTTGAGCGTGCAATTAAAGAGATGGCTCCTTTAAAAGCCCCGGGACCTGATGGAATGCCTCCCTTATTCTACCAAACATATTGGACCGAGGTTGGTATGGATGTTTCTCAAGCTGTATTGTCTTGCTTAAATTCTGGCTCTTTGTTGAAATCCATTAACCATACTTTTATCACTTTAGTCCCAAAGGTCCAAAACCTTGAAAGAGTGATGGATTTCAGACCTATAAGCTTGTGTAATGTGATCTATAAAATTGTTAGTAAGGTGATTGCAAACCGTTTGAAGCCTCTACTAAACTCTATTATTTCTGAAGCTCAAAGTGCTTTTATTGGTGACCGTCTGATTACTGATAATATTCTTATTGCTTTTGAGTCCCTTCACCACATGAAAGCCACTTGCACAGGGAAGACAGGTTTTATGGCTCTTAAATTGGATATGAGCAAGGCTTATGACAGGGTGGAATGGATTTTTCTTGAACAAATCCTTTTGAGGATGGGTTTTAGGGAGGAATGGGTGGCTTTGATTATGGAGTGCATTACAACGGTATCTTACTCAATTTTGGTTAATGGGGAGCCAAAGGGCTTGATTAAACCTTCTAGGGGCTTGAGACAGGGTGATCCCCCTTCTCCATATCTGTTTCTCTTTTGTTCGGAAGGGTTGAATGCCATTCTCAGGAAAGCGGCTTTGAATGGGGAAATTCAAGGATTTTCTCTAAGTCGTAATGGACCTAAGATTACTCATCTTTTCTTTGCCGATGATTGTCTCTTGTTTTGCAGATCTACTTTGGAGGAGTGTGAGAAAATTCAAGAGCTTTTATCCTTGTATGAAGATGCCTCGAGCCAAATGCTTAATAAGAATAAGACAACTTTGTTCTTTAGCAGAAACACTGATGAACAGATGAAGGAGGCAATCAAATCATCTCTAAATGTCCCAGCCATTCAACACTACGAGAAGTATTTAGGGCTCCCTTCTTTTGTAGGGAGAGCGAAAAAACAATGCTTTACTCATTTGAAGGAAAGAATTTGGGCGAAGATGCAGGGGTGGAAGGAGAAATTATTGTCCCAAGCTGGAAAAGAAGTCATGATCAAGGCGGTGGTTCAATCTATTCCCACATATTCCATGAGTGTTTTTAAAATACCGGTTGGGTTGTGTAAAGACATTGAAGCCATGATTCGAAGGTTTTGGTGGGGTCAAGGGGATTCAAAGAAGATCCATTGGGTCAAGTGGAGTACTCTTAGTTCCTCAAAGACCATGGGAGGTATGGGTTTTAGAGATATTCAGAAATTTAATAATGCTTTGCTTGCTAAACAGGTATGGCGTTTGCTTCACCAAAAGGAAACGTTGTTATATAAGGTTTTTAGTGCGAAGTATTTTCCAATGGGGAATATCCTTGAGGCTTTGGTTCATCCTAAATGCTCTTATGCATGGCGGAGTATATTGCAGGCGCATGATGTAGTACGTAGAGGTGCAATGTGGAGAGTTGGAGATGGGAGTTCCATTGCTATTTGGGGTCAAAGATGGCTGCCTGACCAACCTAATGGTAGAGTTATTTCACCAAAACTTGCCTCCATTGTGACTTGTGTTAAGGATTTATTTTATCCAGGTACAAGGATTTGGGATCCGGGGTTGTTGGAGAGGACCTTTGTGCCTTGGGAAGCTGAATTAATTAAAAATATCCCAGTTAGTGAGGGGTGGATAGAAGACTTGCTGATCTGGCCATTGACTCCAGATGGACACTATAGTGTTCGTAGTGCCTATCATATGTTGTTTGAGGATGAAAGCAGGCAAGAACCAGGTTCGTCCTCCTCCAAAAATTCACATCAGGTTTGGAAGAGCATTTGGAAAATCAGAACTCCGAATAAAATACGACATTTTATATGGTGTGCTGCAAGAGATTCGTTGCCCACTAAACAAAATTTGAAAGCTCGGCATTTACCTGTGGAAGAGACGTGTGAACTGTGTGGAGATTCTCAAGAGTCACTCATGCATAGTATCTGGCTATGCGAGAATGCCCAATCGGTGTGGAAGTCTGAACTCTGCTTTGTCCAATATTACAGAAAAGGTTTTAGAACGTTTTTTGACTTATTGGAGGAGGTGTTGCGAAAAGGGTCAGGATTTCATGTGGCTTGGTTTTCTACAATTGCGTGGAGCTTGTGGTAGAGGCGAAACCGTTTGTGAGAGAATCAATCCATTTGGCCACTTCATGAGATTGGAGCACGAGCAAAAGATTTGGTGACTGAATTTTTGGATGCAACAAAACAGGATGTCAGGCCGAGAATTGGAGGTACATCAGCTCGCTGGATTCCTCCTCAGGATACGTTCTATAAAGCAAACTTTGATGCGGCTATATTTGAAGATTTGGGTAGTGCAGGTTTGGGAGTGGTGATCAGAGATTGTCATGGCCAAGTTATAGCTGCCTTAAGTCAGAAAATCTGGAAGCCTAACTCAATTGAAGCTGCTGAAGCATTAGCTGTTTGCCGAGCTGTTGTGTTCGCAAAAGAATTATGTATTTTTAAGGTGATTGTGAAAGGTGATTGTTTGAGGGTGGTGCAGGCCTTGAAAGCAAAGGAGAGGTGTAACACTCTGTATGGGAATATAATTGAAGATACGCGCAATCAAAGTTTATCCTTACAGTATTGTCAATTTTAGCATGTTCGCCGGGATGGTAATAAGTTGGCACATGCTCTAGCTAGGAGAGCGGTTTCATCCGCAAATTTTGATGTATGGGTAGAAGATCTACCTAGTGAGTTGGAGGTTGTATTCCAATCTGATTTACCTTAATAATATTGACTTACCGTTTTCTCAAAAAAAAAAAAAAAAAAAAAAAAAAAACTATAATGCGTATGATACATATAAATACAATTGTTACAATACAGGGCTTGAGGAAGAGAATTAGACATATTATTCAAGGTTTCCCAACTTTAATTCCAACAATTAGGCATGACTTTCCAATAGGTATATATATTCTCCTTGCAAAAATTTTATTACATATTCTCAAGTTTGGTGGAAACTAGAAAATATGCATATGTAGATGTGGCTCATGTATTTTTTTATTTATTTTTTTTTAATTTTGAAAATATGTCATGTCTTTCCTTATATTGTGAATGTAATTTTTGCAAAGCTATAAGGACTATTCTTTTGAAGGTAACCCATCTTTCTCTTATACTTATCAATTGTGTGTGTGTGTATATTATTATTCTTTTTGGTTTCAATAATTTCTAAGCTTAAAATCTTCTGAATCTTTAAATTTTTTGGCCTTTCAAAAGTTTAAACTTTAAAATTTTTGGATTATTTTTTGCAATGTCTAAAACTATTTGGCAGATTTCAACAACTATAGAGTATAGCCATGTAATTTTTTTTTAGGGTAGCCCATCTTTCTTTTATATATTTCTATTGTATGATTATATATATATATATATATATTTGTTTTGTTTCATTAATTTCTAACTCTAGATCCTCTGATTTTTTTTTTTTTTAACTCATTGTAACATTGAATAAAGTGAAAATATTTAACATTTGTTAACTATACGGTGCATCGCATGACTTTGGTTATATATATATATATATAGATTAAAAATCCATATAAAATACTTTTGCAGACTTAAGCAATCCAAGTCCTAATTGGATGCTTATAAAAAAAGTCTTGCTTGGATTCCATAATTATGCTCCACGGATATATATATATATATATATATATATACACACACACACGTTTTGTGCCTCAGCATTGGTTTTGTAATGTAATAGAGTTCATGCTGAGACAATTTACTTTAGGAAAATTAAGGCTTCTCCTTGTGGTGAGAGAGCTCTTTAGAGTTTGGGTTTTATGAGAATATTTTGATACTTGCTTTGTAATCTACATCTTTTCCTTGAATCATACAAATTTGTGTATTCTTTTATACACAAATACATAAGAGAGAGAGAGTCAAATTTAAATTCAAACTCAAAAGTTGATCATTTATCTCCAAATGTGCAAGGTTAATCATGAACACTATAAAAGCAGTGCAAACCCCAATATATTTTTTTTAAAGCTGAGTATAGGTATGAACTCTTCTTCTGTTATTTTCTTCTCCTCTACTTTGTTTAAAAAATAAATAAAAAATAAAAAATTATTTTATGGTTTTTCATCGTTTAAAGTTTAGACCCATTAAAATTTAAAACTTATTGTTTTATGGGTTTGTGTACTTTTTTCTTTTTCTTATATTTCTCTTTTGAATTGTTTCAATAACTTATTCTTTAATTATATATCTTTTTGGCATTTTGAAAGTTTTAACATCTGAATTTGTGTTAGTTTTTGTAATATTTGAACATGTTTAACAGATTTCAATGACTATACCATGTATTATTCTTTTGAAGCTAATCACTTTTTCTTTTATATTTCTCTATTGTGTAATCATATACATTTTTTTTTTGTTTCAAAAATTTATAGGAAGTAAATCTTATGATTCTTTAATATTTTTAGTCTTTTAAAAGTTTTAACATCTGAACTATTCTTTCGATGGTAACATGTCTTTCTTTTATATTTCTCTGTTGTGTGTGTGTGTGTGTGTGTGTGTATATATATATACATATATATAGGCTCTAAGTTTTTTGATTCCTTTCAACAGTTATAGTCATGCATTATTCTTTTGAATGTAATCCATCTTTCTCTTATATTTCTCCATTATTTAGTCATACATATTTTGTTTTGTTTCAATAATTTCTAAGTAGTGAATCATCTAATTTTTTTAAATTTTTTGGTCTTTCAAAAGTTTTAATATCTGAATTTTTTGAGTTTTCTTTTTTGCAGTATCTGAAACTGTTTGACAAATAAATTTTTGGTAAGCCATTGCATGTTCAAGTAATGGCTTTTTCATCAAATTGTAACACAAATTGAAGTCATACAAGAGCAAATCATGCAATGGTGTAGGTTCTTAATCAATTTAAGAATTTATAAAATTATTTTAGTTTACCTCACAAATAGGTAGGTTCCCGTGCATAGCATGGGTTAGCGACTAGTTTCTTCTATAGTTGCTCCCAATCCTTCTATAGACTTCTCTGTCCAATCACCTAATATTTTTGATGCCTCTCCAAGATCACCCTCTAATGAATAGGTGGAAGATGAACAGGTCTAAGACAAGCTTCCCAACTTTGAGTCTGGGTCCACTACTCTTGCTCTGGCTGAAGATTTGCACAAAACATTCCACCTCGTCACTCAACTTGAGTAAGATCTATTTTTGCACATTTACTTGATTATTACACTACCATTACTACACTGCACGAGCCTCACACATATTGTGAGGCTTCCACTGATCGTTTATGGCAAATTGCAATGAAAGAGGAACTTGATACATTATCTAAAAGTCATACTTGGGATTTGGTGACTCTCCCCCTGGGAAGTCTATGGTTGGTTGTAAATGGATTTACAAGATTAAGAATCACTCTGATGGGTCCATTGAGCTCTATAAAACTTGTCTTATTACAAAAGGTTTTACATAGGAGTATGAGATTGATTATGAAGAGACCTTTACTCCATTTGCTTGAACCTCATCTGTTTGTGCCCTTTTTCCTATTGCTAGTAAACGGGATCTTTTTCAGATGGATGTCAAAAATGTCTTCCTTAATGAGAATTTAAGTGAAAAGGTTTATATGTAACCTCCTTCTGGTCTCTCTATTGCACTAAACAAGGTTTATCACCTTTGACGTGTACTTTATGGCCTTAAACAAGCTTCATGAGCTTGGTTTGACAAGTTCAGCTATACTATCTCTCGCTTTGGTTAACTACCAATTCTTATGATTCTGCCTTATTTCTTCGTCGCACCGACAAAGATATTATTTTGCTTCTCCTGTATGTGGATGATATGATTATAACTGGTGATGACCTCTTTGGCATTTAAGAACTCAAGGATTTTCTCAATTAGCAATTTGAGATGAAAGATCTTAGACATCTTAGCTACTTCTTGGGTCTTGAAATCACTCATCCACTAATAGACTTTATATTACTCAAGCTAAGTATGCTTCTAAATGTTTTTCTCAAGCTGGATTCACTGATAGTAAGACTGTTGACACTCTAGTTGAACTTAATGCGCCTCTGACTCCCTTAGTAGGGAAACCATTGTCTAATCGCTCTCTTTATAGACGATTGGTTGGCAGCCTAGTTTATCTCACTGTCACTTATCAAGATATTTCCTATGTTGTTCACCAGGTGAGCTAGTTTCTGTCTCCTCCACAATCGACTCACTATGCTATTGTCTTGTGCATACTTTGATACATAAAAGACTTTCTCTTTCATGGCCTTTTTACTTTACTTAGTCTTCTCTTGTTCTCTATGCTTTCATTGATACTGATTGGGCAGGAGATCTCGCTGATTGAAGTTCAACTACTAGTTGTTGCTTTCTTCTTAGTTCTTCTCTGATTTCTTGGCGAAATAAGAAACAAACCGTTGTGGCCTGCTCCAGTATTAAAGTGGAATATCGTGCCCTTGCTGATACCACATTTAAACTCCTTTGGCTTTGATGGCTTCTTAAGGATTTAGGTGTGTTGACTTCTTCTACTACTCCTCTTTATTGTGATAACCAAATTGTCATTTACATTGCTCACAATGATGTCTTCTATGAACGGACTAAACACATCAAGATTGATTGTCATTTTATCCATTATCATCTTGTCCATGGTGCTTTCAATCTATTCTTATCCTTTTCTAAATATCAACCTGCAGAAATCTTCACCAAGTCACATCCTAAGGGACGTTTTCATGCTTTGGTTGACAACCTCAAGTTGGTTTCACATCCATCTTGAGTTTGAGGGGGGCTATTAATGTGTAATAGACTATGGGTTTTAGGCCCACCTTATTTACTTGTATAGCACACATACTTGTATTGTATACTATGCTATGTACTGCATATTATGCATCTCCTATATAAAGGTATTCATGTATATTTTATTACGGTGAAATACAATAATACTCATTCAGTATCTCCAACTTTTATTATTATTAATATTATTATTATTATTATTTTAAGAAACATTCTCAGCTAAAGCTAACTATAATTTCTCACTAGTGTAATAATTTAGTTTTGTTACTTGGTCATTCATCGTATTCTCATTTCATCAGCTCCTTTTAAATGCTGTACAATAAATAAAATAAAAAAAATAAAAAAAGGAGGGGGATGGGCTCATCTACATGCTGTGTACACAAGAATATAAATATTTTCTAGAGTTGTCTTCGAAGCAGATTCACAAATTTCATGCGAGCTCTTCAAGCCAGTGCAACTAGTACTCGAAAAATCTCAACAGTTGCACTTGTAGAAGATAGTATAGACTTGGTTCTTAGCTAATGACAACGTAGGAAATGATAATCCAATGAAGAAACCGAAAACTACTCGAACAAAAGTAGTTACGGTAAACATTATAGACTTTTTTTTTTTGAGAAGAATAAACATTATAGACTTGGTTCGTGGGTTTATAGAGGATCGCATTTTCTTTTGTACATCTATATATATATATATATATATATAATAGCAAAAGTTGAGAGAAAATGGAGTCCTACAATTAAGGAGGTGTTGACAATTAGGAAAAGTACCTAACTAAAATTCAGACAGGTGTACAATTTAATCTTTAAAAAGTCGTACGGTGCATCGTTTGGAGAGGCATCCTATCATAGCCCGATGGTCTCTTGAGTACAGATACAACACTAATTGCTTAAATGGGTAAACTACATTCAAAAGACTTGACCGTGTACGGAGAAAGAGAGAGAACGACAGAAAGAGGCAGAGTTCGTAAGGCCCCAAGAGAAAAAGAGAAATATCCAAGGCTGGCGATTGTTCGTTCCCTGGCCAGACTTAGACCATCGGAATAGCAAGCACAGAAAGAAACTGTTAGGCCATATATCAATCACTCGAATCATCGGAACCGGCACCGGTAAATTTTTTTTTCCATTTTTTAGATCTGGGTATGAAATTTTACTTTTATTTGAGTTATTTTGTTGGATAGGTTTAGATTTGATTCATTTTTGTTTTGGGTTTTAGGGTTTTCTATCAAAATGTTTGTAGATATTTGCTTTTGTATTGAGAAAAAAGGGAATCGTTTCCAGTTCCTTTCAAAAATTCTTCCTTCTTCTTCTGACTTTTTAATTAACAATGCCTCCAACGAGTCCCTATTCTTTCTCTGACTTTTTTTCCACTTATACAATCGTAGTTAGATTTTGGTTCCAAGAATTAGGGTTAAGGAAATCAGAATTATGATATATGACTATTTTTTGTTAAATATTTTCGGTAATGGGTTTGTTTGAATTCTTCTCTTTTGGATTTAAATCATTCAATTTCTTTCTCTGCAGAAATGAAATGGAGTCTTTCTACAATATAGAGTATCTAATTTAATCAAAGCAAATTGTTCGGTTAAGGTTTGTTAGAACTGCAAGCACAGAGAGACATGCTGTTTAGCCGTAACCGGTAAAGTTTTTGTTTTTGTTTTGTTTTTTTTTTTTTTTTTTCATTTAATAAATCTGGGGATTGAATATGATTTAGGTTTGAATTTCTTGGTTGGATTCGTTTAGATTTAGATTTAGTTATCTACCACGTAGGAAAAAGACCCGCTTGAAAAACAAACACGCTTAAAACAAACTTGAAACGCCACACTCAAAGGAAAATGATGCATTTATATTTTCTGCATAATCTGTGCTTAGGGGGGCTGAGTGTAATATTTTTTTCTATTTCTGTGATGTATATCCATGGTTGTATTTCTGCTACTGCATATTCTGTTTTCTGCAGAACGGGTTCAGGATTTTCTGCATAATCTGTGCTTACAGGGGGGCTGAGTGTAATATCTGTTGTTGTTTCTGTTATGTATGTCCACGGGTTGTATTTCTGTTGCTGCATATTTTGTTTTCTGCAGAACAGGTTCAGGATTATCGGCATAATTTGTGCTTACATGGGGTAATTGTAATATCTGTTGCTGTTTCTGTATTTTATGTCCATGGGCTGTATTTATTTTGTTGCATATTTTGTTTTCGGCAGAACAGGTCTTTGTTCCCCTGTATTTATGCTTACAGGGTTGTTGTGTTTGTACATGTATTTCCCTTTTATCAAATAAAATTTCTATCTTTATCTCAAAAAAAAAAAAAAAAATCGTAATTACTGCCAACTGCAATTTGTTGGCATCGTTTGGTTTTGTTGAACGCCTCATGGGTAATTAGCATATCTTCTCAAACTTTCAAATGTCATTTATCTCAATTGTTAATTTAATTTTTTCCCTACTAGAAAAGTTATTGGGTTCTCTAATAGAAGAATTACCGTTGGGTTCTCTACAATAAAATGAAAGGTATGATAGCTTAAATTTTCCTCTTTGTTTCATTGTTCAATGAAATCTCTTTTCCATTTGCAATTGCTTTGATTTAGAACAAAGATTTCCTTAACAGCAACACAAATAAGACTATGAGTGCAAAAGTTTTATGGGAAAAGAAAATCTTAAAAAAAGAGATTTTAAGAACTTAACTGGAACTTAAAATAGATGGGTACATTCAAGGTTTTACTTTTAAGTTAGAAAACATTGGAGGAACTATTGTCGGGAGAGAGGAAGGAATTGAACAAATGGGGAGTAAAACCAAACTTCAAAACATAGATTTATGACAAAGTTTATTAAGCATATGGGCCAACAGCAAAATGAAGATTATCTATTATGTGACTAATTAGTGAAGCTGAGGGAAGAGTACAAAAATTAAAATGAAAACTCACTAGGAAATGAAAGCGGAGCCAGTTGTTGGCATTTAAGGGCCTTGACAGCCCTTCCTATGTTTTTTTTTATTGGATTTTGTTTTATAAGTAAAATTTTGATTTAGAAATTTTGATTAGACATGTTTAAAGGAAAAAGAAATGATAAGAGCTATCTAACACTCATTCCATGTGATCTAGATTTTAGTGGGTAGAACTAATTTCACATTTGTATGTGATCTTCATTTGGAATCAAATCAACATTAACATTTTGTTCTGAATCTTTTGATATGTCCAGGTATGCAAAAAGATCCTCAGTGGCTTGGTTGCTTACAACATTAGACCCATAAAGACTTTTAACAAAGAAAGCATGAAGTCCATAAACAAAGGATTACACTATTTGACTTTTGGTTTATTTTAAGATTAGAAATGTTATTTTGAGCTATGAATCTAAATATTTATGATGTTATGAAGAAAGGTTTCTATTTTTCTTCTACTGTAAGTTTAATTTTTTCCCGTTATTCAAATTATGTTAATATATATTATTATTGTTAGTGTATAGCTTAGACTAGTTTAGCCCATTGGGCTTAGCCCAGTATACTGTACTTGTAGTTTATTCCTTTTACTTGTACTGCACACATATCTAGCCTATATAAGGCTCTCTATTGTACATTATTTCCCACACATTAATATACAGACTATTCAGTCTTTCTCACACTTTATATTCTTAACATGGTATCAGAGCCAATCCTGTGACTTCCTGGTTCCTGTGGACATCTCCGGCGTTCTTCCGCTGCCCTCGCCTTCATCCAGTAGCCACTGTCAGAAGCGAGTCACCGCCGTCACGCCCACAGTCCTAGCAAATCTCGGATCTCACTGTTCTGCTCATCCAACTGTCAAAGCAAAGGCATTGAGTGACAGAACAGACAATCCCGAGAAAAACCCAACCAAGAACGGCCAGAAAACACTTCACACGCGCCCCTACGCACCGCCTGAAGTTTCTGCCTCACGAGCACGCGCTCCACGCGCCGCCACGCGCCGCCACGCGCCGTCACGCGCCGTCACGCGCCGCCACGTGCCGTCACTCTCACTCACGCGCCCCCACGCGCCAGACCAGCCGTTCTCCACGCGCCACACGCGCTTACACGCGCCACACGCCCCAGTCCGTTTCGCGAACTACCACGTCAGCCCTAGTGTGACGTCACCCTGCCACGTCAGCACACGTCAGCCGTTGACTGGACCAGACTTGACCGTTAACTTTGACTTGACCGTTGACTTTGACCGTTGACCGTTGACCAAGTCAAAATTTTTCAACAGGACCTGTCTTGCTCAGTTTTTCGCGTAGATTCTGATTTTGGATTCCGTTTCTGCATTTGAGGTATCTAAATATCACTTTTTGGTCATTTTCTTCATTATGGCTCAACAAAGTGAACGAGATATCATACGTCCTATCACCATCATGTTGGATGGTCCTACTAGCTATCATGCATGGTCTCAGAATATGACCGTCTTTCTCAAGGGTCATAAACTGTGGAGATATGTGACTGGTTCAATTCCTAAGCCAGTACCACACCCTAAGTCCAAAGCCACAGCTGCTGAAGAGTCTTCCAAGACTGCTGTTACAACAGATGATTATGAAGAACGTCTAGAAGAATGGGAGAGTATTCAGAGTAAGATCTTATCTTGGTTTATCAATACCTCTATTCCCTCCATTCATAATCTTCTTCCTCGTTTTGAAACTGCTGAGGCTGCTTGGAAATTTTTGGTCGATAGTTATAACTGCACTAATGATTCAAGCTTGGAGTTTCACATTGAATCAAAGCTTTATCAAATGCGCCAAGAGACAGGTCAGTCTATTTCTAATTTTTATTCTCAGACTTCTACTATGTGGGAACAACTCTCTGCTGCAGATCTTCCACTGGTGTGTTCTAAGGACATTGAGCTCTTTGTCAAATATCGGGATCGCCGTAGATTTATGCACTTCATGATGGGTTTATGTGAGGATTTTGAGCCTACTAGGGCTTCTCTACTTAGCCGGTCTCCTACTCCTTCTCTTGATGCTGCAGTAAAGGAGCTCATTTCTGAGGAGAATCGTCGGCCCACTTATCACATGACATCATCTGATCATGTCTTGGCTACACCCTCACCACAGCCTCCCATTGTTGCATTCATTGCTCCTCCGCGAATAAACTCCGGGCGTCCCACCTCTCAGTCTTCTAAAGGTGCTCACTGCAAGTTTTGCCGTGCCAAAGGCCATGATATCTCTGTTTGTCGTAAGCTACAGAAATTTGTGCAAGAACAGAATAAAGCTTCTCTTCCTCAGGCAGCTGCTGTATGTCCTTCAGATCCATCGGTTCCTACAGGTCCATCTTTGGCTTCCTCATTTACTACGGTTGATATTGAGGCAGTTGTTCAACAGGTTTTATCCCGCACTTCCACTGCCCTTTCTGTCACCTCAGGTAAACAACCTTGGTTTTTTGATACTGCATGTTGTAACCATATGACTCCTGATGAATCCCAATTTTCTGATAAGGCACCCTTAGAACATCCAATCACCATTTACACTGCTGATGGAACTCCTATGCCTGTTAGTCATAAAGGAACAATCTCTTCTCCTTGTTTATCCCTTAGTGACACTTTTCATATTCCAAAGTTAACCCTCAATTTGCTTTCTGTTGGTCAACTTTGCGAATTAGGCGTAGATCTTCTATTTACTAATCATGGTGTGGATGTGCAGGATCCCTGGACGGGTCAAGTGCTTGGGACAGGCCGTAAGGTTGGTCGCATGTTTGAGGTTCATGACTTGAAGATTCCTTCACAAGTTGTTTCTGCAGCTGCTACCACTGCCACCTCCTCACCTGATCTATGGCATGCTCGTCTTGGTCATCCATCCTTATCTCGTCTTCAATTGTTAGCTTCTCAAGGTCATTTAGGTTCAGTTCAGTTTTCAAAATTTGATTGTACTTCCTGTCATTTTGGTAAACAAACTAAATTGCCATTTAATAAAAGTGACTCCTTTTCTTCTGCTCCTTTTGATCTTATACATTCTGATATTTGGGGTCCTGCACCTGTTCCCACTGAGGGGGGATCTAAATATTTTGTCATATTTGTGGATGATTTTTCTCGGTATACTTGGATTTATCTGCTTCACCATAGGTCTGAACTTGTGTCTATTTACCAAACATTTCATAAAATGATTGAAACACAGTTCAATCGCACCGTTAAAGTCTTTCGATCAGATAATGCTCAAGAATATAATGATAAATCTTTCCTATCCTTTTTAGACAGACATGGTACTCTTCCTCAACGGTCTTGTCCTTACACCTCTCAACAAAATGGTCGTGCAGAACAAAAACATCGTCACATTCTTGATGTTGTCCGCACCCTTCTCATTTCTGCCTCTCTTCCTGAGCGATTTTGGGGTGAGGCCGCACTCACTGCTGTGCACACTATTAATCGTATTCCTTCACCGACTACACATAACAAATCACCATTTGAGCTTCTCTATGGTCAAACTCCTGACTACTCCTCTCTTCGGGTTTTTGGTTGTGCTTGCTTTGTCTCTCTTCCTCCTCATGAATGAACAAAGCGCCAACTTCGTACTCGTCTCTGTTGTTTCCTTGGTTATGGTGTGTCTCAAAAAGGGTTTCGCTGCTATGATCCCATTTCTTATCGCCTTCGTGTCTCCCGTCATGTTGAGTTTTGGGAACATCATCCTTTCACGAGTCTTCAGCAGTTTCCTACATCTTCTTCCTCAGAGTCTCCCATTTTTACTGATCTTTTCCTCCCTCTCTATCCTGAACTTGTGGAGGATTCTTCAGCATCGACTGCCTCTCCAGACAACTCATCTCCGGTTCTGTCTCCGGCATATGACCCGCCTGTCTTGGATCCTGTGGCACCACCCTCTCCTGAGTCTCCTATTGGTCCTGAACTTCGTCGTTCCACTCGGGTAAGCATTCCTCCCCCTTATCTCACTGATTATCATTGCTCTTTTGCTCTTGCCACTCTCTATGAACCTCACACCTATCGTGAGGCTTATACTGACCCTCTTTGGCAGCAAGCTATGAATGAAGAACTAGATGCCCTTCATAAGAATCACACGTGGGATATGGTTGATTTGCCTCCTGGTCAGTCTGTAGTAGGTTGTAGGTGGGTTTACAAGATCAAGACCAAGGCTGATGGATCTGTTGAACGATACAAGGCTCACCTAGTTGCCAAGGGCTTTACTCAGGAGTATGGTATTGACTATGAGGAAACATTTGCTCCTGTTGCTCGTCTTACATCTGTTAGATGTCTCATTGCTGTGGCTGCTGTTCGCCATTGGCCTCTTTATCAAATGGATGTGAAGAATGCTTTCCTCAATGGAGACCTCCATGAAGAAGTGTACATGCAACCACCCCCTGGCTATCCACACTCAGGCAATCAAGTTTGCTGCCTTCGCTGTGCTCTTTATGGCCTTAAGCAGGCTCCTCGAGCTTGGTTTGAAAAGTTTAGCTCAGTTGTTGCTCAGCAGGGTTTCACTTCGAGTCCTCATGACACTGCTCTCTTTGTTCGAAGATCCTCTGCTGGTATCACTCTTATTCTTCTTTATGTTGATGATATGATTATTACTGGAGATGATTATGCAGGTATCCGTTCTCTTCAGAACTTCCTTAGTCAGCATTTTGAGATGAAAGATTTGGGCACTCTTAGCTATTTTCTTGGGCTTGAGGTTACCTCATCCTCTGATGGATACTATCTTTCCCAGGCTAAATATGCTTCTGATCTTCTCTCTAAAGCCGGTGTCACTGATAACAAGACTGTTTCCACTCCTTTGGAATACAATGCAAAGCTCACACCTTTGGACGGTGAACCTATATCCGATGCTACTCGCTATCGTCAGTTGGTTGGCAGTTTGATCTATCTCACTGTTACTCGTCCAGATATTTCACATGCTGTGGGTATGGTTAGTAAGTTCATGGATGCACCTCGTTCTGTCCACTATGCTGCTGTTCTTCGGATTCTCCGATATGTCAAAGGCACACTTTATCATGGTCTGCATTACTCCTCTCGATCTTCTCTTGAGCTTCATGCCTATTCAGATGCTGACTGGGCAGGTGATCCGACTGATCGATGTTCTATCACAGGTTTCTGTTTCCTGTTAGGTACTTCTCTGGTCTCGTGGCGCAGCAAGAAGCAGGATGTGGCTTCCCATTCTAGTACTGAGGCTGAGTATCGTGCCCTTGCCGACACCACTTGTGAGCTTGTTTGGCTTCGCTGGCTCTTGGCTGACATGGATGCTCCACAGCCCACTGCCACTCCTCTTTATTGTGACAATCATAATGCTATCTACATTGCTCATAATGATGTCTTCCATGAACGCACTAAGCATATTGAGATCGACTGCCACATCACTCGCCAGCATCTTAAGAAAGGAAATCTCCAGTTATTCTCCATCTCCTCTGCTGACCAGCCTGCTGATATCTTTACCAAGACTCACCCGCCTAGTCGTCTTCGAGATCTTATATCCAAACTCCAGTTGGCTTCCTCCTTGCCACCTCGAGTTTGAGGGGGGATGTTAGTGTATAGCTTAGACTAGTTTAGCCCATTGGGCTTAGCCCAGTATACTGTACTTGTAGTTTACTCCTTTTACTTGTACTGCACACATATCTAGCCTATATAAGGCTCTCTATTGTTAGCTTCTCAAGGTCATTTAGGTTCAGTTCAGTTTTCAAAATTTGATTGTACTTCCTGTCATTTTGGTAAACAAACTAAATTGCCATTTAATAAAAGTGACTCCTTTTCTTCTGCTCCTTTTGATCTTATACATTCTGATATTTGGGGTCCTACACCTGTTCCCACTGAGGGGGGATCTAAATATTTTGTCATATTTGTGGATGATTTTTCTCGGTATACTTGGATTTATCTGCTTCACCATAGGTCTGAACTTGTGTCTATTTACCAAACATTTCATAAAATGATTGAAACACAGTTCAATCGCACCGTTAAAGTCTTTCGATCAGATAATGCTCAAGAATATAATGATAAATCTTTCCTATCCTTTTTAGACAGACATGGTACTCTTCCTCAGCGGTCTTGTCCTTACACCTCTCAACAAAATGGTCGTGCAGAACGAAAACATCGTCACATTCTTGATGTTGTCCGCACCCTTCTCATTTCTGCCTCTCTTCCTGAGCGATTTTGGGGTGAGGCCGCACTCACTGCTGTGCACACTATTAATCGTATTCCTTCACCGACTACACACAACAAATCACCATTTGAGCTTCTCTATGGTCAAACTCCTGACTACTCCTCCCTTCGGGTTTTTGGTTGTGCTTGCTTTGTCTCTCTTCCTCCTCATGAACGAACAAAGCTCCAACCTCGTACTTGTCTCTGTTGTTTCCTTGGTTATGGTGTGTCTCAAAAAGGGTTTCGCTGCTATGATCCCATTACTTGTACTGCACACATATCTAGCCTATATAAGGCTCTCTATTGTACATTATTTCCCACACATTAATATACAGACTATTCAGTCTTTCTCACACTTTATATTCTTAACAATTATGATGGAGTATTATTTACTTTTGATGATATTATATAAAAATCCCATGCATTTGCATGGGTTAGAAGCTAGTAAAAGTAATGTATGAAGTGGCCCATTGCTTATTGTCTAATAATGGCCTTTTTCGGTAATAGCTTTGGGTCATTCCCCATATCCAATTTGCTCTCTTGTGTTCTGCTAAAGAGCAACTCTAACAGCCTCTCCAAAGTCCAAACAAATTTTTGGAGAGCAAACTTACAAAATATCAGCTCAAACAGCCTTTCCATAAAAGCACTAGCATCAGAGGTGTAAAAACCCCCCAATTGCTATTTTAGCAACCAAGACTCAAAAATAGAGTTACATCTGTGAATGGAAATGCAAAATTCTTAAGCATCTGTGAACAGTAGGTTTCTATATTTACAACCTACTATTCATCAAATTACAAACATAAATAATATATTTTATTCCACTCTTTTTCTGTCTCTCACTTTTTCTCTCTCTCTCTCTTTGCTTTGTGTTCACTCTCTTTTCCCTTTCTCTCTTCTCCTTCAGCCCCTTTCACTCTCCGAACTTATCTCCTCTCTCTGTTCGTCTTCCTTGTAAATCGTAGATTGCTCACTGTAATAGAAATAGATAGTTGTGGTTATTGTTTGGTGGGTTTGGGTTGGCGTTTAGGTTGGATTCGGTATGGTCGGTGTTTAGGTCAGAGTTTGGGTGGTGTTTGGGTTGGCATTTGGGTGGAGATTTGGTTGGAGTAGTCACATTTCGGGTTTTGGGTGGCTGTTTGGTGGTTGTTTGGATCGGAATTTGGCTAGATTGGCTTGGGTGGGTGGCTAGCTATAGAGCTTGTCTGTCTTGGATTTTGGGTTGTGGGTTGTTGGTGGGAGTGGGGTGGTCATGGGGCTGTGGGTGATGGCTTTGGTGGGTTCAGATTGGCTGTGGGTGGCTTCAAAATGTGTTTGGTGGTGGGCTTGTGGTGGTGTTGGGTGAGTAAATGGTTATTTATTTATTTATTTTTGGTGTGTGTTTATTGGTTGAATATGGTTTTTTGTGGTGGAATGCTTGGTGAATAGTGGTGGTGTAAGGTGGTGGTTTGCTAATGGTTTTGACTGGTAGCAGATGAAAAGAGATAAGAGAGAAACATATAAATATATATATATATATATATGTATTTAATATAATTTTATTGTGTAGTTATATTATTTTAATCAGTTTTATGTAAAAATAAAAACTAGGATGTAGGGTGTATTTAAAGTGAGTTGATATAATAGATAAAACAAGATTTCAGATGGTAAAATACAACTTTTATAACATCCCCGTTGCTAATGCTCTAATGCAACTTTATTTTAAAGTTATTATGGTAGCTCTCTTGACCGAGTGAGCATTATAACAACTCCAAAACGTTTTTCTCTCTTAAAATAATCCAGACTTGAAAAAATTTGAATAAAAAATTATGCACAATAGATTACAATTGCTGCCTTTAGAGCATCTCCAGCAGCTAATGTAAAGCCAAATTTGGACCACCAAACAGCACTGTTCACACTCCAGCAGCTGCTCCAAATGCACAGATTCTCTAAATATTTTTTTGAAGTTGCTACAGTAATTCTCTTAATTTAGAGAGTACTGTAGCAACTCTATTCCCTTATTATATATTAAAAAATTAAACAGTGGCATTTAATTAATCAATTCTTTCTCTCTCCCAAACATTTTTCCTTCTTCTCTATTGTTTGGTTTCTCTTCAGAAAGCTCCCTCTCTTCAAAAACCCCACTCTCACGAAATCAACCCTCGCCACTGCTCTCTCTCACAAAAATCTCGCACCGTGTCTTTCACAAAAGAACTCGCACCGTGCCTTTCAATCGAAGTTCGCTCAACCACCTGTGACGAAGAATAGAGTTCTGAAGCTCAACCTTGAATATCGGTACACAATTTTGATTTAATAGGGTTTTTGTCATTTTTGAATTTATTAGTTTATCGTACGAGTTCTGAAGCTCACCCTTTTCTATTGTTCTTCACCGTTATGTGGGTTTAGGTTTTGGGTTTTTGGTTCTTTTGTCTCTGTCTTTCACTTTGTTCTTGATCTTTTTTCTATTTTTTCTATTTGATTAATCTTATTAGAGTCAATAAATTAATCTCAACCTTGAATATCGGTACCCAAACCAAGAAAAACAAAAAACCCCAAACAAAAACATTGAGAATCTGAATATCGGTACCCAAACTTTAATCTTATTATGTCTCTGTTTTTTTTTTTTTTTTTTTGGGTGTGGAAATATTGAGAATCTGAATTTTAGGTTTTTTTTGTAGCTGAAATTGTGATGGCAATGATGTTTGATCGATGAATTCATATTGGGTTTTGCATGTTTGTCATTTTTGCTTGGTGGGTTTTTGATATCTATGTGGTTGGAATGGTTTTTGGAAAATGTTCTGGGAAATGCGTGTGTAAATAATTCTATGAATGAAAATGTAAGTGACTAATCTAATGGTTCATGTTGCATTGAGTTGTGTAGTTCTAGAATGTGGTAATTTCTGTTGCTTGGTTCCATGAGATTTTGTGAAAATTGTTTCTGAATGTATAATCTTAATTGTGAGATCTCTTGTGCTGTTAATGTTTTGGGTTAAGAATGAAAAATTTATAGACAACTTTAAGGTTGAGTTTTTTAGAATGTGGCGATCATTGTAGTTTTGTTCCTTATGGTTTCTGTGTAATTGAGATAAATTATTGTTAATTGCTTGAAACTGTGATAGAACTGGGAGTTTGATGCCAATAAACCATGAACTGAATGTGAAAGTTCAAAAACGTGTACAAAACACCTTTGAACGTTTAGACCCCCAAATTACAGCTTAACCAATACAAGCAATATGTCAAACAACTAGTGTGCGGAAACTTAACACATGCTATAATACAAAATTGGTTAAAGACTATCTAAGCCATAACAAAATAAAACCACAGCAGATAATAAAAAGGCAAAGATAGAGAGGAAGGAAGATGCAAACACAAAGACAACACGCGATGTGTTATCGAAGAGGAAACCGAAGTCCTCGGCGAAAAACCTCTCCGCCGCCCTCCAAGCGGTAAACAATCCACTAGAAAATACAGTTGGGATACAAGGACAGCAATAGACCCTCCAAGCCTAATCTACCCAGTGCACCTAAGCCCTCCAAGCTTCTTGCTCCAACGAGGTTGCGCCGAACCTTTTTCTTTTCTAGCTTCCCGGATTCCGCTACTAGACCGTAGCATCAACCAATGAAGATTGGTTCCTTCCTAATTGCTTCCCAGAAATCCAAACAACTGTCTCACAGTGATGATGATGGTGAGAACCAGGTTTGGTATAATGCCTCTCAAGGATTTGACAATGGAGAGGAAGAGAGTAGAGGAATTTGAAGAAACTCTAAGGTATAGATTGTGGGTGAAACAATCTTGTTTTTCTTTAGGGTTTCTCTCTCAAAATTCTCTCTGGAAGCTCTCTTTCAATCGTGGGTAAAAGGGGTATTTATACTGGAGTGGGAGAGGAATGTGAAACGTCAGGTTTTACAAAACAGGGGTGGCTTGCAGCTTGACCTCGCGGCTTGACTAAGTCGCGAGATCTAGTCACGAGTTAACCGTATGGCCAGTTCTCCTGTTTTGTCTTGTAGTGCTCCAGCTAGCATGACTGTTCATCTTCCAGCATGCTTGGCACGTGTGCTGCTTCTGGCGGCTTGCAGCCGCGAGTCCCAGCCGCGAGTCTCTGTTTTCTTGCACACTCTTGAGCAATCTTCACTCTATCTCACTCACTACCCTTACAACAAACCCACCTAAATACAGGGTTACTAAATGCTGAATTACAAGCAATTTTGGCACGAAATAAAGCCAATTAGATGGTTGAATAAATTCAACCTTATAGAATGTAAGGGATTCCTTACACATTATAGAATTATTGTTTCTGTGTAACTTAATGTAAATTATTGTTTTTGTTTTTGTTACTAGGAATGGATTCGAGTATTCCAAGGGACACATCTTTCACTAATCTTTTAGAAGATAGTTATGATGAATATATGTCAGGATCTTCACGTATAAGTGAAGATAGTGTTCCACAAGCTCAAGCGTTTAGCCAAATGTCTCCACCCCAAGTTGAATCCACGGCTAAGAAACTACAACGTGGCAGCAACTTCACCATACAAGAAGACGTGCTTCTTGTGTCCGCATTTCTCAATGTCAACCAAGATGCAGTGCAAAGCACTAAACAAAAACGCACAACATATTGGTCAAGAATTTGGGAGTATTACCACCAATGGAAAACCTTCACTTCTGAGTATACGGTGAGTTCTCTAACGAACCGATGGTCAACGACTCAACTTTGCACCAATAAGTTTTGTGGGTGTTTGGCACAAATTGAATCAAAGAATGAAAGTGGTAAGACTAATGAAGACAAGGTACATCTTATAAATAAATTTGTGTTAATTTGCTAATTTGTTCCAACTATTTCAAGATAGTAACTATAAACTATTTGTTAATTTTTCAGCTTAATGCAGCAAAAGAGCTCTATCAAGTATTGTAGCATACCAAATTTCAATATGAACATTGTTGGAATTTATTAAAGCACTCACCAAAATGGTTGGCTATTGGTAACAGTCAGCAACCAAAAAAAAGAGGGAGATCTGAGCCATCTTCACGTTCTAATCTAGAGTCAATAAGTTTAGAGGATGATGATATTCCACAAGTTCTAATTGTAAGCTTGGAGAGACCACTAGGGGTGAAGGCCCATAAAGAAAGATTGAAGAAACAAAAGTCCAGAGAAGGCACGACTTCACATATAGAAGACATATTGAATGTCATGATGGAAGAAAGAAGAAAAATGAGTGAGATGAAAATGGCATGTATTGAGAAAGGACGTCTTGTAGACCAGGAGCATGATATGGCACGAATTCAACTTAAGGATAAAAAACTTGAAATAGCAAGAATGAAGGAGGAAAATGAAATGGAGAAATTGAGAATGGAAAAGCTGAAGGAAGAAAAAGAGCTTATGATGATGGATGTAAGTATTTTGTCTCCACTGCAGCAAGAATATATTCGTCAATGCCAAATGGAAATCCTTGAAAAACGAAGGTCTTGTTCTTAGACTATTATCATTATCAATGCTCTTATTTTGTATATGATTAAAAGAGCTCTTTAAACTTGTTTTGTATATTGGGTCACTCATTTTTGTTTTGCTACAATATGATATTGTTGCACTATTCATTTTGTTTTGCTACAATGTGATCCTATTGCACTATATACAATGTGATCTTGTTGCATTATATATGTATATCTGTTTTCCCCTCTGTTTTTCTGATGGTAATCTCCCCCCCTCGCTTGAGGCAATTTGTAAGGGAGATGCCTTTGCTTGTAATCCTTCTTAGTCTTTTAATGAAATTGCAGTTTATCAACCTTATTGTATTAAAGCTTTGATTGTGCTGTTGTGTGTGTGTGCGCTGCTCTGTGTGTGTGTGTGTACTCTGCTCATATACAGGGGCTGTGCAGGGGCTGTGTGTGTGTGTGCTGCTGTGTCTATGCTGCCCAGAAAGTGCTGCTGCTGTGTGTGTGTGTATGTGTGTGTGCTGCTGTGTCTATGCTGCCCAGAAAGTGTTGTTGCTCTGTGTGTGTGTGTGTGTGTGTGTGTGCTGCTGTGTCTATGCTGCCCAGAAAATGTTGCTGTTGTGTGTGCTGCTGTGTGTGTGTGTGTGTTTGCTTGCGCTGCTCTGTGTGTGTGTGTGTGCTGGTTGCTGCTGCTTGTGCTGTTGTGTGTGTGTGTTGTTGCTACTGCTGTGTGTGTGTGTGTGTGTGTGTGCTGGTGCTGCTGTGTGTGCGTGTGTGTGCGCGTGCTGCTACTGCTGCTGTGTGTGTGTGTGCGTTGCTGTGTGTGTGTCCCTTTAACAAGGGCTGTGTGTGTGTGTTGCTGCTGTGTGTGTGTGTGCTGGTTGTTGCTGCTGCTACTGTGTGTGCTGCTGCGTGTGTGTTGCTGCTGCTGCTGCTGTGTGTGCTGTTGCGCGTGTGTGTGTGTTGTTGCTGCTGCTCTGTGTGTGTGTGTGTGTGTGTGTGTGTGTGCTGCTGCGTGTGTGTGTGTTGCTGGTACTGCTGCGTGTGTGTGTGTGCTGCTGCGTGTGTGTGTGTTGCTGGTACTGCTGTGTGTGTGTGTGCTGCTGCGTGTGTGTGTGTGTGTGTGCCTGCTGCTGTTGCTGCTGTGTGTGTGTGTGCGTTGTTGTGTGTGTCTGTGTGTGTGTGCTGCCGCTGTATGTGTCTGTGTGTGTGTGCTGCCCAGCTGTGTGTGTGTGTGTGTGTGCCTGCTGCTGCTGCTGCTGTGTGTGTGTGTGCGTTGCTGTGTGTGTCTGTGTGTGTGTGCTACCGCTGTATGTGTCTGTGTGTGTGTGCTGCCCAGCTGTGTGTGTGTTTCCTTCAACAGGGGCTGTGTGTGTGTGCTGCTGCTGTGTGTGTGTGTGTGTGCTGCTGCTGCGTGTGTGTGTGTGTGTGTGCCTGCTGCTGCTGCTGCTGTGTATGTGTGTGCGTTGCTGTGTGTGTTTGTGTGTGTGTGCTGCCGCTGTATGTGTCTGTGTGTGTGTGCTGCCCAGCTGTGTGTGTGTGTGCGTTGCTGTGTGTGTGTTTCCTTCAACAGGGGCTGTGTGTGTGTGCTGCTGCTGTGTGTGTGTGTGTGTGTTCTGCCCATATACAGGGGTTGTGTTATGTTGGAAATTTGAAAAATATAGCTGTTGGGAATGAATAGAGAAAGAATAAAAAAATATTAAAAAAAGAATAAAGAAAGGTTAAAGAAATAATATTTAAATGAGATAGAGAATGGAATAGAGAATCTGTTGGAAAGTGGATTTGAAAAAGTTGGTAGTTAAATGTAAAAGTTACTGTAGATTCTCCAAATAGTACAAAAATTTGGAGAATCTGCTGGAGATGCTCTTATCTCAACAACTACAAAGGACAACAAAACAAAAAAAAGCGATCGAATCATAAAACACATTTTTTCTCACAAAACTAATGAAATCAAAACAAATTAAAAATAAATAAATAAAGTCTATCTAACCCATCTTTTATGGGTCAAGGTTTGAGACCCATGGCTTGAATTTTATATATATATATATATATATTTATTTATTTATTTATTTAAATACAATAAATAATTGCTCTCTTTATTATTAAGCTAAGACACTAATTGATTTTTAGTGTAGGTTGGATTTGAATCTTAGATCTTTTGTTTGAAAACTAAAGATTTGACTAGTTTAGCAAACTAGAACCCAATACGGCTTGATCATCCTTCTTGTTTTTCACATTTTTGTGTGTGTATAAACGAGTTGTATTAGGGATACAATGAATTGTCAAAATATTTTTACAATAACTAAAGTGTCACTGCCAAACAAAAATTAAATAAAAATAATAAAATATTATACAAGGGTTGTAAAAATATAGTAACATTTTATTGTGTCCCTATGTTATAATGATAAAATACACTACGGTCTACGTTTATCCAAAAAAAAGTCTTTGGGGTTCAATAATTTGGTATTGCGTCCCTGGATATTCTTGAATTTACGTTTTCTAGAGTTGAAAAACTTAAAGATGCCTTGTGGAAAACTTTATAGAGGTTGGGTTGGGTCAATCAGCTTTGTCTTTCTTTAGGAAATGGCCATACCATTTCAGTTGTTGAAGACTGTGGCTGAGAAAGATGATAAATCTTGTGGTATGTTTTTGTTTAGGACCCAGCAGCACCAACTAAAAGCTTGTTTTCTTGGGTTTGGGACTTAACAGCAACAGATGAAGCTAAGTCAAGTCAACAAGTCAAGTCTACTTTAGGCAGCAACTAACTCCGTGTAATTGCCTGGGTTGTTTCTTTTTGTTCCATTTAACACTTGGAATTTATAGTTATTCAGAGAATTACAATAAATTTTGGACAAAATTCTCTTGATACTCCTCTTTCATTCTTCATCTCATGACTTCCATTTCCAAACCAGTTCTACTCTTACTGCTTGTTTTCTCACTTTCAATTGATTCAAGCGCTCAGCAAAACCACTCCAATGTGATCAACTTAGGGTCTTCGCTTTCCCCCAGTGCAAACCATATACTTCATGGCTCTCACCTTCTGGTCTTTTTGCATTTGGTTTCTACCAACAAGGTGATGGCTTTCTTATTGGAATATGGTTGATTCATCAAACTGAAAAAACAATAATTTGGACAGCAAATCGAGATGACCCACCTGTCTCCTCAAACGCTTCTCTGGACTTAACTAGAGATGGTAAGCTGCTGCTAAAAATTGAGCAAGGCGTAGAAAAGTTAATTCCTCAAATGCTTGATCCTGCTCCTGTAGTTTCAGCTGCTCTGCTTATTCTGGTAATTTTGTTCTCTACGGCAATGATTTCTCTGTCATTTGGGAGAGCTTGGATTTTCCAACTGACACCATACTAGGAGGTCAGAATCTTTCTTCTGGGTATAAACTGGTTTCTAGCGTGTCTACATCAGACCAATCAAGCGGAAGATTTTTCCTCCAAATGCAGAAAGATGGAAACCTTGTTGGCTACCCTGTAAATAGCTCGGCGGAATCAGATGATGCTTATTGGTCATCTAACACTCCTAATAGCGGTCTCAATGTACAGCTTATTCTTAATCATATAGGCATTCTATTCCTTAGTGGTGGTGATTTGCGTGAACACATTTTGGTAAATAGCTCCTACCCTAGCAAGAATAGGACTGCTATCCATCGTGCAACACTTGATGCAGATGGGATATTTAGATTGTATTTACACCGCTTTGAGAGCAGTAATGGCTCCGATGTGTTGCTGGAGTGGTCAGCATTGTCTAACCTATGTGAAGTCAAGGGTATCTGTGGATTCAACAGTTACTTCTCAGGCATGGGCAACAAAGATTTCTGTAAATGCTATCCTGGATTTCATTTCATTAACGCTAGTAAGAAGTTCCTGGGCTGTTACAAGAACTCAAGTGACGATGATTGCAGACGCAGTAAACATCCATCAATGTTGTACAGTATTGTTCCTGTTGAATAAATATATACTTTACTAGAGGTCATGTAGACACATACCTTTGGTGGAGCAGATCACCAAATTGCTGGATCTTTCACTTTGCTTGCTTTACGAACTCCTCACAATCTCTTTTGTGGAACACCTCCAAGTCGCAGGAAAGGCTACTAGAGTCTCTCCTAGTTTCCATGCTCCAAATTCTAGGGAACAGTAGATGATGTCCTAGAGAGACGGCTTATTTTGAGAGAGCACTCAAAACTATACGTATGTTTTCTCACTGTGTCTAACCACTATCTGACTAATGTAGGAGTATTTGAATACTAGTAGAGATTCACTTACTATCAGATATATGTGATCCCTAAAAGATCTCATATTTTAAATTTAAATGACTCCACTACTGATATTGATAACTCATATCAATATCTGTTAAGTTCAAATTTAAACTCACTTATCAAATAACCCATGTGGATGATCCATGGGCCATGGTTTATGGGTTGGACCAAAACCAGCTCAATTTCTAACATCTCTCACTCGTCCACATTGGGTACTACAGTCAGAACTAGCTCCTCTCAATCTTTTGTCCAATCCTCTCTTTATACAGAACAATGGAGTGTGCGACTTGACGAGAAGGTGTAGGGTAGGAGTACTATATTAAGTCACCATCTAAACTAACATAGTACATCACTCATTGTATCTCGTCTATGCCCCAGATTATTTGATCACACCCGATCAAGTTTCTTTAATCCCTCATGAGTTCAAAACTCAAAGCAACACTTGATCCTATACCATATAATATGCTCATGATTATGTTGAAAAACAAATTCCTCATAATCGCCCGGGCTATGAGCCATAAAATAAATGGTGTGTTCTAAATAATCTTCCCCAGACACTCATGTCAATTCATTTACACTTGACCACTTTCCTAAACATGCTCCGCGAGACCGTATATATCATGGCCCTGAGATGACATGCTAAAGTAGCGACATCAAACATTCACTTCATGACATAGTTCTAGGTCGAAAAAGGGCACAAAATGGACCATATAATGGTCGACTAGGGCTCACATAGTGACGGAGTAGGGATCTGTCCAATCACTCCCTTAATTAGTCGGCTATAGCACATACAGTATAATTTGTATGCTACGGCGGAGCGCCCACTCAACTGGGCTTGTCACACTCAAACACCGTACAAATCTTAGTCCAATTGCCACAAAAGCAACCAACCTGAGTTTCTCAGCACAGTTACACATCAAGTTCCTGTCCAAGATCTCACATTGGCTTTATTCAGGCTTCATGAAGTTATGGATACACTTCAAGTGCGACTCCCATAAGTCTCATCTTAGCCTAGCTAAGGCGACATTCATTATATTATCTTGCACGCCTCCCTAAGCGTCAAGATGATCACTTACTTGATTTACAGAAAAAACAAAGTGATCACTATGTCTCATCCTGCTCACTACTCAAGCGCTAGGGTGATCGTCTATGTGAGTAGACCGATCTAAGCCTGGTGACATATTCTCAAATAACGTGTGCTTAGTATGCAATATCAATTACATCACAAGATGAATCAAAATGAATAACATCATTATCGCATAAAGTATGAGTAAACATAAATGTCCATAAGGTATCCAAAAAACATATCAAATCCTACAAAGTCCCAAACTCCTAACATGAGCCTGAAAGACATCTCTAGCAATAGCTTTAGTAAGTGGATCAGCCACCATCCTGCTAGTGGAGATATGTTGGAGGATCACCTCTCCTTGTGTAATAGCAAGAAGAATGTAGTTATAACGAGTCTGTATGTGTTTGCTTTTGCTATGATACTTAGGATCTTTAGCATGAGACAAGGCTGCCATATTATCACAATACATCTTTACAGCTTCATCTACAAGAGATGTCACCCTTAGGCTTTGGAAAAATCTCTTTAACTAAACAGCTTCTTGTGCTGCTGCTGAACAAGCAACATACTCAGACTCCATTGTGGATAAAGCAATGCAAGACTGTTTCTTACTGCACCAAGAGATAGTTGTACCACTAAGTAGAAATGCATAACCTGTAGTGGACTTGCGCTCATCTCTATCACTGGCCCAGTCAACATCAGAATATCCTCTCAATCTCAAATCTCCACCCTGATAGCAAAGAATGAGATCCGATGTCCCACGAAGGTATTGAAAAATCCTCTTAACTGCTTGCCAATGAACAGGTCCTAGATTACTTTGATAACGACTAACCATACCAACTGCAAAACAGATGTCTGGTCGAGTGCACAACATAGCATACATCAGACTTCCAACTGCACTTGCATAGGGAACTCTTGCCATTTCTCTCTTTTCCTTTTTTGATTTAAGGCAATCTTCAAGGCTTAATGTATGTCCCTTCTCAATTGGAGTGTCTATGGGTTTGGAATTATGCATACAGAATCACTCTAAAATCATCTTTATGTAAGTTTCTTGAGACAAACCAAGAAGCTTCTTTGAGCGATCCTTGAAAATCTTAACTCCAAGCACATAATTAGCCTCTCCCATGTCCTTCATTTCAAAAATAGAGGACAACCACCTTTTGGTGGTGACAATCATCTCCATGTCATTTCCAGCCAACAAAATGTCGTCCACATACAGAGACAGGATAAGTAAACTCTTTCCTGATCGTTTGACATACACACAATGGTCTTCTTCCATCATTTCGAAACCAATCGAAATAATAGCCTTATGAAATTTGAAATACCATTGTCTAGACGCTTGCTTTAGGCCATAAATGGAACGTTTAAGGCGGCACACTTTGCGCCCTTGTTCCATGACCTCAAAGCCAATAGGTTGATCCATATAGATCTCCTTGTCTAGTTCTCCATTGAGAAATGCAGTCTTTACATCCATTTGGAAGATTTCCAAATCCAAATGTGCAACAATAGCCAGAATAAGGCGAATAGAGACAAATCTCACTACTGGGGAGAAAGTCTCTTCATAGTCTATCCCTTCTCTTTGGGTATAGCCTTTCGCCACGAGACGAGCCTTATATCTGTCAATCGATCCATCTGCCTTGTGCTTTATTTTTAAGACCCACTTGTTTCCAATGGTCTTGCGCCCAGGCGGAAGGTCAACCAACTCCCAAACTTGATTCTTTGCCATAGAATCCATCTCATCCCTCATGGCAACTATCCATTCATGTGGAGCAGGTGAAGCTAATGCTTCCTCATAGGAAGCAGGCTCATCAAGGTCCAGTGAATCACATATAAAAGATTCCCCCTCAATCTCAAAATGACGACGGGGAATAGTTCCACGTTCACTTCTACGTACCTTGGATCCTTGTGTGTCACTATCTAGTGGTTTGCTCCCACTAGGAGCAAAATCACTCCCACTATCTTTGGCGATTTCAGGATGAAGTTGTGATTCTCCACCCTCGCCAAAAGATGGTATGACACCTTCAAGTTCTTGCAGCTCATAAAGCTGAAGATCTTGTTTTGCTTCACTGATACTTGGAAAATCATCTTCAATGAAGTTGACATCACGAGACTCTATCTCAGTCATTCCACCATCAGAATGTTCACCATACATTACATACCCCTTTGAGCTTTTTGAATATCTTATAAAGATTTTCTTACTTGCTTTAGGGCCCAATTTCCCATACTTATGGGAAGTATTGTGAACAAAACCTGCACAACCCCAAGGCTGCAAGTTCTCCAAATTGGGTTTTGCACCAGTCCATAACTCATATGGTGTTGTGGGAACTGACTTAGAAGGCACACGGTTAAGGATGTAGGCAGCAGTCATCAATGCATCCCCCCAAAACGAAATTGGAAAGTTGGCTTACGCCATCATCGATCTAACCATCTCTAATAGAATACGATTCCTTCTCTCTGCAACACCATTTTGTTGTGGAGTACCAGGAATCGTCAATTGCCTACGTATCCCTTTTTCCTCACACAGTTCCTGAAACTGTTTAGACAAATATTCACGACCCCTATCAGTTCGAAAAACCTTTAGGTTCCTTTCTTTCTGATTCTCAACCTCTGCCATAAAGCGCTTAAAGCAATCTAATGCTTCAAAGCGATGAGAAATCAAATAGACATAACTGAAACGTGAATAGTCATCTATAAATGTGAGAAAATAAGAGGCGTCATGGTGTGCCTTAACATTCATAGTGTAAGGTTGAATTTATTCAACCATCTAATTGGCTTTATTCCGTGCCAAATTTACTTGTAATTCAGCATTTAGTAACCCTGTATTTAGGTGGGTTTGTTGTAAGGGTAGTGAGTGAGATAGAGTGAAGATTGCTCAAGAGTGTGCAAGAAAACAGAGACTCGCGGCTGGGACTCGCGGGTGACTCGCGGCTGTAAGCCGCCAGAAGCAGCACACGTGCCAAGCATGCTGGAAGATGAACAGTCATGCTAGCTGGAGCACTACAGGAAAAAACAGGACAACTGGCCATACGGTTAACTCGCGACTGGATCTCGCAACTTAGTCAAGCCGCGAGCCACCCCCGTTTTGTAAAACCTGACGTTTCACATTCCTCTCCCACTCCAGTATAAATACCCCTTTTACCCACGATTGAAAGAGAGCTTCCAGAGAGAATTTTGAGAGAGAAACCCTAAAGAAAAACAAGATTGTTTCACCCACAATCTATGCCTTAGAGTCTCTTCAAATTCCCCTACTCTCTTCCTCTCCATTGTCAAATCCTTGAGAGGCATTATACCAAACCTGGTTCTCACCATCATCATCACTGTGAGACAGTTGTTTGGATTTCTGGGAAGCAGTTAGGAAGGAGTCAATCTTCATTGGTTGATGCTACGGTCTAGTAGCGGAATCCGGGAAGCTAGAAAAGAAAAAGGTTCGGCGCAACCTCGTTGGAGCAAGAAGCTTGGAGGGCTTAGGTGCACTGGGTAGATTAGGCTTGGAGGGTCTATTCCTGTCCTTGTATCCCAACTGTATTTTCTAGTGGATTGATTACCGCTTGGAGGGCGGCGGAGAGGTTTTTCGCCGAGGACTTCGGTTTCCTCTTCGATAACACATCGCGTGTTGTCTTTGTATTTGCATCTTCCTTCCTCTCTATCTTTGCCTTTTTATTATCTGCTGTGGTTTTATTTTGTTATGGCTTAGATAGTTTTTAACCAATTTCATATTATAGCTTGTGTTAAGTTTCCGCACACTAGTTGTTTGACATATTGCTTGAATTGGTTAAGTTGTAATTTGGGGGTCTAAACGTTCAAAGGTGTTTTGTACACGTTTTTGAACTTGCAATTGGTATCAGAGCGGGTACACTTGTTGTGGTTTTATTACCTAAGTGTGATCCTAGACCCCTGAGTTGTGGTTGTTGTTTTGGATTATACCATGCTGAATTGTAGCTTAAGTGTTTGTGAAAATGACTCTATGCATATGTCTGAAAGGTGTCTTACTGATGATCTTGTAGAGTTGTTAAAAACTAAGAAACATGCTAGAGTTATTGTTCACATGCTGGAATATCTTGAAAATTAGAATCTTGTCTTACACAGTAGCATATCTGAATCTAAATCATTGATTAAGAAATATAAAAGAAAGAATAGAATGTTGTGTGAGATGATTGAGAATCTGAAAATGAAAAATCAATCTGAAAGAAGCATGAAAACTGATGATGAGTTTGTGGTTGAAGGTCAAGAATGTCTGTCACATGTGAACCTATTTGTGCATACCTCATTGAAGGTGTTTAATGCGTGTTTGTGGTATCTTGATAGTGGGTGTTCTCGCCATATGACAGGGGATAAGTCACTGTTTAAGACACTCAAAGAAATGGTTGGTGACTATGTGACCTTTGGTGATGGAAGTCATGCTCAAGTCCTAGGCAAAGGAACCATTGAGATACCTGGTTTGCCTCTGTTGAAAGATGTGCTGTTCATAAAAGGGCTGAAGGCGAATTTGCCGAGCATCACTCAAATTTGTGATGATGATTTCCTGGTACAATTCTCTAAGAAAGGATGTTTGATCATCAATGAAGAGGGGATTCAGGTTTTGGAAGGAAATCGGACTACAGATAATTGTTATGGAATAGTTCCCACGGCACCAATATCGTGTAGAAGTGCTCGTGTGGATATGTTGGAGCTGTGGCATCACAGATTTGGGCATGCCAACTTCAAACAAGTAGCAAAAGTCTCCAAACTTGAAGCAGTCGAGGGACTTCCTAAGTTTGGAAAAGTGAAGAAGACCGTTTGTGGTGCATGTCAAATGGGGAAGCAAACTAAGGCAAGTCATCACAAGGTAAATGTGATAGCCACCTCTTGGTGCTTGGAGTTACTTCATGTTGATCTAATGGGGCCCACCAAAACTGAAAGCCTAGGGGGGAAGAGATACATTATGGTCATTGTGGACGACTACTCAAGATACACTTGGGTTGAATTCCTTAGAGAAAAATCAGAAGCTTGTGAGAGGTTGGAGATTCTGTGCAAGAAACTACAAAACGAAAAAGGGAATCCGATAGCCAAAGTTAGAAGTGATCATAGGAGGGAATTTGAGAATGCAAGATTCGAGTCCTTCTGTGAGAAGAATGGAATTAAAAGAGAGTTTTCAGCTCCCAAAACTCCACAACAAAATGGAGTGGTAGAGAGAAAAAGTCGTGTGATTCAGGAGATGGCAAGAGTCATGTTGCTTAACAAGCAAATACCTCAAAAATTTTGGGGAGAAGCTGTCAACACCTCGTGTCACATTGGCAATAGGATTTTCTTTCGAGTTGGTACAAAGAAGACTGCATATGAGATATGGAATGGGAAGAAGCCTAAAGTGAAGTATTTCCGGGTATTTGGAAGTAAATGCTATATCTTAAATGATCGAGAGAATCTTGGGAAGTTTGATGCGAGAAGTGATGAGGGTATTTTTCTTGGCTACTCTACTACAAGTCGAGCGTATAGAGTGTTTAACAAGAGAACAAAGGCTGTGATGGAGTCCATAAATGTCAAGATTGATGATGCCTTACCTAAGGTGGAAATGATTGATGATGTAGAAGGGCCGAGCACCAAAGAGCCTGATGTTGAGGTAGAAGCTTTGGATATAGAAGGTGAAGAACCTATACCAGAAGTAGAATCGACTCCCATCAACCCAAGAATGGAAACGAGATCAATGTCTAGAACTTCAAGTCCTCTTACTCCTCTAGAAGTTCATCCTCCTATCTCTCATAGTGATGAAGTTTCCACTTCAAAAAGGCCATCTTCAAGAGTTATCAAGAATCATCCGGAAAGTAATATCATAGGTTCTCTTGATGACGATCTTCGCCTCAGGAAAGGAAATATTCTGCTAGCCAATCATGTAACATATAACTGTTATCTTGCACAGTTTGAACCAAAAAGGGTTGAAGAGGCTCTTCAAGATGAGAATTGGGTTGAGTCAATGCATGAAGAGTTGAATCAGTTTGTGAGGAATGATGTGTGGGAACTTGCTCCACGGCCTGAGAACGTTCATGTTATAGGCACAAAGTGGATTTTTAAAAACAAAACTGATGAAGAAGGAGAGATAATTCGAAACAAGTCTCGGTTAGTAGCTCAAGGATACACTCAGGTAGAAGGAATGGATTTTGATGAATCATTCGCTCCGGTGGCAAGACTCGAATCCTCATGTCCATTACGTGCACTTTGAATTTCAAACTTTATCAAATGGATGTTAAGTGCGCTTTTCTGAATGGATATCTAAATGAAGAAGTATTTGTTGAGCAACCAAAAGGATTTGAGGATCCTCATTTTCCAGATCATGTATTAAGATTGAAGAAAGCCCTTTATGGCTTAAAACAAGCGCCTAGAGCCTGGTACGATCGTCTTACACATTATCTTCTAGATAGAGGTTTCAAGAGAGGGTACGCCGATCGAACTCTGTTTGTCAAAAATGATGATGATTATCTCCTTGTGGCACAAGTCTATGTTGATGACATAGTGTTTGGGGCAACTATCGAAGATCGTGCTACTGAATTTTCTGAGGAGATGAAGAAGGAGTTTGAGATGAGTATGGTGGGGGAGCTCACATTCTTCTTGGGTCTTCAAGTCAAACAACAGAAGGAGGGTATAATTGTATCTCAAGAGAAGTATGCCAGAAACATTGTCAAGAAGTTTGGACTAGACTCCAAAAAACATGCCTCCACTCCCATGAGCTCTTCCACTAAACTGAATGTGGATTCGTCGGGAGTTGAAGTAAGTCCTACATTGTATAGGAGCATCATAGGGAGTTTGTTATACCTTACAGCCAGTAGACCGGACATTGCTTTCAGTGTGGGCGTTTGTGCCAGGTACCAAGCTAATTCGAAGGAATCTCATCTGACTGCTGCTAAGCGAATCATTCGATATGTGAATGGTACTGCAAACTATGGTCTGTGGTATTCAAAAGACTCAAATGCTTGTCTTGCTGGGTATTCAGATGCTGACTGGGCTGGCAGTGTAGACGATCGGAAAAGCACTTCAGGCGGCTGTTTTTATCTTGGTAACAATCTTGTCTCGTGGATGAGCAAGAAGCAGAATTCAGTGTCTCTATCTACTACAGAAGCAGAATACATCGCTGCTGGAAGTTGCTGCACTCAGCTTCTTTGGATGAAGAAATTACTTCATGACTATGGAATTCCTCAAGAAACGATGTGTGTCTTCTGTGACAACACCAGTGCCATCAATCTTTCCAAGAATCTTGTCCAGTATTCAAAATCCAAACACATAGAGATACGTTACCATTTCATTCGGGATTTGGTAGAGGAAAGAGTTGTGTGTCTTGAGTTCATACACACCGACAATCAAAAGGCGGATATCTTCACCAAGCCTCTCGATGGTCCACGGTTTGAATCACTCCGTAAGACCATTGGTGTTGGTACAATTCCTTGACTCCTTTGTGTGTTGTGTGTTTCACATATTTATAATATGATAAGTCTGTCTGTGTTGGGGCACACACCTCTTTGATTAGCTCTTTGTGCAACATGTTTCTTGTTTGTTTGTCCATTTGTGAATACTGTTGCTTCTTTTTATGTTTGTTCAATCATTTTTGTTTCTTGTGTCAAAAATCCAAAAATCACATAAAAATTAGAAAATCAAAAAGCTTGATTGACCTTGTTGAGTCTTGTCTCAAAACTTGTTTTGCCTTGTACATTTGTGCTAATGGCTTTGTGCATTTTCGAGCACTGTCTGTTTCTTTGCACTCATACCTCTGTGGGAGAAATCTTGAAATCTTTGTGATTGTTGTAAATAGATCTTCAAACTTGTCATGAATGATTAGTGAATGGTTTTGTTGATCTTGAGACATGCATAGACTTGTGTCTATATATCTTCCCACTCTTTATTTTTGTTTTGCTATAAAGAGCTCACCAAATGTAAATCTCCAAATGAATAGAGATATTGAGCTGCAAAAGCCTGTCGCACATTCTAGTATTTGACTAGGAAAAAGGGTAAGCGACCTTATATTAAAGTGAATGTTTATTCAAAAAGGCCAAAGGCCTGTTCTTTAAAGTGAAATGTCATATATCACTCTCACAATGAGAGATGATTGCCTCAAAAGATCAAAAAGATCAATTGTTATGATTGAAAGTGGAGTCAAATGATAAGCTCCAAGTTATGTTATCAAGTTGTGTGGGAGGTCATATATACATATTTCTATAATTGAGATGGGTCACATGATCTAGTGCTAATTGTGTATGCCTTGGTTGAATTGATCATTGAAACTTCACATTAGACAAAGGACTATCTCATTGTTGATATCCACACACAACACACAAGTTTATGTTCACTAAATGCCATATTCATTTGTGTGATTGTACTTGATGAAATATGTTTTCACATACTCAATCTTTGTTAATTCAAGCACAAAAAGATTTTTGAGTGTTTTAGGTGTTTTTGGAAAGTATTTTGTTAAAAAATCTAAAAATTTCAAAAATCCAGTTTTGCCCTGTTTTGGCGGCTCAATCGCGGGTATGTCAAGTCGCGAGCCTCAGTCGCATCTTCGCTGGTCATTTTTGGCGACTTGTTCGCGAGTGGAAGGTCCAGTCGCGAGGTTAACTCAGAGATTTTCGCGGCTCAGCTCGCGACTCACTCGCAGGTAGACCTTCCAGTCGCGAAAAACACTTAGAAAATTTTTTCAATTTTTTTGTCCTTGAGTGTTTTGGCGGCTTGATCTGGCGACTTTTTGGCGACTCGTTTCAGTCGCGAAAATCGCGTGTTTTGGATATACAGGGGCAGTTTTTAAACTTTTTATTTTTCCCTCGATCTTTTTGTGACTGTTCATTGTCTTTCTCATCTGCTCTTACACATTCACACCGTGCCTCCATTTTCGATCTCCATTATTTGCCTCTTTTCAGCTCAAAATCGTCGACTAACAGGTATGGTTTTCTGTCCTGCACTCTATATTACTTGTTGTTATGGTTTTCCCTCTGGTTTATTCACATTTGATTGTGATTTTGTGATGGGTTTTTAACTCAACTATTCTCTTTGTCCATGCTTAGCTTGGATGCTTGTGTTTCTGTTTTTGAGCTAGTTTATTTTGGTGGTTGTGTTCTTCATCATGTGCTTAGCTAGGGTTAGCTATTTTTGTCTGATCTGCTGTTGATGTCGTGTTTCACTATGATCTTGTGTGGTATCATGTTGATGTGTTGTTGAATGTGGGTCCTTTTTCAGCTGATTATGTGGTTCTATTTGGACTCCCTATACTGTGTAGTTCAATTTGGGCCATTTGTGTCCCTCATTGCTATTTTCTGACCATTCTCATCCAGCTATTAGGGTTTCTTCATTGTCCCTAAAATTCCACTAACCCACTGCTAATTTAGTCTGTTGGATTGTGTTCTGTCATTTCCCTTGTTCATAATGCAGACTGGTCATGTCACCATTCAAGAAAGCTGCTGTGAAAGGAGGTAGTTCCAAAGGGAAGGAACCAGTAATTGATGTTGATGATTACCCACCTCAACCAAAAGGGACTCGCGCTTCATCCAAGAGATTCAATCCCAACAAGTTCAGATCATATGCAGCCTATCAGTCTTATGAGAATTTCTTTCTACATGCCACACCACTACTAGAAAGAGCTTTGGATCAGTCCTCACTTCATGACACTGACATTCCGAAATGGTTTGCTCACAAGGATTGGAATTATCTTCTCTCTGATCCGGATGACGTGTATGAAGAGTTGGTAAAAGAATTTTATGCTAACGCAATTGTGGAAGGCGATGAACTTAAGTGCTGGGTTCGGGAAAAGAGCTTTTCTGTCTCTCTTACATATCTGGGAAATTCTTCACATCAACAGACCCATTTTCCGACATTCACCGGTTTATGATGACCTCTGTCCTGATGAGGAGCTTCTCAAAGAAAGTCTTGGTCAAGACTTGGAGTTCTCACCCAATGGCAAATCCATCAGTGTTTCCTCTCTTTCTCCAAAACTGAGAGTGCTTACAATTGTGATGTTTCACAATTTGTACCCCTTATCAAGCACTGGGTATATGAACCTCGGACGTGCTTTGTTTCTTCATGATCTAATCTCTGATGTGGAAATAGACATCTGTGCTCATATCTTTCATGTTCTGCGCAAAACGGTTCTTCTAAATGAGTCTCGGATATGCGTTCCTTTCTGCAGTCTCATTTCACCGATCTTGAAGCTCAAGGGAATTTATTCAACGGCTGATGAATCTCCTATCTCCAAACCAAGTCCAATCAACATGCGTACATTCAATGCAAGCATTGGACATAGTCGGAAGAGAGCCAAACCAGAAACTTCTGTATCTCACAGTGACTCTCAGTTTAGCACTCTCTCCCTAGATGAGAAACTTGATCGCATTGTATCCTATGTCCACGAGTTGAATACAAAGATGTCTGGACTCACAACTTCTCTACACCATCAAAGCACTCGATGGGATATGAAGTTTACTTCTCTTCAAACTCAATTGGATCAAATTCAGAGAAAGCTGGAAGAGGATGACTAGCCTATTCCATGACAAAAAGGGGGAGTGATAGGCTATCATGATCAGAGGGGGAGAATATTACTTAAGGGGGAGTGTCTTTACATTCTTCTTCAGTTTCAATTATTTTCTTTAAGTTGATATATTGTGTTTTGTAAACTGTTATTCAGGATGTTTTTGTGTTTTGTACCCATGTGCTTTTGTAAGCTTTTAGGGTTGATGTTTTATGCATAGTTTGTAGGCTTTATGGTATGTACCTTGCTTAATGCAGCCTTTATACTATGTTGAAATCAGTACTCTAATCTAAATGTTCTGCATTTTGGTTTATGTACTGTCACTCTTGTGCCCTTGTAGGATTGTTCCTAGATGCATATGCCTTGTGTGTTATGCATTGGTTGAGTGTTGAGCATACAAGTGTCTTGCCTTATGCTTGTTAACTTGTATGTCCTTGTGTTCATTCCAAGTGTGAATTAGCACTGTGATCACTACCTTGTGGTGTTCACTTGGTTGATCAAGCCATGGTTTGTTTATTAACTCCATCTTTGCTTGATCACATATTGCCTGTTTCATATGCATTTATAATTTTCTGCTTACAATGATCATGGTGTATTGTTGTGTTTCAGGAGTATTATGTTCATATGATTCAAGTGCTTCACAGCTTCTAGAGTTAGGTGTGAGTGAGTTTTGTTCAACTGTTCCCAACTCACATGTTAAGTCTAGAGTCTGTTTTAGGGTTTTGTCACGGAATAGCCAAAGGGGGAGATTGTAAGGTTGAATTTATTCAACCATCTAATTGGCTTTATTCCGTTCCAAATTTGCTTGTAATTCAGCATTTAGTAACCCTGTATTTAGGTGGGTTTGTTGTAAGGGTAGTGAGTGAGATAGAGTGAAGATTGCTCAAGAGTGTGCAAGAAAACAGAGACTCGCGGCTGGGACTCGCGGGTGACTCGCGGCTGCAAGCCGCCAGAAGCAGCACACATGCCAAGCATGCTGGAAGATGAACAGTCATGCTAGCTAGAGCACTACAGGACAAAACAGGACAACTGGCCATACGGTTAACTCGCGACTGGATCTCGCGACTTAATCAAGCCGCGAGGTCAAGCCGCGAGCCACCCCTGTTTTGTAAAACCTGACGTTTCACATTCCTCTCCCACTCCAGTATAAATACCCCTTTTACCCACGATTGAAAGAGAGCTTCCAGAGAGAATTTTGAGAGAGAAACCCTAAAGAAAAACAAGATTGTTTCATCCACAATCTATGCCTTAGAGTCTCTTCAAATTCCCCTACTCTCTTCCTCTCCATTGTCAAATCCTTGAGAGGCATTATACCAAACCTGGTTCTCACCATCATCATCACTGTGAGACAGTTGTTTGGATTTCTGGGAAGCAGTTAGGAAGGAGCCAATCTTCATTGGTTGATGCTACGGTCTAGTAGCGGAATCCGGGAAGCTAGAAAAGAAAAAGGTTCGGCGCAACCTTGTTGGAGCAAGAAGCTTGGAGGGCTTAGGTGCACTGGGTAGATTAAGCTTGGAGGGTCTATTGCTGTCCTTGTATCCCAACTGTATTTTCTAGTGGATTGATTACCGCTTGGAGGGCGGCGGAGAGGTTTTTCGCCGAGGACTTCGGTTTCCTCTTCGATAACATATCGCGTGTTGTCTTTGTGTTTGCATCTTCCTTCCTCTCTATCTTTGCCTTTTTATTATCTGCTGTGGTTTTATTTTGTTATGGCTTAGATAGTTTTTAACCAATTTCATATTATAGCATGTGTTAAGTTTCCGCACACTAGTTGTTTGACATATTACTTGAATTGGTTAAGTTGTAATTTGGGGGTCTAAACGTTCAAAGGTGTTTTGTACACGTTTTTGAACTTGCACATAGGTCCACATATGTCTGAATGGACTAATTCCAAAGGATGAGTTGCCCTTGGAGCCTTACCAAAAGGCTTCCTATAGGCCTTTCCAGCTAGACAAGGTTCACACATAGGTAGGCTTACATTAGTGATAGACCCCAATAGGCCTTCTCTAGCTAGTCTAGCCAATCTATCTTTTCCTATGTGTCCAAGTCTAGCATGCCACATTACAGAATCAGAAATATCATCATTATGAGCAATGAAAGAAAAAGAGGAATGATCTAAATCCAACATAAAGAAATTATTAGATAAATAACCATGTCCATACAAGGTTTTATTTAAATAAAAATCCAACTGAGGACCATCAAAACGGAAACTAAATCCAAGTCTAAGCATAGTAAGTACTGAAAATAGATTACATTGGACACCAGGTGCATGAAGCACATCATGAAGAAGTAACGTACGTCCCAGACGCAATTTGAGTTGGTAGGTTCCAACTCTTATGACTTCTTCTTAAGCTCCGTTACCCAAAATAACGTACTGTGTGCCTGTTGGTATCCTTTTGTAATCCACACACCCAACTCTATCTCTGACTATATGTTTGGTTGCTCTTGAATCTACAATCCACCCAGGAATAGTATGAGCAACAAAAACATGTGTACAAACATAAGTAATAGCAGAGTTGTTAAGAATGGATACCTTCTTCGGCTCAATGCACTCACGAGTGAAGTGACCCTTCTTACCACAGTTGTAGCACTTGATCTTTGCCTTGTCCTTCTTAGCACGCTTGCCCTTTTGGCGCTTTGCTATCTTGCCTTCTTTAGGCCCAAGGTTACCAGCTCCTTTGGCATTCCTCCCTTGTCCTTTGCGTTTAGGCCTGAATGCCTTCCGCTACCCAGATTGGGCAACAAGGAGGGTGTTTTGGTGCGCCCCCATGCGCTCTGCCTCAAGCTCGAGATGACGAGAAATATCAGCAAAAGTCTTGATATTCTCACTATATGTCAAAACAAGCTTCATTAGACCCCAAGTAGGTTCAGGCAGTGAACGTATCACCGCTGTGACCTGTTGTTCATCAGAGAGATTATTACCAGCAGCCTTTAGGTCACGAATCAATGCTGACATTGTCCTTAGATGTTCAGCTATGCTATGTTTTGAATCCATAACATATTGCTCAAACTTCAAAGTAAGAGCTCGCAACCTAGTTGCTGAAGTCCCTCCAAAGGCAATCTTAAGCTGGTTCCACATCTCTTGGGCATTTGGGTAGTTCTCAAACTCCCCAATAAGATCATTGTGCATGCTACTCAGCATAGTGAATCGTGCACAACGATCTTTCTTAACCCAAGACTCATAGGCCTCTAAGTCACGGCGATGTTGGGCAGTATTCCCATTTTCAGGTTACATCATCACATTGGTTAGGGTTTCAAGGACCTCTTGTTCATTAAGCAGATATTGAATTTTTCTATGCCACATATCATAGTTGGTTCCATCTAGTTTCTCACCCTTAGTTAGATCAGCAACTACATTCTTAGTGGCCATGTTCACTACATTCATTACACAAGTTGACATTAGCACATACATTTTTAGATTTTATTTCCAAAAAAAAAAAAAAAATCCAACTAGACCATGATATTCCTTTCTACATAGTAAGATCGAAAATTTCGCTAAGCTCATAATCATCTCTCACTATGTAAATTGGAATAACACATCTAATTGATTTTTAAATTGTAAGGTTGAATTTATTCAACCATCTTATTGGCTTTATTCCGTGCCAAATTTGCTTGTAATTCAGCATTTAGTAACCCTGTATTTAGGTGGGTTTGTTGTAAGGGTAGTGAGTGAGATAGAGTGAAGACTGCTCAAGAGTGTGCAAGAAAATAGAGTGTCGCGGCTGGGACTCGCGGGTGGACTCGCGGCTGCAAGCCGCCAGAAGCTGCACACGTGCCAAGCATGCTGGAAGATGAACAGTCATGCTAGCTGGAGCACTACAGGACAAAACAGGACAACTGGCCATACGGTTAACTCGCGACTGGATCTCACGACTTGGTCAAGCCGCGAGGTCAAGCCGCGAGCCACCCCTGTTTTGCCAAAACCTGACGTTTCACATTCCTCTCCTCTCTAGTATAAATACCCCTTTAACCCACGATTGAAAGAGAGCTTCCAGAGAGAATTTTAAGAGAGAAACCCTAAAGAAAAACAAGATTGTTTCACACACAATCCCTACCTTAGAGTCTCATCAAAATCCCTCACTCTCTTCCTCTCCATTGTCAAAACCTTGAGAGGCATTATACCAAACCTGGTTCTCACCATTATCATCTTTGTGAGACAGTCGTTTGGAGTTCTGGGAAGCAGTTAGGAAGGAGCCAATCTTCATTGGTTGATGCTACGGTGTAGTAGCGGAATCCGGGAAGCTAGAAAAGAAAAAGGTTCGGCGTAACCTCGTTGGAGCAAGAAGCTTGGAGGGCTTAGGTGCACTGGGTAGATTAGGCTTGGAGGGTCTATTGCTGTCCTTGTATCCCAACTGTATTTTCTAGTGGATTGATTACCGCTTGGAGGGCGACGGAGAGGTTTTTCGCCGAGGTCTTCGGTTTCCTCTTCGATAACACATCGGGTGTTATCTTTGTGTTTGCATCTTCCTTCCTCTCTATCTCTGCCTTTATTTTATCTGCTGTGGTTTCATTTTGTTATGACTTAGATAGTTGTTTAACCAATTTCACATTATAGCATATGTTAAGTTTCCGCACACTTATTGTTTAACATATTGCTTGTGTTGGTTAAGTTAATTTTTGGGGGTCTAAACGTTCAAAAGTGTTTTTGTACACGTTTTTGAACTTTCATAAATAAAATTTTGTGAAGAATAAAACCTCACACCATCCACATATTAAATCATAAATATAACATGTGTCCATACATTTTTGTGCACAACACATTGTGCATGGGCTCCACTATAAGCCCTATTGGTAATTTCATACAACATGTTAAGACAAAATTTGAAAATTATAGGTAACCATGAAACACATCCCCTTACATGGCTTCCAAAAATTAAATTACATAGCCTTAAATTACATTGCCAAAAACAATGGCCCAAAAAAAATTGCCAAAAAAAATTGGCCCAAAAAATTACATATTCAAGTATCCGACTACAAAGATTCTATTTGTAATTAGAAAATTGGGGATGTCACATTACCAAATAATTTCAAAATTGTCTTATCCATCCATAATAACAATAAATAAAAATATACATGTTGCATAAATTACCAATACAATCTTTAACTATAGAGATGAGCCAAAGAGTTTCATAAACCCTTTGGATACATATTCATCACATAATGCATTCATATAATATCAATTCAATCATATCACAATATGTTAAAAAGACATCATAAATTAATTCAAAGATTGAAACCATGCATAATTATACAGAAAATTAGAAAACTAATTTCACAATTTTCTCATGTTATCACAATTATATTTTAACATCACAGTTAAAAAAAAATTGCCACTACAAGTATACATATGTCACATTAGAAAAAATGTGGTCTAAACAAAATTAAGAATATATATAGTTTTACTATAAATTAAAAAAATATATATATATAAATTAAAAGCCCACTGTTTGTAAACAATATTACAAACCCACACAACCACTTGCATGTGGCTTATCACTTGCACAGTTTCCTTGTTGAAGGAAACAACAACAATATGTGATACACCAACGTGATATGTACATTATCTTTATCAAGGTGTAACTAATAAAGTAGTGTGGGGCCCTTATATTTGTGTGTATATGAAACAAGGATAGTGTTCTAGTGTAACTAACACACTAACATCAACGTGGGGCTCCTTTCTCTTTCTTTTTTTTTTTTTTTTTTTGGTGAAAGCAACGTGGGACTCTTATACATTACACAATATTAGATAACCACCCAAACAATTAGGGGTTAGTGGAGCCCGCACGGTACACTATTATAAAACAATTTTCACTTTATTGTTCATCCTCTTCCACGTTAGACATCAAAATTTCAGATTTTATCAAATACAACCATAATCTTTAAAAGACCGTAACTTTCTCATTTAAAGTCTAAATTAAGCATGTAAATTGTAGTTTTAAAGCTTATGGAATGTACTTTCAAATCATTAAAAAATATTTGACATTAAACAAGATTTAATGGGTCAAAATAAGCCTGTAAATTTCAGATTTCATGTAAACAATAAAAAATTACAGCTTTTTATTTCTCTCTCTACATGCCATAACATGCCTAAAAAATAAAAATTACAGATCTGAAAAATTTTAAAAAAAAAATTACAGATCTGAAAAAATTAAAAATTACTTAAACTTTTAATTTTAGCATGCATATGGGATTATATATTTAAGAGATCATGGCATCATTCAAGAGTGAAAACAAGCATAAAACGGCTTTGATACCAATGTTGAATAAATATATACTTTACTAGAGGTCATGTAGACACATACCTTTGGTGGAGCAGATCACCAAATTGCCGGATCTTTCACTTTGCTTGCTTTACGAACTCCTCATGATCTCCTTTGTGGAACACCTCCAAGTCACAGGAAAGGCTACTAGAGTCTCTCCTAGTTTCCATGCTCCAAATTCTAGGGAACAGTAGATGATGTCCCAGAGAGACGGCTTATTTTGAGAGAGCACTCAAAACTATACTTATGTTTTCTCACTGTGTCTAACCACTATCTGACTAATGTAGGAGTATTTAAATACTAGTAGAGATTCACTTACTATCAGATATATGTGATCCCTAAAAGATCTCATATTTTAAATTTAAATGACTCCACTACTGATATTGATAACTCATATCAATATCTGTTAAGTTCAAATTTAAACTCACTTATCAGATAACCCATGTGGATGATCCATGGGCCATGGTTTATGGGTTTGACCAAAACCAACCCAATTTCTAACAGTTCCTTTAGAGAATATGGGGTGGAGTGATTATCCTTACTCGGTGGTACAAATGGAGAAGGAAGATTGTTGTAAATCTTGCTTGAAAGATTGTAATTGTGGGGCGGTATTGTATACAGGTGATGAGTGTACCAAATTTAAGCTTCCACTAAGATATGGCAGAGTAAGTGATAATTTTTCATATACTGCCTTCTTTAAGGTGATAAGGGATGATCTCAGAATACCATTACCAGACCATAATCCCCCATTAGCTCCAACAGTCTTGACTGAAAGCAAAAGAAGTCTGATTTTGATTCTTTCTATAAGTTTGGGTTCCATTTCATGCTTTTGTTTCATCTTTGCAATCTGTAGTTTCTTCAGATACAGGCGTCAACTTTTCAGGTATAGAAGGCTGTTGGGAAATGCAAATTTGGGATTAACTGAAGAGTTAACTCTAGATCATTTTCTTATAGCGAGCTTGAGAAAGCAACAGATGACTTCAAGGAAGAGTTAGGTAGGGGTTCTTTTGGAGCTATTTATAAAGGGACTATATCTGAAGGTAACAAATCTATTGCTCTTAAAAGACTAGAGAAGTTATGGAAGAAGGGCAAAGGGAATTTCGAGCTGAGATGACTGCAATTGCACGAACTCATCACAGAAACTTGATTCGATTACTTGGTTTTTGTATTGAGGGCTCTAGGAAGCTTCAAGTTTACGAATTCATGAGTAATGGCTCGTTAGCAGATCTTCTCTTCAAGGCTGAGATGCGCCCCATTTGGAAAGAAAGAGTGAGAATTGCCCTTGATGTTGCCAAAGGGATTCTATATCTGCACGAAGAGTGTGAAGTTCGTATCATCCACTGCAATATAAAGCCCCAAAACATACTCTTGGATGATACATGGACTGCAAAGATATCTGATTTTGGGTTGGCAAAGCTATTAGTGCCAAATCAATCAAGAACCACTATGGGAATTGAAGCAAAACCTGGGTACTTGGCACCTGAATGGCAAAAGAATGAATTAGTATCTGTTAAAGCAGACACATACAGTTTTGGTATTGTGCTTTTGGAGATAGTTTGTTGTAGAAGCAATATAGAAATAAATGTTCCAACGGCAGATGAGATAATTCTTTCTACTTGGGTATATAATTGCTATATGGCCGAAGAGTTGGACAAACTTGTGGAAGATGAAAATGTAGACATCATGGCACTGGAAAGAATGGTGAAGGTGGGTTTATGGTGCATTCAAGAAGATCCAGCATTGCGTCCGTCAATGAAAAGTGTAATCTTGATGTTGGAAGGGACAATGAATATTCCAGTCCCTCCATCTCTAGTTCTTCCTGTTCTCATTTGATGAAATGAAGTATTCTAGGCCCTTTAAAAAAAAATATATATATATATATATATATATATTTTCAGCTTATTCGTGTGCATCCATGTACTTAAATACATTTGTATGTATGCATAACTATGTATTGTGCTAGTGTATTTGAATAACTATACCATTTCTAAGAAAATAATTTCAGTTTGAGGATCAGATCAAAATATTGAAGTTGACATGTCTATCAACATTAATCTCTTCTTTCCTTTTCTTTTTTTTCTTTCACCTTGCTCACATTTTCCTTTTTCTTTTTTGTCACTTTCTATCCTCCATTCTAAACCAAGTGTCAAGGAAGACTTGTCGCTCAGCCAACAGAGAAAAATGTGTAATATTTTGTCGACCATGCATTTGTTCCATTAAGGACAGCGCTAAAAAGTCTTTGTTGATCCGTCTTACCTATTAGTTGAATACTGAAAATAAAACTACCATTCTTCAGTCATCCTCTCCCATGGCTTCCATGTCCATTGTGAAAGTTCAAATATGTGTATAAACACCCTTGAATGTTTAGACCCCCAAATTACAACTTAACCAATTCAAGCATTATGTCAAACAACTAGTGTGCGGAAACTTAACATAAACTATAATGTGGAATTGGTAAAACTATCTAAGCCAAATTAAAATCACAATACACAGCAAATAATAAAAGGCAAAGATAGAGAGGAAGGAAGATGCAAACACAAAGACAACACGCGATGTGTTATCGAAGAGGAAATCGAAGCCCTCGGCGTAAAACCTCTCCGCCGCCCTCCAAGCGGTAAACAATCCACTAGAAAATATAGTTGGGATACATGGACAGCAATAGACCCTCCAAGCCTAATCTACCCAGTGCACCTAAGCCCTCCAAGCTTCTTGCTCCAACGAGGTTGCGCCGAACCTTTTTCTTTTCTAGCTTCCGGGATTCCGCTACTAGACCGTAGCATCAACCAATGAACATTGGTTCCTTCCTAACTGCTTCCCAGAAATCCAAACAGCTCTCTCATAGTGATGATTATGGTGAGAACAAGGTTTGGTAAAATGCCTCTCAAGGATTTGACAATGGAGAGGAAGAGAGTTGAGGAATTTGAAGAGACTCTAATGTATAGATTGTTGGTGAATCAATCTTGTTTTTCTTTAGGGTTTCTCTCTCAAAATTCTCTCTGGAAGCTCTCTTACAATCGTGGGTAAAAGGGGTATTTATACTGGAGTGGGAGAGGAATGTGAAACGTCAGGTTTTACAAAATAGGGGTGGCTCGCGGCTTGACCTCACGGCTTGACTAAGTCGCAAGATCCAGTCGCGAGATAACTGTATGGCCAGTTGTCCTGTTTTGTCCTGTAGTGCTCCAGCTAGCATGACTGTTCACCTTCCGGCATGCTTGGCACGTGTGCTGTGTCTGGCGGTTTGCAGCCGCAAGTCACCCGCGAGGCCAAGCCACGAGTCTCTGTTTTCTTGACCACTCTTGAGCAAACTTCACTCTATCTCACTCACTACCCTTACATCAAACCCACCTAAATACAGGGTTACTAAATGCTGAAATACAAGCAAATTTGGCATGGAATAAAGCCAATAAGATGGTTGAATAAATTCAACCTTACACATTGTTTTCTTACTGTTGTTCAAATCCTTTATAGGTGGGAGAGCTGTACCAAAGCAATCTATCCATATAGCCTTAGGTTCTTCTCTTTCCCTCATAATTCAACCCACTTCATGGCTTTCCCCTAGGCAAAAATTTGCTTTTGGATTCTACAGGCAAGGCAGTGGCTTTGCTATTGGAATTTGGTTGGTCAGTGGAGACAATACGATAGTAGTGTGGACTGCAATTCGTGATCAGCCACCATTTGCCTCGAATGCAATGCTGGTTTTCACTGAAGATGGTAAGCTTCTTTTGAGAACTGAGCGAGGACAAGAGAAACTCATTGCTAATGCAACAGATTCTGCCTCCTATGCCTCCATGCTTGACTTTGGAAATTTTGTGTATTATGGCAAGGATTCCAAGATCATTTAGCAAAGTTTTTATTTTCCTACCGATACCATTTTAGGAGGTCAGACTTTGTTCGCTGGATATCAACTATTCTCTGGTTTAATTGAGAATGACCACTCAACCGGACGGTTTCATCTCAAGATGTAGGATGATGGTGTAAGGTTGAATTTAATCAACCATCTTGTTGGTTTTATTCTGTGCCAAATTTGCTTGTAATTCAGCATTTAGAAACCTTGTATTTAGGTGGGAATCATGTAAGGATAGTGTGTAAGAGAGTGTGAAGAAAAGCTCAAGATTGTGCACTTAACAAGGGACTTGCAACTAGATCTCGCAGCTTGCAAGTCGCCAAAGAATGCACACGAGTGAAGCATGCAGAGGAGTTGAACAGTCACGCCAATTGGAGCACTACAGGACAAAAAGTCCAGACTGGCCATTCAGTTAACTCGCAGCTTGGACTCGCGACTCAGTTAAGTCGCCAGTCCACTCTATTTTGGAAAAACTAACTCTTCGCGTTCCTTTCTCACTCCAGTATAAATACCCCTTATACCCACGAAATATAGAGAGTTTCTAGAAAGAATTTTGAGAGAAAAACCCTAGAGAAAAACAAGATTGACTCATTCACAATCTTCATCTTTGTTTCTTGAAATTCCTCTACTCTCACCCTCTCCATTGTTACATCTTTGAGAGGTACACTTAGCCAAATCCTTTTCTCACCCTACCCATATCTGTGAGAAGGCTTTTTGGTACTTGGGAAGCAGTTAGGAAGGGACCAATGGATATTGGTTAATGCTATGGGCTATAACGTGATCTGGTAAGCTAAAGAAGACAAAGGTTCAGCGCAACCTCGTTAGAGCAAGAAGCTTGGAGGGCTTAGGTACACTGGGTAGATTAGACTTGGAGGGTCTTCTAATATTCATGTTGAAAGTTCAAAAACGTGTACAAAAACACTTTTGAACGTTTAGACCCCCAAAAACTAACTTAACCAACCCAAGTAATATGTCAAACAACTAGTGTGCGGAAACTTAACATATGCTATAATATGGAATTGATTAAACAACTATCTAAGCCATAACAAAATAAACCACAGCAGATAATGTAAAGGCAGAGATAGAGAGGAAGGAAGATGCAAACACAGAGATAACACCCGGATGTGTTATCGAAGAGGAAACCGAAGACCTCGGCGAAAAACCTCTCCGCCGCCCTCCAAGCGGTAATCAATCCACTAGAAAATACAGTTGGGATACAAGGACAGCAATAGACCCTCCAAGCCTAATCTACCCAATGCACCTAAGCCCTCCAAGCTTCTTGCTCCAACGAGGTTGCGCCGAACCTTTTTCTTTTCTAGCTTTCCGGATTCCGCTACTACACCGTAGCATCAACCAATAAAGATTGGCTCCTTCCTAACTGCTTCCCAGAACTCCAAACGTCTGTCTCACAGAGATGATAATGGTGAGAACTAGGTTTGGTATAATGCCTCTCAAGGATTTGACAATGGAGAGGAAGAGAGTGAGGGATTTTGATGAGACTCTAAGGTAGAGATTGTGGGTGAAACAATCTGGTTTTTCTTTAGGGTTTCTCTCTCAAAATTCTCTCTGGAAGCTCTCTTTCAATCGTGGGTTAAAAGGGTATTTATACTGGAGTGAAGAGGAATGCGAAACGTCAGGTTTTTCCAAAACAGGGGTGGCTCGCGGCTTGACCTCGCGGCTTGACTAAGTCGCGAGATCCAGTCGCGAGTTAACCGTATGGCCAGTTGTCCTGTTTTGTCCTGTAGTGCTCCAGCTAGCATGACTGTTCATCTTCCAGCATGCTTGGCACGTGTGCATCTTTTGGCGGGTTGAAGCCGCGAGTCCAGCCGCGAGTCCCAGCCGCGACACTCTGTTTTCTTGCACACTCTTGAGCAATCTTCACACTATCTCACTCACTACCCTTACAACAATCCCACCTAAATACAGGGTTACTAAATGCTGAATTACAAGCAAATTTGGCACGGAATAAAGCCAATTAGATGGTTGAATAAATTCAACCTTACAATCTCCCCCTTTGGCTATTCCGTGACAAAACCCTAAAACAGACTCTAGACTTAACATGTGAGTTGGGAACAGTTGAACAAAACTCACTCACACCTAACTCTAGAAGCTGTGAAGCACTTGAATCATATGAACATAAACTCCTGAAACACAACAATACACCATGATCATTGTAAGCAGAAAATTATTAATGCATATGAAACAGGCAATATGAGATCAAGCATAAGATGGAGTTAATGAACAAACCATGACTTGATCAACCAAGTGAACACCACAAGGTAGTGATCACAGTGCTCATTCACACTTGGAATGAACACAAGGACATACAAGTTAACAAGCACAAGGCAAGACACTTGTATGCACAACACTCAACCAATGCATAGCACACATGGCATATGCATCTAGGAACAATTCTACAAGGGCACAAGAGTGACAGTACAACAATCACAATGCAGAACATTTAGATTAAGGTACTGATTTCAACATAGCATAAAGGCTGCACTTAAGCATGGTACATACCACAAGGCCTACAAACTATGCATAAAACATAAACCCTAAAAGCTTACAAAAGCATATGGGTACAAACATTATATTGAATAAAAACTTAAACAATATAAACTAAAAGTGCATAAAGTTTCTCCCCTTCAAAGTGATTAAAGTTTCTCCCCTTCAAAGTGATAAGAAGCTGTGATGCACTTGGAACATATTTATACTTGTACCCTGAAACACTTGCACAAACCACATTAGACCCTCAAGGTAAAGCAAGTAATAAATGACAAGTATAGAAATGACTACAATGATCACATAGCAAAGCAAATGATCATCTGAACATGCATTCAATGAAGTATAATAACATAGGGATATATGCATGTCCAAAGCACAAACATGATGCAATGAGAACACCAAAGCATAACACAAAGCACCATAAAGCCAACAAGAAAACAAACAGAACAAGGTTTTCTAGTTAACACAATGTCTTCTCCCCCTTGGTATATGCATCTCCCCTATGGAATATCTCTCCCCCTACAAATGTGCATGAGAAATAGAATTTCTCCCCCTAAGGATGTGCACAAGAGTCATATAGAAATGACAAAATACTCCGAAACATACTCTAGAGTATACTCTCCCCCTTTTTGTCAGGAATAGACAAAGGGTCAAGAAGAAACGAGGGCAAGAGATGAAGGTATGAACAATGCTAATGATGCATGAGGGGTGCAAGATGAATGAGAAAATGAAGCTCAAACCTAAGACAAAGTAACATGCTACAAAGCATAAGGTAAGCATGACATGCTAGGATGAAGAAATAAGGTAAAGACCAATGCATGACAAGGGTAGCAAAGGTGTGTGCAAGAGGTGGCTAAGTGCAATGCATGACCAATGCATGAAAAATGCACAGGTGGGGCAAAGTGTGCAAAATACACAACTAATGAACCAAACATGTTCCTAATGAGGAAACATGAGAAACCCCAAAGTTTGGTACTCATCGGAGTCCAAACAAGCGAGAAAATGTCTAAGAGGCATTTTATCAAACACCTAGCATGCACACTATGAACAAAAATATGAAACAATGCATGAACATCATGAAATCCACCCTTAATACATGTTCTTTCTGCCACAAGGGGCCAACATCCAATGCATATCAACAAAAGAAACCAATCCCATGAAGAAAAATGACAGAAAATAAGTTTTCCCAACCCCAATGATAAAAATCCCAACCAAGAGCACAAAACTCTCCAAAACATAATCCAAGGATCAAAAATAATGAAAAGAGTTTATAATTACCTTAGAGATGTTAATGGATTGAAAAACCATTCAAATTGGTTGGATTTTGATGTAAAAATATTGAAAGAGGGGTTTTAGAGAGGATGGGAGAGGTTTAAAACAAGTTTCCCACGAAAAAGCTCTTTAAAAAGCTGATTCTGGGCGACTCGCGAGCCAAGTCGCGTCGCGAGCGAGCCGCGAAACCTCTCTGTCTGAGCTCGCGGCTTAGACTCGCGGCTTGCAAGCCGCCAAACCGACCAGCCAAAACTGGCAGCTTGCTGGCAGCTCACGCAAGTAGCCAAAATGAGTGGCCAAAAAATCTGACACTTGTTTTTCAAACCAGAACATGTTTAAACATTGAAAAACAAAGTAAGCACTAAACATAAACACAAAAAGTGATAAAAATCACTTCCAAAAACATATAAAATGATCAAAAATATTTTTGGATTGAACCATATATGATTGAGCACACACACATCACATTTAGACAAGTACAATCTAACAAATGAATAAGACATTCATTGAACATTAGGCATGTGTGTTGTGTGTGTGTGTATCAAATGTGGAATAGTCCTTAGTCTAGAGTGAAGCTTCAATGATCAATTCAATCAAGTCATACACAATTAGTGCTAAGTCAAGTGGTCTATCTCAATTATAGAAATGAGCATATATGACCTCCCACACAACTTGATAACATAACTTGGAGCTTAACATTTGACTCCACTTTCAATCATAACATTTGATCTTTTTGATCTTTTGAGGCAATCATCTCTCATTGTGAGATAGATATATAACATTTCTCTTTGAAGAACAGGCCTTTGGCCTTTTTGAAAGAACATTCACTTTTAAAATAAGGTCGCTTACCCTTTTTCCTAGTCGAATACTAGTATGTGCGACGGCTTTTGCAGCTCGTTATCTCTTTTCATTTTGAGATTTACATTTATTGAGCTCTTTAAGCAATAAAGATAAAAGAGTGGGAAGAGATATAAGCACAAGTCTACGCATGTATCAAAACCAACATGACTATTGACAAATCATTCATGACAAGCTTGAAGATCGATTTACAACAATCACACAAAGATGTCAAGATTTTTCCCACAAAGATATAAGTGCAAAAATAACAAGCTAAGCTCGAAAATGCACAAAGCCATTTGTACAAAGGTACAAGGCCAAACTCACATGTGATATGTGCTCAAACATATACGATCAAACTTTTTGAATTTTTCACTTTTTATGTGGTTTTGGATTTTTACTCACACAAAATAGAAACATAAAAGTAAGATCAAAAACGAAACAATGCATACAAATAAATGCAAGATGCACAAAATGCATGAAGATATGACATTTAATGCATGAAGGGTCCTACAAAGATCGAAAGAATTAGATCAAGGACCAAAAGATCAAAAGCTCAACCATAGGAACCCTTCCTCATCCAAACGGAACGATTGTTTGGAATGAGTGTCTCAAGAGAAGCGAGACGAGGGTTGGAAGAATGAGAACCGGAGATGCACATAGTCAAGGAGTTAAGAGCATTAAACATTTTCTTTAACAACATGCTATTTTCACTCAAATCCAGTTTACTCTTTTTAGAACAACTTCCAAAAAGCTCAAGTTTCTCTTTTCTTTTGATTCTCTTAAGAGCTTGAAACTTAGAGCAATGAGGTCTTAGATGACCAAAGGCACCACAATGGTGACAAATAATGTGTTTTGGTCCACTAGGCTTTTTGGGAATGGATCTAGCAACATGGTTTTGTTCCCTCTTCAACTTATGACATTGAGGTCTTATATGACCAATCACACCACAATGGTGGCAAGTTGGAACAAACTTAGATCCATCCAAAGCCTTAGGTTGAGACCTAAACGAAGGTTTTGACTTAACAGCCTTTCTCTCCACCTTTTGATTTCTTTTATGTGGAGGAATGTACACCGATTTGTCCTTTAAGGTAGAACACAAACTAGGCACAAAATCGGGTACCACAACATGATTGCAACAAACATTATCATCCTTTTTAACAATAGGTTCAGCAATCAAACACTTGGCATGCATCTTAAGAGAATCATTTTCACATTTAAGATCATCAACAAGTTTGTCAGACAAAACAAGTTTAGCATCCAAGTCCATATTCAAACATTCAAACTCTTTCAGCTTTTCAAGAGAAATTTCAGCAAGTTTTTTATATTTCTCAACCAATTTGTTGGATTCATTGAGCTTAGCAATCAAATCATCCTTTTCACAAAATAACTTGCTCAAATTCTTTTGAAACTTCTTAGCATTTTTCTTGAAGAGTTTGTCAACAACACCCATAGATTCAAATAACATGTCATCACACTTATGAGGATTAACACTCATAGAGGCATTTTCACAAACACGTGGCATGTTACATTCATCACCAACCAAATCATGCAAAGAGTCATACAAAGCACAATCCATGGCAAATAGACACAAGGGGTCAAGGATCACACTTAGGTATTTAAACCACAACAAGTGTACCCGCTCTGATACCAATTGAAAGTTCAAAAATGTGTACAAAAACACTTTTGAACGTTTAGACCCCCAAAAACCAACTTAACCAACCCAAGCAATATGTCAAACAACTAGTGTGCGGAAACTTAACATATGCTATAATATGGAATTGATTAAACAACTATCTAAGCCATAACAAAATAAACCACAGCAGATAATGTAAAGGCAGAGATAGAGAGGAAGGAAGATGCAAACACAGAGATAACACCCGGATGTGTTATCGAAGAGGAAACCGAAGACCTCGGCGAAAAACCTCTCCGCCGCCCTCCAAGTGGTAATCAATCCACTAGAAAATACAGTTGGGATACAAGGACAGCAATAGACCCTCCAAGCCTAATCTACCCAATGCACCTAAGCCCTCCAAGCTTCTTGCTCCAACGAGGTTGCGCCGAACCTTTTTCTTTTCTAGCTTTCCGGATTCCGCTACTACACCGTAGCATCAACCAATAAAGATTGGCTCCTTCCTAACTGCTTCCCAGAACTCCAAACGTCTGTCTCACAGAGATGATAATGGTGAGAACCAGGTTTGGTATAATGCTTCTCAAGGATTTGATAATGGAGAGGAAGAGAGTGAGGGATTTTGATGAGACTCTAAGGTAGAGATTGTGGGTGAAACAATCTGGTTTTTCTTTAGGGTTTCTCTCTCAAAATTCTCTCTGGAAACTCTCTTTCAATCGTGGGTTAAAAGGGTCTTTATACTGGAGTGAAGAGGAATGCGAAACGTCAGGTTTTTCCAAAACAGGGGTGTCTCGCGGCTTGACCTCGCGGCTTGACTAAGTCGCGAGATCCAATCGCAAGTTAACCGTATGGCCAGTTGTCTTGTTTTGTCCTGTAGTGCTCCAGCTAGCATGACTGTTCATCTTCCAGCATGCTTGGCACGTGTGCATCTTCTGGCGGGTTGAAGCCGCGAGTCCAGCCGCGAGTCCCAGCCGCGACACTCTGTTTTCTTGCACACTCTTGAGCAATCTTCACACTATCTCACTCACTACCCTTACAACAATCCCACCTAAATACAGGGTTACTAAATGCTGAATTACAAGCAAATTTGGCACGGAATAAAGCCAATTAGATGGTTGAATAAATTCAACCTTACACATGTATCCCAACTTCATTCTTTAGTGGATTATTGACTGCTTGGTGGGTGGTGGAGAGATTTTACACCGAGGACTTCGGTTTCCTCTTCGATAACACATCGCTGTGTTGTCCTTGTGTTTGCATCTCTCTTCCCTTAATCTTTGTCATTTAATTTCTGCTGTGGTTGTGATTTTATTTGGTTTAGATTGTTTATCAATTCTATTATAGCTTATTTTCATGTTCCGCACATACATTGTTTGATAATAAGCTTGAATTGGTAATTTGTAATTTGGGGGTCTAAACGTTCATAGGTGTTTTATACACATTTTGAACATTCAATTGGTATCAGAGTAGGTGCATTGGCTGTGATTTAATTACCTTAGTGCGATCCTTGACCCCGTTTGAGATGGATCGGTCTCAATCTTTAAATGTTCCACCATATTTTGATGGTAGCAACTATGCCTTTCGGAAGTTCGGATGAGGGCATTTTTATGTTCAATTGATGACACTGTTTGGGATGTGGTGGAGGTTGGATGGACTAGGCCGAAGGCTGCTAAATCCACATGGGATAAGGTGGTCCTTGCGGCAGCTAACGCTAATAGTAAAGCTTTGAATGCAACTTTCTATGATGTGTCTCCAAATGAGTTTCATAGGATATCTCACGTTGATGTTGCCAAGGAGGCGTGGCAAATATTGGAGACCACGTATGAAGGCACGAAGAAAGTGAAGGACATTAGGTTGCAGATGCTAACCACTCAGTTTGAAGAGCTGAAAATGAGTGAGGACGAGTCATTTGACTCTTTCTATAGCAAGCTAAATGAGGTGGTCATTGGCAAGTTCAATTTGGGAGAGAAAATGGAGGATTTGAAGATAGTAAGGAAAATCCTTCGATCATGGCCGGTGAGCTTCCGCGCAAAAGTCACAGCAATTGAAGAGAGCAAGGACCTTGATGATATCAAAGTTCAAGAATTAATTGGCTCACTTCAAACTTATGAGCTGTCTTTGCCCGTCGCAAAGGAAGAGCAAATCCCTTGCTCTTAAGACAATTAATGAGAGGATAGATGCTCACAACTCATCGGATAAGGATGTTGTCGATAAGGATGTGGCATACCTTGTGAAGAATTTTCAAAAGTTCTTGAAGTTCAAGAAAAATGGAAAGTTCGGTGATAAAGGGAAATTTCCAAGTTCTGGAAAGGAGAAAAAGGAATTCAAAAGGAAAGATGGAAAGGAGTCTCAATCCATCCAAGGAGTCACTTGTTTCGAATGCAATAGACATGGCCATTTCAAGAAGGAATGCCCTAATTATTTGAAAATGAAGGGCAAGGTGTATGCCACCACTCTTAGTGACTCAAACTCATCCAATTCTGATTCGGAGGAAAGCTGTGATGGAGAAGGGAATTTCTCCGCTTTCATGACTATTGCTCATGTTGAGTCCTCGGAAGACTTGAGTTTTCTTGTAGAAGAGCTTGGGGAGTATAGTGAAGAGGAACCAATGGGAGTGGTAGAAGAATCGGATGATGAAGAAGATGAATGTACAATGGGTCTTCAAGAGAACTACAATTCACTCCTTGAGAAGTCGGGAGAATATGCAAGAGTGGCCAAGGCAGCCATTAAAAAGATGAAGAAGGCAGAGGAGGATTATAGAAGTTTTCTGGTGCGATATAAGGAGGCCAAATGCGAAATAGAGACGATGAATGGAGAGCTGACTGAAGCCTACTCAAAGATAAAATTTCTTGAGCGTGAGGTGGTTCAAGCCAATGCTAAAGTAGACCAAGTCTCCTCCAAGAAGCTTGATGAAGTACTTGCTCATCAAAAGCCTTTCTCCGACAAAAGCGGATTGGGATACACTGGTGAAAGCAGTTCGGCTGACAATATATCCAAGGAAATGAAGTTTGTGAAAGCTAAAGAACCGATGGTAGATACCACAAATGCTGAGAAAGTGAAGCCAGAGAAGAAAAAGAATGTGACTGACCAAAGGTTTATGACTAAGCCTCCTAAACAATCAGTGGTCAAACCTAAGAGTAATGAGAAATCACTCCCAAAGTCATAAAGAGGTCTGAGAACTTAACACTTCTACCATCACTATGGAATTCAAGGTCACACTAGACCAAATTGTCATAAGCTGCATGCATTGAAGAATTCAGGTTCTCAAAGGTCAAGAGGTCCAAGACATGACAAAGGGAATTGGAATGTTGAACAATAAAAAGGTCAAGAAGGTGATCCCAGAATGAGGGATGTGATGAGGATGATTGATGCATTTACCACCTGTTTGGCAAGCTTCAACAAAAGGTTTGGAAGCCAAAACACTCGTACCCAATCCTATAGGGATATCACCCCAAACGCATGTGACGTGTGGGTGAAGAGGGGTACTCATGAATAAGCATTACAACATGTCCATGCATTAATACTTCATATGTTTTGTAACTTTGCTTGGCTGTGTGCTTTTATTGTGATGCTAGATTGATTTGAAAAATTTGTGTTTGTTTGTTTGCATTTGTTTTTAAATGTTTTTACATTGTTGTTTTTGGTCAATCTTTTCTTACTTTTATGTCAAAAATCCAAAAACACATAAAAAGTAGAAAATCCATAAAGTTTGATCAACATTATTGTGTTTTGTCAAAAGCATGTTTTGCCTTGTACCTTTGTACTTAGACTTTGTGCATTTTTTAGCGTAGCTTGTTCTTTATGCACTCATATCATTGTGAGAGAAATCTTGACATCTATGTGATTGTTGTAAATAGATCTTCAAACTTGTCATGAATGATTAGTCAATGGTTGTGTTGATCTTGAAACTTGCATAGACTTGTGCCTATATATCTTCCCACTTGTTTATTTTTTTAAAAAGAACTCAACAAATGTAAATCTCCAAATGGAAAGAGATAATGAGCTGCAAAAGCCTTCGCACATACTAGTATTTGACTAGGAAAAACGAAAAGCGACTTTTGTGAAAAATGTATGATGCCCAAAAAGCCAAAGGTTTACTTATTAAATTGAATTATCAAAAATTTCAAGCATCAATCTCAAAATGAGATGTAATGATTCAAAAAGATCAAATGATATGATGTATATGGAGCCAAATGAAAAGCTTCACAAGTTATGTAATCAAGTTTTGTGGAAGGTCATATATGCATATTTCTATAATTGAGATGGGTCACTCTATCTAGTACTAATTGTGTATGCCTTGATTGAATTGATCATTAAAGTTTCACTTTAGACTAAGGACTATCTCATCTTTGGTACCCACACACATCACACATGTTTATGTTCAATGAATGTGTAAGGTTGAATTTATTCAACCATCTTATTGGCTTTATTCCGTGCCAAATTTGCTTGTAATTCAGCATTTAGTAACCCTGTATTTAGGTGGGTTTGTTGTAAGGGTAGTGAGTGAGATAGAGTGAAGATTGCTCAAGAGTGTGCAAGAAAACAGAGTGCCGCGGCTGGGACTCGCGGGTGGACTCGCGGCTGCAAGCCGCCAGAAGCTGCACACGTGCCAAGCATGCTGGAAGATGAACAGTCATGCTAGCTGGAGCACTACAGGACAAAACAGGACAACTGGCCATACGGTTAACTCGCGACTGGATTTCGCGACTTGGTCAAGCCGCGAGCCACCCCTGTTTTGCCAAAACCTGACGTTTCACATTCCTCTCCACTCCAGTATAAATACCCCTTTAACCCACGATTGAAAGAGAGCTTCCAGAGAGAATTTTGAGAGAGAAACCCTAAAGAAAAACCAGATTGTTTCACCCACAATCTATACCTTAGAATCTCTTCAAATTCCCTCACTCTCTTCCTCTCCATTGTCAAAACCTTGAGAGGCATTATACCAAACCTGGTTCTCACCATCATCATCTCTGTGAGACAGTCGTTTGGAGTTCTGGGAAGTAGTTAGGAAGGAGCCAATCTTCATTGGTTGATGCTACGGTCTAGTAGCGGAATCCGGGAAGCTAGAAAAGAAAAAGGTTCGGCGCAACCTTGTTGGAGCAAGAAGCTTGGAGGGCTTAGGTGCACTGGGTAGATTAGGCTTGGAGGGTCTATTGCTGTCCTTGTATCCCAACTTTATTTTCTAGTGGATTGATTACCGCTTGGAGGGCGGCGGAGAGGTTTTTCGCCGAGGACTACGGTTTCCTCTTTGATAACACATCGCGTGTTGTCTTTGTGTTTGCATCTTCCTTCCTCTCTATCTTTGCCTTTATATTTATCTGCTGTGGATTTTATTTTGTTATGGCTTAGATAGTTTATAACCAATTTCATATTATAGCATGTGTTAAGTTTCCGCACCCTAGTTGTTTGACATATTGCTTGAATTGGTTAAGTTGTAATTTGGGGGTCTAAACGTTCAAAGGTGTTTTATACACATATTTGAACTTTCAATTGGTATCAGAGCGGGTACACTTGTTGTGGTTTAAATACCTAAGTGTGATCCTTGACCCCTTGTGTTTTTTTGCCATGGATTGTGCTTTGTATGACTCTTTGCATGATTTGGTTGGTGATGAATGTAACATGCCACATGTTTGTGAAAATGCCTCTATGAGTGTTAATCCTCATAAGTGTGATGACATGTTATTTGAATCCATTGGTGTTGTTGACAAACTCTTGAAGAAAAATGCTAAGAAGTTTCAAAAGAATTTGAGCAAGTTATTTTGTGAAAAGGATGATTTGATTGCTAAGCTCAATGAATCCAACAAATTGGTTGAAAAATATAAAAAACTTGCTGAAATTTCTCTTGAAAAGCTGAAAGAGTTTGAATGTTTGAATATGGACTTGGATGCTAAACTTGTTTTGTCTAACAAACTTGTTGATGATCTTAAATGTGAAAATGAATCTCTTAAGATGCATGCCAAGTGTTTGATTGCTGAACCCATTGATAAAATGGATGATAATATTTGTTGCAATCATGTTATAGTACCCGATTTTGTGCCTAGTGTGTGTTCTACCTTAAAGGACAAATCGGTGTACATTCCTCCACATAAGAGAAATCAAAATGTGGAGAGAAAGGCTGTTAAGTCAAAGCCTCCGTTTAGGTCTCAACCTAAGGTTTTGAATGGATCTAAGTTTGTTCCAACTTGCCACCATTGCGGTGTGATCGGTCATATAAAACCTCAATGCTCCAAGTTGAAAAGGGAACAAAACAATGTTGCTAGATCTCTTTCTAAAAAGCCTAGTAGACCTAAACGCATTGTTTGCCACCATTGTGGTGCCTTTGGTCATCTAAGACCTCAATGCTCTAAGTTTCATGCTTTTAAAAGAATCAAAAGAAAAGAGAAACTTGAGCTTTTTGGAAGTGCTAAAAAGAGTAAACCGGTTTTGAGTGAAAATAGCATGTTGTTAAAGAAAATGTTTAATGCTCTTAACTCCTTGACTATGTGCATCTCCGGTTCTCATTCTTCCAACTCTCGTCTCGCTTCTCTTGAGACACTCATTCCAAACAATCGTTCCTTTTGGATGAGGAAGGGTTCATATAGTTGAGCTTGTGCTCTTTTTGGTCCTTAATCTAATTCTTTCGATCTTTGTAGGACCCTTCTTGCATTAAATGTCATATCATCATGCATTTTGTGCATCTTGCATTTATTTGTATGCATTGTTTTGTTTTTTATCTTACTTTTATATTTCAGTTTTGTGTGAGTAAAAAATCCAAAACCACATAAAAAGTGAAAAATTCAAAAAGTTTGATCGTATATGTTTGAGCACATATCACATGTGAGTTTGGCCTTGTACCTTTGTACAAATGGCTTTGTGCATTTACGAGCTTAGCTTGTTAGTTTTGCACTTATATCTTTGTGGGAAAAATCTTGACATCTTTGTGTGATTGTTGTAAATCGATCTTCAAGCTTGTCATGAATGATTTGTCAATAGTCATGTTGGTTTTGATTCATGCGTAGACTTGTGCTTATATCTCTTCCCACTCTTTTATTTTTATTGCTTAAAGAGCTCAATAAATGTAAATCTCAAAATGAAAAGAGATAATGAGCTGCAAAAGCCGTCGCACATACTAGTATTCGACTAGGAAAAAGGGAAAGCGACTTAAATGAAATTGTATGATGCCCAAAAAGCCAAAGGCTTGTTCATCAAATTGAAATATCACAAATTTCAGGCATCAATCTTAAAATGAGATGTTTTGATTCAAAATGATCAAATGTTATGAATTGTAAAGAAGCCAAATGAAAAGCTTCATCATATGTAATCATTTTCTTGTGGGAGGTCATATATGCTCATTTTTATAATTGAGATAGACCACTTGACTTAGCACTAGTTGTGTATGACTTGATTGAATTGATCATTGAAGCTTCACTCTAGACTAAGGACTATTCCACATTTGATACACACACACAACACACATGCCTAATGTTCAATGAATGTCTTATTCATTTATTAGATTGTACTTGTCTAAATGTGATGTGTGTGTGCTCAATCATATATGGTTCAATCCAAAAAGATTTTTGATCATTTTATATGATTTTGGAAGTGATTTTTATCACTCTTTGAGTTCATGTTTAGTGTTTACTTTGTTTTTCATTGTTTAAACATGTTTTGTTTCGAAAAACAGGTGTCAGAGTTTTTCGCGGCTCAGCGGGCGACTCGCCAGTCGCGAAACCCCAGTCGTGAGCTCATCCAGAAGCTTTTGGCGACTCACTCGCAGCTTGCTCGCGGCTCACTCGCGACTCGCGAAGATTTTCGCGGCTGAAACTCACGGCTCGCGGCTGAAACTCGCGGCTCGCGGCTTGCTCGCGACTGAACCTCGCGACTCGCCCAGTCGCGAAACGCCCAGAAACAGCTTTTTAAAGGGCTTTTTGTGGGAAACTTGTTTTAAACCTCTCCCATCCTCTCTAAAACTCCTCTTTCAATATTTTTACATCAAAATCCAACCAATTTGAATGGTTTTTCATTCCATTAACATTTCTAAGGTAATTATAAATTCTTTTCATTATTTTTGATCCTTGGATTATGTTTTGGAGAGTTTTGTGCTCTTGGTTGGGATTTTTATCATTAGGGTTGGGAAAACTTAATTTTTGTCAAATTTCTTTATGGGATTGGTTTCTTTTGTTGATATGCATTGGATGTTGGCCCCTTGTGGCAGAAAGAACATGTATTAAGGGTGGATTTCATAATGTTCATGCATTGTTTCACATTATTGTTCATAGTGTGCATGCTAGGTGTTTGATAAAATGCCTCTTAGACATTTTCTCGCTTGTTTGGACTCCGATGAGTACCAAACTTTGGGGTTTCTCATGTTTCCTCATTAGGAACATGTTTGGTTCATTAGTTGTGTATTTTGCACACTTTGCCCCACATGTGCATTTTTCATGCATTGGTCATGCATTGCACTTAGCCACCTCTTGCACACACTTTTGTTACCCTTGTCATGCCTTGGTCTTTACCTTATTTCTTCATCCTAGCATGTCATGCTTACCTTATGCTTTGTAGCATGTTACTTTGTCCTAGGTTTGAGCTTCATTTTCTCATTCATCTTGCACCCCTCATGCATCATTAGCATTGTTCATACCTTCATCTCTTGCCCTCGTTTCTTCTTGACCCTTTGTCTATTCCTGACAAAAAGGGGGAGAGTATACTCTAGAGTATGTTTCGGAGTATTTTGTCATTTCTATATGACTCTTGTGCACATCCTTAGGGGGAGAAATTCTATTTCTCATGCACATTTGTAGGGGGAGAGATATTCCATAGGGGAGATGCATATACCAAGGGGGAGAAGACATTGTGTTAACTAGAAAACCTTGTTCTGTTTGTTTTCTTGTTGATTTTATGGTGCTTTGTGTTATGCTTTGGTGTTCTCATTGCATCATGTTTGTGCTTTGGACATGCATTTATCCCTATGCTATTGTGCTTCTTTGAATGCATGTTCAGATGATCTTTTGCTTTGCTATGAGATCATTGTAGTCATTTCTATATGACTATTTTGGTGTATGATCAAGTTGCTCACATGTTTCACATCATGTTTACTTGATCGCAATTTACTTGTTACATTATACTTGTCCTTTTATTACTTGCTTTACCTTGAGGGTCTAATGTGTTTTGTGCAAGTGTTTCAGGTTACAAGTATATATGTTCCAAGTGCATCACAGCTTCTCATCATTTTGAAGGGGAGAAACTTTAAGCACTTTTAGTATATATTGTTTAAGTTTTTATTCAATATAATGTGTGTGTACCCATGTGCTTTTGTAAGCTTTTAGGGTTAATGTTTTATGCATAGTTTGTAGGCTTTATGGTATGTACCTTGCTTAAGTGCAGCCTTTATGCTATGTTGAAATCAGTACTTTAATCTAAATGTTCTGCATTTTGGTTTATGTACTGTCACTCTTGTGCCCTTGTAGGATTGTTCCTAGATGCATATGTCTTGTGTGCTATGCATTGGTTGAGTGTTGAGCATACAAGTGTCTTGCCTTGTGCTTGTTAACTTGTATGTCCTTGTGTTCATTCCAAGTGTGAATGAGCACTGTGATCACTACCTTGTGGTGTTCACTTGGTTGATCAAGCCATGGTTTGTTTATTAACTCCATCTTTGCTTGATCTCATATTGCCTGTTTCATATGCATTTATAATTTTCTGCTTACAATGATCATGGTGTATTGTTGTGTTTCAGGAGATTATGTTCATATGATTCAAGTGCTTCACAGCTTCTAGAGTTAGGTGTGAGTGAGTTTTGGTCAACTGTTCCCAACTCACATGTTAAGTCTAGAGTCTGTTTTAGGGTTTTGTCACGAAATAGCCAAAGGGGGAGATTGTAAGGTTGAATTTATTCAACCATCTTATTGGCTTTATTCCGTGCCAAATTTGCTTGTAATTCAGCATTTAGTAACCCTGTATTTAGGTGGGTTTATTGTAAGGGTAGTGAGTGAGATAGAGTGAAGATTGCTCAAGAGTGTGCAAGAAAACAGAGTGTCGTGGCTGGGACTCGCGGGTGGACTCGCGGCTGCAAGCCGCCAGAAGCTACACACATGCCAAGCATGCTGGAAGATGAACAGTCATGCTAGCTGGAGCACTACAGGACAAAACAGGACAACTGGCCATACGGTTAACTCGCGACTGGATCTCGCGACTTGGGCAAGCCGCGAGCCACCCCTGTTTTGCCAAAACCTGACGTTTCACATTCCTCTCCACTCCAGTATAAATACCCCTTTAACCCACGATTGAAAGAGAGCTTCCAGAGAGAATTTTGAGAGAGAAACCCTAAAAAAAAACCAGATTGTTTCACCCACAATCTATACCTTAGAATCTCTTCAAATTCCCTCACTCTCTTCCTCTCCATTGTCAAAACCTTGAGAGGCATTATACCAAACCTGGTTCTCACCATCATCATCTCTGTGAGACAGTCGTTTGGAGTTCTGGGAAGTAGTTAGGAAGGAGCCAATCTTAATTGGTTGATGCTACGGTCTAGTAGCGAAATCCGGGAAGCTAGAAAAGAAAAAGGTTCGGCGCAACCTCGTTGGAGCAAGAAGCTTGGAGGGCTTAGGTGCACTGGGTAGATTAGGCTTGGAGGGTCTATTACTGTCCTTGTATCCCAACTTTATTTTCTAGTGGATTGATTACCGCTTGGAAGGCGGCGGAGAGGTTTTTCGCCGAGGACTTCGGTTTCCTCTTCGATAACACATCGCGTGTTGTCTTTGTGTTTGCATCTTCCTTCCTCTCTATCTTTGCCTTTATATTTATCTGCTGTGGATTTTATTTTGTTATGGCTTAGATAGTTTATAACCAATTTCATATTATAGCATGTGTTAAGTTTCCGCACCCTAGTTGTTTGACATATTGCTTGAATTGGTTTAGTTGTAATTTGGGGGTCTAAACGTTCAAAGATGTTTTATACACATATTTGAACTTTCAGAATGCTATATTCATTTGTGTGATTGTACTTGATTAAATGTGTTTCACATACTCAATTTTTGTTGATCAAACACAAAAGGATTTTTGAGTGTTTTAGTTGTTTTTGGAAAGTATTTTTCTTTTACAAAAACTGTCAAAATTGTCAAAAAACAGTGTTACCCTGTTTTGGCGACTTGGTCGCGGGTCAGTCCAATCACATGCCCTTAGTCGCGAGCTCATACAGTAGGTTTTTACGACTCACTGGTAGGTCAATGTCCTAGTCACGAAAAATACTTAGAAAATTTTTCAAAATCTGGGTTTTTAGGTTTCTCGTAACTTGATGTGGCGACTTGTTCGCGAGTGGAGGTCCAGTCGCGAGAGTCATACCGAAAGTTTCGCGGCTCAACTCGCGACTCTCTAGCGAGTGGAACTTCTAGTCGTGAAAAACACTTAGAAAAATTTTTCAAAATTTTTGTTTTAAGTGTTTTGGTGACTTGCCATGCGACTTGAACGCAACTTGACTTAGTTGCAAAAAACGCGTGTTTTTGCACTTTAAGGGCAGTTTTTTTTTTTTTTTTTTTTTAACTTTTTAGTTTTCCCCCGAACATTTTTTACTATTCAGTGTCTTCCCCGTTTATCCCTCTCTCAAACCCACCATGTTTCTCACAAAAACCACCATTGTTATTCATCATTTCTACTTCAATCTTCAAGAAAAGGTATGGGTGAGCAACTGTTCAGCTCCAGGTGGCATGACTGTTCAGTTCCCCTGCATGCTCTGTGCGTGAGCAACTTTTGGCGGATTGCAAGCTGCGAGCCACCCGCGAGTCCTAGCCGCGAATCTCTGCTTCACTGCACTGTCTTGAGCATTTCTTCACATTCTCTCACACACTACCCTTACATGATTCCCACCTAAATACAAGGTTTCTAAGTGCTGTATTACAAGCAAATTTTTCACGGAATAAAGCCAACACATGGTTGATTAAATTCAACCTTACAATCTCCCCCTTTGGCTATTCCGTGACAAAACACCCTAAAACAGACTCTAGACTTAAACGTGAGCTTTGGAACAATGGCAAAACTCACTCACACCTAAATCTAGAAGCTGTGAAGCTCTTGAATCGTATGAACATGAATCTCCTGAAACACAACAATACAACATGATCGTTGTATGCAGAAAAGCGTGAAATGCATATGAAGCAGGCATGATGTGATCAAGCAAAGATGGAGTTAAGAAACAAACCATGGCTTGATCAAACAAGCAATCACTACAAGGTAGTGACCACAATGCTCATTCACACTTGGAATGAACACTTGAACATACAAGCTAACAAGAACAATGCAAGTTACTTGTATGCCCAACACTCAACCAATGCATAATACACTAAGTATATGCATCTAGGAACAATCCTACGAGGGCACAAAAGTGATAGTACTTAACAAGAAAATGCATGACATTTAGTTAACAGTACTGATTTGACAAAGTATAAAAGGCTGCATAAAGCATGGTACAGACCATAAAGCCTACAGAAAATGATATCAAACCCTTAAAGCTTACAAAAGCAACATGGGTACAAAGCACATTATATTGAATAAAAACTTAAACAATATAAACTAAAAGTGCTTAAATTTTCTCCCCTTCAAAATGATGAGAAGCTGTGATGCACTAGGAACATATATACTTGTAACCTGAAACACTTGTACAAAATACATTAGACCCTCAAGGTAAAGCAAGTAATAAAAGGACAAGTATAATGTAACAAGTAAATTGCGATCAAGTAAACATGATGTGAAACATATGAGCAACTTGATCATACACCAAAACAGTCATATAGAAATGACTACAATGATCACATAGCAAAGCAAATGATCATCCGAACATACATTCAAAGAAGCACAATAGCATAGGGATATATGCATGTCTAAAGCACAAACATGATGCAATGAGAACAACAAAGAATAACTCAAAGCACCATAAAGCCAACAAGAAAACAAACAGAACAAAGTTTTCTAGTTAACACAATGTCTTCTCCCCCTTGGTATATGCATCTCCACTATGGAAAATCTCACCCCCTACAAATGTGCACGAGAAATAGAATTTCTCCCCCTAAGGCTGTGCACAAGAGTCATAACAAGAGTTATATAGAAATGACAAAACACTCCGGTATACTCTCTAGAGTATACTCTCCCCCGTTTTGTCAGGAATAGACAAAAGGTCAAGGAGAAAAGAGGGCAAGAGATGAATGAACGAACAATAATAATGATGCATGAGGGGTGCAAGATGAATGAGAAAATGAAGCTCAAACCTAAGACAAAGTAACATGCTACAGAGCATAAGGTAGACATGACAAGCTAGGATGAAGAAGCAAGGTCAAGACTAATGCATGACAAGGGTAGCAAAGGTGTGTGCAAGAGGTGGCTAAGTGCAATGTATGATCAATGCATGAAAAATGCACATGTGGGGCAAGGTGTGTTAAATACACAATCAATGAACCAAACATGTTCCTAATGAGGAAACATGAGAAACCCCAAAGTTTGGTACTCATCGGAGTCCAAACAAGCGAGAAAATGTCTAAGAGGCATTTTATCAAACACCTAGCATGCACACTATGAACAATAATGTGAAACAATGCATGAATATCATGAAATCCACCCTTAATACATGTTCTATCTGCCATAAGGGGCCAACATCCAATGCAAATCAGCAAAAGAAACCAAACCCATGAAGAAATTTGACAAAAATTAAGTTTTCCCAACCCCTATGATAAAAATCCCAACCAAGAGCACAAAACTCTCCAAAACATAATCTAAGGATCAAAATTAATGAAAAGAGTTTATAAATACCTTAGAAATGTTAATGGAATGAAAAATCATTCAAATTGGTTGGGTTTTAATGTAAAAATATTGAAAGAGGGGTTTTAGAGAGGATGGGAGAGGTTTAAAACAAGTTTCCCACAAAAAGCCCTTTAAAAAGCAGTTTCTAGGCGTTTCGCGACTGGGCGAGTCGCGAGGTTCAGTCGCGAAAATTTTCGCGAGTTGCGAGTGAGTCGCCAAAAGTTTCTGGATGAACTCGCGACTGGGGTTTCGCGACTTGCGAGTCGCCAGTTGAGCCGCGAAAAACTCTGACACCTGTTTTTCAATACAGAACATGGTTAAACAATGAAAAACAAAGTAAACACTAAACATGAACACAAAGAGTGATAAAAATCACTTCCAAAAACATATAAAATGATCAAAAATCTTTTTGGATTGAACCATATATGATTGAGCACACACACATCACATTTAGACAAGTATAATCTAACAAATGAATAAGACATTCATTGCACATTAGGCATGTGTGATGTGTGTGTGTATCAAATGTGGAATAGTCCTTAGTCTAGAGTGAAGTTTCAATAATCAATTCAATCAAATCATACACAACTAGTACTAAGTCAAGTGGTCTATCTCAATTATAGAAATGAGCATATATGACCTCCCACAAGAAAATGATTACATAAGATTGAAACTTTTCATTTGGCTTCTTACAATTCATATCATTTGATCATTTTGAATCAATACAACTCATTTTTGAGATTAATGCCTAAAATTTTTGATATTTCAATTTGGTGAACAAGCCTTTGGCTTTTGGGCAACAAACATTTTCAATACAAGTCGCTTTCCCTTTTTCCTAGTCAAATACTAGTATGTGCGACGGCTTTTGCAGCTCATTATCTCTTTTCATTTTGAAATTTACATTTATTGAGCTCTTTAAGTAATAAAAATAAAAGAGTGAGAAGAGATATAAGCACAAGTCTACGCAAGTATCAAAACCAACATGACTATTGACTAATCATTCATGACAAGCTTGAAGATCGATTTACAACAATCACACAAAGATGTCAAGATTTTTTCCATAAAAATATAAGTGCAAAAATAACAAGCTAAGCTCGAAAATGCACAAAGCCATTTTTACAAAGGTAGAAGGCCAAACTCACATGTGATATGTGCTCAAACAAATACGATCAAACTTTTTGAATTTTTCACTTTTTATGTGGTTTTGGATTTTTACTCACACAAAACAGAAACATAAAAGTAAGATAAAAAACGAAACAATACATACAAATAAAAGCAAGATGCACAAAATGCATGAAGTTATGACATTTAATGCATGAAGGATCCTACAAAGATCGAAAGAATTAGATCAAGGACCAAAAGAGCAAAAGCTCAACCATAGGAACCCTTCCTCATCCAAACAAAATGATTGTTTGGAATGAGTGTCTCATAGGAAGTGAGACGAGGGTTGGAAGAATGAAAACCGGAGATGCACATAGTCAAGGAGTTAAGAGCATTAAACATTTTCTTTAACAACATGCTATTTTCACTCAAAACCGGTTTACTCTTTTTAGCACAACTTCCAAAAACCTCAAGTTTTTCTTTTCTTTTGATTCTTTTAAAAGCATGAAACTTAGAGCATTGAGGTCTTAGATGACCAAAGGCACCACAATGGTGACAAACAATGTGTTTAGGTCCACTAGGCTTTTTGGGAAGAGATCTAGCAACATGGTTTTGTTCCCTCTTCAACTTATGACATTGAGGTCTTATATGACCAATCACACCGCAATGGTGGCAAGTTGGAACAAACTTAGATCCATTCAAAATCTTAGGTTGAGACCTAAACAAAGGCTTTGACTTAACAGCCTTTCTCTCCACCTTTTGATTTCTTTTATGTGGAGGAATGTATACCGATTTGTCCTTTAAGGTAGAACACACACTAGGCACAAAATCGGGTACCACAACATGATTGCAACAAATATTTTCATCCTTTTTAACAATAGGTTCAGCAATCAAACACTTGGCATGCATCTTAAGAGATTCATTTTTACATTTAAGATCATCAACAAGTTTGTTAGACAAAACAAGTTTAGCATCCAAGTCCATATTCAAACATTCAAACTCTTTCAGCTTTTCAAGAGAAATTTCAGCAAGATTTTTATATTTCTCAACCAATTTGTTGGATTCATTGAGCTTAGCAATCAAATCATCCTTTTCACAAAATAACTTGCTCAAATTCTTTTGAAACTTCTTAGCATTTTTCTTCAAGAGTTTGTCAACAACACCCATAGATTCAAATAACATGTCATCACACTTATGAGGATTAACACTCATAGAGGCATTTTCACAAACACGTGACATGCTACATTCATCACCAACCAAATCATACAAAAAGGCATACAAAGCACAATCCATGGCAAATAAACACAAGGGGTCAAGGATCACACTTAGGTATTTAAACCACAACAAGTGTACCCGCTCTGATACCAATTGAAAGTTTAAATATGTGTATAAACACCCTTGAACGTTTGGACCCCCAATTTACAAATTAACCAATTCAAGTTTTATGTCAAACAACTAGTCTGCGGAAAATGAACATAAGCTATAATATAGAATTGGTAAACAATCTATGCCAATTAAAATCACATCCACAGTAGAAAATAAAAGGCAAAGATAAAGGGAAGAGAGATGCAAACACAAGGACAACACACGATGTGTTATCGAAGAGGAAACCGAAGCTCTCGGCGTAAAACCTCTCCGCCGCCCTCCAAGCGGTCAATAATCCACTAGAAAATGTAGTTGGGATACATGAACAGCAATAGACCCTCCAAGCCTAATCTACCCGATGTACCTTAGCCCTCCAAACTTCTTGCTCCAACGAGGTTGCGCCGAACCTTTTTCTTTTCTAGCTTACCGGATTCCGCTACTAGACCGTAGCATCCGCCATCCTTGGCATCTTCTAATGCTTCCCAAAACTCCAAAAACACTCAACACTCTAAACTGGTGTGGGTAGTGTTTGGATAGAAATCTCCTCTCAATAGGTATGACAATGAGAGAGGGAATGAGAAAAGACTACAAAGGTTTCTCTCTAAGAATGAGTAGCTCTCTCTAATTGGGTGGGTGTTTTAAAGAAACCTCTTTTAGGGTTTTTCTTTCTGAATGGCCACACATATTTTGTGGGAATGAGGGGTATTTATACTGGTGTGAGAATGGAATGCGAAGAGTCAATTTTTCCAAAAACAGGGCTGGCTGGTGACTTGACCTCGCGACTTAACTGAGTCGCAAGTTCAAGCCGCGAGCTAACTTAATGGCCAGTCTGGATTTTTGTCCTGTAGTGCTCCAGGTGGCATGACTGTTTAGCTCCCCTGCATGCTTTGCACGTGAGCAACTTTTGGCGGCTTGCAAGCCGCGAGCCACCCGCGAGTCCTAGCCGCGAATCTCTGCTTCACTGCACTGTCTTGAGCATTTCTTCACACTCTCTCACACACTACCCTTACATGATTCCCACCTAAATACAAGGTTTCTAAGTGCTGTATTACAAGCAAATTTTTCAAGGAATAAAGCCAACACATGGTTGATTAAATTCAACCTTACATTTTGTTTATGTTTTTATTTCTTTATTTTATTTCTTTATCTTATTGTTTTTATTTCATTTTGTAGGAATAAAGAGACCAAATAAATCTTCAATGGGTACACGACTGCACCTTAAGGAAAAATATTCAATTAAAAATCAGGGGAGCATCTCTTCTCCTTTCTCATTCTTTTATTTAGTTTTTCTTCCTTTTTCCCATTGAGGACAATGTGAAATTTAAGTTTGGGGGAAGGAAATTTATTTATTTATTTTTTTAAAAAAATTTAAAAGAAAGAAAAAAAAAATTTGCCTATGATAAGAATATGGTTGAAATTTCTTATAATTTTCAGGAATCATTCTCATTGCTTAAGTCCAGTTGTTAATTCTTTACTTGATCTTGTTTAATTTGATATGATCATTAATCATTGTGCATACCTAGAGAAATTTTTTGTGAATTTTGTAAATTTGGATGGTCTCTACTTATTCTAGAACTTGTTGAATTACTCTCAAGGAGAAATCTTATACAGAATATTACTTGGAAAGTGATTTAGGCATTCTTTGAATCGATTGAGCCTTTCAAGCTTACCTCTTTATTGTCTTTATCCCTAGTTACCCAAGTGATCTATTCTTAAACTGGGTTGAAGAAAAGAGAACGATATATGAGTGTTCAAAAAAAAGAAAAAAAAAAGAAAAAGAAGAAATTTTTACAAAGTTCCATTTACTCCAATGTTTTGAGTTGCTTAGTAACTAGGGGTATTCATTACCAATGTTTACTCTTACGTCAAACCATAACTTGAAATATGAGTATGTAAAAGCACTTTAAGTTTGTGACTTGTTGAGTAACTAGGTGCATCCATCACAAATGCTTGCATTCGCGTCAAAAGTTAAGTGACAACTTGAAGTAAGTAAAAAAAAAATATATATATATATATATATATATTTGATGAAGAGAGGCATTTTGAGATATTCAAAGGACTGAGAAAAGTTTATATTTTAGATGTGAGAGTGCTATATTTGCTTAAACCTTATCTTTTCTTTATAGCCCTCACCATAGCCATATATCACAAGCCTAATAAAGACCTATTGATCCTGAGAAATATTTTGTTTTATATTAGTGGAGAGTGATTTAGAAAGCAAGCTTATGGAGTTTTTAGAGATTCGTACTTATTTACTTGTTTGCATAAAACTATCCGGGAAGCTAATGATGAAGTAAGAATGATAATGCGATGGAGTTGAGTTTTGAATTAACTTTTGGACTTGATTAATTTGGAATGATTCCTTTGAATTATAAGCTTTATTCAGATCTTTGAGGCAAGAAAAAAAAAATTTTAAATTTATGAAGCAAAGCTTTTTTTTTTTTTTTTTCTCGAGGACTAGCAAAATTTAAGTTTGGGGGAATTTGATAAGTGTAATTTTTACATGATTTTTATTATCCTCTTATTTATTAAAATTGTTAGTTTTCCTTTATTTCTTTTGATTTGATTTGATTTTTATTTATATTTATCTATTCATTTGTGCTTTGAAGGAATGAGAAGATTTCAGATTAATCTACATCTTAAACTTTCAAACTAAAAGAAATGGTGCAAGTTTATATTCATGAAGAGTGTTTTATTTCAATGGACCACAATCTGCACTTCAACTTGGGAGATTCCTTGATGTTTGACTCCTTTATTCAGCAGCACATTTATTTCATATGGAGCCCAACAATAGCTGTATGACCATTAGCAAGATTCGGCCTGGCCCACAAAAGCACATGAAGTCAAAAGTTAAAAATAAGGTCGCACTTGGAGGAGTTTGAAAAGGGCAGGACAATTGGGCTTTCAGTCAGTGAGGGACATCTGCACTGTTCCTATAAATAGAGAGATTAGAAACCTGAAAGGGGGCGCTGCATGGAAGAATTTTTTCTGGAGTCTTATTGAGGACAAAGGCGAGAGCTTGATCAACCAATTCCGATGAAAAACATAAGTTTTATTTGTTTTCTTTTCAATTTGATTATGAACTAAATTTTATTTTCTAGAGCGTTGATGTAGTCTAGCAATGAACACACAATTTATATTTTGAGTTATTTTATTTTTAATATTTCCATGATTGAGTGTTTAATTCTTATTCTTAATGCTTAATATTTCTTTTTACAAATTATTGATTGATCAATTGAATTACAATGAGACCGAGAGGTGATTTGTTATTTTAGTTCTAGAATTAAACACCATTAGTTGAGCGAAAGTAGAGATGCTTTACTGCGATTAGTGTGATTTTTTTTTAAAGAAAATTCAAAGTACGTAATGAGTCTCCAGTTAATTAAATTCGCATAGAGATATGGAATTGTTAGTTGAAGATATTTTTGATATTATTCGAGAGAAGATATTGAATAGTTGAGGAATTTTTAATCATCAACTGGAGATTATTAGAATTTAATAATTATGAAGAATAAATTGTGTGGGATTTGTTAGGTGAAATCAATCGCTCTAGATCCATTCTTATCATATATTTTTTTACACTTTTAGATTTTTACGCTTTGTTAATTTTCTTTTATTCGTAGATTTATTTTTATTAAATAGTTTAATTTAATTTAGATAGTAGAACGTTCCTTTTATTTTTGATTTTCTAAATAGTAATTAATTTAGTGAATTTTAGTATTCAATAACATAGTTAATCCCTGAGGGTTCGACATTCGTTTTCTAAAAACACTTTACTACTTGTTATGATTTTGTGTGCTTGCAGATTATTTTATGCGAACATGAACCCATGCGTTACATGTGATAATTATTTTTATGGTCGTTTTATTAATTTTTTTTAACAATTTAAACTAATGTAATAAAGAGTATTGTATTTTGTAATCATATTTTTATTTATTATAGGAACACTCATAAATATAATATAGGAACAATCATAAATATAAATTTTATTATGCCAAAATGAAAACAATACAATTTTCTCAAGAATTCAAAAGGCAAGTTAACAGAAATATTCATTTTTTAATAAAAGTTATTTATAACATTTTGTGAATCATTAAAAAGACATAAAACTTGGAAATTATTCTTTTATTTTAAAACAAACTTTTTCAAACCTTATTTGTTCTACCTACAATCCAAAATACTGTAAAACGTAACTAAAAAAACTTAATAAAACTTAGCAATGATTAATTAGACCAGTTAGGAAAACAATTTGCTATTGATAATCTATTAAAGTTATTTTCTTTGCAGAAATTGTTATTTTGTTCAGCCAAAACATATTATCAGATAAACAATTATTAGCAAAATATAATAATTAAAATTTCTATATATGCATTGTTATAAAATAATAATAATAATAAAAAAAATGAAATTGCAAAAGCTAAAATTTGTCACTCATCCGATTATTTTTGATTGGCTACCTTTTGCTTTTCTCTAAATAAATGACATTATAGAGTACTTCTAATACAGCTATGTAATAGAATAAATACCAAATTACAATAAATATCAAATTATCCAAACCATGCTATGTAATAGAATAATATTATATTTTTATATGTTATATTTAATTCTTTATAACACAATAGGATAACATTTAACAATCAAAGAGAACAATTAAAAAAAAAAAATAATAACAACAACAACAACAATTTAAAAAACAAAACTAAATCGCATTAACCCAAAGTAGAGTTTTAAAGAATATAAAAATTTATCAACTTAAGGCAGAGATGCAAGAAAAATAAAAGATCCAACAAAAAATTGAGAGAGAGAGAGAGAGAGGACCTTTTTATTGTGAGGTAAAACTATGCATAAAATGGAAAAGATATTGACAAATTTATAGTAGAGGGTGTGAATAAGAAGAGACAAAAATAGAGGAAGATAAAAGGAAAGAGGAAGAATGGTATTAATGTAGAGGGTAGTGGGGAGATAAAAAAGTAAGGGAGAGAGAAAAGTTGGAGAAGTAGTGGGGAGATGAAAAGGTAAGAAAGGGAGAAACGTTGAAAAAAATGTAACTATTAAAAAAATAAAAGCTAAAAACAATTACAGGAAAATTTGAAAGAAAAAATAATGACATGGACGCTAATGTGGCTCAATTGGAGTATAGTAATAATAAATGCTACGCTTCAATTTTTAGATATATAGATTATTATATGCTATATTTAATTCTTTATAATGAAATAAGATAACATTTAACAATCAAAGAGAACAAAAAAAAAAAAAACAACAACAACAATAACACCAATTTAAAAACTAAACTAAATCGCATTAACCCAAAGTAGAGTTTTAATAAATATAAAAAATTATCATCCTAAAGCAGAGATGCAAGAAAAAAAAAAAAATCCAACAAAAAATTTTGTGTGTGTGTGTGTGAGAGAGAGAGAGAGAGAGAGAGCCTTTTTATTGTGAGGGAAAACAATGCATAAAATGGAAGAGATAGTGAAAAATTTATAGTAAAGGGTGTGAATAAGAAGACAAAAATAGCGGAATATGAAGGGAAAGAGGAAGAATGATATTAATGTAGAGGGTAGTGGAGAGATGAAAAGGTAAGGGAGGAAGAAAGGTTGGAGCAGTAGTGGGGAGATGAAAACGTAAGGAAGGGAGAAAGGTTGGAAAAGTGTAAATATTAAAAAAATAAATGTTAAAAACAATTATAGGAAAATTGGAAAGAAAAAAGATAATGACGTGAATGTTGATGTGACTCAACTAGAGCGTAGCAACAATAAATGCTATGCTTCAACGTTTAGAGATATATATATATATATATATATATATAGATTTGTTTTGAAAATAAGTCAAACACAAGCTCAAGTTTAGATTCAATTATTAAACAAACCAAACTCAAACATAATTATGTGTTTGTGAACAAGCTAGTTAATATGAGGCTTAATTTAACTATATATGATGATATTATATTATATTTTTTTTCATGTATACTTGTCTAATATAGACTTGAGAGTCAATTGTGTGAATTTGTAAATAGATTTCATATGATATCAAATTATTATTGTAGTTTATTAACAATATAAACAATCCAACAATAGTAAAAATTGATTGATTTGTGAATGATCAAATAATTTCAATCATGGTTTTACTATACATGGGAAAAGGATAATAGTTAATCAAGTATTATGAATAAGCTTGAGCTAATTTAACAAGTAAATGAACCAATTTTGAACATGTAATCTTGTTTAGTGATGAGCTCAGGTTTGCCTCTTCCTCGAAATAAAAATGAAGGAAAAAGCTTGAACCATTAAAACTTGGGTCAACTCAACTTGTTTACAGCCCTAGAAATAACTAAGGTTGAATTAAAATAAAATTAACATAGGGCTAAATAAAATTAAAATAAACAATCTCAATTTTTAAATAAAATTAAATGGAAAAATGATCATTTTAAATATTTTAGAAATTATAAAATTAACATATGGCTAAATCCAAGTCATATTTGGTATCAAAAAAGCCAAAAGATCTTCTTTTTTTTTCTTTTTCTTTTTTAATGAGAATTGGAGTTCTAAAATTAACAGAGGGCTAAAATCTAACTCATATTTGTAAAAATTAAAAAAAAAATTCAAATTCAAATGTAATATGTTTTTTACTTTAAAAAAAAAAATCATTTGAAAAAATTTTTAATAAGAAAATTTTATGAGTCTGGTATCATATAAAACTTTTCAAAGCACCAAAATCAATGCCTCCTAGTGACCATCAGATCGGCGACTTTGGCCACTCGACACCAGACCGATGACCTAACCATCAAATGGGAGGGGGAAGGGGAGAACGACTATGTGTTATTTGTAAAATGCTTTACCAAGTTTTTGTTTGTGAAACATTTTTAAAAATTTTCAAATGATTTTATGGTCAATAAAAAACATTTTATGGATTGACAAAATTTTATAATAAAACAAACATAGTAAAATGCTTAAAATGTTAGGAAAACATTTTATAGGGAAACTGTAAATAAAGCATAAAGTCAACCTACCATGAAATAAAGTAACAAAGGACACTCTTAGAAAGTATAGAAAATCACAGCATACACACTATTGGGAATGTGAGAAAATCAAGGCAATGTGGGTAGTATGTGACTAGTTATTAAACCCTTACCAAACGTTAACTTAGTCTAAGAGTTGGGCCATTAGGTCAATGGTTCAACCAGTAGGCCATAGGTCGAACCACATGATTAAATAAAAATATAAATAAATATAAAAGTATGTCTAAAATTTCATAAAATAAATATGTAAATTGAAAAAAGAAAAAAAGAAGAAGTATGATAGGCCACAAACTGAATGACCCCTTGTGATAGAAATTAATTAATTAATTAGCCAATTTATTAATTAATCAATTTATCATGCAAATGCGTGGTAGTACAAACAAATCACCAATAAACTAAATATGCAGCGGAAAATAAATAACACAGTGATTTGTTTACGAATGGGGAAAACCTAACGACAAAAACCCCACCGGGTGATTTTCAGGTCACCACTCCCGAAACTCCACTATTATCACAACAAGCGGTTACAAGTAAAGGAATCCAAGTACCTTACCAACCTACAGTTGAACCCTTACCCTAATACCCAATTGGACTTGTTCTGTAGTGACAGTTCCCCTTTCTGATACATGGCTCCCAAGTACGTGACTAACCAATTTGATGCGCAGATTCCAATACGCAGCTTGCTCCTTTGCATGAATCCCAGTATGTGACTAACTCCACAGCAACCCCTTGATTGTTGTAGTTGATTTGCAGCAGCTTCACATGGGAACACCAATAAGATCTTTAATGTTGGTGCAAGAGACTTTGCTTTGTTACAGAACCCAAAGGCGTACACGAAACGTAGCAAAAACTCTTTCTTCTGTAGGAGGAGGCTAGGGTTTCAAAAAGAAAACCTTATGAAGCTCTCTAGGGTTAGGTTTTTCTTTTTCCCACTTCCTTTAAATAGGAGCTTAATGGGCTTTCCTATTCCAAATAGGTTTACATAAACCTTGGGTTTTCCTAGTCCAATAAGGATTATACAAACCCATAAATAAATAACCTTTTAGAATAAAAACATTGCTGGCTATAATCTGAAAACCCGTAATCTCGATAGATCGAGACATCTGTCGAGCTTTAATGAATCTCGACAGATCGAGCTTCTATCGAGCAGGTATCGAGACCTGTAGATTGCACTTTTCTTGAGTAGTTCCTGAGTAATCTTCATGTCTTCAATTTAACCACTTGTAATGATCATCTTGAACCTACTTAGATTTACCTAAATACAAGTAAAGTGTGTTTTGTCAAAGGATATACCAATTACAAAAAAATATGTCCCTAACAAAGTAGGCATGTTTAAATTACTAATTAAAATCAATAAATATATGTAAAAGGATATACCTCGTGCGAAAGAGCATGAAGTTCTACCATGTAGTGCACTTTTTAAAGAGAATCAAAATACTCTTAAGCCATGATAAGAGCAAAAAAAATATGGACTTTTTGTTTCTTTGGTTCAATGTTTCAAGACTTTTCCTATTAGAGAATAAGGATTCCTTGTAAGACTCTTTGTTTTCTTTGGTTCAATGTTTCAAGATAAATCTCTTACACATCTACTCCGTTCTATATAGCCCACAACCCTTCATGCCATCTCATCTCAAATATATCTCGACCAAGAATGATTTTATTTATCTTCAACATTTCAATGATACCTACCTAGCTCCAACTTTGTCATCCCATTAAGTTTTAAGAAAAAAAAAAAGTGGAACTCCATGTTAAATATATTGAATTCGACTGCAACTTAAACCCATAAACAAAAGAATCTATTCTCACTTTCCTTCTCCTTCACTCTCCTTTCTCCCTCTAGATAATCTCCTTCACTCTCCTCACTGTGTAATTCAAATCCATCTCTCTCTACCTCTCCTCTCACAAGAAACACAAATCCCCCCTACTCTTGCTTAGTACATAGCTATCCCCCTACCAGAAAATCCCCAAATCTGATCCATTTGAGATCTCAAATCTATCTTCTCCTCTCTCCATTTTGAGTAAATTAATGTTGATTTGTCAAACTCATAAAATACGGTTTTTATCTTAAGTTACTATATTTTCTGTTAGGACAAATGTGAATTATGTTAGGAACATATGTCAATATTTTATGTAATTGGCTAATCCTTTGACAAAATGCACTTTACTTGTAATTGGGTAAATCTAGGACATGTTTAATACTTCAAGGACCAAGGTTTCAAGTTCAAGTGTTCAAATCTTGCAAATTTGTCCAAGAAACAAGTGAAGAATTGCTAGATTTTAAAGCTCGATAGCTAGTATCTATCGAGGTTTAAAAGCAGTTGAAGCCCGATGCTCGACAGCTGGCTTGATAGATAAGCGATCTATCGAGATTTATGAAAACAGATTTTCAGTTCTATTTTGCATCCAATCCGTGGGTACGTGTTTATGATTTCTTTTCTCACAACCCTAAACATATATAAGTATTATTTTAAGGGCCATCAAAGGTTGCGTGAGTGTGAAGCAAAGTTGTGTTCATGTAAATTATGACCGGAGATAGAATTTTCCTTAGTTCATCTTTCTCTTGAAGAAGCTGCTGTGTTTGTACACCATAGGGTTTTGTGACCAAAGAGCTTCTTGATCTTCATCATGTGATGAACTGAGGAACTTTGCAGCCAACATCTTTCTCAAGTTGGTGAGTAAGCTCCGTACTTGGATCCGTGCATCGAATTGATTAGTTACGTATTGGGAGCCGTGCATTAAAAGGAAAGATTGTCACTATATAACAAGTTCAATTGGGTATTGGGGTAAGGGTTCAACTGTAGGTTGGTATAAGGTATTGAGATTCCTTTACTTGTAACCACTTGTTTTGATAATAGTGGATTCTCGAGAATGGTGACCTTAAAATCACCCGGTGAGTTTTTTGTCGTATAGGTTTTCCCAATTCATAAATAAATCACCGTGTCAATTTAATTTTCATTGCATTTAGATTAATTGGTGATTTTTTTGTGCTACCACACTTATTGCATGCTAATTGAATTAATTAATTAACATGGCTAATTAATTTGTTAATTTATCACAAGGGGGTCAATACATTCTTGGCCTATCAAGTGGTATTAGAGCAGGCATACTCTGATTAGGTTTTAATCTTTGTTGTGTGATCCATTGACCCCTGTTTGTCATGGATAGAGGATAGTGTCTTATTATACCTTATTTATTTGATGGCACTAACTATACATACTAGAAAGTACACATGAGAGCTTTCTTGCAGTCATTAGATGAAAAGATGTGGCAAGCTGTGGAGATAGGTTGGACCAAGCCTACGAAAGCCTCGACCGACTGGGATGATGCTAAGATCAAGGTGGTGAACTTTAGCAGCAGGGCATTGAATGCTCTATTTAGTGTAGTCACGAATGAGGAGTTTAAGAAGATATCCTCTACTAAAACTGCTAAGGAAGCATGGACCATTCTCCAGACAACCTATGAAGGAACCAAGGCTGTCAAGGATTCAAAGCTTTAGCTTACTACAAGATTTGAAGAGATTAAGATGGAAGAGGATAAGTCATTCGATGAGTTCTATGCCAAGCTCAAGGACATATTGAACTCAGCCTTTAATCTTGGGAAACCGATTCCTAAACCCAAGATTGTGAGAAAGGTGCTCAAATCTCTACCCCAAAGATTTCATGCCAAGATTACCACAATTGAGAAATCAAAGGATATTGACAAAATTCCTTTGATAGAGTTGGTTGGAAATCTGCAAACCTATGAGTTGGGTTTAACAAGGATCGGGAAATCAAGCAATAGCAAGAGCATGGCATTAAAGGCCAAGAGTAGTGACATTGATGAGTCTTCAAACGATAAAGATTCTAAGATGAAATCCTATATCACGAGGCAATTCAAGAAGTTTATGAAGAATGCCAATGCGAAAGGATTTGACAAGGACCGAAAGCAATCCAGTTCTTCGCAGTTCAAGAGCCAAGACAAAGGGAAGAAGGATGCTAGGGATGGCGGTCAGTACACTATTCCCTCAGGACCAAAATGCTTTGGATGTCAAGGGTTCGGACACATGAACAAGAGTGCCCTACATATCTCAAGACCATTGGGAAAGTAAGGCACTTGCTACTACCTTGAGTGACACCGAGCCTAAAGATGATTCCGACAATGAGGATGATGGAATCCTAAATGCCTTCACTGCCACTGTAAATCCGACTGAAGGGATTGTTGAAGATGTGGATGAAGAGGAGGAATTGGTGGAGTCTAAGTTTGAAAAGATGGATGAACAAGATGACATCCACACAGCCTATGCAAAGTTATACAAGGTCTCGGAAAAGCATGAGAAGTTCTATAGGTTGGCCACCAAGAGACTTAGTGAAGTGGAGCTTGAATGAGAAGAAATCTCCACAAAGTTTGATGAAGCAAATCGGACCATTGAAGCACTGAGATTTGAGAATAATTTCTTGGCTGAGAAGACCAAGAAGCTTGAAGCAGAATTGCTCCAAGTCAGAGCCTAGTTGGAAAGAACTTAAAGTGCAAAGCTCAATGAGATGCTCAGTCTTCAGATTTCTGCTTCTGATCGAACCGGTTTAGAGTATGATTTCTTTTTTCCTAGTATTGCTACTTCTAGTTCTACTGTTTTTGTTCCTCCTGCTAATAATGTTGAAACTAAGAACAATAATGTTAAAAATGAATTAGCTAGTGAGAACATAAATAAGGGTAAATCTATCTTGGGAGCACCCTCCAAGCTTGATAAGAAAGAGATTAAGAACCCTAGGGCTAAGAAGGGAAATACTCAAAAGCCCAAACAGAAAAAAGCTGCATTTCTGTCATCACTATGGAGCAGCTGGACATACTCGACCTAATTGCTATAAGTTGTTAGCCACTCAACAGAGCAACAATATGATCGTGTCAGGAAACTAGAATTAGTTTCCATCATCCTTTGCTCCTCTTGGAGATCTTTTCAAAGCTCTCATGTTCCTTTCGAACTTGAATGGTTTCAATTCTTCCCCCTCACCACCAAATCAAGGATTTGCTAAATGGAAAGGTTCTTCGACGGTGTGTAAGGAAAAAGGCTCCAAGTGATTCTGTCATTTTTTCTCTCTCTCCTCTTCTTGTTTTTGTTTTTGCATTACTTGTGTGTTTTGCTTTCGTGTTTTAAGTCAGTCTAGTTTTAGGCATTGTTTTGTTTAACATGTTTTTGTTTGTTTACTTTTCAGTTTTACTTTATTTTGTTTTTCATATAAAATAAAATAAAGAATTGAAAAATTAGAAAAATACAAAAACAGTATGTGTTTGTGTACATTGGTACTTGTGTACCTTGGATGACCATTGAAACAAAGTTTTTTAAACTTTGTATCATTTGTAGCTTAGATGAGCATCTTTATGCACAACTAAGCAAGTGAGCTTTGTGGCTCGTGTTTGTGATGAGTAAGGTTAAGTAATCTCTTGTGCTTAACACTTGAATCACTCTTTTTGACAGGAAGAACTAGAAAATCCTAAGAGAAAGGCATAAATAACCATCTCACCACCGTTGCCCGCCAATCATGAAATGACATTTGTATGCTTCGGCATAAGAAAAGTGGAATGTCAAACGCTTAACATCTTTGGGTATTTCTTTTCTATCTCTTATATGCCCATGCATGGTTTGCTTAAAAGAAAAATATGCAAAGAACAACAAAAAGCAAAAAGAATCAAAATGCTTTATATATGATTGCAAGCGTGTATTCTAGGAGTTATGAGAGTTATAAGATGTACCTCGAAGGTGATAGTCCCCATCAAACAATTATGATTGTGTGTGAGTTAAAGTGATTTTCTCATATCTCAAATCATCATAACATGTAGACACGTATGCAATCTTGCAATGTTTTTCACACATAACACGCAATATTCATTGTTACTTTTGATACATGTGTAGGTACAATGTGATTTGACTATTACAAGGATTACATGTGTTAATGTATGCTCACTAAACTGTTTTAACTTGTTTTTGAAATATAAAATTGGTTAGACTTGTTTAGTGTGTGTGTGTGTGTATGTGTTTTGGATCTTTGTGCTTGACATTTTTTTTTTTGTTGAGATATGATTTTGAGAGCTCAAAATGTTGTTTAGATCTTTGGTTGTGTAGTATGCTTGATTGCATTCATATTTGTGTTTTTCTCTTCTTAAAAAACTGTTTTAAGCAATCTCGATAGCTTCTCGATACCTCTCGATAGCTATGCTATCTATCGAGACCCTTTAACTGCCTTTTATCGCATTCTTAATAGCTACTTCGATCCATTGAGAAACCTTCTGGATGCTCAATTGCTTCTTGATAGCTACCTCGATCCATCGAGCCCTTCTTGCTATGGACACCTCTCGACAAATCTTCGTTACCTATCTCAATAGCTATTTCTTGCTTTTTAATTCTTGATAGCTCTCGATCCATCAAGAATTATGAACTTCTATTTAATGAGTCAGCGTGATTTTAGCTTCACTTTTCTCGATCCTCTGCTATGTCTCTTTTTCACTCATTCATCATGCATTTCACGTTTTTTGACCTAACTTTTGGGTTTGTGTTGAAAATTTGGGGTTTTTCAAAATTATTGGGTTTTTCACAAAATTTTTGGGTTGGTTTTTGTGAAAATGTTTTTAAATCATCTTGCATTGCATCTCATTTGCATTATAACAATGATCCATGCATTTTAGATGTGTGTTTAATTTGTTACAATGATTGTGTGCTGTTAGGTTTGGATTGGGCTGAGCCCATTACGTTTTTAAGTTTGCATGTCACATGTTCATGCATTTTCATGCATACGTACCTTCAATTCTTTATATTCTTGTATATTGTGTTATTGGTTCTTTTTTTATTGTTTCTCTCTCTCCCTTTCTTGCGTTAGTCTGCACTATGGCACCCAAACACAAATCCACTTTGTCCCAGAACCCTCTTCGTTTTGGGGCATCTACTTCTTCTTCTGACCCTACTCCTTCTCACCTACGGTTCCATGATGATAAAGCCTGAAAGGACTTTTTGGAGAACTTTTCTAGACGAGGCATTCATTTGGAACACCAAGTCATCCTATCGGATTTTTCCGATACTGACCTTCCCACTATCATCTACAGTCGGGGTTGGGAGTCACTGTGTGGCGCCCCAGTCACTTGTCCCTCCGTGATCATACAGGAGTTTTACTCCAATATGCACGGATTTGAAACTTTTGTACCTCATTTCTTCTCTCGCGTTCGAGGTATGCGCATCGTAGTTACTTTGGAGATTGTTTTTGAGGTACTACACATTCCTAGAGTAGCGCATCCTGACTACCCTAGTTGCAATCATCTGACGAATGTGTCCAAAGACGAACTCTCGTCTTTCTTCTGTGAGACACCTTCTTCTTGGGGTGACCGTCAAAAGACCCATCGCTCGGCCTTTGCAAAAGGTCCGAGGTTCTTGAACATGGTGATGACATTCATTCTTCATCCTCTGTCTCACTATAACACTATTACAAAGCCTTATGCTTGATTTTTGCTATCCCTCTTAGAGGATATCTCTATCAACTTCCCTTCTCACTTCATTCTATCCCTTATAGATGTCTATAGGGATACAACAACCCGTGATAAGCTCATTTTTCCTTTAGCAATCACGCGGCTTCTTCGCCACTTTTATGTCTCCATTCCTGAGTCTCCTTATTTTCTGGTTATGTATGCCATAGATGCTACTACTGTTAGACGGAGAGAGGCACAACTCAGATCGAGGCGACCCCGGATAGAGACGGCGACTCCTCCAGATTTCACTGCTCCATCCACCTCTGCTCCTTCGTCTTCTATGGGTGGAGTGACACTTGAGGCCATTATGGCACAGCTTGTGCGCATCGATACTCACCTTGACACTTTCAATGATGAGTTGTGTCAGGTGAACACTCTTGTTGGTCATATCACATGATGACAAGCTGTCATGGGTGGTTTCACTATTGCTTCTTCTCCATCTCCATCGGCTTTCGAGGATGAGAGTGATGATGGCTTTGGCAGTGATGATGCTGATGAGGATGATGATGCTAGCTTGCCTAGTGATGATGAGATGTCTACTTGATGTACTTACCCTTTGTTACTCATGACAAAAATGGAGAGTAGTTTTGATATGAGAGTAGTCATACGCATAGGGGGAGGGTTAGTATATAGGAGATTTTTGTTATAGGGGGAGTGTATATGAGGGATGTAGTGAGGATTTTTTTTGTATCTTTTCTTTTCTTTCTATTTTAGATACATTATCTTTTGTACATCGGTGTTGTGACGACTTTGGTGATAGTAAACAATGTACTTATCTTTGATATATATTTGATGATGTTGTTATCACATTTCTCCTATCTCTCCATGCGTTGTTTCTTTTCTCTCTTTATATATATGTTTCTTATATACTGTATGCAATTTATTATTTCTGTTTCACACAAAGATGCCGTGATGAGTTTTGTTTAAAGTGTTTCAGAAATACAAGTTGTCAAAGTCTTCTTGCCATAAACTCTCTTCTTGCAAAGCTTTTTAAGAGTTTGTGTTAGGATAGATTTTATTGTATTCAACAAGTGAGTATGAATTGAGTGATTTATGACTTCTCTCATATGTTCATTTGTTTATTGTGGTTTTGTCACGGATTGCCAAAGGGGAGATTGTTAGAACATATATGAATCATGTTAGGAACATGTGTCAATATTTTATGTAATTGGCTAATCCTTTGACAAAACACACTTTACTTGTAATTGGGTAGATCTAGGATGTGTTTAATACTTCGAGGAACAAGGTTTTAAGTTCAAATGTTAAAACCATGCAAATCTATCCAAGAAACAAGTGAAGAAGTGCTGGATTTTAAAACTCGACAGCTAGTATCTACCGAGGTTTAAAAGTTGCTGAAGCCTGATGCTCGACAACTAGCTCGATAGATAAGCTATTTGTTGAGTTTTATGAAAAGCAGACTTTCAATTTTGTTTTGCATCCAATCTAGGGGTACATGTTTAGGCTTTCTTTTCTCACAACCCTAAACATATATAAGGATTATTTTAAGGGCCATCAAAGGTTGCGCAAATGTGAAGCAAAGTTGTGTTCATGCAAATTGTGACCGGAGACAGAATTCGCCCTAGTTCATCTTTCTCTTAAAGAAGTTGTTGTGTTTGTATACTGTAGGGTTTTGTGACCAAGGAGCTTCTTGATCTTCATCGTATGATAAACTGAATAACTTTGTAGCCATCATCTTTCTCAAGTTGGTGAGTAAGCCGTGTACTAGGATCCTAGTATCGAATTGGTTAGTCACATATTGGGAGCCGTGCATTAAAAAGAGAGACTATCACTACAGAACAAGTCCAATTGGGCATTGGGGTAAGGGTTCAACTGTAGGTTGGTATAAAGTACTGGGATTCCTTTACTTGTAACTACTTATTTTGATAATAATGGATTCTTGGGAGTGGTGACCTTAAAATTACCCGATAAAGTTTTTGCTATATAAGTTTTCCCCATTCGTAAACAAATCACTGTGTCAATTTAATTTCCACTACATTTAAATTAATAGGTGATTTGTTTGTGCTACCACGCTTATTACGTGCTAATTGAATTAATTAATTAACTTGGTTAATTAATTTGTTAATTTATCACAAGAGGTTAATACATTCTTGGCCTATCATTTTCATCTTTCTTTTCTGAATTTGTGTTCTATTTCTTTTCTTTCCCTCTCTCTATATCTCTCCCTCGGATAGACCTCTTTATGGCACCCAAACAGAGAAAATCCACTCCGGCTCAGAACCCTCTTTATGGTTCTGGGTCATCCTCTTCTGATCCCCCTGTTCCATCTCATATCCAGTTCCATGATGAGAAGCCAAGACGGACTTCTCTGAGAACTTTCAGGACCATGGTGTTCATCTGGAACGCTAGGTCATTCTGTCAAATTTCTCTGACACTACTCTACCCAAATTCATTTGGACTCGGGGGTGGGAGTCCCTTTGTGGGAAACCCGAGAGATGTCCGTTCATGTTTATTCGAGAGTTTTACTCCAACATCCACGCCATCGATACCTTTATGCCTCAATTTGGTACGACATTTAGAGGTACACGTATCGTAGTTACTCCAAATCTTATATCTAAGGTACTACATGTTCCTAGGGTAAAGTATCTTGACTACCCTAGTTGTGAGCATCTCAAGATGGTGTCTAGAGATGAGCTTATTTCTCACTTTTGTGAGAAACCTTCTCTTTGCGGTGGTTTTCTAAACACCCCTTCTCGGGCTTTGCAAAAGGTCCAAGATTTTTGAACATGGTGATGACTTTCACTCTCACTTATAAACCTTTAATGTCAGTGTCCGGTGGCATTTTATTTTATTTTGGTTGTCGATGACGTATCTGTAGAGGTGGAAGAGCGGTGAAGGAGAGTGAGAGACAGAGACAGAGATAGAGACTGAGACACAAAGAGAGAGAAAGATAGAGACAAAGAGATAGAGACGGAGAGACAGAGACAAAGACAGAAAGAGTCAGTGGTATACACTTTTTTTGGGTTTAGAAATTGAAAGCTCGGATTTGTGTGAAGACACAAGAGCTGTTTAGACCCCCAATTAAAGGATTACGACTAGATTGCTTTTACTCTAACTTATCTAAGTGCGGAAACAAGAGTAAATGAAGCACAATCAACCGATACTACTCTAGTACATAAACACGAACAACAAACAATAAAAGTAAAGCACAAGAGTAAGGGAAAAGAGACAGAAACACAAGATAACACGACGATGTGTTATCGAAGTGGAAACTGAAGAACTTGGCGAAAAACCTCTCCGTAAGTTGGGATACATGAATAGCAAGAGACCCTCCAAGACTAATCTACCCAATGTACCTTAGCCCTCCAAGCTCCTACTCCAACAAGGTTTCTGGGAACCGTGTCTTGTCTAGCTTTCTAGATCCCGCAATATGGCCGATTGGCAAATCCCTGAAGCTTCCTAAGCTCCAAAACACTCTCTACACTCTGAAAAGGTGTGGGTTGTTTTTGGGTATAAATCTCTTCTCAAGGTATGACAATGAGAGAGGGAAGGAGAAGAGGCTAGAATGATTTCCCACTAAGGATGAGTAGTTCTCTCTCTAAAAGATGAGTGTGTGTGTTGTAGAAAACCTATCTAGGTTTTTTCTCTCTGAATAGCCTTCTTTTCTTTTATGGATAATGAGGGTATATATAGTATGGGTGAAGGGTAAGAAAGTCACTCTTAAAAAACCTCCAGGCAGAATGTTTCGCAACTATCTCGCAAGAAGGCCTTACCCATGAGACACTCTTATAACTAACAGCCTAGCATGACTCTTTAGCTTCCAGTTATGTGCTTCTCACGTGGCTCTTTCGCGGGTTAGCTTCTTGCGAAATCCACTTGATCTTCAATTAAGCTTAAGTTTTTACCAACTTAATACTAAACCCAATACAATAAAATCCTACAAAATACAAGGAACAAAATTAAAGCAATTACAACATTTTTGTCATGGAATAAAGCCAACATAAAATATAGTTGTAAACCATAACTTTACAATCTTCCCTTTTGGCTATTCCGTGACAAAACGCCCTATAACAGACTCTAGACTTAAACGTGAGTTTGGAAATAATGTCAAAACTCACTCACACCTAAACCTAGAAGTTGTGATAAACTTGGAACATATATACCTGTAACCTGAAACACTTGCACAAAACACATTAGACCCTTAAGGTAAAGCAAGTAATAAAAGGACAAGCATAGTATAGCAAGTAAAATGCGATCAAGTAAACATGATGTTAAACATGTGAGTACCTTGATCATACACCAAAACAGTTATATAGAAATGACTACAATGATCATATAGCAAAGCAAATGATCATCCAAACATGCAACCAATAAAGCACAATAACATAAGGATGTATGTATGTCCAACACATAAACACGATGCGATGAGAGCAATAAATCAAACGTATTAAACATAACTCAAAGCACCATAAAGCAACGAGAAAACAAGCAAAAGGTAAAACAAAACAAAACAAGGTTTTCTAAAAAAAAATGTCTTCTCCCCCTTGGTATATGCATCTCCCATATGACTTTCTCCCTCTACAAATGTGCACGAGGTAGCATTTCTCCCCCTAAGACTATGGACATGAATCATATAGAAATGATGATACAATCCGGTATACTCTCTAAAAGGTCCAAAAACATGTTATGTGTGCTAAAAGGTCCAAAAAGACTTAACTAGCATGAGTAAATGCAAAACATGTCAAGTGATAGAGTGTGTGTAGCAAGGTGCATCTAGTGTGCATGTGAGATGCATGACCAGTGCATAAGTAAGCACTCAAGGGGAAAAGTGTATAAAACACACAAATAATGACCAAACATGATAAACATGCATAATCATGGTAATCCCCAAAGTTTGGTACTCATCGGAGTCTAAAAGAACGAGAAAATGCCATTTAGGCATTTTATCAAACACTTGATATGCATCACTATACTTAACATGTGGGTAATGCATGAGTATATGTAAAACTACCTAAATACATGTTAAAATTGCCACATGGGGCCAACACAGTCATAAACAAGTTAAATGGGACAAAGCCCAATCAAAAGATTGACAAAATTTTTACCAAAATTAAGGTTCCCAACCCCTTTTTCAAAAATTCCCAAATCAAGTAAACCTAGAACATTTTCTGCATAATCTAAGGAAAAAGAAGTAAATATTGTTGAAAACATACCTTTGAAGTGATTTTGCAGAGATTTTACTTGAAGTTTGTCGGGGTTTTGAGTGAAAAACTATTTGGGATTGAGAGATGCACGAGGAAAGTGAAAAGAGGGAAATTGAAGTGTATTTGAAAATCTGTCATATCAGCCCTTTAAAACTGAAAACATGCATTTTTCACGGGTTACCTACTTGTGAATTTACTCGCGAAAAATGCATCTGAAGCACAAAACCTTTCGCGGGAAGTCTTTAGTCGTGAAATAGTTGCGAGACAGTCGCAAAAGTCTTTGTTTGAATTTTGTGTTTTCAAGTTTTGCCTTAACCTATTTTCGCGGGAAGAGCTTAGTTGCGAGCTTCTTGCGAAAATGCCTGTGAAGAAGTTTTTGAAGAAAAGCATGAAAAATGCAATTTGACCAAAAACTTAAAACACAAAAGCACAAAAACACTATCAAAAACATATAAAATACTCAAAAATCTTTTTGGGTTTGATCAACAAGCAATTGAGCATACACATTACATTTGATCATGTACAATCATACAAATAAAATAAGTATTTGTTGAACAAAAGTCTTGTGTGTTGTGGCTGAGTATCAAATGTGGAATAGTCCATAGTCTAGACTGAAGCTTCACTGATCAATTCAATCAAGTCATAAACAACTGGTACAAGGTCAGGAGATTAATCTTAATTATAGAAATAAACATATATGACTTCCCACAAAAATGATTACATAACTTTTAAGCTTTTCATTTGGCTTCTTTACAAATCATAACATTCGATAAATTTTTGAACAATACATCTCATTTTGAGATTGGTGCCTGAAATTTTTGACATTTCATTTTTGAGAATAAGCCTTTGGCTTTTTGAGCACCATTCATTTCAATACAAGTCGCTTTCCCTTTTTCCTAGTCAAATACTAGTGTGTGAGATGGCTTTTGCAACTCATTATCTCTTTTCATTTTGAGATTTACATTTGTTGAACTCTTTAAGTGAAAACATAAAAAATGTGGGAAGATATATAGGTATAAGTCTATGCATATATCAAAATCATTAAGACCATTGACCAATCTTTCATGATAAGCTTGAACATTGATTTACAATAGTCATACATAGATTTCAAGATTTTTACCACAAAGATAGACATGCATATAAAACACGCTAAGCTCGTAAATGCGCAATGCCATCAGTACGAAGGTACTAGGCCAAACTCACATGTGATATACACAACATAAGCGATCAAACTTTTTAGAGATTTTTCAATTTTTATGGGTTTTTGAATTTTTCAACACACTAAAAAACAAAGGAAGTAAAGTAAGATCAACAAACAAAAACAAAGCATATAAAGAAATGCAAGATGCACAAAATGCATGAAGATATGACATTCAATGCATGAAAGGTCCTACAAAGATCGAAAGAATTAGATCAAGGACCAAAAGAGCATAAGCTCAACCATAGGAACCCTTCCTCATCCAAACGGAACAATTTTTTAGAATGAGTATCTCATGAGAAGTGAGACGATGGTTGGAAGAATGAGACCCAGAGATGCAGATGGACAAGGAGGTAAGAACATCAAAAACTTTCTTCAACAACTTACCATTTTTCCCTAAATCCGGTCTTGCTTTTATAGCACAACTTCCAAAAAGCTCAAATTTCTCTTTTCTTTTGATTTTTTTAAGAGCTTGAAACTTAGAGCAATGAAGTCTAAGATGACCAAAGACACCACAATGGTGACAAACAATGTGTTTAGGTCCACTAGGCTTTTTGGGAAAGGATCTAGCAACATGGTTTTGTTCTCTCAACTTTGGACATTGAGGTCTTATATGGCCAATCACACCGCAATGGTGGCAAGTTGGAACAAACTTAGATCCATCCAAAACCTTAGGTTGAGACCTAAACGGAGGCTTTGGCTTAAGAGCCTTTCTTTACACTTTTTGTTTTCTTTTGTGTGGTGGAATGTACACCGATTTTTACTTTGAGGTAGAACACACAATAGGCACAAAATCGGGTACCATAACATGATTGCAACAAATATTTTCATCATTTTTTGCAATAGGTTCAGTAATCAAACACTTGTCATGCATCTTAAGAGATTCATTTTCACATTTAAGATCATCAACTAGTTTGTTAGACAAGACAAGTTTAGCATCCAAGTCCATATTCAAACATTCAAACTCTTTCAGCTTTTCAAGAGAATTTTCAGCAAGCTTCTTATACTTTTCAACCAATTTATTGGATTCATTGAGCTTAGCAATCAAATCATCATTTTCACAACGAAACTTGCTCAAATTCTTATGAAACTTTTTAGCCTCTTTCAAGAGTTTGATGTTAGGAATATCAACAACACCTATAGATTCATGTAACATAGCATCATAGTCATGAGGATTATCACTTATAGAGGCATTTTCACAAACGCATGGCATGTTACACTCATCATCAACCAAAACATGCACAAAGTATTATCCATGGAAAAACACACAAGGGGTCAAGGATCACACTTAGGTAATGAAACCAAAACAACTATACCCGTTTTGATACCAATTGAAAGCTTGGATTTGTGTGAAGATTTGTGTGAAGACACAAGAGCTGTTTAGACCCCTAATTAAAAGATTACGGCTAGATAGCTTTTACTCTAGCTTATCTAAGTACGGAAACAATAGTAAACAAAGCATAATCAACCGATACTACTCTAGTGCATAAACATGAACAACAAACAATAAAAGTAAAGCACAAGAGTAAGGGAAGAGAGATGCAAACACAAGATAACACGCCGATGTGTTATCGAAGAGAAAACCAAAGAACTCGGCGAAAAATCTCTCTACCACCCTCGAAGCAGTAAATCGATCCACTAGACAATAAGTTGGGATACACGAATAGCAAGAGACCCTCCAAGACTAATCTACCCAATGTACCTAAGCCCTCCAAGCTCCTACTCCAACAAGGCTTCTCAAAATCATGTCTTGTCTATCTTTCTAGATCCCGCAATACGCCCGACTGCATTTGCCAAGCCTTACCGACTTCTTTTGGAAAATCCCCAAAGCTTCACAAGCTCCAAAACACTCTCTACATTCTGAAAAGGTGTGAGTTGTGTTTGGATACAAATCTCCTCTCAAGGTATGACGATGGGAGAAGGAAGGAGAAGAGACTAGAATGATTTCTCACTAAGGATAAGTAGCTCTCTCTCTAAAAGATGGGTGTGTGTATTGTAGAAAACCTATCTAGTGTTTTTTCTCTGAATAGCCTCCTTTACTTTTGTGGGTAATAAGGGTATATATAGTATGGGTGAAGGGTAAGAAAGTCACTCTTAAAAAACCTCAAGGCAGAATGTTTTGCGACTATCTCGTGGGAAGGTCTTTCCCGCGAGATACTCACAAAACTGACAGCCTGGCATCACTTTTCAGTTTCCAGTTATGTGCTTCTCACATGGCTCTTTCGCAGGTTAGCTTCTCGCGAGCTTGATAGCATGGCACGACTCTTTTGCTTCCAATCATGTGCTTCTCATGTGACTCTTTCACGGGTTAGCTTCTTGCAAGCTTCTCTCGAAATCCACTTGATCTTCAATTAAGCTTATGTCTTCACCAACTTAATACTAAACCCAGTACAATAAAATCCCACAAAATACAAGGAACACAATTAAAGCAATTATAACACTTTTTCTCACGGAATAAAACCAACATAAAATATAGTTGTAAATCACCACTTTACAAAAATAAATATGGAACGTATTAAATAAGAGATAATAAATAAAGATCAATCAGAATATTAGCATTAATAAAGGTCTTGTTTTGATCATTGGATCTACTTAAATCCAATGGTTTAAAAAAGGTGTAACTCTTTATAGTTACACCAAGTATAACTTAAACCCATCTTATATATATATTGGTAATTTTAAACCCATCTTATATATATTTTGGTCATTTTTAAGGTTTCAAAGGTATTTCGGTCATTTTTAAAGTTTCGGAGTATTTTGGTAATTTTTAGGTTTTAAGGGTATTTTGATCATTTTATTGGTTTAGGGGGGAATTTTGATCATTTTCTAGATTTCGGGGGTATTTTGGTCATTTTTTTAGTTTTAGGGGGTATTTTGGTAATTTTTTGGCTTCAGGGGGTATTTTGGTCTTTTTTAGGTTTTTGGGGGTATTTTAGTCATTTTTTAGGTTTAGAAGGTAATTTGATAATTTTAGTGGGGGTTTTTTTTAGCCTATTTGGTGATTTTTTAGGTTTCAAAGGTATTTTGATTATTTTTTAGGTTTAGGGTGTATTTTGAACATTTTTAGTGTTTTTTGAGCATGTTTGGTGATTTTTTAGGTTTCAAGGGCATTTCGGTCATTTGATAGGTTTAGGGGGTAATTTGGTAATTTTAGATGATTTTAGGAGGACTTTGGTTATTTTCAAGTTTTTGGACTATTTTGGTAATTTTGATTATCGGGTAATTGGTTGAGTTGGGATTTACCCATAATAATTGGATTGGGTTGGGTTTGGGTTAGAAGTAATTAGTTAAATTGATGATAATGGGTAAATGGGTTTTATATACCCAACCCAATTATGCCCATCCCAAACCCATCCATTTGACACCCCTAGTTCCAACCATCCTATATACACTTTCCACTTTTTATCCCTTCAGCTAATACTTAAAAAAATAAATAAATTCTTTATCGAATTCAAAACATGTCTAACACATCTAAGAACTCTCACAACTTCATCAAAAACATTTTAATCTTCATAGTACCAACCCTAATAACCAAGCATGCAACATTATTGACCATTATGACCATACCACCATTACAAGATCTATGTGCCAAACTATTTTTTCTTTCGGCACACGGGAGAGTATGCAAAATCCAAATTTGTGATTTTAATAGAACATCACTACTTGATGAGACTAAAAGTAGATTTGCATCAAACCTATTGTCCTCTTATTTCTCTTCAACGACACTAACTGATTCTAAGGGCTTCTTTTCATTCCTTTTTCAACTCTTTCCTCTAATACTTTTATTTATCCTTTTGACAATAATAGCACTCTACGTCTTTCTTCAAATACGATCTAGATTGAGATCTCTTCCTATTGGATTTCCTTTGTTTTGACATGCTTCTACTACCATTGTCCAACTTTGTCTTTGAAACATAGCCATCAACTTGAGAATCATCACCATCCTTCTTTACCTTCATGCGCGATAGGATTACTCCAGCCATCTCTTTTTCTAAGTCTCATTCCCATACATCAAAGTAGTCACTAGATGATTAAAGGATGTAGGAGCAATGCCAATAGAAGTATTGCTTTATCTTACTCCTTAAACTTTACACCCTAAAATGTAACAATTGAGTGTTCAACATGTTAAGATGCTCCAATATATCTAAACCTTCGTTCATCTAAAAGCCATGAAGCTCTTATCCATGTAAAATTTGTTTCTCAGATATTCTCATATAAAGACATTTTAATTTATTCTAAATATGCTCTATTGTTTGTATTTTTAGGATGTTGTGAATGACCTCATCAGCTAGGTTTGAGAGGAATTGCACTGGTTGACTTCTCATTCTTCATCCCTTAACTTTTCGGGCTTCCTTAGTCTGTACTTTACCTTGCAATGCTTTATAAACTCCTAATTGGATTAATAGATCCTACATCAGCCTTTACCAAATACAAGAATTTTCATTACCACCAAATTTCTCCACCTTCATACTTGGTGCTTGTTATCTTTAGTGTTATTAAGAAATCAAATCCTAACATTGCTATGATATATCACATGCATGTTGTACAATTGAACCTTCAAGATTCAAACAAACAATAGAAAAGACAATAATAAATCAACAAGCATACATACAAAAAAACATAAGAATTTAAGTAGTCAAGAATATACCTACATCCATGGATGGCAACAAGGTAAAAGTTTCACTATAAAAATAGTGCATGAGCTTGTAAGTCAAGTATGGAATGAGCCTTGTCTACAAAGCATAATGACCTTGTCTTGCTTCTAGCGAAGCTTCTAACACAGAGAGAGATCACACTAGGGGCACATATGTAAGAGGTTCTCTCTCACAAAACACACATGACAATTTCTTATTTTTCTAACTAATGGGCCGTATCTAGCAAAACCAACAAAAGAGCGATCAGAATAATCTTTCTAATACTACTGATTTGGGAAGCCCACCAACTTTCAAAAGGCTTATGGTCTTTTGGTGCAATTCAAGCCACATGCTGCGTCAACACCTTTTTTTTTTTTTTTTTAATTCATATGACCACTATCGAAATCTATTTTTTTACCACGCAGACGCGATGCAATTTCATTGGTTAAACCATATCACCTCATCATATCATCTCATCCTCAACTAATGACTTTTTTAGTTTTTAATTGTTAACATGTAATAGACTATGGGCTTTAGACCCACCTTATTTACTTGTATAGCACACATACTTGTATTGCATATTATGCTATATATTGAACACTTTGCCTTTACTATATAAAGGCACTCATGTATATTTTATTACGGTGAAATACAATAATGCTCATTCAGTATTTCCAACTTGGTATCAGAGTCATTGCTCTAACTTTCTTGTGTCTTGTAGTCTTGTCTTTGTTGGTATTTTCCACTGCCTCAACTTCTCCGGTTAGTAAATCTTTTCGGTGCCCTTTCCTAATTGCTCCGTCACTGTTAGAGGTCCTCAAGGATGAATCTCCATCGCCAGAAGCTCGCTCTTCGCCACCAAGACTACTGCCTTTATTGGATCTTTCACATCGGACCTCCAATTAGGACATAAGACATATCATTGTGTAGATCTTCGACCAATCTACTCAACGTCGCCAAAATCATCCTCGTCTGACCATTCATGCACCTCCATGCGTTAGTCAAAGTTTCGACGAAATTTTTCCACGCGACTCACTTGCCATAAGTGTTGTTCCAATCCTGTCACCACCACCACCATCGAAATTGTCTTTCTCCGATCTACATCATCGAAAAAGAATCGGTTTAATCAAAAGACCCACGTGCCCTCACACGTCGCCAGAAGTTTCTACATCTTCATCTACGTGCCACTATTGCTGCCTGCTGACGTCATTTGTGACGTCATCCTACCACATCAGCCCTAGCATATGTCATCTGTGACGTCATACTACCACATCACACTGCAACGTCAACCCCAGTTGAGTCATCTACCGCGTCACTTGCTGACGTCATCTACACTTGCATCATCCATTGACATAATCCTTTGATGTCATCCTTAGTTCATTATAGACTGTTAGGTTTTAAAAGTTTAGAAAAATTGACAAACTGTGTGCACAAACTTGTCTAGATATAGATCTTAGAGTCTATAAATATTATTAGACAATGCTTAAGGTGATTTAAGTCAAGATTCAAGAACAAGTAAGTTGTAGAAAGAAGATTTTAGAATTTTCCTGGTTTGACCAATCGAAAGGCAAACTCGACCGATTGAAATACGGGTCTACATAATTTTAAGTCGGCCTAAACAATAGTTCAAGCCCATTAAGGATTAGGGTTTCAGATCTAAGCACGTTTTTGTGAGGCTTTTCAAAGAGAGAAGAGTGTGCCTCCTTTGTATCTAGGGTTTGGTACCCAAAAAGCTCTCTCATATCTTCTACCAGTGTTATTCCTTGAAGAATCTTAAGATCTGGTGTTGTAGAAGTTGGTGCCTTCTCTAGTTATTAAAGGTACTGATGATCTAAACCTTCAAAGGTGGTCTTGGAGTCACAAACAGGAGAGTTCGTATTGATAAACCTTTGAGTGGAATTTCAAAGTCACAAGTGTGGGTGCTTGTGTTGCAAAGGCCAAAGAAAGAAGTAGTCTGTGGATTCAGAGCTTGCATATGGTCGTGTCAGTAAGTTTTACATGTGATAGCAATAAGATGTTAGTGGTCTAAGTCTTATTGTAAAATTAAATTCTTTCTAATGGATTTACTTTTTACCTTGAGAATAGCTAGGTTAAATCATCCCTAGGTTTTTTACCAGTTTAGTTTTCCTAGGTGATCATATCATTGTGTTCTTTATTTTTTGCTACTTTACATGATATGACTTTATTGTTTTAACCTAGATCTAAATAATTAACCAAAGCCAAAGAAAGAAGTAGTCCGTGGATTCGAAGCTTGCACGTGGTTGTGTCTGTAAGTTCTACATTTGGTAGCAATAGAATATTAGTGGTCTAAGTCTTATTGTAAACTTCAATTCTTTCTGGTGGATTTACTTTTTACATTGAGGATAGCTAGGTTAAATCCTCCCCAAGTTTTTTAACGGTTTGGTTTTCTTAGGTGATCATATCATTGTGTTCTTTATTTTCCGCTATTTTACATGATATGACTTTATTGTTTTAACCTAGATCTGAATAATAAACCTAAGTATTCACTTGGTTAATTGATTAGGTTAAACAATCTAGTTTATAGAGATCTAAAAACCTAACATAGACCATTGACTGTTGACTTTCCGTTAACTTTGACCAACTTGGACCGTTGACTTTTTCCAGGTTTGACTTTTTGCAATCCAAGTGCTTCTTACCCAGTTTTTTGCGTAGATTTCCTTTTTGTAGTCCTTTTTTTTTTTTTTTTTTTTTTTTTTTGTGTTACATATTTTGCTTCTAAATGAAGAAAAATGACATGTCTTCTTCTTATTTTAATATTCGTCATCGACAATCCAACAAACGATTTTGTAATTTTTGCAGACGTGTTAGCCATATTATTGAGACTTGCTAGCATCATAGCAAATCGGTTGTTTCTGTTTTTCCTGCTATTGTTACTAACACTAAGAGTATCCAACCAATGGCTTCTATCTGCAGGAAGTCCAAGTCTTTTGGATCCACTATCACCATTTCCATAGTTGACCTACAAAACATCATCGCTAATACTATTCATATGATTGGTAATACATCTATTTCTTCTCTCTTAGTTTTATTTGGTATATCTCCTTCCTCTTAGCTTATGGATTCTGCTTGTTGCAATCATATGACACCTCACTCGTCCTTATTTTCTCAACTTGAACCTGCACCACATCCTCTTAATATTTGTACAACAAATAGTTTCACAATGTTTGGTCATAATATAGGTTCTATCTCAACCTCCAACCTTTTGGTTATTGAGGTATTTAATATTCCTAACCTTTCTTACAATTTATTTTCTGTAGGACAATTAGCTGAGTTGGATTATTGCATTACTTTTGATTATTCTTGGTGTACTGTGTAGGATCCGAGGACGGGACAGGAGCTTGGGACTAGTCCTAGAGTTAGGCGTATGTTTCCCGTGGATAACCTTCGTCTTCCACCTGTTGCTCCTGTTTCTACTGCTATTGCAGCTATTGTAGTTTCTTCTATTCCTTCCCTTACACTTTCACATGCTTGACTTGATCACACATCTTCCTCTCGAGTACAACACTTGGCTTCTAGAGGTTTGTTAGGTTCAAGGCCCAAAGAAAATTTTGATTGTGTTTCATGTCAACTAGGAAAACAACTAGCTTTGCCTTTCAATACTAGTAAATCAATGTTTACTAATATCTTTGACCTAATTCATTTTGATGTTTAAAGGCCTTCCTTCTGTTTCTAGTATTGGCGGATCTCGATATTTTGTTATCTTTCTTAATGATTATTCTCGATATAGTTGGATTTTTCATATGATATATCGTTATGAATTGTTACAAGTATATTGTAACTTTACAAAAATGGTTGAAACTCAATTTTCCTAATGCATCAAAAATTTTCGATTTGATAATGCTCATGAATATACTCAATATGCTTTCAAAGCTATTTTTCATTCCTATGGCACTATTCATCAGCTAACTTGTCCAGGTACCTCTCAGCAAAATGGTAGAGCCAAACGAAAACTTCATCATATTCCTAACATTGTTCGTGGTCTCCTTCTCTTTAACAAAATTCCTACTCCTTTTTGGGGCAAAGCCACTCTTCATGTTGTTCATTCTATTAATCGCATTCCCAGTACTTTCATCCAAAATCAAACTCCATAAGAGTGCCTTTTTGGGTTACCTCCAAACTATCACCACTTTCGCTCCTTCAGTTCTACCTATTTCGTTCTTCTTCAGTCGCTTGAGAGCATAACAAACTTGAGCCTCGATTTAGACTTTGTTGTTTTCTTGGCTATGCGAAACTCAAAAAGGGTATCAGTGTTATTATCTTGTCTCTCATCATCTTCATATCTCCCGCAATGTTGTTTTTTGGGAACATAGCTCCTTTGTCGAGCTCTCTCACTTCCATGCCTCCCTATCTACCTCCTCTGTCATAAATATTTTTCCACAGGTGCCACATATTTCTTCTATAGTTGCTCCCAATCCTTCTATAGACTTATCTGTCCAATCACCTAATATTTTTGATGCCTCTCCAAGATCACCCTCTAATGAACAGGTGGAAGATGAATAGGTCTAAGACAAGCTTCCCAACTTTGAGCCTGGGTCCCTTACTCTTGCTATGGCTGAAGATTTGCACAAAATATTCCATCTCGTCACTCAACTTGGGTAAGATCTATTCTTGCACATTTACTTGACTATCATTGTTATACTACCATTACTACACTGCACGAGCCTCACACATATCGTGAGGCTTCCACTGATCATTTATGGCAAATTGCAATGAAAGAGGAACTTGATGCATTATCTAAAAATCATACTTAGGATTTGGTGACTCTCCCCCTGGGAAGTATATGGTTGGTTGTAAGTGGATTTACAAGATTAAGAGTCGCTCTGATGGGTACATTGAGCACTATAAAACTTGTCTTATTGCAAAAGGTTTTACATAGAAGTATGAGATTGATTATGAACAGACCTTTACTCCAGTTGCTCGAATCTCATCTGTCCGTGCCCTTTTAACTATTGCTAGTAAATGAGATCTTTTTTAGATGAATGTCAAAAATGCCTTCCTTAATGAGAATTTAAGTGAAAAGGTTTATATGTAACCTCCTCCTAGTTTCTCTATTGAATTGAACAAGGTTTATCACCTTCGACGTGCACTTTATGGCCTTAAACAAGCTTCATGAGCTTGGTTTGCCAAGTTCAGCTCTACCATCTCTCGCTTTGGTTAACTACCAATTCTTATGATTTTGCCTTATTTCTTTGTCGCACCGACAAAGACACTATTTTGCTTCTCCTGTATGTGAATGATATGATCATAACTGGTGATGACCTCTTTGGCATTTAAGAACTCAAGGATTTTCTCAGTCAGCAATTTGAGATGAAAGATCTTAGACATCTTAGCTACTTCTTGGGTCTTGAAATCACTCATCCACTAATAGACTTTATATTACTCAAGCTAAGTATGCTTTTAAACTTTTTTCTCAAGCTGGATTCACTGATAGTAAGACTGTTAACACTCTAGTTGAACTTAATGCGCATCTGACTCCCTTAGCGGGGAAACCATTGTCTAATCCCTCTCTTTACAGACGATTGGTTGGCAACCTAGTGTATCTCACTGTCACTCGTCGAAATATTTCCTATGTTGTTCACCAAGTGAACTAGTTTTTATCTCCTCCACAATCGACTCACTATGCTACTGTCTTGTGCATACTTCGATACATGAAGGACTTTCTCTTTCATGGCCTTTTTACTTTACTTAGTCTCCTGTTGTTCTCTATGCTTTCATTGATACTGATTGGGTAGGAGATCTCACTGATCGAAGTTCAACTACTAGTTATTACTTTCTTCTTGGTTCTTCTCAGATTTCTTGGCGAAATAAGAAACAAACCATTGTGGCCTGCTCCAGTACTAAAGTGGAATATCATGCCCTTGCTGATACCACATTTAAACTCCTCTGGCTTTGATGGCTTCTTAAGGATTTAGGTGTGTTGACTTCTTATACTACTCCTCTTTATTGTGATAACCAAATTGTCAATTATATTGCTCACAATGATGTCTTCTATGAACAAACTAAACACATCGAGATTGATTGTCATTTTATCCATTATTATCTTGTCCATGGTGCTTTCAATCTATTCTTATTCTCTTCTATATATCAATTTGCAGAAATCTTTACCAAGTCACATCCTAAGGGACGTTTTCATGCTTTGGTTGACAACCTCAAGTTGGTTTCACATCCATCTTGAGTTTGAGGGGGGCTGTTAATGTGTAATAGACTATGGGCTTTAGGCCCACCTTATTTACTTGTATAACACACATACTTGTATTGCACACTATGTTATGTACTGCATATTATGCATCTCCTATATAAAGGCATTCATATATATTTTATTACGGTGAAATACAATAATACTCATTCAGTATTTCCAACTTTTATTATTATTATTATTATTATTATTATTATTTTAAGAAACATTCTCAGCTAAAGCTAACTATAATTTCTCACTAGTGTAATTATTTTATTTTGTTACTTGGTCATTCATGGTATTCTCATTTCATTGGCTCCTTTTAAATGCTGTACAATAAATAAAAAAAAAAAAATTAAAAAAAAAGGAGAGGGATGGGCTCATCTGCATGCTGTGTACACAAGAATATAAATATTTTCTAGAGTTGTCTTCGAAGCAGATTCACAGATTTCATGCGAGCTCTTCAAGCCAGTGCAACTAGTACTCGGAAAATCTCAACAGTTGTACTTGTAGAAGACGGTATAGACTTGGTTCTTAGCTAATGACAACGTAGGAAATGATAATCCTATGAAGAAACCAAAAACTACTTGAACAAAAGTAGTTACGGTAAACATTATAGACTTTTTTTTTTTTTTTTTTTTTTTTGAGAAGAATAAACATTATAGACTCTTGGTTCGTGGGTTTACAGAGGATCACATTTTTTTTTTGTACATAAAAGTAATGTATGAAGTGGCCCATTGCTTATTGTCTAATAAGGGCCTTTTTTGGTAATAGCTCTAGGCCGTTCCCCATAACCAATTTGCTTTCTTGTGTTCTACTAAAGAGCGACTCTAACAGCCTCTCCAAAGTCCAAACACATTTTTGGAGAGCAAACTTACAAAATATCAGTTCAAAAAGCCTTTCCATAAAAGCACTAGCATCAGAGGTGTAAAAACCCCCCAATTGCTATTTTAGCAACCAAGACTCAAAAATAGAGTTACATCTGTGAATGGAAATGCAAAATTCTTAAGCATCTGTGAACAATAGGTTTCTATATTTACAACCTACTATTCATCAGATTGCAAACATAAATAATATATTTTATTCCACTCTTTTTCTCTCTCTCTCTTTGCTTTGTGTTCACCCTCTTTTCCCTTTCTCTCTTCTCCTTCAGCCCCTTTCACTCTTCGAACCTATCTCCTCTCTTAGCTCGTCTTCCTTGTAAATCGTAGATTGCTCACTGTAATTGAAATAGATAGTTGTGGTTGTTGTTTGGTGGGTTTGGGTTGGCATTTGGGTTGGATTTGGTATGGTCGGTGTTTGGGTGGTGTTTGGGTTGGCGTTTGGGTGGGAGTAGTCACATTTTGGGTTGTGGGTGGCTATTTGGTGGTTGTTCGGATCAGAATTTGGCTAGATTGGCCTTGCGTGGGTGGCTAGCTATAGAGCTTGTCTATCTTGGATTTTGGGTTGTGGGTTGTTGGTGGGCGTGGGGTGGTCGTGGGGCTGTGGGTGATGGCTTTGGTGGCTTTAGATCGGCTGTGGGTGGCTTCAAAATGTGTTTGGTGGTGGGCTTGTGGTGGTGTTGGGTGAGTAAATGGCTATTTATTTTTATTTTTTGGTGTGTGTTTATTGGTTGAATATGATTTTTTGTGGTGGAATGCTTGGTTAATAGTGGTGGTGTAAGGTGGTGGTTTGCTGATGGTTTTGACTGGTAGCAGAGGAAAAGAGATAAGAGAGAAACATATATATATATATATATATAAAATATAATTTTATTGTGTAGTTATATTACTTTAATCAGTTGTATGTAAAAATAAAAACTAGGATCTAGGGTGTATTGTAAAGTGAGTTGATATAATAGATAAAGCAAGATTTTAGATGGTAAAAATACAACTTTTATAACATCCCAGTTGCTAATACTCTAATGCAACTTTATTTTAAAGTTATTATGGTAGCCCTCTTGACCAAGTGAGCACTATAACAACTCCAAAACATTTTTCTCTCTTAAAATAATCCAAACTTGAAAAAATTTGAATAAAAAATTATGCACAATAGAGTAAAATTGCTGTCTTTTTCTCAACAACTACAAAGGACAACAAAACAGAAAAAGTGATCGAATCATAGAACACATTTCTTTCTCACAAAACTAATGAAATAAAAATAAATAAATAAAGTCTATCTAACCCATCTTTTATGGGTCAAGGTTCGAGACCCATGGCTTGAATTTATATATATATATATATATATATTTAAATACAATAAATAATTGCTCTCATTATTATTAAGCAAAGACACTAATTGATTTTTAGTATAGGTTGGATTTGATTCTTAGATCTTTTGTTCGAAAACTAGAGATTTGACTAGTTTAGCAAACTAGAACCCAATACGGCTTGATTATCCTTCTTGTTTTTCACCTTTTTTTTTTTTTTTTTTTTTTTTTTTTTTTTTTTTTTTTTTTTTTTGGGTGTGTGTGTATAAACGAGTTGTATTAGGGATACAATGAATTGTCAAAATATTTTTACAATAACTAAAGTGTCAGTCTCTGCCAAACAAAAATTAAATAAAATAATAAAATATTATACAAGGGTTGTAAAAATATAGTAACATTTTATTGTGTCCCTACGTTATAATGATAAAATACACTACGGTCTACGTTTATCCAAAAAAAAGTCTTTGGGGTTCAATAATTTGGTATTGCGTCCCTGGATCTTCTTGAATTTACGTTTTCTAGAGTTGAAAAACTTAAAGATGCATTGTGGAAAACTTTAAAGAGGTTGGGTTGGGTCAATCAGCTTTGTCTTTCTTTAGGAAATGGCCATACCATTTCAGTTGTTGAAGACTGTGGCTGAGAAAGATGATAAATCTTGTGGTATGTTTTTGTTTAGGACCCAGCAGCACCAACTAAAGGCTTGTTTTCTTGGGTTTGGGACTCAACAGCAACAGATGAAGCTAAGTCAAGTCAACAAGTCAAGTCTACTTTAGGCAGCAACTAACTCCGTGTAATTGCCTGGGTTGTTTCGTTTTGTTCCATTTAACACTTGGGAATTTATAGTTAGTCAGAGAATTACAATAAATTTTGGACAAAATTCTCTTAATACTCTTTCATTCTTTATCTCATGACTTCCATTTCCAAACCAGTTCTACTCTTACTGCTTGTTTTCTCACTTTCAATTGATTCAAGCGCTCAACCACTCCAATGTGATCAACTTAGGGTCTTCGCTTTCCCCCAGTGCAAACCATACTTTGTGGCTCTCACCTTCTGGTCTTTTTGCATTTGGTTTCTACCAACAAGGTGATGGCTTTCTTATTGGAATATGGTTGATTCATCAAACTGAAAAAACAATAATTTGGACAGCAAATCGAGATGACCTACCTGTCTCCTCAAACGCTTCTCTGGACTTAACTAGAGATGGTAAGCTGCTGCTAAAAATTGAGCAAGGCATAGAAAAGTTAATTCCTCAAATGCTTGATCCTGCTCCTATAGTTTCAGCTGCTATGCTTGATTCTGGTAATTTTGTTCTCTACGGCAATGATTTCTCTGTCATTTGGGAGAGCTTTGATTTTCCAACTGACACCATACTAGGAGGTCAGAATCTTTCTTCTAGGTATAAACTGGTTTCTAGCGTGCCTACATCAGACCAATCAAGCAGAAGATTTTTCCTTCAAATGCAGAAAGATGGAAACTGAAAGCTCAAATAGTGTAAAAACACCCTTGAACGTTTAGACTCCAAATTAACAAATTAATCAATTCAAGCTTTAAGTCAAACAACTAGTGTGCGGAAAATGAACAAAAACTATAAAACAGAATTGGAAAACAATCTAAGCCAATTTAAAATCACAACCCACAGCAGATAATAAAAGGCAAAGATAAAAGGGAAGGAAGATGCAAACACAAGGACAACACGCAATGTATTATCGAAGAGGAAACCGAAGCCCTCGGCGTAAAACCTCTCCACCGCCCTCCAAGTGGTAAGTAATCCACTAGAAAATGTAGTTGGGATACATGAACAGCAATAGACCCTCCAAGCCTAATCTACCTAGTGCACCTAAACCCTCCAAGCTTCTTGCTACAACGAGATTGCACCTAAACTCCTCTAGCTTCCTAGATTCCGCTACTTGACCATAGCATCAACTAATGTAAATTGATTCCTTCCTAACTGCTTCCCAGAACACCAAACAGCCCTCTCACAGTAATGGATATGGTGAGAAAAGGTTTTGGTAAAATGTCTTTCAAGGGTTTAACAATAGAGAGGAAGAGAGTTGAGGAATTTGAAGAGACTCTTATGTAAAGATTGTAGATGAATCAATCTTGTTTTACTCTAGGGTTTCTCTCTGGAAGCTCTCATTCTTTTATGGGTATAAGGGGTATTTATACTGGGGTGAGAAAAGAATGTGAAACATCAGGTTTTCCAAAACAGGGGTGGCTCACGACTTGGCCTCGTGGCTTGACTGAGTCTCGAGATCCAGCCGCTTGATAACAGGACGGCCAGTTGTCCTATTTTGTCTTGTAGTGCTCCAGCTAGCATGACGCTTCAACTTCTGGCATGCTTGGCACGTGTGCTGCTTCTGGCACCTTACAGCCACGAGTCACCCGCGAGATCCAACTACAAGACTCTGTTTTCTTGCACACTCTTGAGCATTCAACACTCTATCTCACTCACTACCCTTACAACAAACCCACCTAAATACAGGTTACTAATTGCTGAAATACAAGCAAATTTGGCACGGAATAAAGTCAACAAGATGGTTGATTAAATTCAACCTTACAATCTCCCCATTTGGCTATTCCGTGACAAAACTCTAAAACAAACTCTAGACTTAACATGTGAGTTGGGAACAGTTGAGCAAAACTCACTCATACCTAATTCTAGAAACTGTGAGGCACTTGAATCATATGAACATGAAACTCCTGAAACACAATGTAAGGTTGAATTTAATCAACCATTTTATTGGCTTTATTCCGTGCCAAATTTGCTTGTATTTCAGCATTTAGTAACCCTGTATTTAGGTGGGCTTGTTGTAAGGGTAGTGAGTGAGATAAAGTGAAGTTTGCTTAAGAGTGTGCAAGAAAACAGAGACTCGCGGCTTGGCCTTGCGGGTGACTCGCGGCTGCAAGCCGCCAGACGTAGGACACGTGCCAAGCATGCCGGAAGGTGAACAGTCATGCTAGCTGGAGCACTACAGGACAAAACAGGACAACTGGTCATATGGTTATCTCGCGATTGGATCTCGCGACTCAGTCAAGTCGCGAGGTCAAGCCGCGAGCCACCCCTGTTTTGTAAATCCTGACGTTTCACATTCCTCTCTCACTCCAGTATAAATACCCCTTTTACCCACAAATGTAAGAGAGCTTCCAAAGAGAATTTTGAGAGAGAAACCCTAAAGAAAAACAAGATTGATTCACCCACAATCTATACATTAGAGTCTCTTCAAATTCCTCAACTCTCTTCCTCTCCATTGTCAAATCCTTGAGAGGCATTTTACCAAACCTTGTTCTCACCATATTCATCACTGTGAGAGGGCTGTTTGGATTTCTAGGAAGCAGTTAGGAAGGAACCAATCTACATTGGTTGATGCTACGGTCTAGTAGCGGAATCCGGGAAGTTAGAAAAGAAAAAGGTTCAGCGCAACCTCGTTGGAGCAAGAAGCTTGGAGGGCTTAGGTGCACTGGGTAGATTAGGCTTGGAGGGTCTATTGCTGTCCATGTATCCCAACTACATTTTCTAGTGGATTGTTTACCGCTTGGAGGGCGGCGGAGAGGTTTTACGCCGAGGGCTTCGGTTTCCTCTTCGATAACACATCGCGTGTTGTCTTTGTGTTTGCATCTTCCTTCCCTTTTATCTTTGCCTTTTATTATCTGCTGTGGGTTGTGATTTTAATTTGGCTTAGATAGTTTATCCAATTCTATATTATAGCTTATGTTCATTTTCCGCACACTAGTTGTTTGACATAATGCTTGAATTGGTTAATTTGTAAATTGGGAGTCTAAACGTTCAAGGGTGTTTATACACATATTTGAACTTTCACACAACAATATACCATGATCATTGTATGCAGAAAACATGAAATGCATATGAAACAGGCATAAGGTGATCAAGCAAGGATGAAGTTCAGAAATAAACCATGGCTTGATCAAACAAGTAATCACTACAAGGTAGTGATCACAATGCTCATTCACACTTGGAATGAACACTTGAACATACAAGCTAACAAGAACAATGCAAGTTACTTGTATGCCCAACACTTAACCAATGCATAATACACTAAGTATATGCATCTAGGAACAATCCTACAAGGTCACAAGAGTGACAGTACTTAACCAGAAAATGCATGACATTTGGATAGAAGTACTGATTTAACAAAAACATAGAGGCTACATAAAGCATGGTACAAACCATAAAGCCTACAAGAAAAGAACATAAACCCTAAAAGCTTACACAAGCAACATGGGTACAAATACAATATACTACTGAAGAACATCAACAATATATATATTTATAAAGTAAACCAAGTTTATGAGTTATGAGTTAGAAACAAAAATACACCAAAATGACAGTGTATCAAACCTATAGTAGCAATAAATATCCAAAAACATAAACCTATAAATTAAAGGATAAGACTAAAACAAAAGTATGTGTACTCCCCCTATTACTATGCACACTTCCCTTTGAGCTTTCTCCCCCTTACTGAATGCTCTCCCCATTTTTGGAACAAATAGCTAAAGGCTGTCATCTAACTTTTGTTGAATAGCTTCTAGCTGATTCTCCATGGTCTCGAGTCGCATTTGAACATGGTTGTTGGTGGAGTAGAGAAGTGTCACCATTTCATCAATGTGTTTCTGAATATTTTCAAGCAAACTACCCACTCTATCAGTTTGAGGATCAAATTGTGCTTGTGGAATGCTAGTTTGTGGAACTTCAGGGATGACACTTGAAGTAGGTGTGGTATGTACAGGTGTCTCTGACTCAGGAGCAGATGGAGTAACCGGAGAGATGTGTGCACTCTTTGGTGTTTTAGAGGAATGAATTCTGCTGGCTTGTAGAGTGAACATGGAAATTGGACGTAGATGGGTCAACATTTTTCCATCTGAGGGAGGAACAATGCCTTCATGAAGAATGAACTTCATGATGAGACCGCAAAATGGAATACATCCTCGAGTTGCAGATCGAGCCGCGGTCTTCCTCATGGTTTGAAAGATGTGGGCACAAATATCAATGGGGGCTCCTGTAATAAGATCACAAAGGAATTGAGTTCTTCCAAGATTTATGAAGGTAGTGTTGGACAGTGGGTAGAGATTAGAGAACATGATCAACTTTAGTGTGGTCAACTCTGGTGCAAACTTTGCGGTGCTTATGGATGTGCCTGTATTGGATACTTCATGATCAGATCCTAGAACTTGTAGAATGTCTTGAGTCTCTGGAGTTCGATCATCGTACGGAGTTAGATCCACATTCTGAGGTCTAATGATGCGGAGAATATTGGCTATGGAGTTCGGGGTGATGGCAAACTCCTTTCCTCTAACCCAGCAAATTAGTTCAACTCCAAGATCACTTGTATTAGAGTAGCATTCTTTAACCAGTTCATCCATTGGATTGACAAAATTCCCAAATAAGTTTGCCCAATCTCTTGGCTCAAAGATTCGAGGGATAAAAGTGGTTCCTAAGGTGTCAAACTCAACCACCCGTTCCACTATAGGAGATGCCTTGTCAAAAATGTTTGAGTAGATGTGTGAGGTAAGCGGGGTTCTGAACCTTTCCAAATTGGAGTCTTAAGATGACTGAGATGAGAGTCGATTCCTTTTAGCAACTGGGGTTGATGGATCATCAATAACAATGTCTTTGCCCCTAGAGGATCGATGACACATCTGCAAGAGAATAGGCACACAACAAAGAACCAAAAACAGCACCACAAAGGATAGATATCAACTTGATTAGATTCAGAAATGAATGTAAACCATAGAAATCACACACAATTTCAAACATAAGTCATGTCAATATAGAATGAGGCAGGTGCAACAAAATGGTGAAAGTGCAATAGAGCATAGAGTAAGACAAACTTAAAGATAACTGTCAATAAGACAATCTACCATGAGTCTGAAATGCACAATGAAAACCACATACAACCAAAAAAATGGTAGTGGGACATATCAAACTGAAAATTGAATGTATTAAAGTAATACACTCAAGACAGAAGCACACACATGTTATGACAACATAAAAACACAGTGATACAAGATACGTAATCCAAAACCACAGATACAAGTAAACTTTCATACACACAAACGGAGTAAAAACCAGAAAAACACCAAACCCATTTCCCAAAAGAGCATAAAAACCAACAAATGCCAAAGCACAGAACAAAGATAAGTACATTGTGACCAACAAAACGACACCAGATGAAATCCGCATCAAACACAATCCACCATACCCAGCACACAAAGAGTAAAACGTTTGAACACAATATGACAAAAATAACAATCCAAAAAGCAAAAAAGTAACACATAAAACATAGCATATGAAGTGAGGAAGAGAAGACCCATACCTTTCCTTGATGATTTTGAGAAGAAATGAAGCAACAATGGAGTTCAAAATGGGTTACACGGAGCGTTTGGGAAGGAGACAGTTGAGAGAGAAGATGAACAGTCACAAAAAGTTCGAGGGAAAATAGAAAAAGATTTTAAAAACTGCCCTCACTGTACAAAACACGTGTTTTTCGTGGCTGAGGTAAGTTGCCAGATCCACCCGCCAAAACACTTCAAGACAAAAGTTTTGAAAAATTTTCTAAGTGTTTTTCGCGACTGGAAGATTCACTCGCGAGTGAGTCAGGAGCTGAGTCGCAAAAATCTCTGTGTACCCCTCGCGACTGGACCTTCCACTCGCGAACAAGTCGCCAAAATTGACCAGCGAGCTCGCGACTGTGGCATGCAACTTGACTTACCCGCGACTGAGTTGCCAAAACAGGGCAAAAATGTTTTTTGAAATTTTCAGTTTTTGAAGAACAAAATACTTTCCAAAAACACCTAAAACACTCAAAAATCTTTTTGTGATTGAATCAACAAAGATTGAGCATGTGAAAATACATTTTATCAAGTACAATCACACAAATGAATATGGTATTTATTGAACATAAACTTGTGTGTTGTGTGTGGGTATCAATAATGAGATAGTCCTTAGTCTAATATGAAGTTTCAATGATCAATTCAACCAAGGCATACACAATTAGCACTATATCATATGACCCATCTCAATTATAGAATTATGCATGTATGACCTCCCACAAGACTTGAAATCATAACTTGGAGCTTTACATTTGATTCCACTTTCAATCAAAACATTTGATCTTTTTGGTCCTTTTAAGACAATCACCTCTCATTGTGAGAGTGATATTTGATATTTCACCTTGATGAGATAGCCTTTGGCTTTTTGAATAAACATTCACATAAATTTTTGGTCGCTTTCCCTTTTTCCTAGTCAAATACTAGTATGTATGACAGGCTTTTACAGTTTAATATCTCTTTTCATTTGGAGATTTACATTTGGTGAGCTCTTTTTAGCAAAAAAAAATAAAGAGTGGGAAGATATATATGCACAAGTCTATGCAAGTCTCAATATCAACATAACCATTCACTAATCATTCATGACAAGTTTGAAGATCTATTTACAACAGTCTCATAGATTTCAAGATTTCTTCCATAGTGATAAGAGTGCAAAGAAACAAGCTACGCTCGTAAATGCACAAAGCCATTAGCACAAAGGTACAAGGCAAAACAAGTTTTGAGACAAAACTTCAACAATGTCGATCAAACTTTTTGATTTTCTACTTTTTATGTGGTTTTTGGATTTTTGACACATAAGAAGGAAACGATAGAATGCAAAAATAAATAAACACAATTCAACCCACACAATTAAAAAGCAAACAACCAAACTAAGTCACAAAGCATAGGAAGAATTGATGCATGGACATGTTGTAATGCTTATGCATGAGTACCCTTTTTCACCCACACGTCACTTGCATTTGGGGTGATTTCCTTATAGGATTGGGTACGAGAGTTAGGGCTTTCAAACCTTAGTGTGAAGTTCTCCAAGTAGTTGGTGAAAGCACCAATCATCTTCATCACGTCCATCATTCCGGTATCACCACTTTGATCTCTTGATGGTTCAACAAGCTAATTTCTTCTGTCATTTCTAGGTCCTCGTGACCTTGGAGCAGTTGCATTATTCAGTGCTCATAGCTTTTGACAATTTGGCCGAGTATGCCCTTGAAGTCCGCAATGATGACACACATAGTTCGATCTAGGACCTCTTTGTGGTCGTGGACGAGACTTGGCTCGGGATTCAGACCTGCCCATGGATTGATAACGTGGATTCAACAACCGTTTGTTCCCCACATTCCTCTTCTCCTCTATCTTGGGCTTTTCAGCAATAGGGCCAACATCAGCTAATTCTTTGGCCTTTATAAACTTCACTTCTTTAGTGATATTGCCAGATGAGCTACTTCCTCCAGTATATCCCAATCCGGATTTGTCTGAAAAGCTCTTTTGAGATGAAATAACATCATCTAGCTTCTTGGTGGTGACCCTCTCTATTTTAGCATTTGCTTGCACAACCTCTTGCTCAAGAAATCTCACTTTTGTGTAAGCTTCTGACAGCTCACTGTTCAGTGTTTCTATCTCACATTTGGCCTCCTTATATCGAATTAGGAGACTTTTATAGTCCTCCTCAGCCTTCTTCATTTTTCTCACTGCTGCCTTGGCCACCCTTGTGTACTCACTCGACCTCTCTAGGAGTGAGTTATAATTGTCCTGAAGATTGGCTGTTTCCATCTTCTTCTGCATCTGATTCCTCAACAGCTCCAAATGATTCTTCATCACTATGTACTCCAAGCTCTTGTACAAGCAGATTCAACTCGTCTGAAGAATCAACATGAGCAATAGTCATTAAAGCGGAGTAATTCCCTTCTCCGACACAACTTTCCTCAGAATCAGAGTTGGATGAATCTGAGTCACTCAGTGTCGTGGCATACACCTTGCCTTTTGATTTCAAATAATTTGGACATTCTTTCTTAAAGTGTCCATGCCCGTTGCATTCAAAACAAGTGACACCTTGTGTAGATTGTGATTCTTTTCCATCTTTCTTTTTGAATTCCCTTTTCTCCCTTCCTGAACTTTGGAATTTTCCTTTATCACCAAATTTGCCATTATTCTTGAATTTCAAGAATTTTCGGAAATTTTTTACAAGGTATGCAACATCTTTGTCAACCACATCTTCTTCCGATGAGTCATGGACTTCCACCTTCTCATTAATGGTCTTAAGAGCAAGAGATTTGCTCTTTCGTTAATTGGGCAGCGACATTTCATAAGTCTGAAGAGAACCAATCAGCTCTTGGACTTTGATGTCATCAAGGTCCTTACTCTCTTCAATCGCTATCACTTTGACACGAAAACTTTTCGGCAATGATCGAAGGATCTTCCTTACAATTTTAGAATCCTCCGTTTTCTCTCCCAAATTGAACTTGCTTACAATCACCTCATTCAGCTTGCTATAGAAAGAGTCAAAGGACTCATCCTTACTCATTTTTAGCTCCTCAAACCGAGTGGTTAGCATCTGCAGCTTGATATCTTTTACTTTCTTCATGCCTTCGTAAGTGGTCTCCAATATCTCCCACGCTTCTTTGGCAACGGTAATATGAGAGATCCTATAAAATTCATCTGGAGACATACCATAGAAAATAGCATTGAGTGCTTTACTGTTAGCATTAGATGCGCTGAGTGCTGCCTTATCCCATATGGATTTGGCTGTCTCAGGTCTGGTCCAACCTATCTCAATAGCATCCCAAACAGATTCATCAATGGAACACAGAAATGCTCTCATGCGAACCTTCCAAAAAGCATAATTACTACCATCAAAATATGGAGATGCATTTAGGGATTGAGACTGATCCATCTCAATAGCAAGTCAAGGATCACACTATGGTAATGAAACCACTAGAAGTGTACTCGCTCTAATACCAATTGAAAGTTCAAATAGTGTAAAAACACCCTTGAACGTTTAGACCCCCAATTAACAAATTAACCAATTCAAGCTTTAAGTCAAACAACTAGTGTGCGGAAAATGAACAAAAGCTATAAAACAAAATTGGAAAACAATCTAAGCCAATTTAAAATCACAACCTACAACAGATAATAAAAGGCAAAGATAAAAGGGAAGGAAGATGTAAACACAAGGACAACGCGCGATGTGCTATCGAAGAGGAAACCGAAGCCCTCGGCTTAAAACCTCTCTGCCGCCCTCCAAGCGGTAAGTAATCCACTAGAAAATGTAGTTGGGATACATAGACAGCAATATACTCTCCAAGCCTAATCTACCCAGTGAACCTAAGCCCTCCAAGCTTCTTGCTCAAACGAGGTTGCGCCGAACCTATTTCTTTTCTAGCTTCCTGGATTCCGCTACTTGACCATAGCATCAACCAATGTAAATTGGTTCCTTCCTAACTGCTTTCCAGAATACCAAACAGCCTTCTCACGGTAATGGATATGGTGAGAAAAGGTTTTGGTAAAATGCCTCTCAAGGGTTTAACAATGGAGAGGAAGAGAGTTGAGGAATTTGAAGAGACTCTTATGTAAAGATTGTAGATGAATCAATCTTATTTTACTCTAGGGTTTCTCTCTCAAAATTCTCTCTGGAAGTTCTCATTCTTTTGTGGGTATAAGGGGTATTTATACTGGGGTGAGAAAAGAATGTGAAACGTCAGGTTTTTCAAAACAGGGGTGGCTCACGGCTTGACTGAGTTGCGAGATCCAACCGCGCGATAACAGAACGGCCAGTTGTCCTATTTTGTTCTGTAGCGCTCCAGCTAGCATGACGCTTCAACTTCTGGCATGCTTGGCACGTGTGCTACTTCTGGCGACTTGCAGCCGCGAGTCACCCGCGAGATCCAGCCGCAAGACTTTGTTTTCTTGCACACTCTTGAGCATTCAACACTCTATCTCACTCACTACCCTTACAACAAACCCACCTAAATACAGGTTACTAATTGCTGAAATACAAGCAAATTTGGCACGGAATAAAGCCAAAAAGATGGTTGATTAAATTCAACCTTACAGAAACCTTGTTGGCTACCCTGTAAATAGCTCGGCAAAATCAGATGATGCTTATTGGTCATCTAACACTCCTAATAGCGGTCTCAATGTACAACTTATTCTTAGTCATATAGGCATTCTATTCCTTAGTGGTGGTGATTTGCGTGAACACATTTTGGCATATAGCTCCTACCCTAGCAAGAATAGGTCTGCTATCCATCGTGCAACACTTGATGCAGATGGGATATTTAGATTGTATTTACACCGCTTTGAGAGCAGTAATGGCTCTGATGTGTTACTGGAGTGGCCAGCATTGTCTAACCTATGTGAAGTCAAGGGTATCTGTGGATTCAATAGTTACTGCTCAAGCATGGGCAACAAAGATGTCTGTGAATGCTATCCTGGATTTCATTTTATTAACGCCAGTAAGAAGTTCCTAGGCTGTTACAAGAACTCAAGTGACAATGATTGCAGACGCAGTAAATATCCATCAATGTTGTACAGTATTGTTCCTTTAGAGAATATGGGGTGGAGTGATTATCCTTACTCAGTGGTACAAATGGAGAAGGAAGATTGTTGCAAATCTTGCTTGGATGATTGTAATTGTGGGGCAGTATTGTATACAGGTGATAAGTGTACCAAATTTAAGCTTCCACTAAGATATGGCAGAGTAAGTGATAATTTTTCATATACTTCCTTCTTTAAGGTGGTAAGGGATGATCTCAGAATACCATTACCAGACCATAATCCCCCATTAGCTCCAACGGTCTTGACTGAAAGCAAAAGAAGTCTGATTTTGATTCTTTCTATAAGTTTAGGTTCCATTTCATGCTTTTGTTTCATCTTTGCAATCTATAGTTTCTTCAGATACAGGCGTCAACTTTTCAGGTATAGAAGGCTGTTGGGAAATGCAAATTTTGGATTAACTGAAGAGTTAACTCTCAGATCATTTTCTAATAGCGAGCTTGAGAAAGCAACAGATGACTTCAAGGAAGAGTTAGGTAGGGGTTCTTTTGGAGCTGTTTATAAAGGGACTATATCTGAAGGTAACAAAGCTATTGCTGTTAAAAGACTAGAGAAAGTTGTGGAAGAAGGGCAAAGGGAATTTCGAGCTGAGATGACTGCAATTGCACGAACTCATCAAAGAAACTTGATTCGATTACTTGGTTTTTGTATTGAGGGCTCCAGGAAGCTTCTAGGTTACGAATTCATGAGTAATGGCTCGTTAGCAGATCTTCTCTTCAAGGCTGAGATGCGCCCCATTTGGAAAGAAAGAGTGAGAATTGCCCTTGATGTTGCCAAAGGGATTCTCTATCTGCATGAAGAGTGTGAAGTTCGTATCATCCACTGCAATATAAAGCCTCAAAACATACTCTTGGATGATACATGGAGCGCAAAGATATCTGACTTTGGGTTGGCAAAATTGTTAGTGCCAAATCAATCAAGAACCACTATGGGAATTGAAGCAAAAGCTGGGTACTTGGCACCTGAATGGAAAAAGAATGCCTTAGTATCTGTTAAAGCAGACACATACAGTTTTCATATTGTGCTTTTGGAGATAGTTTGTTGTAGAAGCAGTATAGAAATAAATGTTCCAATGGCAGATGAGATAATTCTTTCAACTTGGGTATATAATTGCTATATGGCCAGAGAATAGGACAAACTTGTGGAAGATGAAAATGTAGACATCATGGCACTGGAAAGAATGGTGAAGGTGGGTTTATGGTGCATTCAAGAAGATCAAGCTTTGCGTCCGTCAATGAAAAGTGTAATCTTGATGTTGGAAGGGACAATGAATATTCCAGTCCCTCCATCTCCAGTTCTTCCTGTTCTCATTTGATGAAATGAAGTATTCTAGGCTTTTTTTTTTGTTTTTTTTTTGTTTTTTAATCTTTTGAGCTTATTGGTGTGCATCCATGTACTTAAATACATTTGTACATATGCATAACTATGTATTGAACTAGTTTATATGATTAACTATACCATTTCTAAGAAAATAATTTCAGTTTGAGGGTCAAATCAAAATATTGAAGTTGACATGTCTATCAACATTAATCTCTTCATTCCTTTTTTTTTTCTTTCACCTTGCTCACATTTTCTTTTTTCTTTTTCAACACTTTCTATCCTCCAATCTAAATCAAGTGTCAAGGAAGACTTGTCGCTCAGCCAACCGAGAAAAATGTGTGATATTTTGTCAACCATGCATTTGTTCCATAAAGGACAGCGCTGAAAAGTCTTTGTTGATCCATCTTACCTATTAGTTGAATACTGAAAACAACACTACCGTGTAATCTTGATGTTGGAAGGGACAATGAATATTCCAGTCTCTCCATCTCTAGTTCTTCCTGTTCTCATTTGATGAAATGAAGTATTCTAGACTTCTTCTTTTTTTTTTTTTTTTTTTTTTTTTTTCTTTTTTAATCTTTTCAGCTTATTCATGTTCATCCATGTACCTAAATACATTTGTACATATGCATAACTATGTATTGTGCTAGTTTATATGAATAACTATACCATTTCTAAGAAAATAATTCCAGTTTGAGGATCGAATCAAAATATTAAAGTTGACATGTCTATCAACATTAATCTCTTCTTTCCTTTTTTTTTTTTTTTTTTTTTACACCTTGCTTACTTTTTCTTTTTCTTTTTCACTTTCTATCCTCCATTCTAAATCAAGTGTCAAGGAAGACTTGTCACTCAACCAACCGAGAAAAATGTGTGATATTTTGTCGACCATGCATTTGCTCCATAAAGGACAGCGTTGAAAAGTCTTTGTTGATCCATCTTACCTATTAGTTGAATACTGAAAACAACACTGCCATGTAATCTTGATGTTGGAAGGGACAATGAATATTCCAGTCCCTCCATCTCCAGTTCTTCCTGTTCTCATTTGATGAAATGAAGTATTCTAGGCTTTTTTTTTTTTTCTTTTTTAATCTTTTCAGCTTATTGGTGTTCATCCATGAATTTAAATACATTTGTACGTATGCATAACTATGTATTGTGCTAGTTTATATGAATAACTATACTATTTCTAAGAAATTAATTTCAGTTTCAGGATCGGATCAAAATATTGAAGTTGACATGTCTATCAACATTAATCTCTTTTTTCCTTTTTTCCTTTTTTTTTTCTTTCACCTTGCTTACATTTTCTTTTTTCTTTTTTGTCACTTTCTATCCTCCATTCTAAATCAAGTGTCAAGGAAGACTTGTCGCTCAGCCAACTGAGAAAAATGTGTGATATTTTGTCAAGCATGCAGTTGTTCCATAAAGGATAGCACTGAAAAGTCTTTGTTGATCCATCTTACCTATTAGTTGAATACTAAAAACAACACTACCATTCTTCATTCATCCTTTCCCATGGCTTCCATGTCCATTGTTTTCTTTCTGTTGTTCACATCCTTTATAGGTGGGAGAGCTGTACCAAAGCAATCTAGCCATATAGCCTTGGGTTCTTCTCTTTCCCCCATAACTCAACCCACTTCATGGCTTTCCCCTAGTCAAAAATTTGCTTTTGGATTCTATAGGCAAGGCAGTGGCTTTGCTATTGGAATTTGGTTGGTCAGTGGAGACAATACGACAGTAGTGTGGACTGCAATTCGTGATCATCCACCATTCGCCTCGAATGCAATGCTGGTTTTCACTGAAGATGGTAAGCTTCTTTTGAGAACTGAGCGAGGACAAGAGAAACTCATTGCTAATGCAACAGATTCCGCCTCCCATGCCTCCATGCTTAACTCTGGAAATTTTGTGCTTTATGACAAGGATTCCAAGATCATTTGGCAAAGTTTTTATTTTCCTACAGATACCATTTTAGGAGGTCAGACTTTGTTCGCTGGATATCAACTATTCTCTGGTTTAACTGAGAATGACCACTCAACCGGACGGTTTCATCTCAAGATGCAGGATGATGGAAACCTTGTTTTATACCCAGTAAACACTGGAGACACTCCAGGTGATGCTTACTGGAACACAGAGACATTCGGGTATGGTTCAAAGTTTCACCTTTATCTCAATAAATCAGGCAGTCTGTTTATCGTCAACGGCACTACTTTAAACATAGTTTATGGCTTGAATAAGGACTCATCTACGGCGAGCAACCAGAATAATGCAATTTATCGTGCAACTCTTGATTTTGATGGGGTTTTCCGGCTTTATTCTCATGTTTATGATGAAAGTGGCTACAAAGTATCAAAGTTATGGAAAGCACTGGACGATCCATGTCATGTGAAAAGTTTCTGTGGTTTCAACAGCTTTTGTACAATGAATGACGACCAACCATACTGTATATGCCTTCCTGGAACTGATTTTGTAGATGTGAATCGTAATTCTCTTGGCTGTGAGAGAAACTTTTCAGAAGCAGGGTGTAGAGTTGGGACAAAAAATGCATCCTTTTATGACATCACTACCATGGAGAATTTAATGTGGGGAGATCGTCCTTATGTTGTGTCACCAATGTCAATTGAAGAATGCAACCGTTCTTGTTTGGAAGACTGTGATTGTGGGGCGGCACTCTTCAAGAGTGATTCCTGTATGAAACAAAAGCTTCCGCTGAGATATGTTAGAAGAGATATGAAAGAAGGGTATACGGCTCTCTTGAAGGTGGGCATGAGAAGCATTAAAAGTGACAATCCTATTATGGCGAAAACACCTGTGATCGTGATCACAAGCAAAAGAGCAATAGTGCAAATTTTTCTTGTGAGTTTAAGTTGTACTGTATTGTCATGTGTTGCTCTTGCAGTCTCTGGCCTTTTCATTTTCAAAAGTCGAGTTTTATGGTACAAAAGGCTGTTAGAGAATGGAAACTTTGGCCTGAACGAGGAGGTCACGTTGAGATTGTTTTCATATAATGAGCTCAAAAGAGCAACAAATGGCTTCAAAGAACAATTGGGTAAGGGCTCATTTGGAGCAGTTTACAAAGGGGCACTCTACAAAGGTAAAAGACTTGTTGCAGTAAAGAGACTAGAGAAGTTAGTTGAAGAAGGAGAAAGGGAGTTCCGCGCAGAGATGCGAGCAATTGGGAGAACCCACCATAGGAACTTAGTTCGTTTGCTTGGTTATTGTGCCGAGGACTCTAAAAGGCTTCTGGTTTACGAATACATGAGCAATGGCTCCCTTGCCGATCATCTTTTTAAAGCGCAAACGTCTCCAAATTGGAATGAGAGAGTGAGAATTGCACAAGATATTGCAAGAGGGATCCTCTATCTACATGAGGAGTGCGAAACCTCAATTATTCATTGTGATATAAAGCCTCAAAACATATTAATGGATGATTTTTGGACAGCTAAAATCTCTGACTTCGGGCTGGCCAAATTTTTAATGGCAGATCAAACAAGGACCTTCACAGGGGTCAGAGGGACGAGAGGGTACTTAGCACCAGAATGGCAGAAGAACACGCCAATATCAGTCAAGGCAGATGTTTACAGTTATGGAATAGTGCTCTTGGAAATTGTATGTTGTAGAAGAAACGTAGAGCTACATGTATCAAACGAGGAAGAGGTTATTCTTTCTACTTGGATTTACAAATGCTTTGTTGATAGGGAGTTGCACAAGATTTTGAGAGGGGAAGAAGCAGATAAGACCATGGTGGAAAATATGGTTAAGGTGGCACTCTGGTGTATTCAGGATGAACCAGCACTTCGTCCTACAATGAAAAGTGTAGTCTTGATGTTAGAAGGAATTACTGAAGTATCTATTCCTCCATGTCCAGCTACTATGTCCGAGTAAACTTTTGCCTGCAAGAAATAATTTTTCTTCTTCCATGTAGTTTCATTTTATTTTGTGTACTATATATATCCTTTACTAATCGTCGTAGGGAACTCATAGGTAGCCCTCTCAGTAGTAAACTCTTTTGAAGTAGAACTTGTTACTGCAGTAGAAGATTAAGGGATTTCGATAATCATTGATGAAATTTATGATATTATATAGTATAATCTGATTTTTTTTTTTTTTTGAGAAGTTTTAATTATTTATTTATGAAGTAGTTTTCTCAACGCGTTTTCCCAATTGCTATCAGGCTTCTCACCGTGTCAGTCACGGCATTAAGATTATTACGTGATATATCAAACACTAACTTTGAACTTGGTAGCTGGTAGTAATTAGTCGTCCATACAAAGAAGTAAAGTGAAGAAAAAGAAAGAGTGTGATGTGCAATGGTCCATTATTTTCATGTCTAAAGTCTATTTCAACTTAGTTTCTCTTGACAGCATGTTCCCATAAAATTGAGCATATAACATTGCAGTCACAATCTTGCGGGAAATACAAGCTGGAAAACGTTGGTAGGGTCCTTTGACAAATCAACCTTAAGTGGACAACTAACTAGAAAGTAGTAAACTAGTGAAAGTTCAACTTGACAGCCCTATGCGAGATAATCAAAGCTGGCAATGGGATCAATTCTATGGAACTAGTTTGGGCTCAAAATAAACCAAGATTTTTATGAATAGCTTAGTTCGACTTGAGAAAACATTTATTTATGTTCACTAGCCGTGAACCCGTGCGTTGCATGTGATAATTATTTTTATGGTGGTTTTATTAATTATTTTTTTAACAATTTAAACTAATGTAATAAAGAGTAATGTATTTCGTAATCATATTTTATTTATTATAGGAACACTCATAAATATAATATAGGAACAATCATAAATTATAAATATAAATTTTGTTATGCCAAAAAAAATATATATATAATTTTCTCAAGAATTCAAAAGGCAAGTTAACAAAAATATTCATTTTTTAATAAAAGTTATTTATAACATTTTGTGAATCTTTAAAAAGAACATAAAATTTGGAAATTATTCTTTTATTTTTAAACAAACTTTTTCAAACCTTATTTGTTTTGCCTACAATCCAAAATACCGAAAAACGTAACTAAAAAAATTAGTAAATCTTAGCAATGATTAATTGGACCAATTAGGAAAAAAATTTGCTATTGATAATCTATTAAAGTTATTTTCTTTGCAAAAATTGTTATTTTTTCCACCCAAAACATATTATCAGATAAACAATTATTAGCAAAATCTAAGAATTAAAATTTCTATATATGCATTTTTATAAAATAATAATAATTAAATAAAATTGCAAAAGCTAAAATTTGTCACTCATCCAATTATTTATGATTGGCTACCTTTTGCTTTTCTCTAAATAAATTACATTATAGAGCACTTCTAATACAGCTATTAAGAGTACTTTGTCCACAACAAAGGAATAAAAAATAAACAAAAATTAGTAAAGTCTCATAGTTTAACATTTAAATTGAGTACTATAAAAAATCATGCTATGTAATAGAATAAATACCAAATTACAATAAATACCAAATTATCCAAACCAGGCTATGTAATAGAATAATATTATATTTTTATATGCTATATTTAATTCTTTATAATGCAATAGGATAACATTTAACAAACAAAGAGAACAATTTAAAAAAAAAAAAAAAAAAAAAAAAAAAAAAAAACAACAACAACAACAACAACAACAACAACAACAACAATAACAACAATTTAAAAAAAAAAAACTAAATCGCATTAACCCAAAGTAAAGTTTTAAAGAATATAAAAATTTATCAACTTAAAGCAGAGATGCAAGAAAAATAAAAAATCCAACAAAAAATTGAGAGAGAGAGAGAGAGAGAGAGAGAGAGAGAACCTTTTTATTGTGAGGTAAAACTATGCATAAAATAGAAGAGATAATGACAAATTTATAGTAGAGGGTGTGAATAAGAAGAGACAAAAATAGAGGAAGATTAAGGGAAAGAGAAAGAATGATATTAATGTAGAGGGTAGCGGAGAAATGAAAAGGTAAGGGAGGGAGAAAGGCTGGAGAAGTAGTAGGGAAATGAAAAGGTAAGGAAGGAAGAAATGTTGAAAAAAATGTAAATATTAAAAAAATAAAATGTTAAAAACAATTATAGGAAAATTGGAAAGAAAAAAATAATGACGTGGACGTTGATGTGGCTCTTAATTGGAGCAAAGCAACAATAAATGCTACGCTTCAATTTTTAGATATATATAGAGTTTTATATGCTAATTTAATTCTTTATAATGCAATAAGACAACATTTAACAATAAAAAAAACAACAACAATAACAACAATTTAAAAAACTAAACTCAATCGCATTAACCCAATGTAGAGTTTTAAAAAATATAAAAAATTATCAACCTAAAGCAAAGATGCAAGAAAAAATAAATCCAACAAAAAAAATTTTGTGAGAGAGAGAACCTTTTTATTGTGAGGTAAAAAAATGCATAAAATGGAAGAGATAGTGAAAATTTTATAGTAGAGGGTGTGAATAAGAAGACAAAAATAGCGGAATATGAAAGGAAAGAGGAAGAATGAAATTAATGTAGAGGGTAGTGGAGAGATGAAAACGTAAGGGAGGGAGAAAGGTTGGAGAAGTAGTGGGGAGATGAAAAAGTAAGGAAGACAGAAAGGTTGGAAAAGTGTAAATATTAAAAAAATAAATGTTAAAAACAATTATAGGAAAATTGGAAAGAAAAAATATAATGACGTGGATGTTGATGTGGCTCAACTGGAGTATAGCAACAATAAATGCTACGCTTTAACTTTTGGATATTTATATATAAATATATATATATATATATATATATTTGTTTAGAAAATAAGTCAAACTCAAGCTCAAGTTTAGATTCTGTTAGATTCTAAAAACTTAGGATTTTATGTATTTAGAACTCTAATGTGTATTGTTGGCAAACCATGATCAAAACAAGTTGGTTAGTCGTGTTTAGACTTGCTCAAAATTGGTTCATTTATGTAAAGTTGGAATAAACGTTACAAAAGTTATTTAAGCTTCTCAGCCTGGTTCGATCGATCAAAGTTTAGGCTCAATTAATCGAAAATCGAGTCAAAGGCGTTTTCTGTAGAATTCCAACTCAGCCTTAGGTGGGAATATGTGTGGAAAATACAAGAATGTTCTGTTTAGGGGGAGTTAACATTGTTTTTGATGTATTTAACTTAGGGGGAGAGTTAGTTTGCATATTTGTTGATTTACTGTTTTTGTTTTTCTGTCACACATGCGGTTATGCATTTTGTTTAGTGTTTCAGGAAATATACAAGTTGATTCAATTGAGCTGCTGTCTACACTTGCAACTGATGGATAGAAGTTAGGATTGAATTTGTTTTTATAAGCATTATTTTTGTAAAGGGCTTTTCCTTGTAAACTTTGAGCTATTAGATGTGTTTTGTTACGAATTGCTAAATGGGGAGTTTGTTAGGTTCTAAAGACTTAGGATTTTATGTATTTAGAACTCTAATGTATATTGTTGGTAAACCATGATCAAAACAAGTTGGTTAGTCATGTTTAGACTTGCTCAAAGTTGGTTCATTTATGTAAAGTTGGAATAAACTGTTGCAGAAGTTATTTAAGCTTCTCGGCCTGGTTCGATCGATCGAAACTTAGGCTCAATCAATCGAAATCAGGTTAGAGGCGTTTTCTGCAAAATTCCAACTCAGCCCTAGTTGTGTTTTAAAACATTTAGGGTTTTCTAATTTGCCCTATGTATAAAAGGCAAACCCTAGCCATGTTTTAGTGTTGCTCATATTGTTGTTTGTGTAAATCTCTTATGAGATCTGTGAGGAGTTTTTCTTTACACAAGCTTAGGATTATCAAGAATGAGATTTCTTCAAGAGCTTGATGATCGTTCAGTTGCTACCATAAGAACTTAAAGAAACACAAGCGAGTGTGCTTGTACTTGTTGGAAATCCAAGAAAGAAGGAGTCCGTGGTTTTGAAGCTTGCACGTGGTTGTGTCAGTAAGTTTCTACTAGTGGGTAGGAATAGGATGTTAGTGGTCTAAGTCCTGTTGAACAACTTCGATTCTTTCATAGTGGATTCAGGTTTACCTTGAGGATAGTTAGGTTTAATCCTCCCTAGGTTTTTATCGGTTTGGTTTCCTAGGTGATCATATCTTTGTGTTATTTATCTTTCCGCTGCTTTGCATGATATGATTGTTTTGATTGTGATAACCTAGATTTGTTAATTTGGACTAAGTAACAACTTGGATAATTACCTAGGTTATTCCAATTGTGTTTTTTAAGGGGTCTAAAAACTATCAAGTGGTATCAGATCTTTTGATCTAAGAGCTGATCCTTGACCCCTGTTGTCATGGATAATTTAAAGTGTCTTTCTGATCATGTTTCTGCTGATGCTTTTGTTGATTTTATTGATGCCTGTGAAACTCTTTGTAAGGAATTATTGAAATCTATGAAAATTGCTAAGAAATTCAAGGAATAGTTAAAATTGGCTAATCTTGAAAAAGAGGAATTGATAGTTAGATTAGATGAATCTAATAAAAAGAATGAATTTTTGAGAAATCAAATTTGTTGGTTTTTAGACCCCTTAAAATCACAAACAGATTAACCTAGGTAATTAGCCAAGTGATTACTTAGTCAAATTAGCAAATCTCGGTTAACACATGAAAGTTCAAATAATGTATAAAACACCCTTGAACGTTTAGACCCCCAATTACAAAATAACCAATTCAAGTTTTATGACAAACAACAAGTGTGTGGAAAATGAACAGAAGTTATAAAAAGAATTGGTAAACAATCGAAGCCAATTAAAAATCACATCCACAGCAGAAAATAAAAGGCAAAAATTATAGGAAGAGAGATGCAAACACAAGGACAACACAACAATGTGTTATCGAAGAGGAAACCGAAGCCCTCGGCGTAAAACCTCTCCGCCGCCCTCCAAGAGGTAAGTAATCCACTAGAAAATGTAGTTGGGATACATGAACAGCAATAGACCCTCCAAGCCTAATCTATCCAGTGTACCTAAGCCCTCCAAGCTTCTTGCTCCAACGAGGTTGCGCCGAACCTATTTCTTTTCTAGCTTCCCGGATTCCGCTACTTAACCATAGCATCAACCAATGTGAAATTGATTCCTTCCTAACTGCTTCCCAGAACACCAAACATCCCTCACACAGTAATGGATATTGTGAGAAAAGGTTTTGGTAAAAGGCCTTTTAAGGATTTAACGATGGAGAGAAAGAGAGTAGAGCAATTTGAAGAGTCTCTTATGTGAAGATTGTGGATGAATCAATCTTGTTTTATTCTAGGGTTTTTCTCTCAAAATTCTCTCTGGAAGCTCTCATTCTTTCATGGGTATAAGGGGTATTTATACTAGGGTGAGAATGGAATGTGAAGCGTCAGGTTTTTCAAAACAGGGCTGGCTCGCGGCTTGACTGAGTTGCGAGTTCCAACCGTGAGATAACTGAACGGCCAGTTGTCCTATTTTGTCCTATAGTGCTCCAGTTAGCATAACGCTTCAACTTCTGGCATGCCTGGCACATGTGCAGCTTCTGGCGGCTTGCAGCCGCAAGTCACCCGCGAGATCTAGTCGCGAGTCTCTATTTTTCTTGCACACTCTTAAGCATTTCTTCACACTATCTCACTCACTACCTTTACAAGAATCCCACCTAAATACAGGGCTACTAATTGCTGAAATACAAGCAAATTTGGCACGGAATAAAGCCAACAAGATGGTTGATTAAATTCAACCTTACAATCTCCCCCTTTGGCTATTCCGTGACAAAACCCTAAAACAAACTCTAGACTTAACATGTGAGTTGGGAAAAGTTGATCAAAACTCACTCATACCTAACTCTAGAAACTGTGAAGCTCTTTAAAAGTTCAAATATGTGTATAAAACACCCTTGAACGTTTAGACCCCCAATTACAAAATAACCAATTCAAGCTTTATGTCAAACAACTAATGTGCGGAAAATGAACAAAAGCTATAAACAGAATTGGTAAACAATCTAAACCAATTAAAACACATCCACAACAAAAAATAAAAGGCAAAGATAAAGGGAAGAGAGATGCAAACACAAAGACAACACACGATGTGTTATCGAAGAGGAAACCGAAGCCCTTGACATAAAACCTCTCTGCCGCCCTCCAAGCGGTCAATAATCCACTAGAAAATGTAGTTGGGATACATGAACAGCAATAGACCCTCCAAGCCTAATCTACCCGATGTACCTAAGCCCTCCAAGCTTCTTGCTCCAACGAGGTTGCACCGAACCTTTTTCTTTTCTAGCTTACCGGATTCCGCTACTTGACCATAGCATCCGCCATCCTTGGCATCTTCCAATGCTTCCCAAAGCTCCAAAAACACTCAACACTCTAAATGGGTGTGGGTAGTGTTTGGATAGAAATCTCCTCTCAATAGGTATGACAATGAGAGAGGGAATGAGAAGAAACTACAAAGATTTCTTTCTAAGAATGAGTAGCTCTCTCTAATTGGGTGGGTGTTTTGAAGAAACCTCTCTTAGGGTTTTTCTTTCTGAATGGCCACACATATTTTGTGGGAATGAGGGATATTTATACTGGTGTGAGAATGGAATGCAAAGAGTCAGGTTTTCCAAAACAGGGCTAGCTGGCGACTTGACCTCGCGACTTGACTGAGTCGCGAGTTCAAGTCGCGAGCTAACTTAATGGCCAGTCTGGATTTTTGTCCTGTAGTGCTCCAGCTGGCATGACTGTTCAGCTCCCCTGCATGCTCTGCACGTGTGCGACTTTTGGCAGCTTGCAAGCCGCGAGCCTCTCGCGAGATCCAGCCGCGAGTCCCTGCTTCACTGCACAGTCTTGAGCATTTCTTCACACTCTCTCACACACTACCCTTACAACAATCCCACCTAAATACAGGGTTTCTAAATGCTGAAATACAAGCAAATTTGGCACGAAATAAAGCCAATTAGATGGTTGAATAAATTCAACATTACACTCTTGAATCATATGAACATGAATCTCCTGAAACATAACAATACACCATGATCATTGTATGCAAAAAAGCATGAAATGCATATGAAGCAGGCATGATGTGATCAAGCAAAGATGGAGTTAAGAAACAAACCATGGCTTGATCAAACAAGCAATCACTACAAGGTAATGACCATAATGCTCATTCACACTTGGACATACAAGCTAATAAGATCAAAGCAAATTACTTGCATACCCAATACTCAACCAATGCATAATACACTAAGTATATGCATCTAGGAACAATCCTACAAGGGCATAAGAGTGACAGTACTTAACTAGAAAATGCATAACATTTAGTTAGAAGTACTGATTTAACAGAGCATAAAGGCTGCGTAAAGGCTACATAAAGCATGGTACAAACCACAAAGCCTACAAAATATGAAAACAAACCCTAAAAACTTACAAAAGCAACATGGGTACAAACCACATTAAATACTGAAAGACATCAATATATATAAAAGGTAACCCAAGTTTCAAAAACATCCATGAGTTATGAGTTTAAACCAGACAATAACCATAACCATAGTGTACTAAACCCATAGTAACAACAATAATCCAAAGCATAATCCTATAAGTTAAAAAGTAAGACCAAATCACAAGTATGTGTGGTGTAACTCCCCCTATTACTATGCACAGTTCCCTTTGAACTTTCTCCCCTTTACTGTACGCTCTCCCCCTTTTTGGCACGAATAGCTAAAGGCTATCTTCTAACTTTTTTTGAATAGTTTCTAGCTGATTCTCCATGGTCTCAAGTCACATTTGGACATGGTTGTTGGTGGAGTAGAGAAATGTCATCATTCCCGCAATGCGCTTCTGAATACTTTCAAGCAAACTACTCAATCTATCAGTTTGAGGATCAGACTGTACATGCGGAGTGCTAGTTTGTTGAAATCCAGGGATGGCATGCTGAGTGGGTGTGGTATGTACATATGTCTCTGACTCAGGAGCAGACGGAGTAACCGGAGAGATATGTGCACTCTTTGGTGTTTTAGAGAAATGACTTTTGCTTGCTTGTAGAGTGAACATGGAAATTGGACGCGAACGGGTCATCATTTTTCCATCTGAGGGAGGATCAATACCTTCACGAAGAATGAACTTCATGATGAGACTGCAAAATGGAATACATCCTCGAGCTGCTGATCGAGTCGTGATCTTCCTTATGGTTTGAAAGATATGGGCACAAATATCAATGGGGGCTCCTGTAATAAGATCACAAAGGAATTGAGCTCTTCCAAGATTGATGAAAGTCGTGTTTAACAGTGGGTAGAGATTGGAGAACATGATCAGCTTTAGTGTGGTCAGCTCAAGTGCAAACTTGGTAGTGCTTATGGATGTGCCTGTACTAGAGACTTCATGATCAGGTCCAAGAACTTGTAGAATGTCTTGAGTCTCTGGAGTTCGATCATCATACGGAGTTAGATTCACATTCTTAGGTCTAGTGATGCAGAGAATTTCGGCTATGGAGTTCGGGGTGATGATAAATTCCTTTCCTCTTACCTAGCAAATTAGCTCAACTCCAAGGTCACTTGAATTAGAGTAACATTCCTTAACTAGTTCATCCATTAGGTCTTCAAAATTTCCAAATAAGTTTGCCCAATCTCTTGACTCAAAGATCCGAGGGATAAAAGTGGTCCCCAAGGTGTCAAACTCAACCATACGTTCCACTATAGGAGATGCCCTGTCAAAGATGTTTGAGTAGATGTGTGAGGTAAGCGAGGTTCTAAACCTCTCCAAATTAGAGTCTTTAGATGACTGAGATGAGAGTCGAGTCCGTTTAGCAACCGGGGTTGATGGATCATCAGTTACAATGTCTTTGCCTGTAGAGGATCGATGAGACATCTGCAAGAGAGCAGGCACATAGCAAAGAACCAAAAATAGCACCACAAAGGATAGATATCAACTTGATTAGATTCAGATAAAAATGTAAACCAGAGATATCTCACACAATCACAAATATAAGTCAGGTTAGTGCCAAACAAAACCATAAGTAACACTGAAGTATTGAATGAGGCAGGTGCATCAAAATGGTGATTGCTCAAGAGAACACTGAATAACACAGATTTACAAATAACTGTCATTGAGACAATCTACCATGAGCATGATATGCACAGATCAAGCACAGTAGAGAACTAAGGAAGGATAGCTCAAATTAGACCACAGTAAGACAGGAACAGGTATAAAACAGCAATATGTAAGAACAATGGAAACCACATACATGCAAAATAGAGCATATGACAGTGAGGCATAACTTACTGAAAATGGAATGTTAAAAAAAAAAAAACCCTCAAGACAGAAGCACACACATGTTATGGCAACATAAAAACACAGTAATATAAGATAAACAATCCAAAGCCTCAGACAGACTTAAACACTCAAACTCACAAACAGAGTAAAACACAGAAAAACACCAAACCCATATACCAAATGAGTACGAAAACCAACAAAAGCCAAAGCACAGAACACAGACTACCACAATGTGACTACCAATATGAAAGCAAATGAAAACAGCAACAAAAGCAACCAACCATAACCAACCAAACCTAGCAATCTAAGAATTAAGTGTTTGAACACAGTATGTCTCAAAATACAGTGACAACTCAAAAAGCAAGAAAATAATACTCAAAACATAGAATATGAAGTGAGGAAGAGAAGACCCATACCTTTTCTTGATGATTTTGAGAAGAAATGAAACAAAAATGGAGTTTGTAGAGAATGACACGGAGTGTTTGGGTCAGTTTTAGACGAAAGAGAAAATGAACAGTCGCATAAAGTTCGAGGGAAAACTGAAAAATATTTTAAAAACTGCCCTTACTGTGCAAAACATGCGTTTTTCGCGACTGAGATAAGTTGCCAGTAAGTTGCCAAAATTACCCGCCAAAACTCTTCAAGCCAAAAGATTTGAAAATTTTGCTAAGTGTTTTTCGTGACTAGAAGTCTCACTCGCGAGGGAGTCGCGAGCTGAGCCATCAAAATCTCTGTGTACCCCTCGCAACTGGACCTTCCACTCATGAACAAGTCAACAAAATTGACCTTCAAGATCACGATTATGGAATGCGACTTGACTGACCCGCGACTGAGTCGCCAAAACAGGGCAACACTGTTTTTGAAATTTTCAATTTTTGAGAGAACAAAATACTTTCCAAAAACAACTAAAACACTTAAAAATCTTTTTGTGTTTGAATCAACAAAGATTGAGCATGTGAAAACACATTTTATCAAGTATAATCACACAAATGAATATGACATTCATTAAGCATAAACTTGTGTGTTGTGTGTGGATATCAACAATGAGATAGTCCTTAATCTAATGTGAAGCTTCAATGATCAATTCAATCAAGGCATATACAATTAGCACTAGATCATGTGACCCATCTCAACTATAGAAGTATGCATATATGACCTCTCACAAGACTTGATTACATAATTTGGAGCTTTACATTTGACTCCACTTTCAATCATAACATTTGATCTTTTTTATCCTTTTGAAACAATCACCTCTCATTGTGAGAGTGATATTTGATATTTCACCTTGACGAGATAGCCTTTGGCTTTTTGAATAATCATATACTTTATTTTTGGTCGCTTTCCCTCTTTCCTAGTCGAATACTAGTATGTGCGACAGGCTTTTGCAGCTCAATATCTCTTTTCATTTGGAGATTTACATTTGGTGAGCTCTTTTTAGCAAAAACAGAAAATAAAGAGTGGGAAGATATATAGGCACAAGTCTATGCATGTCTCAAGATCAACATAACCATTCACTTATCATTCATGACAAGTTTGAAAATCTATTTACAACATTCACATAGATTTCAAGATTTCTTCCACAGTGATAAGAGTGCAAAGGAACAAGCTACGCTCGTAAATGCACAAAGCCATTAGCACAAAGGTACAAGGCAAAACAAGTTTTAAGACAAAACTCAACAATGTCGATCGAACTTTTTGACTTTCTACTTTTTATGTGGTTTTTGGATTTTTGACACAAAAGAAGGAAAAGATTGATGAAAAGCAACATTTTAAAAAATATTAAACGATAGAATGCAAAAAAAAAAAAAAAAAACAGGCAAATTTCAACCCACACAATAAATAAGCAAACAACCAAACAAAGTCACAAAGCATAGGAAATATTGATGCATGGACATGTTTACTACTTATGCATGAGTACCCTTTTTCACCCACACGTCACTTGCGTTTGGGATGATTTCCTTATAGGATTGGGTACAAGAGTTAGGGTGTTCAAACCTTTGTGTGAAGCTTTCCAAGTAGTTGGTGAAAGCACCAATCATCTTCATTACGTCCATCATTCCGGGATCACCACTTTGATCTCTTAATGGTTCACCAGCCCAATTTCTCCTATCATTTCTAGGTCCTCATGATCTTGGAGCAGTTGCATTATTCATTGCTCTCAGCTTTTGACAGTTTGGTCGAGTATGCCCTTGAAGTCCACAGTGATGACACACATAGTTTGATCTAGGACCTCTATGTGGTCGAGGACGAGACTTGGCTCGGGATTCAGACCTACCACAAATTGATTACGAGGGTTGTTCAACATCCTTTGGTTCTCCACAATCCTCTTCTCCTCTATCTTGGGCTTCTCAACAGTAGGGACAACTTCAACTGACTCTTTGGCCTTTATAAACTTCACTTCTTAAGTGATGTTGCCAGATGAGCTACTCCCTCCAGTATATCCCAACATGGATTTGTCTGAAAAATGCTTTTGAGATGAAATAACATCATCTTAGCATTTACTTGCACAACCTCTTGCTCAAGAAATCTCACTTTTGTGTAGGCTTTTGACAGCTCACCATTCAGTGTTTCTATCTCACATTTGTCCTCCTTATAGCGAATTAGGAGACTTTTATAGTCCTCCTCTGCCTTCTTCATCTTTCTCACAGCTGCCTTGGCAACCTTTGTGTACTCACCTGACTTCTCTAGGAGTGAGTTATATTTCTCTTGAAGATTGGTTGTGCTTTCATCTTCTTCAGCATCTGATTCTTCAACAACTCCCAATGATTCTTCATCACTATGTTCTCCTAGTTCACGTACAAGCAAATTCAACTCGTCTGAAGACTCAACATGGGCAATAGTCATAAAAGCAGAATAATTCCCTTCTTCGTCACAACTTTCCTCAGAATCTAAGTTGGATGAATCCGAGTCACTCAATGTCGTGGCATACACCTTGCCTTTTGATTTCAAATAATTCGGACATTCTTTCTTAAAGTGTCCATACCCGTTGCATTCAAAACAAGTGACACCTTGTGTAGATTGGGATTCTTTTCCATCTTTCTTTTTTAATTCCCTTTTCTCCCTTCCTGAACTTTGGAATTTCCCTTTATCTCCAAATTTACCATTATTCTTGAATTTCAAGAATTTTCAGAAATTTTTCATAATGTATGCAACATCTTTGTCAACCACATCCTCATCCGATGAGTCATGGACTTCCAACTTTTCATTAAAGGTCTTAAGAGCAAGATATTTTCTCTTCCGTTGAGTGGGCAACGCCATTTCCTAAGTCTGAAGAGAACTAATTAGCTCTTGGACTTTGATGTCATCAAGGTCCTTACTCTCTTCAATCACTATCACTTTGGCACGAAAGCTTTCCGGCAATGATCGAAGGATCTTCCTTACTATTTTAGAATCCTCTGTTTTCTCCCCTAAATTGAACTTGCTGACAACCACCTCATTCAGCTTACCATAGAAAGAATCAAAGGACTCATCCTCACTCATTTTGAGCTCCTTAAACCGAGTGGTCAACATTTGCAGCTTGGTGTCTTTCACTTTCTTCGTGCTTTCGTAGGTGGTCTCCAATATCTCTCATGCTTCTTTGGCAACAGTAATGTGAGAAATCCTGTGAAACTCATCTGAAGACACACCACAGAAAATTGCGTTAAGTACTTTACTGTTAGCATTAGATGCAGCGAGTGCTGCCTTATCCCATGTGGATTTGGCTTCCTCAGGACTGGTCCAACCTATATCAACAGCATCCCAAACTAATTCATCAATGGAACATAAAAATGCTCTCATGCGAACCTTCAAAAAAACATAATTACTACCATCAAAATATGGAGGTGCATTTAGGGATTAAGACCGGTCCATCTCAATATGGGGTCAAGGACCACACTATGGTAATGAAACCAATAAAAGTGTACCCACTCTGATACCAATTGAAAGTTCAAATAGTGTATAAAACACCCTTGAACGTTTAGACCCCCAATTACAAAATAACCAATTCAAGCTTTATGACAGACAACAAGTGTGCGGAAAATGAACACAAGCTATAAACAAAATTGGTAAACAATATAAGCCAATTAAAAATCACATCCACAGCAGAAAATAAAAGGCAAAGATTAAGGGAAGAGAGATGGAAATACAAGGACAACACAATGATGTGTTATCGAAGAGGAAACCGAAGCCCTCGGCGTAAAACCTTTCTGCCGCCCTCCAAGCAGTAAGTAATCCACTAGAAAATGTAGTTGGGATACATGAACAGTAATAGACCCTCCAAGCCTAATCTACCCAGTATACCTAAGCCCTCCAAGCTTCTTGCTCCAACGAGGTTGTGCCGAACCTATTTCTTTTCTAGCTTCCCGGATTCCGCTACTTGACCATAGCATCAACCAATGTGAAATTGGTTCCTTCCTAACTACTTTCCAGAACACCAAATAGCCCTCTCACAGTAATGGATAAGGTGAGAAAAGGTTTTGGTAAAAGACCTCTCAAGGATTTAATGACGGAGAGGAAGAGAGTGGAGGAATTCAAAGAGTCTCTTATGTGAAGATTGTGGATGAATCAATCTTGTTTTACTCTATGGTTTTTCTCTCAAAATTCTATCTAGAAGCACTCATTCTTTCGTAGGTATAAGGGGTATTTATACTAGGGTGAGAATGGAATGTGAATAGTTAGGTTTTTCAAAACAGGGCTGGCTCGCGGCTTGGCCTTGCGGCTTGACTGAGTCACGAGTTCCAGCCGCGAGATAACTGAACGGCCAGTTGTCCTATTTTGTCCTATAGTGCTCCAGCTAGCATGACGCTTCAACTTCTAGCATGCCTGGCACATGTGCAGCTTCTGGCGGCTTGCAACCGCGAGTCACCCGCGAGATCCAGTCGCAAGTCTTTGTTTTTCTTGCACACTTTTGAGCATTTCTTTACACTCTTACTACCCTTACAAGAATCCCACCTAAATACAGGGTTACTAATTACTGAAACACAAGCAAATTTGGCACGAAATAAAGCCAACAAGATGGTTGATTAAATTCAACCTTACAACACAAATATATCATATCAATGTATGGCAGCGGAAAATGAAAAACACAACGATATGATAATCCAAGAAAACCAAACCGGTAAAAAACCTAGGGAGGATTTAACCTAGCTATCCTCAAGGTAAAAAGCAAATTCACTAGAAAGAATCGAAGTTCATACAATAAGACTTATAAGCCCCCACGCTCGACTTCTTATTGCTACTCACCTGTAGAACTTACTGACACAACCACGTGCAAGCTCCGAATCCATGGACTCCTTTTTTCTTTGGGCTTTGCAAAACACAAACACCCACGTTTGTGACTTTGAGATCCCACTCAAAGGTTTAGCAACACAAACTCTCCTGTTTGTGACTCCAAGACCACTCTTGAAGGTTTAGATCATCAACACCTTTGATGACAAGAGAATGCAGCAACTTCTACAATACCGGATCTTGAGATTCTTCAAGTAATAACATCAGTAAAAGACATAAGAGAGCTTCTGGGTACAAAACCCTAGATCTACAAAAGATGCACAAGATTCACTCTAATCTCTCTAAAAAAACTCTCAAAACCCCACCTAGGGTTAGTTTATAATGTCCTTTAAATACTGGAAAAAATGGCTCGCAATTTGGGCTTCAAACGGATAAGTTATGGCCTTTTTACGTTTACTGATTTTGCTGATATGCGATTTTGGATCGATCAAGCCTGTCTTTCGATCAATTGAACCAACCAGCTTGTAACTCTTTTGTTTTTATCCCAAACTTGAGTTTTTTTGTCTTGGGCTTCAATGTAGACCATTCTAAACTAATAAGTCTTAGTTTTTGTCATGTTTTGTCATGGTTAGCCAACATTACAAACTCAAAACCTAACAATCTCCCCCTTTGGCAATCCGTGACAAAATACACATACAACATAATGCCCATATACAAGAAAAATTCTCAAATACATCACAAATCCCAATCTAAGACTCCTAACCTAGAAGTTGCAAGAAGAGGTAGAGGGTCTTGATCAGAATGTACCTGTCTTTCTTGAAACACTCAACAAACACATCACCGCATGTGTGGAAAGAAAGACAATAATATGAAACAGAATATAAAAAAAAAAAAAAAAAAACAAAAGTAAACTAACTCTCCCCCTAAGTTAGATACATCAAAAAGTTTTTATATTCTCCCCATTTCAAAAACAAATTCAACTCCCCCTAAACAAAACAAACAGGATTCCCACATTCCATTTATTTCTCCCCCTTTTTGTCACGTATTGACAAAGACAACCCATACAAAGAGTAAACAGACAACATACGCAACAAAAGTCAAGAGAAAATGGAAAATTAAGGGAACATAAAACAATTCAACTCTATAGAAAATAGGGACAACTCCCCCTAAGAACAACAAAGGTTAAAAACAAGCTTCTCCCCCTATAAAAATAGGAAAAACAAAACAAGTGTTGGGAAAAAATAGTTTTGGAGAAAATAAGAGGGGGGGAAAATAAAGACACACAAACCAAACTTAAAAACTAAGTTGAGGATACACAAGAAGAAAAATATTCTCTCTTTCAATAAATGCAAACTTGACACTATGTGACCCATAAACAGTTGCATAAGTAGAGAAAATATTTACACAATCCATCATATCTCTTAAGAAAAAATAGTTTTTGTAGTTCACACATAAAAATAGCATATACTAAAAAGTACATAACTCAAAAAGTAATCAATCAATTTTTAAATCAAGTTGAGTACTCAATTTAGCAAAGTGTATGCATGTTATTTGTGAAAACAATGAGAAATATGACTGCAAAACTGCAAGATGGATAACCAAAAAAAAAAAAAAAAAAAATCAATGCAATACATGTGAATCCTAAACATAAATGATGCATGGAAAAATCAACTTTTTTGAAAAACAGAAGAATTTAATGCAGAAACTCCTCAAAGCACAATATTTCATGAATGACATGCATGAGTATGAGATTAAAAGTTTTTCAAAAACACTTGAATTCAACCCAGATTTTCGAAAAACAAGTTTTTCAATCAATTTGTCCTCAAATCTCAAACTTTAAACATATTTTGCATCAAAATCACAGAACTTTTAATCTTGGATGGCCACAATAAGATCACACACAATATAATGTACCAAGTTTAGCAAAGAGTAACTTGTGTAGTGTGTGCAGCTAGCAAAAGCTTGAGATACATGTGAGGTGATATGTAAATAGAAATCAAGCACAATTTCTACAAAATTCATTACATAAATTTGAAAGAGACTATCACCAAAACAGTTACATCATATAACTCCCACATCTCCTAGAAAACAAGCTTGCAATCATGTAAGTTTCTTAATTTGCCTTATATTGTACACACCAATTTTTATTTGATTGATTTAACATTAAGTCCAATAATGTACACAGCAATTTTAACAATTAAACCGAGGCTACACCTTGAAAATTCAAATAGTGTATAAAACACCCTTGAACGTTTAGACCCCCAATTACAAAATAACCAATTCAAGCTTTATGACAAACAACTAGTGTGCGGAAAATGAACACAAGCTATAAACAAAATTGGTAAACAATCTAAGCCAATTAAAATCACATCCACAGCAGAAAATAAAAGGCAAAGATTAAGGGAAGGAAGATGCAAACACAAGGACAACACAACGATGCGTTATCAAAAAGGAAACCGAAGCCCTCAGCGTAAAACCTCTCTGCTGCCCTCCAAGCGGTAAGTAATCCACTAGAAAATGTAGTTGGGATACATGAACAGAAATAGATCCTCCAAGCCTAATCTACCCAGTGTACCTAAGCCCTCCAAGTTTCTTACTCCAACGAGGTTGGGCCGAACCTATTTCTTTTCTAGCTTCCCAAATTCCGCTACTTGACCATAGCATCAACCAATGTAAATTGGTTCCTTCCTAACTGCTTCCCAGAACACCAAACAGCCCTCTCACAGTAATAGATATGGTGATAAAAGGTTTTGGTAAAAGACCTCTCAAAGGTTTAACAATGGAGAGGAAAAGAGTTGAGGAATTTGAAGAGTCTCTTATGTGAAGATTGTGGATGAATCAATCTTGTTTTACTCTAGGGTTTCTCTCTTAAAATTCTCTCTAGAAGCTCTCATTCTTTCGTGGGTATAAGGGGTATTTATACTAGGGTGAGAATGGAATGTGAAGAGTCAGGTTTTTCAAAACAGAGCTGGCTCGTGTCTTGGCCTCGCGGCTTGACTAAGTCGCGAGATCCAGCCGCAAGATAACAGAACTGCCAGTTCTCCTATTTTGTCCTATAGTGCTCCAGCTAGCATGACGCTTCAACTTCTGGCATGCCTGGCACGTGTGCATCTTCTAGCGGCTTGCAGCCGCGAGTCACCGCAAGATCCAGTCGCGAGTCTCTTTTTTCTTGCACACTCTTGAGCATTTCAACACTCTATCTCATTCACTACCTTTACAACAATCCCACCTAAATACAGGGTTACTAATTACTGAAATGCAAGCAAATTTGGCACGGAATAAAGCCAACGAGATGGTTGATTAAATTCAACCTTACAATCTCCCCTTTTGGCTATTCCGTGACAAAACCCTAAAACAGACTCTAGACTAAACATGTGAGTTGGGAACAGTTGAGCAAAACTCACTCACACCTAACTTTAGAAACTCTGAAGCTCTTGAATCATATGAACATGAAACTCCTGAAACAAAACAATACACCATGATCATTGTATGCAGAAAAGCATGAAATGCATATGAAGCAGGCAATATGTGATCAAGCAAAGATGGAGTTAAGAAACAAACCATGGCTTGATCAAACAATTAATCACTACAAGGTAGTGACCACAATGCTCATTCACACTTGGAATGAACACTTGAACATACAAGCTAACAAGCTGAATGCAAGTCACTTGCATGCCCAATACTCAACCAATGCGTAATACACTAAGAATATGCATCTAGGAACAATCCTACAAGGGCATAAGAGTGACAGTACTTAACAAGAAAATGCATGACATTTAGTTAGAAGTACTGATTCAACAAAGTATAAAGGCTGCATGAAGCAAGGTACAGACCATAAAGCCTACAGATAATGAACATACACCTAAAAAGCTTACAGAAGCAACATGGGTACAAACACATTATAAACTGAAAAACATCAATAATATATATATATATATATATATATAAAGTAAACTAAGTTTTAAAACCATCCATGTGTTATGAGTTGGAATCAAACATACACCAAAACCACAGTGTATCAAATCCATAGTAACAAAAATTAACCAAAACATCATACTTTAGCCATAAACATAAACAAAATAAATAAGATAGACACTGTTTTTTACTGCTCCCTCTCAAAATAGTACTCCCCTTCAAGAGCTGCTTCTCAAAAACTTCTCCCCATTTTTGACCGGAATGGCCAAAGGGTCACTGTCCGTGATGTGTGGTGAAGCTATCTGAAAGTTCAAAAACGTGTACAAAAACACTTTTGAACGTTTAGACCCCCAAAAACCAACTTAATCAACACAAGCAATATGTTAAACAACTAGTGTGCGGAAACTTAACATATGCTATAATATGGAATTGGTTAAACAACTATCTAAGCCATAACAAAATAAACCACAGCAGATAATGTAAAGGCAGAGATAGAGAGGAAGGAAGATGCAAACATAGAGATAACACCAGATGTGTTATCGAAGAGGAAACCGAAGACCTCGGCGAAAAACCTCTCCGCCGCCCTCCAAGCGGTAATCAATCCACTAGAAAATACAGTTGGGATACAAGGACAGCAATAGACCCTCCAAGCCTAATCTACCCAATGCACCTAAGCCCTCCAAGCTTCTTGCTCCAACGAGGTTGCGCCGAACCTTTTTCTTTTCTAGCTTTTCGGATTCCGCTACTACACCGTAGCATCAACCAATGAATATTGGCTCCTTCCTAACTACTTCCCAGAACTCCAAACATCTGTCTCACAGAGATGATAATGGTGAGAACCAGGTTTGGTATAATGCCTCTCAAGGATTTGACAATGGAGAGGAAGAGAGTGAGGGAATTTGATGAGACTCTAAGGTAGAGATTGTGGGTGAAACAATCTGGTTTTTCTTTAGGGTTTCTCTCTCAAAATTCTCTCTGGAAGCTCTCTTTCAATCGTGGGTTAAAAGGGTATTTATACTGGAGTGAAGAGGAATGCGAAACGTCAGGTTTTTCCAAAACAGGGGTGGCTCGCGGCTTGACCTCGCGGCTTGACTAAGTCGCGAGATCCAGTCGCGAGTTAACCGTATGGCCAGTTGTCCTGTTTTGTCCTGTAGTGCTCCAGCTAGCATGACTGTTCATCTTCCAGCATGCTTGGCACGTGTGCATCTTCTGGCGGGTTGAAGCCGCGAGTCCACCCGCGAGTCCCAGCCGCGACACTCTGTTTTCTTGCACACTCTTGAGCAATCTTCACACTATCTCACTCACTACCCTTACAACAATCCCACCTAAATACAGGGTTACTAAATGCTGAATTACAAGCAAATTTGGCACGGAATAAAGCCAATTAGATGGTTGAATAAATTCAACCTTACAATCTCCCCCTTTGGCTATTCCGTGACAAAACCCTAAAACAGACTCTAGACTTAACATGTGAGTTGGAAACAATTGAACAAAACTCACTCACACCTAACTCTAGAAGCTGTGAAGCACTTGAATCATATGAACATAAACTCCTGAAACACAACAATACACCATGATCATTGTAAGCAGAAAATTATAAATGCATATGAAACAGGCAATATGAGATCAAGCAAAAATGGAGTTAACAAACAAACCATGGCTTGATCAACCAAGTGAACACCACAAGGTAGTGATCACAGTGCTCATTCACACTTGGAATGAACACAAGGACATACAAGTTAACAAGCACAAGGCAAGACACTTGTATGCTCAACACTCAACCAATGCATAGCACACAAGGCATATGCATCTAGGAACAATCCTACAAGGGCACAAGAGTGACAGTACAACAATCACAATGCAGAACATTTAGATTAAAGTACTGATTTCAACATAGCATAAAGGCTGCACTTAAGCATGGTACATACCATAAAGCCTACAAACTATGCATGAAACAATAACCCTAAAAGCTTACATAAGCATATGGGTACAAACCAACAAATACCTGAATAACAGTTTTACAAACACAATATATCAACTTAAAGAGAAGAAATAAACAGAAAAAAATAAAGACACTCCCCCTTAGATAGTGACACTCCCCCTTAGGGTAATATCCTCCCCCTCTGATTATGCCTATCACTCCCCCTTTTTGTCATGGAATAGGCTAGTCATCCTCTTCTAGCTTTCTCTGAATCTGATCCAACTGAGTCTGAAGAGAAGTAAACTTCATATCCCATCGGTTGCTTTGATGGTGTAGAGAAGCAGTGAGTCCAGACATCTTTGTATTCAACTCGTGGACAGAGGAAACAATGCGATCAAGTTTCTCATCGAGGGAGAGATTGCTGAACTGAGAGTCACTGTGAGATGCAGAAGTTTCCGGTTTGGCTCTCTTCCGACTATGTCCAACACTTGCATTGTATGTACGCATGTTGATCGGACTTGGTTTGGGAATAGGGGACTCATCAGCCGTTGGATAAATTCCCTTGAGCTTCAAGATCCGTGAAATGAGACTGCAGAATGGAATGCAGATCCGAGACTCACTTCGAAGAACTGTTTTGCGCAGAACATGAAAGATATGAGCACAAATGTCGATTTCTTCATCAGAGATTAGATCATGAAGAAACAAAGCACGTCCGAGATTCATATACCCAGTACTAGATAAAGGGTACAAATTGTGAAACATCACAATTGTAAGCACTCGCAGTTTCGGGGAAAGGGAGGAAACACTGATGGATTTGCCATTTGGTGAGAACTCCAAGTCTTGACCAAGACTTTGTTTGAGAAGCTCCTCATCAGGACATAGATCATCATAGACCGGTGAATGACGAAAAATGGGTCTGTTGATGTAAAGAATTTCTGCCAGGTATGTAGGAGAGACAGAAAAGCTCTTTTGCCGAACCCAGCACTTAAGTTCATCTCCTTCCACAAGTGCGTTAGCATAAAATTCTTTAACCAACTCTTCATACACAATATCTGGATCAGAGAGAAGGTAATTCCAATCCTTGTGAGCAAAACATATCGGAATGTCAGTGTTGTGAAGTGATGGCAGATCCACAGCTCTCTCTAGTAACGGTGTGGCATGAAGAAAAAAAATTCTCATATGACTGATAGGCTGAATAGGATCTGAACTTATTGGGATCGAATCGCTGTGATGAAGAGCGAGTCACTTTCGGGAGAGGTGTGTCTTCATCAACATCAATTACGGGTTCCTTCCCTTTGGAAGAACCTCCTTTCACAGCAGCCTTTTTGAATGGAGACATGACCAGTCTGGATGATAAACAAGGGAAATAACAGAACACAATCCAACAGACTATATCAGCAGTGGGTTAGTGAAAATTTAGGAACAATGAAGAAGCCCTAACAGCTGGATGAGAAAGATCAGAAAGTAACAATGAGGGACACCAAAGGCCCAAATTAGAACTACACAGCACAGAGAGATCAAATATACCCACATAATCAGCTGAAAAAGGACCAAAATCAACATCAACAAGATACCACACAAGATCAAAGTGAAACATGATAGCAACAGCAGATCAGACAAAAATTAGCTAACCCTAGCTAAGCACATGATGAAGAACACAACCAACAAAATAAATTAGCTCAAAAACAGAAGCACAGGCTACCTTAAGCTAAGAAAGGACAACGATGACATCACAAAAACCCAACACAAAACCCCAAGCAAAAGTGAATAATCCAGAGGGAAAACCAAGACATTAGGAAAATGAGAGTGCAAGACAGAGAACCATACCTGTTAGTCGACGATTTTTAGCTGTGGAGAAACAAACAATGGAGATCGACAAAGGAGGCACGGTGTGAAAGGGAAAGTGCAGAAGTAAAAGACAATGAACAGTCACAAAAAGATCGAGGGAAAACAGAAAATTTTAAAAACTGCCCCTGTATGCCCAAAACACGCAATTTTCGCGACTGAAACAAGTCGCCACATAGACGCCAGAATAAGCCGCCAAAGAACACAAAAGCAAAATTTTGAAAAATTTTTCTAAGTGTTTTTCGCGACTGGAAGGTCTACCCGCGAGTGAGTCGCGAGCTGAGCCGCGAAAATCTCTGAGTGAATCTCGCGACTGGACCTTCCACTCGCGAACAAGTCGCCAAAACTGACCAGCGAAGATGCGACTGAGGCTCGCGACTTGACATACCCGCGACTGAGCCGCCAAAACAAGGCAAAACTGTATTTTTGAAATTTTCAGATTTTTCCAACAAAACACTTTCCAAAAACACCTAAAACACTCAAAAATCTTTTTGTGCTTGAATTAACAAAGATTGAGCATGTGAAAACACATTTTATCAAGTACAATCACACAAATGAATAAGGCATTTATTGAACATAAACTTGTGTGTTGTGTGTGGATATCAACAATGAGATAGTCCTTTGTCTAATGTGAAGCTTCAATGATCAATTCAACCAAGGCATACACAATTAGCACTAGATCATGTGACCAATCACAATTCTAGAAATATGAATATATGACCTCCCACACAACTTGATAACACAACTTGGAGCTTTTCATTTGACTCCACTTTCAATCATAACATTTGATCTTTTTGATCTTTTTGAGACAAACATCTCTCATTGTGAGAGGGATATGTAACATTTCTCTTTGAAGAACAGGCCTTTGGCCTTTTTGAAAGAAATTTCACTTTTAAAAGAAGGTCGCTTACCCTTTTTCCTAGTCAAATACTAGAATGTGCGACAGGCTTTTGCAGCTCAATATCTCTTTTCATTTGGAGATTTACATTTGGTGAGCTCTTTTTAGCAAAAAAATAAAAAGTGGGAAGAGATATAGACACAAGTCTATGCATGTTTCAAGATCAACATAACCATTCACTAATCATTCATGACAAGTTTGAAGATCTATTTACAACAATCACATAGATTTCAAGATTTTTCCCATAGTGATATGAGTGCATGAAAACAAGCAATGCTCGAAAATGCACAAAGCCATTAGCACAAAGGTACAAGGCAAAACGAGTTTTAAGACAAAACTCAACAGAGTCAATCAAGCTTTTTGATTTTCAAATTTTTATGTAAATTTTTGGATTTTTTGACTCAAGAAACAAAAAGATTGATAAAACACAAAAATAACCAGCAGTAAACACAAAAGAACAAACAAACAAGAAACATGTTGCAAAAAGAAATGTGTGCTCCAACACATACAGATATATAAAAAAATGAAGCACACAACACACAAGAGAGTCAAGGAATTGTACCGACACCAATGGTCTTACGGAGTGATTCAAACCGTGGACCATCGAGAGGCTTGGTGAAGATATCCGCCTTTTGATTGTCGGTGTGTATGAACTCAAGACACACAACTCTTTCCTCTACCAAATCCCGAATGAAATGGTAACGTATCTCTATGTGTTTGGATTTTGAATGCTGAACAGGATTTTTGGAAAGATTGATGGCACTGGTGTTGTCACAGAAGACACACATCGTTTCTTGAGGAATTCCATAGTCGTGAAGTAATTTCTTCATCCAAAGAAGCTGAGTGCAGCAACTTCCAGCAGCGATGTATTCTGCTTCTGCAGTAGATAGAGACACTGAATTCTGCTTCTTGCTCATCCACGAAACAAGATTGTTACCAAGATAAAAACAGCCGCCTGAAGTGCTTTTCCGATCGTCTACACTGCCAGCCCAGTCAGCATCCGAATACCCAGCAAGACACGCATTTGAGTCTTTTGAATACCACAGACCATAGTTTGCAGTACCATTCACATATCGAATGATTCGCTTAGCAGCAGTCAGATGAGATTCCTTCGGATTAGCTTGGTACCTGGCACAAACGCCCACACTGAAAGCAATGTCCGGTCTACTTGCTGTAAGGTAGAGCAAACTTCCTATGATGCTCCTATACAATGTAGGACTTACTTCAACTCCTGAGGAATCCACATTCAGTTTAGTGGAAGAGCTCATGGGAGTGGAAGCATGTTTTTTGGAGTCTAGGCCAAACTTCTTGACAATATTTCTGGCATACTTCTCTTGAGATACAAATATACCCTCCTTCTGTTGTTTGACTTAAAGACCCAAAAAGAATGTGAGCTCCCCCACCATGCTCATCTCAAACTCCTTCTTCATCTCCTCAAAAAATTCAGTAGCACGATCTTCGATAGTTGCTCCAAACACTATGTCATCAACATAGACTTGTGCCACAAGGAGATAATCTTCATCATTTTTGACAAATAGAGTTCGATCGGCGTACCCTCTCTTGAAACCTCTATCTAGAAGATAATGTGTAAGACGATCGTACCAGGCTCTAGGCGCTTGTTTTAAATCATACAGTGCTTTCTTCAATCTTAATACATGATCTGGAAAATGAGGATCCTCAAATCCTTTTGGTTGCTCAACAAAAACCTCTTCATTTAGATATCCATTCAGAAAAGCACACTTAACATCCATTTGATAAAGTTTGAACTTCAAAGTGCACGCAATGGACATGAGGATTCGAATGGATTCGAGTCTTGCCACCGGAGCAAATGATTCATCAAAATCCACCCCTTCTACTTGTGTGTATCCTTGAGCCACCAACCGAGACTTGTTTCGAATTATCTCTCCATCTTCATCAGTTTTGTTTTTAAAAATCCACTTTGTGCCTATAACATGAATGTTCTCAGGCCGTGGAGCAAGTTCCCACACGTCATTCCTCACAAACTGATTCAGCTCGTCATGCATTGACTCAACCCAATTCTCATCTTGAAGAGCCTCTTCAACCCTTTTTGGTTCAAACTGTGCAAGATAACAGTGATATGTTACATGATTGGCTAGCAGAACATTTCCTTTCCTGAGGCGAAGACCGTCATCAAGTGATCCTATGATATTACTTTCCGGATGATTCTTGATGATTCTTGAGGATGGCCTTTTTGAAGTGGAAACTTCATCACTACGAGAGATAGGAGGATGAACTTCTGGAGGGGTAATAGGACTTGAAGTTCTAGACATCGATCTTGTTTCCCTTCTTGGGTTGATTGGAGTCAATTCTACTTCTGGTATAGGTTCTTCACCTTCTATATCCAAAGCTTCTACCTCAACATCAGGCTCTTCGGTGCTCGGCCCTTCTACATCATCAATCATTTCAACCTTAGGTAAGGCATCATCAATCTTGACATTTATGGATTCCATCACAGTCTTTGTTCTCTTGTTAAACACTCTATATGCTCGACTTGTAGTAGAGTAGCCAAGAAAAATACCCTCATCACTTCTTGCATCAAACTTCCCAAGATTCTCTCGATCATTTAAGATATAACATTTACTTCCAAATACCCGGAAATACTTCACTTTAGGCTTCTTCTCATTCCATATCTCATATGCAGTCTTCTTTGTACCAACTCGAAAGAAGATCCTATTGCCAATGTGACACGAGGTGTTGACAGCTTCTCCGCAAAATTTTTGAGGTATTTGCTTGTTAAGCAGCATGACTCTTGCCATCTCCTGAATCACACAATTTTTTCTCTCTACCACTCCATTTTGTTGTGGAGTTTTGGGAGCTGAAAATTCTCTTTTAATACCATTCTTCTCACAGAAGGACTCAAATCTCGCATTCTCAAATTCTCTCCCATGATCACTTCTAACTTTGGCTATTGGAATCCCCTTTTCATTTTGTAATTTCTTGCACAGAATCTCCAGCCTCTCACAAGCTTCTGATTTTTCTCTAAGGAATTCAACCCAAGTGTATCTTGAGTAGTCGTCCACAATGACCATAATATATCTTTTTCCCCCTAGGCTTTCAGTTCTGGTGGGCCCCATCAGATCAACATGAAGTAGCTCCAAGCAACGAGAGGTGGCTATCACATTTACCTTGTGATGACTTGCCTTAGTTTGCTTCCCCATTTGACATGCACCACAAATGGTCTTCTTTACTTTTCCAAACTTAGGAAGTCCATCGACTGCTTCAAGTTTGGAGACTTTTGCTCTTTGTTTGAAGTTGGCATGCCCAAATCTGTGATGCCACAGCTCCAACATATCTACCCGAGCACTTCTACACGATATTGGTGCCGTGGGAACTATTCCATAACAATTATCCGTAGTCCGATTCCCTTCCAAAACCTGAATCCCCTCTTTATTTATGATCAAACATCCTTTCTTGGAGAATTGTACCAGGAAGTCGTCATCACAAATTTGAGTGATGCTCAGCAAATTCGCCTTCAGCCCTTTTATGAACAGCACATCTTTCAACAGAGGCAAACCGGGTATCTCGATGGTTCCTTTGCCTAGGACTTGAGCATGGCTTCCATCCCCAAAGGTCACATAGTCACCCACCTTTTCTTTGAGTGACTTAAACAGTGACTTATCCCCTGTCATATGTCGAGAACACCCACTATCAAGATACCACAAACATGCATTAAACACCTTTAATGAGGTATGCACAAATAGGTTCACATGTGACAGACACTCTTGACCTTCAAACACAAATTCATCAGGTTTCATGCTACTTTTAGACTGATTTTTCATTTTCAGATTCTCAATCATCTCACACAACATTCTATTCTTTCTTTTATATTTCTTAATCAATGATTTTGATTCAGATATGCTACTGTGTAAGACAAGATTCTGATTCTCAAGATATTTCAGCATGTGAACAAAAACTCTAGCATGTTTCTTAGTTATTAATAACTCTGCAAGATCATCAGTAAGACACCTTTCAGTCATATGCATAGAGACATTTTCACAAACACTTGAGCTACAATTCAGCATGGTATAAACAAAAACAACAACCACAACTCAGGGGTCTAGGATCACACTGAGGTAATAAAACCAACAGCAGTGTACCCGCTCTGATACCAATTGAAAGTTCAAAAACGTGTACAAAAACACTTTTGAACATTTAGACCCCCAAAAACCAACTTAATCAACACAAGCAATATGTTAAACAACTAGTGTGCGGAAACTTAACATATGCTATAATATGGAATTGGTTAAACAACTATCTAAGCCATAACAAAATAAACCACAGCAGATAATGTAAAGGCAGAGATAGAGAGGAAGGAAGATGCAAACACAGAGATAACACCAGATGTGTTATCGAAGAGGAAACCGAAGACCTCGGCGAAAAACCTCTCCGCCGCCCTCCAAGCGGTAATCAATCCACTAGAAAATACAGTTGGGATACAAGGACAGCAATAGACCCTCCAAGCCTAATCTACCCAATGCACCTAAGCCCTCCAAGCTTCTTGCTCCAACGAGGTTGCGCCGAACCTTTTTCTTTTCTAGCTTTCCGGATTCCGCTACTACACCGTAGCATCAACCAATGAATATTGGCTCCTTCCTAACTGCTTCCCAGAACTCCAAACGTCTGTCTCACAGAGATGATAATGGTGAGAACCAGGTTTGGTATAATGCCTCTCAAGGATTTGACAATGGAGAGGAAAAGAGTGAGGGAATTTGAAGAGACTCTAAGGTATAGATTGTGGGTGAAACAATCTGATTTTTCTTTAGGGTTTCTCTCTCAAAATTCTCTTTGGAAGCTCTCTTTCAATCGTGGGTTAAAGGGGTATTTATACTGGAGTGGAGAGGAATGTGAAACGTCAGGTTTTAGCAAAACAGGGGTGGCTCGCGGCTTGACCTCGCGGCTTGACCAAGTCGCGAGATCCAGTCGCGAGATAACCGTATGGCCAGTTGTCCTGTTTTGTCCTGTAGTGCTCCATCTAGCATGACTGTTCATCTTCCAGCATGCTTGGCACGTGTGCATCTTCTGGCGGGTTGAAGCCGCGAGTCCACCCGCGAGTCCCAGCCGCGACACTCTGTTTTCTTGCACACTCTTGAGCAATCTTCACACTATCTCACTCACTACCCTTACAACAATCCCACCTAAATACAGGGTTACTAAATGCTGAATTACAAGCAAATTTGGCACGGAATAAAGCCAATTAGATGGTTGAATAAATTCAACCTTACACTATCAAATTTTGCTGAAAGAACATCAAGCTGGTCCTGCATGGCTGCTATCTTCTTAAACTGCTCGGTCTGAACTTTACTGATTCCATCAAGTCTTTCCAAAATGACCTGAAATGCATCTGGAGGTATATCTGAAGAAGTTGATGCTCTAGTCCTCTTGCCACTCCTTCTGGGTGTTGAAGTTGATGTCTGACCTGCTGCCTCTGCCTCAGTCTCCATTGGGACACCCTCTCCATCATCACCTTCATCTTCTTCACTTGGAAGACGTACACTTATCCTCTTGAAGGTTTGCTTGTTAATTGTTGAAGGTGTAGACATAGGACTGATGTCTCAAGGGATTGCAACACCCTTCTTTTTGAAAATCCTCATGAGCAGACTAGGGAAGATCAGTTTAGGCCTAGAAGTGGTTCTAGTCTCATCCATAATTGTATAAAATATGTGGGAGCTGATATCAATGAATGCCTTTTCCTTGAGCTCCATCAGAAAAATAGCTCTGGCATTGTTAATTGTAGTCAACTTCCTTATAGGATACAGGTTGAATATCATGATAATAGTGAGACACCTCATGTCCACTGGAAAGGCTGTGGTATTAAGGCATTTCCCTTCTGTCTGTCCACCAATCCTCTGCTGTACAGTTTCTATAAAAAGCATCCTATCTTTATAATTGATGAACTCATGATCTTCTAACCCCTCAAGACCTAGCACATCATCAATGTCATATGCATCTAAGGTAAATTCTGTTCCTCTAACCCAGCAGCTCAGCTCTTCTTCCCTTATCACAGCATTGGAGTAAAACTCCCTAATCAGGGGTTCACACACAACTGGTAAATCACTCAGCAGCTTGTCCCATCCTCTCCCCTCAAAACAACTAGGGATAAAGGTGTTTCTCAAGTCCTCCAAATCCACAAACCTTTCTTGTATGATTCCTGCCTTTAAGAAAAAATTCTTATATCTCTCAAAATGGGAAACAGACCTAAACAGATTAGGGTCCATTTTCATTCTCTTATCTGCTTTCTTGGTAGGTGTTTTTTTCTTTGGAGATGAAGGGGCCATCTGTAAACAAGTAGAAAAGGCCACAACAACAAAGTACAGTACATGTGTAAAACAAATCAGTACTCTGTTAGTGTCATAAAGAGATGAGTGTATAGCAATAAGACCAAAGATGGCATAAAGACAGGTACAAAAGAAAAGCCCCAAAACTTAAACCAATAACTCAAAAGAGTGTACCCATTGGTAGATATTCAAGAACAACCAACAATCTGCAAAAGAGTTCTAATGCTGCAGAGTATAATATCACCCAAATGACAAACATATGTCAATGAGACATATATTTTGATGAGAATGAGATAACAAAAAATACTTAAGACAGAAGCACACATACAATCTACAACCACAAAAACAAATCGATAAAACCCAACAAATAAAACCCAAACATTTTTAAACAACACACCAAAATAAGATCAAACAGGATGGGTATAAGTCAGTCAACAAACCCTAAGCTAAGAGAGAGACAAATGATAAAGAACAAATCTAGCAACCTAAACAAGTTCATAAAAACCAAGAGCCTCAACTAGCTAAGCATGGAGAGAGAACAATACCGAAACAATAACCCAACACAAATCAGAATATCAACACATATAATCAAGAGGGAAAAGCTCAAAAACAAGAAATACTTAGTGTGAGAATGAAAACCCATACCTTTTTCTTGAAGATTTTGAGTTGAAATGAAGCAACAATGGAGTTCGAAGGGGGTGACACAGAGTGTTTGGGTAAGTTTCAGACGAAAGAGAACAACAACAGTCACATAAAGTTCGAGGGAAAACTAAAAACGATTTTAAAAACTGCCATCACTGTGCAAAACATGCATTTTTTTGCGGCTGAGGTAAGTCGGAAGATACACTCGCCAAAACACTTCAAGCCAAAAGTTTTGAAAAAATTTTTAAGTGTTTTTCGCGACTGGAAGTCTCACTCATGAGGGAGTCGCAAGCTGAGCCGCAAAGATCTCTGTGTACCCCTCGCGACTGGACCTTCCACTCGCGAACAAGTCGCCAAAACTGACCCGCGAGATCGCGACTGTGGCATGCGACTTGACTTACCCGCTACAAAGTCGCCAAAACAGGGCAACACTGTTTTTGAAATTTCAGTTTTTGAAGAACAAAATACTTTCCAAAAACAACTAAAACACTCAAAAATCTTTTTATGTTTGAATCAACAAAAATTGAGCATGTGAAAAACACATTTTATCAAGTACAATCACACAAATGGATATGGCATTCATTGAACATAAACTTGTGTGTTGTGTGTGGGTATCAACAATGAGATACTCTTTAGTCTAATGTGAAACTTCAATGATCAATTCAACCAAGGCATACACAATTAGCACTAGATCATGTGACCTATATCAATTATAGAAGTATGCATATATGACCTTCTACAAGATTTGATTACATAATTTGCAGCTTTACATTTGACTCCACTTTCAATCATAACATTTGATCCTTTTGAGACAATCACCTCTCATTGTGAGAGTGATATTTGATATTTTACCTTAATGAGATAGCCTTTGGCTTATTGAATAATCATTCACTTTATTTTTTTTGGTCGCTTTCCCTTTTTCCTAGTCGAATACTAGTATGTGTGACAGGCTTTTGCAGCTCAATATCTCTTTTCATTTGGAGATTTACATTTGGTGAGCTCTTTTCAGCAAAAACAAAAATAAAGAGTGGGAAGATATATAGGCACAAGTCTATGCATGTCTCAAAATCAACATAACCATTCACTAATCATTCATGACAAGTTTGAAGATCTATTTACAACAGTCACATAAATTTCAAGATTTCTTCCACAGTGATAAGAGTGCAAAGGAACAAGCTACGCTCGTAAATGTACAAAGCCATTAGCACAAAGGTAAAAAGTAAAACAAGTTTTGAGACAAAAACTCAACAATGTCGATCAAACTTTTTGATTTTCTACTTTTTATGTAGGTTTTGAATTTTTGACACAAAAAAAAATTGATCAAAAGCAACATTTTAAAAAAAATTTAAAAGATAGAATGCAAAAACAAACAAACAAATTTCAACCCACACAATAAAAAAAACAAACAACCAAACAAAGTCACAAAGCATAGGAAGTATTAATACATGGACATGTTGTAATGCTTATGCATGAGTACCCTTTTTCACCCACACGTCACTTGCGTTTGGGGTGATTTTCTTATAGGATTGGGTAGAGAGTTAGGGCTTTCAAACCTTCGTGTGAAGCTTTCCAAGCAGTTGGTGAAAGTACCAATAATCTTCATCACGTCCATCATTCCAGGATCACCACTTTGATCTCTTGATGGTTTACCAACCCAATTTTTCCTGTCATTTCTAGGTCCTCGTGATCTTGGAGCAGTTGCATTATTCATTGCTCTCAGCTTTTGACACTTTGGCCGAGTATGCCCTTGAAGTCCGCAGTGATGACACACATAGTTCAATCTAGGACTTCTTTGTGATTGTGGACGAGACTTGGCTCGAGATTCAGACCTGCCCACAAATTGATTACGGGGGTTGTTCACCATCCGTTGGATCTCCACATCCTCTATCTTGGGCTTCTCAACAGTAGGGCCAACTTCAACTGACTCTTTAGCCTTTATAAACTTCACTTCTTTAGTGATATTGCCAGATGAGCTACTACCTCTGGTATCTCCCAACCTGAATTTTTCTGAAAAATGCTTTTGAGATGAAATAACATCATCGAGCTTCTTGTTGGTGACCCTCTCTATCTTAGCATTTGCTTGCACAATCTCTTGCTCAAGATATCTCACTTTTGTGTAGGCTTCTGACAGCTCACCATTTAGTGTTTCTATCTCACATTTGGCCTTCTTATAGCAAATTAGGGGACTTTTATAGTCCTCCTCTGCCTTCTTGATCTTTCTCACAACTGCCTTGGCCACCTTTGTGTACTCACCCGACTTCCCCAGGAGTGAGTTATAATTCTCTTGAAGATTGGTTGTGCTTTTATCTTCTTCAGCATCTGATTCTTCAACAACTCCCAATGATTCTTCATCACCATGTTCTCCAAGTTCTTGTACAAGCAAATTCAACTCGTTTGAAGACTCAACATAGGCAATAATCATAAAAGCAGAATAATTTCCTTCTCCGTCATAACTTTCCTCAGAATTGAGTTGGATGAATCCGAGTCACTCAGTGTCGTGGAATACACCTTGCGTTTCGATTCAAATAATTCGGACATTCTTTCTTAAAGTATCCATGCCCGTTACATTCAAAACAAGTGACACCTTGTGTAGATTGGGATTCTTTTTCATCTTTCTTTTTGAATTCCCTTTTCTCCCTTCCTGAACTTTGGAATTTCCCTTTACCACCCAATTTGCCATTATTCTTGAATTTCATGAATTTTTGGAAATTTTTTACAAGGTATGCAACATCTTTGTCATCCATATCTTCATCTGATGAGTCATGGACTTCCAACTTTTCATTAATGGTCTTAAGAGCAAGAGATTTGCTCTTCCGGTGATTGGGCAGCAACATTTCATAAGTCTGAAGAGAAACAACCAGCTCTTGTACTTTGATGTCATCAAGGTCCTTACTCTCTTCAATCGTTGTCACTTTGGCATGAAAGCTTTCCGGCAATGATAGAAGGATCTTCCTTACTATTTTAGAATCCTCTGTTTTCTCACCCAAATTGAACTTGCTGACAACCATCTCATTCAGCTTGCTATAGAAAGAGTCAAAGGACTCATCCTGACTCATTTTTAACTCCTCAAACCGAGTGGTCAGAATCTATAGCTTGGTGTCTTTCACTTTCTTCGTGCCTTCGTAGGTGGTCTCCAATATCTCCCATACTTCTTTGGCAACGGTAATGTGAGAAATCCTATGAAACTCATCTTGAGACACACCACAGAAAATTGAATTAAGTGTTTTACTGTTAGCATTAGATGCGGCGAGTGCTGCCTTATCCCATGTGGATTTGGCTACCCCAAGCCTGGTCCAACCTATATCAACAGCATCCCAAACTGATTCATCAATGGAACATAGAAATGCTCTCATGTAAACCTTCCAAAAAGCATAATTACTACCACCAAAATATGGAGGTGCATTTAGGGATTGAGACCGATCCATCTCAATAAGGGGTCAAGGATCACACTATGGTAATGAAACCACTAAAAGTGTACCTGCTCTTATACCAATTGAAAGTTCAAATAGTGTATAAAACACCCTTGAACGTTTAGACCGCCAATTACAAAATAACCAATTCAAGATTTATGATAAACAACTAGTGTGCGGAAAATGAACACAAGCTATAAACAGAATTGGTAAACAATCTAAGCCAATTAAAATCACATCCACAACAGAAAATAAAAGGTAAAAATTAAGGGAAGGAAGATGCAAACATAAGGACAACACAACGATGTGTTATCGAAGAGGAAACCGAAGCCCTCGGCGTAAAACCTCTCCTCCACCCTCCAAGCGGTAAGTAGTCCACTAGAAAATGTAGTTGGGATACATAAACAGCAATAGACCCTCCAAGCCTAATCTACCCAGTGTACCTAAGCCCTCCAAGCTTCTTGCTCCAACGAGGTTGCGCTGAACCTGTTTCTTTTCTAGCTTCCCGAATTCCGCTACTTCACCATAGCATCAACCAATGTAAATTGGTTCCTTCCTAACTGCTTCCCAGAACACCGAACAGCCCTCTCACAGTAATGGATATGGTGAAAAAATGTTTGGTAAAAGACCTCTCAAGGGTTTAACAATGGAGAGGAAGAGAGTTGAGGAATTTGAAGAGACTCTTATGTGAAGATTGTGGATGAATCAATCTTGTTTTACTATAGGGTTTTTCTCTCAAAATTCTCTCTAGAAGCTCTCATTCTTTCGTGGGTATAAGGGGTATTTATACTGGGTGAGAATGGAATGTGAAGAGTCAGGTTTTTCAAAACAGGGCTGACTCGCAGCTTGACTGAGTCGCGAGATCCAACCGCGAGATAACAGAACGGCCAGTTGTCCTATTTTGTCCTATAGTGCTCTAGCTAGCATGACGCTTCAACTTCTGGCGTGCCTGGCACGTGTTCATCTTCTAGTAAAGTGAAAAAAATAAGCTCATCCAAGCTAAACAAGGTACATACGCATGCTATGTAAAAATAATATGGTCAATCCTTAATTATAAATCCAAGATGTGAAATACAAAACACAAAAATCTTTTTGGTTTTTCTAAAAAATTTATGACCAAAAACAAAAAGCACACATTATGCTAAAAGAACAATGCAAATGCAGTGCATGACAGTGATTAACTAAGCTATAGAGGGTACACAAATAAGAAATATCAATTTCTTAATTAACCCATGAGTACATGTACAAACTAGTATATACTCATACAAAATTATAAATAGCTTAGCACTTATATAACACATACTATTCAAGTTTCTCCACAATGTCAAACATGTTCTCAATCAAGAGAGATATTGTAAGGCTGAATTTAATTAACCATCTTGTTGGCTTTATTCCATGCCAAATTTGCTTGTATTTCAGCATTTAGTAACCCTGTATTTAGGTGGGATTGTTGTAAGGGTAGCGAGTGAGATAGAGTGTTGAAATGCTTAAGAGTGTGCACGAAAACAGAGACTTGCGACTGGATCTCGCGGGTGACTCGCAGCTTTAAGCCGCCAGAAGTAGCACACATGCCAAGCATGCCGGAAGTTGAAGCGTCATGCTAGCTGGAGCACTACAGGACAAAACAGGACAACTGGCCGTTCTGGTATCTTGCAGCTGGATCTCACGACTAAGTCAAGCCGCGAGGCCAAGCAGCGAGCCAGCCCTGTTTTGAAAATCTTGACTCTTCACATTCCATTCTCACCCCAGTATAAATACCCCTTATACGCACAAAAGAAAGAGAGCTTCCAAAGAGAATTTTGAGAGAGAAACCCTAGAATAAAACAAGATTTATTCATCCGCAATCTTTACATAAGAGACTCTTCAAATTCCTCTACTATCTTCCTCTCCATTGTTAAACCCTTGAGAGGTCTTTTTACCAAAACCTTTTCTCACCATATCCATTACTGCGAGAGGGCTGTTTGGTGTTCTGGGAAGCAATTAGGACAGAACTAATCTGAAAGTTCAAAAACGTGTACAAAACACCTTTGAACGTTTAGACCCCCCAAAAATTAACTTAACCAACACAAGCAATATGTCAAACAACAAGTGTGCGGAAACTTAACATATGCTATAGTGTGAAATTGGTTAAACAACTATCTAAGCCATCACAAAATAAAACCACAGCAGATAAGATAAAGGCAAAGATAGAGAGGAAGGAAGATGCAAACACAAAGACAACACGCGATGTGTTATCGAAGAGGAAACCGAAGTCCTCGGCGAAAAACCTCTCCGCCGCCCTCCAAGCGGTAATCAATCCACTAGAAAATACAGTTGAGATACACGGACAGCAATAGACCCTCCAAGCCTAATCTACCCAGTGCACCTAAGCCCTCCAAGCTTCTTGCTCCAACGAGGTTGCGCCGAACCTTTTTCTTTTCTAGCTTCCCGGATTCCGCTACTAGACCGTAGCATCAACCAATGAAGATTGGCTCCTTCCTAACTGCTTCCCAGAACTCCAAACGACTGTCTCACAGAGATGATAATGGTGAGAACCAGGTTTGGTATAATGCCTCTCAAGGATTTGACAATGGAGAGGAAGAGAGTAAGGGAATTTGAAGAGACTCTAAGGTATAGATTGTGGGTGAAACAATCTGATTTTTCTTTAGGGTTTCTCTCTCAAAATTCTCTTTGGAAGCTCTCTTTCAATCGTGGGTTAAAGGGGTATTTATACTGGAGTGGAGAGGAATGTGAAACGTCAGGTTTTAGCAAAACAGGGGTGGCTCGCGGCTTGACCTCGCGGCTTGACCAAGTCGCGAGATCCAGTCGCGAGATAACCGTATGGCCAGTTGTCCTGTTTTGTCCTGTAGTGCTCCAGCTAGCATGACTGTTCATCTTCCAGCATGCTTGGCACGTGTGCAGCTTCTAGCGGCTTGCAGCCGCGAGTCCACCCGCGAGTCCCAGCCGCGACACTCTGTTTTCTTGCACACTCTTGAGCAATCTTCACTCTATCTCACTCACTACCCTTACAACAAACCCACCTAGATACAGGGTTACTAAATGCTGAATTAAAAGCAAATTTGGCACGGAATAAAGCCAATTAGATGGTTGAATAAATTCAACCTTACAATCTCCCCCTTTGGCTATTCCGTGACAAAACCCTAAAACAGACTCTAGACTTAACATGTGAGTTGGGAACAGTTGAACAAAACTCACTCACACCTAACTCTAGAAGCTGTGAAGCACTTGAATCATATGAACGTAAACTCCTGAAACACAACAATACACCATGATCATTGTAAGCAGAAAATTATAAATGCATATGAAACAGGCAATATGAGATCAAGCAAAGATGGAGTTAATAAACAAACCATGGCTTGATCAACCAAGTGAACACCACAAGGTAGTGATCACAGTGCTCATTCTCACTTGGAATGAACACAAGAACATACAAGTTAACAAGCACAAGGCAAGACACTTGTATGCTCAACACTCAACCAATGCATAGCACACAAGGCATATGCATCTAGGAACAATCCTACAATGGCACAAGAGTGACAGTACATAAACCCAAATGCAGAACATTTAGATTAAAGTACTGATTTCAACATAGCATAAAGGCTGCACTTAAGCAAGGTACATACCATAAAGCCTACAAACTATGCATAAAACATTAACCCTAAAAGCTTACAAAAGCACATGGGTACAAACACACAGAATATCCTGAATAACAGTTTTACAAAACACAATATATCAACTAAAAGAGAAAAATGAAACAAAAAAAATAAAGACACTCCCCCTTAGATAATGACGCTCCCCCTTAGGGTAATATCCTCCCCCTCTGATTATGCCTATCACTCCCCCTTTTTGTCATGGAATAGGCTAGTCATCCTCTTCTAGCTTTCTCTGAATTTGATCCAATTGAGTTTGAAGAGAAGTAAACTTCATATCCCATCGATTGCTTTGATGGTGTAGAGAAGCAGTGAGTCCAGACATCTTTGTATTCAACTCGTGGACAGAGGAGACAATGCGATCAAGTTTCTCATCGAGGGAGAGATTGCTGAACGGAGAGTCACTGTGAGATGCAGAAGTTTCTGGTTTGGCTCTCTTCCGACTATGTCCAACACTTGCATTGTATGTACGCATGTTGATTGGACTCGGTTTGGGGATAGGAGACTCATCAGCCGTTGGATAAATTCCCTTGAGCTTCAGGATCCGTGAAATGAGACTGCAGAAAGGAATGCATATCCGAGACTCACTTCAAAGAACCGTTTTGCGCAGAACATGAAAGATATGAGCACAAATGTCGATTTCTTCATCAGAGATTAGATCATGAAGAAACAAAGCACGTCCAAGGTTCATATACCCAGTACTTGATAAAGGGTACAAATTGTGAAACATCACAATTGTAAGCACTCTCAGTTTCGGAGAAAGGGAGGAAACACTGATGGATTTGCCATTGGGTGAGAACTTCAAGTCTTGACCAAGACTTTGTTTGAGAAGCTCCTCATCAGGACATAGATCATCATAGACCGGTGAATGTCGAAAAATGGGTCTGTTGATGTGAAGAATTTCTGCCAGGTATGTAGGAGAGACAGAAAAGCTCCTTTGCCGAACCCAGCACTTAAGTTCATCTCCTTCCACAATTGCGTTGGCATAAAATTCTTTAACCAACTCTTCATACACGATATCCGGATCAGAGAGAAGGTAATTCCAATCCTTGTGAGCAAACCATTTCGGAATGTCAGTGTTATGAAGTGAGGACAGATCCACAGCTCTCTCTAGTAATGGTGTGGCATGAAGAAAAAAATTCGCATATGACTGATAGGCTGCATATGATCTGAACTTATTGGGATCGAATCGCTGTGATGAAGAGCGAGTTACTTTCGGGAGAGGTGTGTCTTCATCAACATCAATTACGGGTTCCTTCCCTTTGGAAGAACCTCCTTTCACAGCAGCCTTTTTGAATGGAGACATGACCAGTCTGCATTATAAACAAGGGAAATGACAGAACACAATCCAACAGACTATATGAGCAGTGGGTTAGTGAAAATTTAGGGACAATGAAGAAACCCTAACAGCTGGATGAAAATGGTCTGACAATAACAATGAGAGACACACATGGCCCAAAAGGAACTACACAGAAGAGGGAGGCCAAAAAATAACCACATAATCAGCTGGAAAAGGACCCACATTCAACAATACATCAATGGATTACCACACAGGATCATAGTGAAACATGATATCAACAGCAGATCAGACAAAAATTAGCTAACCCTAGCTAAGCACATGATGAAGAACACAACCAACAAAATAAACTAGCTCAAAACCAGAAGCACAAGCTACCATAAGCTAAGAAAGGACAATGAGAAACAGTTGAGCTAAAAACCCATCACAAAACCACACTCAAAAGTAAATAAACCAGAGGAAAAACCATGACAGCAAGAAAAATAGAGTGCAAGACAGAAAACCATACCTGATAGTCGACGATTTTTAGCTGAGATGATACAAGTATGGGAGATCGAAAATGGAGGCACGGTGACACAGTGCAAGAGCAGATGAGAAAGACAATGAACAGTCACAAAAGATCGAGGGAAAAATAAAAAATTTAAAAGCTGCCCCTGTTTATCCAAAACACGCGATTTTCGCGACTGGAACGAGTCGCCAAAGAGTCGCCAGATCAAGCCGCCAAAACACTGAAGAACAAAATTTTGAAAAATTTTTCTAAGTGTTTTTCGCGACTGGAAGGTCTACCCGCGAGTGAGTCGCGAGCTGAGCCGCGAAAATCTCTGAGTGAACCTCGCGACTGGACCTTCCACTCGCGAACAAGTCGCCAAAAATGACCAGCGAGGATGCGACTGAGGCTCGCGACTTGACATACCCGCGACTGAGCCGCCAAAACAGGGCAAAACAGTATTTTTGAAATTTTCAGATTTTTCAAACAAAATACTTTCCAAAAACACCTAAAACCCTCAAAAGTCTTTTTGTGCTTGAATTAACAAAGATTGAGCATGTGAAAACACATTTTATCAAGTACAATCACACAAATGAATATGGCATTAATTGAACATAAACTTGTATGTTGTGTGTGGATAACAACAATGAGATAATCCTTTGTCTAATGTGAAGCTTCAATGATCAATTCAACCAAGGCATACACAATTAGCACTAGATCATGTGACCCATCTCAATTATAGAAATATGTATATATGACCTCCCACACATCTTGATAACATAACTTGGAGCTTTTCATTTTACTCCACTTTCAATCATAACAACTGATCTTTTTGATCTTTTGAGGCAATCATCTCTCGTTGTGAGAGGGATGTATAACATTTCTCTTTGAAAAACAGGCCTTTAGCCTTTTTGAATGAGCATTCACTTTTAATATAAGGTCGCTTACCCTTTTTCCTAGTCAAATACTAGAATGTGCAACAGGCTTTTGCAGCTCAATATCTCTTTTCATTTGGAGATTTACATTTGGTGAGCTCTTTTTAGCAAAACAAAAATAAAAGGTGGGAAGATATATAGACACAAGTCTATGCATGTCTCAAGATCAACATAACCATTCACTAATCATTCATGACAAGTTTGAAGATCTATTTACAACAATCACATAGATTTCAAGATTTTTCCCACAGTGATATGAGTGCATGAAAACAAGCAATGCTCAAAAATGCACAAAGCTATTAGCACAAAGGTACAAGGCAAAACAAGTTTTGAAACAAAACTCAACAAAGTCAATCAAGCTTTTTGATTTTCTAATTTTTATGTGATTTTTGGATTTTTGACACATGAAACAAAAAGATTGAACAAACATAAAAATAACCAGCAGTATTCACAAAAGCACAAACAAACAAGAAACATGTTGCACAAAAAGGCTAAACAAACAAGGTGTGTGCCCCAACACAGACAGATTTAACATATTATAAAAAGTGAAGCACACAACACACAAGAGAGTCAAGGAATTGTACCGACACCAATGGTCTTACGGAGTGATTCAAACCGTGGACCATCGAGAGGCTTGGTGAAGATATCCGCCTTTTGATTGTCGGTGTGTATGAACTCAAGACACACAACTCTTTCCTCTACCAAATCCCGAATGAAATGGTAACATATATCTATGTGTTTGGATTTTGAATGCTGAACAGGATTTTTGGAAAGATTGATGGCACTGGTGTTGTCACAGAAGACACACATCATTTCTTGAGGAATTCCATAGTCATGAAGTAATTTCTTCATCCAAAGAAGCTGAGTGCAGCAACTTCCAGCAGCGATGTATTCTGCTTCTGCAATAGATAGAGACACTGAATTCTGCTTCTTGCTCATCCACGAAACAAGATTGTTACCAAGATAAAAACAGCCACCTGAAGTGCTTTTCCGATCGTCTACACTACCAGCCCAGTCAGCATCTGAATACCCAGCAAGACACGCATTTGAGTCTTTTGAATACCACAGACCATAGTTTGCAGTACCGTTCACATATCGAATGATTCGCTTAGCAGCAGTCAGATGAGATTCCTTCGGATTAGCTTGGTACCTGGCACAAACGCCCACACTGAAAGCAATGTCCGGTCTACTTGCTGTAAGGTAGAGCAAACTTCCTATGATGCTCCTATACAATGTAGGACTTACTTCAACTCCTGATGGATCGACATTCAGTTTAGTGGAAGAGCTCATGGGAGTGGAGGCATGTTTTTTGGAGTCTAGGCCAAACTTCTTGACAATGTTTCTGGCATACTTCTCTTGAGATACAAATATACCCTCCTTCTGTTGTTTGACTTGAAGACCCAAAAAGAATGTGAGCTCCCCCACCATGCTCATCTCAAACTCCTTCTTCATCTCCTCAGAAAATTCAGTAGCACGATCTTCGATCGTTGCTCCAAACACTATGTCATCAACATAGACTTGTGCCACAAGGAGATAATCTTCATCATTTTTGACAAACAGAGTTCGATCGGCGTACCCTCTCTTGAAACCTCTATCTAGAAGATAATGTGTAAGACGATCGTACCAGGCTCTAGGTGCTTGTTTTAAACCATAAAGTGCTTTCTTCAATCTTAATACATGATCTGGAAAATGAGGATCCTCAAATCCTTTTGGTTGCTCAACAAAAACCTCTTCATTTAGATATCCATTCAGAAAAGCACACTTAACATCCATTTGATAAAGTTTGAAATTCAAAGTGCATGCAATGGACATGAGGATTCGAATGGATTCGAGTCTTGCCACCGGAGCAAATGATTCATCAAAATCCACCCCTTCTACTTGTGTGTATCCTTGAGCCACTAACCGAGACTTGTTCCGAATTATCTCTCCATCTTCATCAGTTTTGTTTTTAAAAATCCACTTTGTGCCTATAACATGAACGTTCTCAGGCCGTGGAGCAAGTTCCCACACATCATTCCTCACAAACTGATTCAGCTCTTCATGCATTGACTCAACCCAATTCTCATCTTGAAGAGCCTCTTCAACCCTTTTTGGTTCAAACTGTGCAAGATAATAGTGATATGTTACATGATTGGCTAGCAGAATATTTCCTTTCCTGAGGCGAAGACCGTCATCAAGTGATCCTATGATATTACTTTCCGGATGATTCTTGATAATTCTTGAAGATGGCCTTTTTGAAGTGGAAACTTCATCACTACGAGAGATAGGAGGATGAACTTCTGGAGGAGTAAGAGGACTAGACATCGATCTCGTTTCCATTCTTTTGTTGATGGGAGTCGATTCTACTTCTGGTATAGGTTCTTCACCTTCTATATCCAAAGCTTCTACCTCAACATCAGGCTCTTCGGTGCTCGGCCCTTCTACATCATCAATCATTTCCACCTTAGGTAAGGCATCATCAATCTTGACATTTATGGATTCCATCACAGTCTTTGTTCTCTTGTTAAACACTCTATACGCTCGACTTGTAGTAGAGTAGCCAAGAAAAATACCCTCATCACTTCTTGCATCAAACTTCCCGAGATTCTCTCGATCATTTAAGATATAACATTTACTTCCAAATACCCGGAAATACTTCACTTTAGGCTTCTTCCCATTCCATATCTCATATGCAGTCTTCTTTGTACCAACTCGAAAGAAAATCCTATTGCCAATGTGACACGAGGTGTTGACAGCTTCTCCCCAAAATTTTTGAGGTATTTGCTTGTTAAGCAACATGACTCTTGCCATCTCCTGAATCACACGATTCTTTCTCTCTACCACTCCATTTTGTTGTGGAGTTTTGGGAGCTGAAAACTCTCTTTTAATACCATTCTTCTCACAGAAGGACTCGAATCTTGCATTCTCAAATTCTCTCCCATGATCACTTCTAACTTTGGCTATCGGAATCCCCTTTTCATTTTGTAGTTTCTTGCACAGAATCTCCAGCCTCTCACAAGCTTCTGATTTTTCTATAAGGAATTCAACCCAAGTGTATCTTGAGTAGTCGTCCACAATGACCATAATGTATCTTTTTCCCCCTAGGCTTTCAGTTCTGGTGGGCCCCATCAGATCAACATGAAGTAACTCCAAACACCGAGAAGTGGCTATCACATTTACCTTGTGATGACTTGCCTTAGTTTGCTTCCCCATTTGACATGCACCACAAATGGTCTCCTTCACTTTTCCAAACTTAGGAAGTCCCTCGACTGCTTCAAGTTTGGAGACTTTTGCTACTTGTTTGAAGTTGGCATGCCCAAATCTGTGATGCCACAGCTCCAACATATCCACCCGAGCACTTCTACACGATATTGGTGCCGTGGGGACTATTCCATAACAATTATCCGTAGTCCGATTTCCTTCCAAAACCTGAATCCCCTCTTCATTTATGATCAAACATCCTTTCTTAGAGAATTGTACCAGGAAATCGTCATCACAAATTTGAGTGATGCTCTGCAAATTCGCCTTCAGCCCTTTTATGAACAGCACATCTTTCAACAGAGGCAAACCGGGTATCTCAATGGTTCCTTTGCCTAGGACTTGAGCATGGCTTCCATCCCCAAAGGTCACATAGTCACCAACCTTTTCTTTGAGTGACTTAAACAGTGACTTATCCCCTGTCATATGGCGAGAACACCCACTGTCAAGATACCACAAACATGCATTGAACACCTTTAATGAGGTGTGCACAAATAGGTTCACATGTGACAGACATTCTTGACCTTCAAACACAAACTCATCATCAGGTTTCATGCTTCTTTTAGATTGATTTTTCATTTTCAGATTCTCAATCATCTCACACAACATTCTATTCTTTCTTTTATATTTCTTAATCAATGATTTAGATTCAGATATGCTACTGTGTAAGACAAGATTCTGATTTTCAAGATATTCCAGCATGTGAACAAAAACTCTAGCATGTTTCTTAGTTTTTAATAACTCTACAAGATCATCAGTATGACACCTTTCAGACATATGCATAGAGACATTTTCACAAACACTTGAGCTACAATTCAGCATGGTATAAATGAAAACAACAACCACAACTCAGGGGTCTAGGATCACACTTTGGTAATAAAACCAACAGCAGTGTACCCGCTCTGATACCAATTGAAAGTTCAAAAATGTGTACAAAACACCTTTGAACGTTTAGACCCCCAAAAATTAACTTAACCAACACAAGCAATATGTCAAACAACAAGTGTGCGGAAACTTAACATATGCTATAATGTGAAATTGGTTAAACAACTATCTAAGCCATCACAAAATAAAACCACAGCAGATAAGATAAAGGCAAAGATAGAGAGGAAGGAAGATGCAAACACAAAGACAACACGCGATGTGTTATCGAAGAGGAAACCGAAGTCCTCGGCGAAAAACCTCTCCGCCGCCCTCCAAGCGGTAATCAATCCACTAGAAAATACAGTTGGGATACAAGGACAGCAATAGACCCTCCAAGCCTAATCTACCCAGTGCACCTAAGCCCTCCAAGCTTCTTGCTCCAACGAGGTTGCGCCGAACCTTTTTCTTTTCTAGCTTCCCGGATTCCGCTACTAGACCGTAGCATCAACCAATGAAGATTGGCTCCTTCCTAACTGCTTCCCAGAACTCCAAACGACTGTCTCACAGAGATGATAATGGTGAGAACCAGGTTTGGTATAATGCCTCTCAAGGATTTGACAATGGAGAGGAAGAGAGTAAGGGAATTTGAAGAGACTCTAAGGTATAGATTGTGGGTGAAACAATCTGATTTTTCTTTAGGGTTTCTCTCTCAAAATTCTCTCTGGAAGCTCTCTTTCAATCGCGGGTTAAAGGGGTTGTAAGGTTGAATTTATTCAACCATCTAATTGGCTTTATTCCGTGCCAAATTTGCTTGTAATTCAGCATTTAGTAACCTTGTATTTAGGTGGGTTTGTTGTAAGGGTAGTGAGTGAGATAGAGTGAAGATTGCTCAAAAGTGTGCAAGAAAACAGAGTGTCGCGGCTGGGACTCGCGGGTGGACTCGCGGCTGCAAGCCGCCAGAAGCTGCACACGTGCCAAGCATGCTGGAAGATGAACAGTCATACTAGCTGGAGCACTACAGGACAAAACAGGACAACTGGCCATACGGTTAACTCGCGACTGGATCTCGCGACTTGGTCAAGCCGCGAGGTCAAGCCGCGAGCCACCCCTGTTTTGGAAAAACCTGACGTTTCACATTCCTCTCCACTCCAGTATAAATACCCCTTTAACCCACGATTGAAAGAGAGCTTCCAGAGAGAATTTTGAGAGAGAAACCCTAAAGAAAAATCAGATTGTTTCACCCACAATCTATACCTTAGAGTCTCTTCAAATTCCCTCACTCTCTTCCTCTCCATTGTCAAAACCTTGAGAGGCATTATACCAAACCTGGTTCTCACCATTATCATCTCTGTGAGACAGTCGTTTGGAGTTCTGGGAAGCAGTTAGGAAGGAGCCAATCTTCATTGGTTGATGCTACGGTGTAGTAGCGGAATCCGGGAAGCTAGAAAAGAAAAAGGTTCGGCGCAACCTCGTTGGAGCAAGAAGCTTGGAGGGCTTAGGTGCACTGGGTAGATTAGGCTTGGAGGGTCTATTGCTGTCCTTGTATCCCAACTGTATTTTCTAGTGGATTGATTACCGCTTGGAGGGCGGCGGAGAGATTTTTCGCCGAGGTCTTCGGTTTTCTCTTCGATAACACATCGGGTGTTATCTTTGTGTTTGCATCTTCCTTCCTCTCTATCTCTGCCTTTACATTATCTGCTGTGGTCTTATTTTGTTATGGCTTAGATAGTTGTTTAACCAATTTCATATTATAGCATATGTTAAGTTTCCGCACACTAGTTGTTTAACATATTGCTTGTGTTGGTTAAGTTGGTTTTTGGGGATCTAAACGTTCAAAAGTGTTTTTGTACACGTTTTTGAACTTTCAGGGGTATTTATACTGGAGTGGAGAGGAATGTGAAACGTCAGGTTTTAGCAAAACAGGGGTGGCTCGCGGCTTGACCTCGCGGCTTGACCAAGTCGCGAGATCCAGTCACGAGATAACCGTATGGCCAGTTGTCCTGTTTTATCCTGTAGTGCTCCAGCTAGCATGACTGTTCATCTTCCAGCATGCTTGGCACGTGTACAGCTTCTGGCGGCTTGCAGCCGCGAGTCCACCCGCAAGTCCCAGCCGCGACACTCTGTTTTCTTGCACACTTTTGAGCAATCTTCACTCTATCTCACTCACTACCCTTACAACAAACCCACCTAGATACAGGGTTACTAAATGCTGAATTACAAGCAAATTTGGCACGGAATAAAGCCAATTAGATGGTTGAATAAATTCAACCTTACACAATCTACATTGGTTGATACTATGGTCAAGTAGCGGAATCCAGGAAGCTAGAAAAGAAATAGGTTTGGCGCAACCTCGTTGGAGCAAGAAGCTTGGAGGGCTTAGGTATACTGGGTAGATAAGGCTTGGAGGGTTTATTGCTGTTTATGTATCCCAACTACATTTTCTAGTGGATTACTTACCGCTTGGAGGGCTGTGGAGACGTTTTACGCCAAAGGCTTCGGTTTCCTCTTCGATAACACATCGTGTGTTGTCCTTGTGTTTGCATCTTCCTTCCCTTTTATCTTTGCCTTTTATTATCTGCTGTGGTTTTGATTTTAATTGGCTTAGATTGTTTACCAATTCTGTTTATAGCTTTTGTTCATTTTCCACACATTAGTTGTTTGTCATAAAGCTTGAATTGGCTATTTTGTAATTGGGGGTCTAAACGTTCAAGGGTGTTTTATACACTATTTGAACTTTCAATTGGTATCAGAGTGGGTGTACTTGTTGTGGTTTAACTACCTAAGTGCGATCCTAGACCCCTTTGTTATGGATGCTGTTATGGAAAAGGCCATGCTGAATTGTAGTTTAAGTGTTTGTGATAATGACTCTATGAGTATGTTTGAAGGGTGTCCTAACAATGAACTCCTAGAGTTGTTAAAAACTAAGAAACATGCTAGGATATTTGTTCACATGCTGAAATATTTTGATAATAAGAATCACATCTTACACAATAGCATATCTGAATCTAAATCTTTGATTAAGAAGTACAAAAGAAAAAATAGAATGTTGTGTGAGATGATTGATAATCTGAAAATGAAATGTCAATCTAACAGAAACATGAAGACTGAAGATAAAGTTATGTTTGAAGGTCAAGAATGTTTGTCTCATGTGAGCTTATTTGTGCATACCTCATTGAAGGTATTTAATTCATACTTGTGGTATCTTGACAACGGGTGTTCTCGTCACATGACAAGAGATAAATCACTGTTTAAGACACTTGAAGAGAAGGTTGGTGACTATGTGACTTTTAGTGATGGAAGTCATGCTCAAGTCTCAGTAAAGGGACTATCGAGATACCTAGATTACCTCTGTTGAAAGATGTATTATACATCAAAGGACTGAAGGCAAATCTTTTGAGCATCACTCAAATATGTGATGAGGATTTCCTTGTCCAATTCTTTAAGAAGGGATGCTTAATCATCAATGAAGAAGGGATTCAAGTCTTGGAGGGAAATCCAACTACAGACAACTACTATGGAGTAGTTCCTACAGCACCCATTTCGTGTAGAAGTGCTCGTGTTGACATGTTGGAACTTTGGCATCACAAATTTGGGCATGCGAATTTCAAACAAGTAGCTAAAGTGTCTAAACTTGAAGTAGTTGTGGGACTTCCAAAGTTTGGAAAGGTGAAGAAGACTATTTGTGGTGCATGCCAAATGGGAAAGCAAACAAAGGCAAATCATCACAAGGTGAATGTGATTGCTACTTCACGCTGTTTAGAGTTACTTCATGTTGATCTAATGGGGCCTACAAGAACTGAAAGTCTAGAAGGAAAGAGGTACATTATGGTCATCATGGATGATTACTCAAGATACACTTGGGTTGAATTTTTTAGAGAAAAATCATAAGCATGTGAAAGGTTGGAAATTCTTTGCAAGAAACTACAAAACGAGAAAGGGGTTCCTATTGCCAAGATAAGAAGTGATCATGGGAAGGAATTTGAGAATGCAAGATTTGAGTCTTTCTGTGAAAAGAATGGAATCAAAAGGGAATTTTCAGCCCCCAAAACTCCTCAACAAAATGGAGTGGTAGAGAGAAAGAATCGGGTGATTCAGGAAATGGCAAGAGTCATGTTACTTAACAAGCAAATACCTCAAAAGTTTTGGGGAGAAGCCGTGAACACCTTGTGTCACATTGGTAATAGAATATTCTTCCGAGTAGGAACAAAGAAGACCGCCTATGAGATTTGGAATGGAAAGAAGCCCAAAGTAAAGTATTTCTGAGTGTTTGGAAGCAAGTGTTATATCCTAAATGATCGGGAGAATCTTGGGAAATTTGTTGCAAAAAGTGATAAAGGTATTTTCCTTGGGTACTCTACTACTAGCGGGGCGTATAGTGTTTAACAAGAGAACTAAGACAGTGATGGGGTCCATCAATGTCAAGATTGATGATGCCTTAACAAAGGTAGAGATGATTGATGATGGAGAAGGGCCGAGCACCAAAGAACCCGATGTTGAGGTCGAAGCTCTTGATATAGAAGTTGAAGGATCTACACCAGAAGAAGAATCAACTCCCATGAACCCAAAAATGGAAACTAGATCGATGTCTAGAATATCAAGTTCTCTCACTCCTCTGGAAGTTCATCCTCCCATCTCACGGAGTGATGAAGTCTCCACATCAAAGAAGCCATCATCAAGAGTGATTAAGAACCATTCGGAAAGCAACATTATATGGTCTTTAGATGAAGGTCTTCGCCTCAGAAAAGGAAACATCCTTTTGGCCAATCATGTAACATACCATTGCTACCTTGCTCAATTTGAGCCAAAAAGGGTAGAAGAAGCTCTTCAAGATGAGAATTGGGTTGAGTCAATGCATGAAGAGCTGAATCAATTTGTGAGGAATGATGTGTGGGAACTTGCTCCAAGGCCTGAAAATGTTCATATCATAGGCACAAAATGGATATTCAAAAACAAAACCGATGAAGATGGAGAGATAATACGGAATAAATCTCGGTTAGTAGCTCAAGGATACACTCAAGTAGAAGGAGTAGACTTTGATGAATCCTTCGCTCCTATGGCAAGACTTGAGTCTATTCAAATTCTCATGTCCATTGCATGCACTGTGAACTTCAAACTCTATCAAATGGATGTAAAATATGCATTTCTAAATTGATACCTAAATGAAGAAGTGTTTGTTGAGCAACCAAAAGGCGTTGAGGATCCTCACTTTCCTGATCATGTGTTGAGATTGAAGAAAGCCCTTTATGGCTTAAAACAAGCACCTAGAGCTTGGTATGATCGGCTTATACATTACCTCCTGGATAAAGGATTCAAAAGGGGATATGCCGATCGGACTTTGTTTGTCAAAAATGATGAAGATTATCTCCTTGTGGCACAAGTATATGTTGATGACATAGTGTTTAGGGCTACCATTGAAGATCGAGCTATTGAATTCTCTGAGGAGATGAAGAAAGAATTTGAGATGAGTATGGTGGGGGAACTCATATTTCTCTTGGGCCTTCAAGTCAAACAAAAGAAGGAAGGTATATTCGTTTCACAAGAAAAGTATGCTAGAAACATTGTCAAGAAGTTTGGATTAGACTCCAAAAAACATGCCTCCACTCCCATGAGCTCGTCTACTAAACTGAATGTTGATTTTTCCAGAGTGGAAGTGAGTCCTACCTTGTATAGGAGTATCACTGGGAGTTTACTCTATCTTACAGCTAGTAAACCGGACATTACATTCAACGTTGGTGTTTGTGCCAGATATCAAGTTGCTCCAAAGGAATCTCACCTGACTGCGATTAAGCGAATTATTCGGTACATCAATGGAACTTCAGACTATGGTCTGTGATATTCAAAAGACTTAAATGCTTGCCTTGCCGGGTATTCAGATGCTGACTGGGCTGGTAGTGTGGATGATCAGAAGAGTACTTTAGGAGGCTGCTTCTACCTTGGTAACAATCTTGTCTCGTGGATGAGTAAGAAACAAAATTTCGTGTCTCTCTCTACTGCTGAAGCAGAGTACATAGCAGCTGGAAGTTGCTGCACCCAGCTTCTTTGGATGAAGAAATTACTCCATGACTATGGAATTCCTCAAGAGACGATGTATGTCTTCTGTGATAACACCAATGCCATCAATCTTTCTAAGAACCCTGTCCAGCATTTAAAATCTAAACACATAGAGATACATTACCATTTCATTCGAGATTTGGTAGAGGAAAGAGTTGTGTGTCTTGAATTCATACACATCGACAATCAAAAGGTGGACATCTTCACCAAGCCTCTCGATGGTCCACGATTTGAATCCCTCCGTAAGACCATTGGTGTTGGTACAATTCCCTGAATCTCTTGTGTAATGTGTGCTTCACATATTTACAATGTGTTATTTTGTTTGTTGGGGGCACACACTACTTTGTTGGCTATTTGTATAGCATAATTCTGTTGGCTGTTAATTGCTTTGTTTGTTTTTGTTGTTTTTACATTGTTACTTTTGATCAATCTTTTTCTTCTTTTGTGTCGAAAATCCAAAAAACCACATAAATAGTAGAAAATCAAAAAGTTTGATTGACATTGTTGAGTTTTGTATCAAAACTTGTTTTGCCTTGTACCTTTGTGCTAATGGCTTTGTGCATTTACGAGCGTAGCTTGTTCCTTTGTACTCTTATCACTGTGGAAGAAATCTTGAAATCTATGTGACTGTTGTAAATAGATCTTCAAACTTGTCATGAATGATTAGTGAATGGCTATGTTGATCTTGAGACATGCATAGACTTGTGCCTATATATCTTCCCACTCTTTATTTTTGTTTTTGCTAAAAAGAGCTCACCAAATGTAAATCTCCAAATGAAAAGAGATATTGAGCTGCAAAAGCCTGTCGCACATACTAGTATTCGGCTAGGAAACAGGGAAAGCAACCAAAAATTAAAGTGAATGATTATTCAAAAAGCCAAAGGCTATCTCATCAAGGTGAAATATCAAATATCACTCTCACAATGAGAGGTGATTGTCTCAAAAGGATCAAAAAGATCAAATGTTATGATTGAAAGTGGAATCAAATGTAAAACTCCAAATTATGTAATCAAGTCTTGTGGGAGGTCATATATGCATACTTCTGTAATTGAGATGGGTCACATGATCTAGTGCTAATTGTGTATGCCTTGGTTGAATTGATCAATGAAGCTTCACATTAGACTAAGGACTATCTCATTGTTGATACCCACACACAACACACAAGTTTATGTTCAATGAATGCCATATTCATTTGTGTGATTGTACTTGATAAAATGTGTTTTCACATGCTCAATCTTTGTTGATTCAAACACAAAAAGATTTTTGAGTGTTTTACGTGTTTTTGGAAAGTATTTTGTTCAAAAACTAGAAATTTCAAAAAACAGTGTTACCCTATTTTGGCGACTCAATCGCGAGTCATTCAAGTCGCATGCCACAGTCGAATGCTCGCGGGTCAGTTTTGGTGACTTGGTCACGAGTGGAAGGTCCAGTCGCGAGGGATACACAGAGATTTTCGCGGCTCAGCTCACGACTACCTCGCGAGTGAGACTTCCAGTCACGAAAAATACTTAGAAATTTTTTCAAAACTTATGGCTTAACGTGTTTTGGCGGGTGAAACTGGCGACTTACCTCAGTCGCGAAAATCGCGTGGTTTTCAAAAGGTAGCTCATTTTCAAACTCTATTCTCAAAAAGGGTCTTAATTTGTTTTTCTTGCATCCTGTGGCTGTTCATTTTCTGGTCTCACTTTCAATATTTCAACACCACCGTGGTAAACTCCAAAATCTTCCACTATTTTGTCACCATTTTCTCAACCTTCAAGGAAAGGTATGGGTTTTGTTCTCTACTCTTCCTTTTTCACAATTATAGCCTTTTCCTCATGGATTTTGTGCTTCTTATGATATTTTTATATCTCTTGACTGTGTTTGGATGTTTGATTGTCTGGTGTCCTCATTGTGCGTTTTTCGGATATTATTCTCTGATCTACTCTATATTGTGACAACATTGGGTAATTATTGTCTCTCATTGTCTTTTTCTGGACATTTCCATCTAGTTCTTAGGGTTTTCTTCATTATCAATACTTTTAAACTAACCCACTACTAATAATGTCTCTTGGATTGTGTTCTTTTTTCCTATATTACATGATGCAGACTGGAAATGTCTCCATTCAAGAAAGCAGCTTTGAAAGGAGGTAGTTCCAACAGAAAAGAGCATGTCATTGATGTCGATGACTACTCACCTCAAACAAAAAGGACTCATTCTTCATCAGGAGTGTTCGATCCCAACAAGTTCAGATCCTATGCTGCCTTTCAAACTCATGAGAATTATTTTCGAAATGCTACACCATTACTAGAAAGACCTGTTGACCAATTGTCACTTCATGACACTGACATTCCAAAATGGTTTGCTCACAAGGATTGGAATTACCTTCTCTCCGATCTGGATGAAGCTTATGAGAATTTGGTAAAGGAATTTTATGCCAATGCAATTGTGGAAGGAGAAGAACTCAAGTGCTGGGTTAGAAGAAAGAGTTTTTCAGTCTCTCCTGCATATTTGGTAGAGATTCTTCACATCAACCAGCCAATGCTTAAACACTCACCGGTTTATGATGATCTTTGTCCTGATGAGGAACTCCTTAAGGATGGTCTTGGACAAGACTTGAAATTCTCATCCAATGGAAACTCAGTCAGCGTTTCCTCTCTTCCTCCGAAACTGAGAGTGCTTACAATTGTGATGTTTCACAATTTGTACCCCCTATCCAGCACTAGGTATATGAACCTCGGCCGAGCCTTATTTCTTCATGACCTAATCTCTGATGTAGAGATTGACATATATGCTCATATCTTTCATGTTCTGCGCAAAACGGTTCTACGAACTGAGTCCCGAATATGTGTTCCTTTTTGCTGTCTCATTTCAAGGATCTTGAAGCTCAAAGGAATTTATCCAACAGCAGATGAATCTCCTTGCCCAAAACTGAGTCCAATCAACATGCGTACATTCAACGCAAGCATTGGTCATAGTCGGAAGAGAGTCAAACCGGAAACTTCCACATCTCATAGTCGTTCGCATTTCAGCACTTTCTCCCTTGACGAAAAACTTGACCACATTGTGTCATCTGTCCACGAGTTGAGTACCAAGATGTCCAGACTCACATCTACTCTACACCATCACAACACTCGATGGGATATGAAGTTTACCTCACTACAAACTCAATTGGATCAGATTCAGAGGAAACTAGAAGAGGATATGTAGCTATTCCATGACAAAAAGGGGGAGTGATAGCTTGATTAGAGGGGGAGAAAGTTACCTAAGGGGGAGTGTTTCTGCAAGCAGTTTCAATACGTAACTTTAAGTTGTTTTTTTAGTTTTTAATGTGTTTGTGCCCATGCTGCTTTTGTAAGCTTTTAGGGTTTATGTTCTTTATCTGTAGGCTTTATAGTTTGTACCATGCTTTATGCAACCTTTTATACTTTGTTTAAATCAGTACTGTTAACTAAATGTCATGCATTTTCTTGTTAAGTACTGTCACTCTTATGCCCTTGTAGGATTGTTCCTAGATGCATATACTTAAAGTATTGTGCATTGGTTGAGTGTTGGGCATGCAAGTGACTTGCATTGAGCTTGTTAGCTTGTTTGTTCAAGTGTTCATTCCAAGTATGAATGAGCATTGTGGTCACTACCTTGTAGTGATTGCTTAGTTAATCAAGCCATGGTTTGTATCCTAACTCCATCTTTGCTTGATCACATATTGCCTGCTTCATATGCATTTCATGTTTTTCTGCATACAATGATCATGGTGTATTGTTGTGTTTCAGGAGTTTCATGTTCATATGATTCAAGTGCTTCACAGTTTCTAGAGTTAGATGTGAGTGAGTTTTGCTCAACTGTTCCCAACTCACATGTTAAGTCTAGAGTCTATTTTAGGGTTTTGTCACGGAATAGCCAAATGGGGAGATTGTAAGGTTGAATTTAATCAACCATCTTGTTGGCTTTATTCCGTGCCAAATTTTCTTATATTTTAGCATTTAGTAACCCTGTATTTAGGTAGGATTGTTATAAGGGTAGTAAGTGAGATAGAGTGTTGAAATGCTTAAGAGTGTACAAGAAAACAGAGACTCACGACTGGATCTCACGGGTGACTCGCAGCTTCAAGCTGCCAGAAGCAACACACGTGCCAAGCATGCCAGAAGTTGAAGCGTCATGCTAGCTGGAGCACTACAGGACAAAATAGGACAACTGGCCATTTTGTTATCTCGTGGCTGGATCTCACGACTCAGTCAAGCCGCGAGCTAGCCCTGTTTTGAAAATCTTGATTCTTCACATTCCATTCTCACCTCAGTATAAATACCCCTTATACCCACAAAAGAAAGAGAGCTTCCAGAGAGAATTTTGAGAGAGAAACCCTAGAGTAAAATAAGATTGATTCATCCACAATCTTTACATAAGAGACTCTTCAAATTTCTCAGCTCTCTTCCTCTCCATTGTTAAACCCTTGAGAGGTCTTTTTACCAAAACATTTTCTCACCATATGCATTACTGTGAGATGGCTGTTTGGTGTTCTAGGAAGCAGTTAGGAAGGAACCAATCTATATTGGTTGATGCTATGGTCAAGCAGCGGAATCCGGGAAGCTAGAAAAGAAATAGGTTCGGCGCAACATCGTTGGAGCAAGAAGCTTGGAGGGCTTAGATACACTGGGTAGATTAGGCTTGGAGGGTCTATTGTTGTTCATGTATCCTAACTACATTTTCTAGTGGATTACTTACCGCTTGGAGGGCGGCGGAGAGGTTTTACGCCAAGGGCTTCGGTTTCCTCTTCGATAACACATCGTGTGTTATCCTTGTGTTTGCATCTTCCTTCCCTTTTATCTTTGCATTTTATTATCTGCTATGGTTGTGATTTTAATTGGCTTAGATTGTTTACCAATTCTGTTTATAGTTTTTGTTCATTTTCTGCACACTAATTGTTTGTCATAAAGCTTGAATTGGTTATTTTGTAATTGGGGGTCTAAACATTCAAGGGTGTTTTATACACTATTTGAACTTTCAGATATCATAATTCATGTAATCCTCAAAACAAATAAAACAAGACACAAAATAAAATATTTTTGACTTTTTTGAAATTTTTCAATGTTTTTGGATTTTTTTTTGTAAAAAAAAAAAAAAAACCTAAAAAATAAAACAACCAAAAACAAAAACAAAACATGTCCACAAACAATTGAAAGAATTAAATTAGGGACAAGTCAACAACACTCACCTTAGAGAATCTTTTCTCACCCATCTAGCACGAGTCTTCGGCTTTGTTGGTGAAAATCCATGTGAAGCAGTGTGTATTTGAGGGATTACACCAATCTTTTGAGAAAGACTGAAATCCTGCAAATTCCTTTCACAAGCCAACAAGCTCAAATTTTTCAAAAGAATATGAAACAATTTATATGAACTTATGGCAGGAGAAATATCATCACAAATCCTAGACTGAAACATTAAATGCTTAAATTTCAGTATATGACAATTAGGATGAATGTGACTGGAGACACCACAAAAGTGACAAATAGGAACAAATTTAAGAACATCAGTATTCCTAACAACAAGTCTAGTCTCAGATTTTGGTTTTTGCCTCAACAAAGAACAATTTGGTCTAATATGACCAACTACACCACAAAGGTGATAGGTAGGCACAAAAACAGATTTATTATGCTCTCTAATAGTAGGTTTAGACTTAGGCTTAGAAATTTCAGCGTCTACATCAGAACTTTTACCTTTGTCTAACCTAGCAAAATAAGCATTTTCTTTATTATTCCTCCTTAGAGGAGGGATATAAATTTTTTCAGTTTTAGGCTTAAGAGAAACAAAAACACTTCTATTATCAACAACAGGCTTGGCACTAGTCAAATTTTCAATTTTAGCTTTAAATTCAACTAACTCTGGTTCCAAGCTTTTCATCTTCTCATCTTGAGAGGAAATTTGATTTCTCAAAAATTCATTCTTTTTATTAGATTCATCTAATCTAACAATTAATTCCTCTTTTTCAAGATTAGCCAATTTAAACTCTTCCTTAAATTTCTTAGCAATTTTCATAGATTTCAATAATTCCTTACGAAGAGTTTCACATGCATCAATAAAATCAATAGAAGCATGAGCAGAAACATGATCAAAAAGACACTTCAAATTATCCATGACAACAGGAGTCAAGGATCAGCTCTTAGATCAAAAGATCTAAAACAGAAGAGCAACCCGCTCTGATACCACTTGTTGGTTTTTAGACCCCTTAAAATCACAAACAGATTAACCTAGGTAATTAGCCAAGTGATATTATAGTCAAATTAGCAAATCTAGATTAACACAAATATATCATATCAATGTATAGCAGCGGAAAATAAAAAACACAATGATATGATAACCCAGGAAAATCAAACTGGTAAAAAACCTGGGGTGGATTTAACCTAGCTATCTTCAAGGTAAAAAGAAAATCCACTAGAAAGAGCCGAAGTTCATACAATAAGACTTACAAGCCCCCACGCTCGACTTCTTATTGCTACCCACCAGTAAAACTTACTGACACGACCACGTGCAAGTTCCGAATCCACGGACTCCTTCTTTCTTTGGCCTTTGCAAAACATAAACACCCACGTTTGTGATTTTGAGATCTCACTCAAAGGTTTAGCAACACAAACTCTCCTGTTTGTGACTCCAAGACCACCCTTGAAGGTTTAGATCATCAACACCTTTGATGACAAGAGAAGGCAGCAACTTCTACAATACCGGATCTTGAGATTCTTCAAGTAATAACACCGATAGAAGACATAAGAGAGCTTTTGGATACAAAACCCTAGATTTACAAAAGAGGCACAAGATGCACTCTAATCTCTCTAAAAAACTCTCAAAACCCCACCTAGGGTTAGCTTATAATATCCTTTAAATACTGGAAAAAAACAGCTCGCGATTTGAGCTTCAAACGGATAAGTTATAGCCTTTTTACGTTTGCTAATTTTGCTGATATGCGATTTTGGATCGATCGAGCCTGTCTTTCGATCAATCAAACCAACCAGCTTGTAACTCATTTGTTTTTATCCCAAACTTGAGTTTTTTTGTCTTGGACTTCAATGTAGACCATTCTAAACTAATAAGACTTAGTTTTTGTCATGGTTTGCCAACATTACAAACTCAAAACCGAACAAAATTTCATCTCAAGATGAGAAGATGAAAAGCTTGGAACAAGAGTCAGTTGAATCTAAAGCTAAAATTGAAAATTTGACTAGTACCAAGCCTGCTGTTGATAACAGAAGTGTTTGTATTTTTCTTAAGCCTAAAACTGAGAAAGTTTATATCCCTCCTTTCAAGAGGAATAATAAAGAAAAGGCGTATTTTGTTAGGTTAAACAAAGGTAACAGTTCTGATGTAGACGCTAAAATTTCTAAACCTATGTCTAAACCTACTATTAGAGAGCACAATAAATCTGTTTTTGTGCCTACTTGTCACCTTTGTGGTGTTGTTGGTCATATTAGACCAAATTGTTCTTTGTTGAGGCAAAAACCAAAATCTGAGACTAGATTTGTTGTTAGGAATACTGATGTTCCTAAATTTGTTCCTGTTTGTCACTTTTGTGGTGTCTCCGGTCACATTCTTCCTAATTGTCATAAACTGAAATTTAAGTATTCTGTGTTTCAGTCTAGGATTTGTGATGATATTTCTCTTGCCATAAGTCCATATAAATTGTTTCATATTTTTTTGAAAAAATTGAGTTTGTTGGCTTGTGAAAGGAATTTGCAGGATTTTTGTCTTTCTCAGAAGATTGGTGTAATTCCTCAAATACACTCTGCTTCTCATGGATTTTCACCTAAAAAGCCGAAGACTCGTGCTATATAGGTGAGAAAAAATTCTCTAAGGTGAGTGTTGCTGACTTGTCCCTGATTTAATTCTTTCAATTATTTGTGGACATGTCTTGATTCTGTTTTTGGTTGTTTTGTTTTTTCTAAGTTTTTTTTTAAAAAAAAAAAAACCAAAAACATTGAAAATTTTCAAAAAGACAAAAATATTTTATTTTGTGTCTTGTTTTATTTGTTTTGAGGAATTACATGAATTATGATATCTCTCTCTTGATTTAGAACATGCTTGACATTGTGGAGAAACTTGGATAATGTGTGTTATATAAGTGCTAAGCTATTTCTGATTTTATGTGAGTATGTACTAATTTGTACATGTACTCAAGGGTTAATTAAGAAATTGATATTTCTTGTTTGTGTAACCTCTATAGCTTAGTTAAGCACTGTCATGAATTACTTTTGCATTGTTCATTTAGCATAATGTATACTCTTTGTTTTTGGTCATAAATTTTTTTTAAACCAAAAAGATTATTGTGTTTTGTATTTCACATCTTGAATTTATAATCAAGGATTGGTCATATTATCTTTACATAACAAGTTCATGTACCTTTTTTAGCTTGGATGAGCTTCTTGTATTGCACTTTACTAGTTTGAGCTTTGTAGTGCATGTTGTGTGGGAGATGTTTATAGTTTTTGATCACTTTGTCTTGATCTTGAAGTCACATGTCTTTGACTGTCGAACTTGAACCTTTTGAGAAAGGCATCAATAACCATCTCACCACTGTTTACTAGCTAATCATGAACACCTTAGTGCATATCGTAAGATTTTGTGCTTGAGAAAGTGTAGCACATGCACAATAAGAACATAAGGTGTAGCCTCAGTTTAAATGCTAAAATTGGTGTGTACATTATTGGACTTAAAGCTAAATCAAATAATTGCTAAAATTGTTGTGTACATTATCTTGGCTATTTTAATAAGTTTCTGAATAATTAAAATTTGTGTACAATATGAGGCAAAATCAAGAAACTTATATGATTGCAAGCTTGTTTTCTGGGAGATGTGGGAGTTATATGATGTAACTCTTTAGGTGATAGTCTCTTTCAAATTTATGTGATGAATTTTGTAGAAATTGTGCTTGATTTCTATTTACATATCACCTCATATGTTTTTCAAGTTTTTGCTAGTTGCACACACTACACAAGTTACTCTTTACTAAACTTGGTACATTATATTGTATGTGATCTTGTTGTGACCATCCAAGATTAAAGTTCCTTGATTTTGATGCAAAATGTGTTTAAAGTTTGAGATTTGAGGACAAATTGATTGAAAATCTTGTTTTTGGAAGATCTGAATTGAATTCAAGTGTTTTTGAAAAACTTTTAATCTCATACTCATGCATTTCATTCATGAAATACTATGCTTTGAGGAGTTTTTGCATTAACTTGCTCTGTTTTTCAAAAGTTCACTTTTCTAGATTTTTGATTGATCGAACCTGTTTCTCGACCGATCGAAATTGAAAATTTTCATTTTTAATTTTTTGACCAAATTTTTTTTCATGCATCATTTATGTTTAGGATTCACATGCATTGCATTGATTTTTTGTGTCTATCTTGCAGTTTTGCAGTCATATTTCTCATTGTTTTACACATAATATTCATACACTTTGCTAAATTGGTTACTCAACTTGATTTAAAAATTGATTGATTAATTTTTGAGTTAGGTACTTTTTAGTATATGCTATTTTTATATGTGAACTGTAGAAAATATTTTTCTTAAGAGAGATGATGGATAATCAATGTGCAAATATTATCTCTACTCATGTAACTGTTTATGGGTCACATAGTGTCAAGTTTGCATTTATTGAAAGAGAGAATATTTTTCTTTGTGAATATCCTCAACTTAATCTTTTTTAGATTAGGTTTGTGTGTTTTTCTTTTCCCCACCTCCTATTTTTCCCCAAAACTGTTTTTCCCAACACTTGTTTTGTGTTTCCTATTTTAATAGGGGGAGAAGCTTGTTTTTAACCTTTGTTGTTCATAGGGGGGGTTGTCTCTATTTTCTATAGAGTTGAATTGTTTTGTATTCCCTTGATTGTCTATTTTCTCTTGACCTTTGCTACTCTTTGTTTGAGTTATTTTTGTCAATTCGTGACAAAAAGGGGGAGATTTAGATGAAATGTGGAAATATGTGTGGAAAATACAAGAATGTTCTGTTTAGGGGGAGTTAACATTGTTTTTGATGTATCTAACTTAGGGGGAGAGTTAGTTTGCATATTTGTTGATTTACTGTTTTTGTTTTTCTGTCACACATGCGGTTATGCATTTTGTTTAGTGTTTCAGGAAATATACAGGTTGATTCAATTGAGTTGCTGTCTACACTTGCAACTGATGGATAGTAGTTACGATTGAATTTGTTTTTATGAGCATTATTTTTGTAAAGGGCTTTTCCTTGTAAATTTTGAGCTATTAGATGTGTTTTGTCACGGATTGCCAAAGGGAGAGTTTGTTAGGTTCTAAAGACTTAGGATTTTATATATTTAGAACTCTAATGTGTATTATTCGCAAACCATGATCAAAACAAGTTGGTTAGTTGTGTTTAGACTTGCTCAAAATTGGTTCATTTTATGTAAAGTTGGAATAAACTGTTGCAGAAGTTATTTAAGCTTCTCGGCCTAGTTCGATTGATCGAAGCTTAGGCTCGATCAATCGAAAATCAGGTCAGAGGCATTTTCTGCAAAATTCCAACTCAGCCCTAGTTGTGTTTTAAAACGTTTAGGATTTTCTAATTTTCCCTATGTATAAAAGGTAAACCCTAGCCACGTTTTAGTGTTGCTCATATTACTGTTTGTGTAAATCTTTTGTGAGATATATGAGGAGCTTTCCTTTACACAAGTTTAGGATTATCAAGAAGGAGATTTCTTCAAGAGCTTGATGATCGTTCAGTTGTTGCCATAAGAACTTAAAGAAACACAAGCGGATGTGCTTGTACTTGCTGGAGAATCCAAGAAAGAAGGAGTCCGTGGTTTCATAGCTTGCACGTGGTCGTGTCAGTAAGTTTCTACTGGTGGGTAGCAATACGATGTTAGTGGTCTAAGTTCTGTTGAACAACTTTGATTCTTTCACAGTGGATTCAGATTTACCTTGAGGATAGTTAGGTTAAATCCTCCCTAGGTTTTTACCGGTTTGGTTTCTTGGGTGATCATATCTTTGTGTTATTTATCTTTCTGTTGCTTTGCATGATATAATTGTTTTGATTGTGATAATCTAGATTTGTTAATTTGGACTAAGTAACAACTTGGCTAATTACCTAGGTTAATCAAATTGTGTTTTTTAAAGGATCTAAAAACTATCAAATTCAATTATTAAACAAACCAAACTCAAACATAATTATGTGTTTGTGAACAAGCTAGTTAATATGAGGCTTAATTTAACTATATATGACAATATTATATTATATTTTTTTTCATGTATACTTGTCTAATATAGACTTGAGAGTCAATTGTGTGAATTTGTAAATAGATTTCATATGATATCAAATTATTATTGTAGTTTATTAATATAAACAATCCAACAGTAGTAAAAATTGATTGATTTGTGAATGATTAAATAATTTCAGTCATGGTTTTACTATACATGGGAAAAGGATAATAGTTAATCAAGTATCATGAATAAGCTTGAGCTAATTTAACAAGTAAATGAACCAATTTTGAACATGTAATCTTGTTTAGTGATGAGCTCAGGTTTGCCTCTTCATCGAAATAAAAATGAAGGAAAAAGCTTGAACCTTTAAAACTTGGGTCAACTCAACTTGTTTAAAGCCCTAAAAATAGATAAGGTTGAATTGAAATAAAATTAATATAGGGCTAAATAAAATTAAAATAAAGAATCTCAATTTTTAGATAAAATTAAAATAAATGGAAAATGATTATTTTAAATATTTTAGAAATTCTAAAATTAACATAGGGCTAAATCCAAGTCATATTTGGTATCAAAAAAGCCAAAAGATCATTTTTCCCCCTTAATGAGAATTGGATTTCTAAAATTAACAGAGGGCTAAAATCTAACTCATATTTGTAAAAATTAAAAAAAAAAATTCAAATGTAATATGTTTTTACTTTAAAAAAAATCATTTGAGAAAATTTTTAATAAGAAAATTTTATGAGTCTGGTATGATATAAAACTTTTCAAAGCACCAAAATCAATGCCTCCCAGTGACCATTGGATCGGTAGCTTTGGCTACCCGACACCAGGCAAATGATGTCACGCCCCAAACCCTAAAGGGTCCAAAGCATGAGAAAGACGACTTAAAGTACATGTAGATTTTTTTTTTCCTTTTTGACAACCCAATCCACAAAAATTCATATCAAGTACCAATATAAAAAATTATCACAATAATTTCATTGAATATACTCTCAAAGTAAGTCAAAGCTGTAAGTATTAATTACAATTACCATTAGGCACAAAAGAATAGAGGTCTGAATAAATAATTACATATCAAAAGCTTATCCCATTAGTGGGAATAAATTCACAACCACTATAATATACAAAAGAATGAGTCAACCCTATTCTAAGATGTACAACATCTAATATCTCCATTACAAAAGTTCAGCCTCCATCAGTAGTTAGTCAAACTACTATTAGCCACCAAAAAACTGTCTCAAAAGATTGTTGCCTACTCTGAAAAGTTTATAAAATAATGGGATGAGACAGAGCCCAATAAATAGCATAATTAATGGGGTGGGGGAAATGCAAGTTCCATTTTCAATAATAGTGAAACATAAAGTTTCCCAAAGTAAATACCTTGAAACTATATACTATAATTTGTGAGCACAACAACATAATTTCCAAAACCACAATATCTAACATAAGGTAAATTATCACAAATATACCAAACTACCACATAGACCAGTCAGGAGATCCACTCATTCACAACTGGCATGATATTGTCCTCTCTAGTATGCAAACTCTTGGCCCCATGGACAACAGCCTCACCCATTTCCTCAAGGTTTTTCTCTCCCCCCATGGGTAGTAGAGATAGCACGTCAAATAGAACCTCTTTCATGTGATCTCTTGGCCCCCTGGGTAGGAGCCTTACCCACATACAATCAAGGAACCTTTTCCCCCCATAGGCAGCAGGGAAGAATGTGTCATCCAAAGTGAAAGGACATTAACCTAAATTCGATTCCGTTGTCACAAAGACTACGAAAACTAAATTGGGTGATCACCGAGAAATCACACTTGGCATGATGTTAAAACCACATAAATCTCACAGGTTACATATACTTTGAAACACATAGTTTATATCTAGGTAATTTCAGAAAAACCTTAAATAATCCAACTTCTACAAGGTTTTTAAGGTTTTCAACTTCATCTTGTCAAGAGATTTTCTATCAATTTCCCACATAACAAGACGAGACAAGCATCTTTGAATTTTCTAATATATCATAAAATCCGTGAATTCCTTATCAAAGATTAAATAAAAGATACTCATTTTTTCATATCAACAATTCACGCATTTCCCCAAATGCAATACCAAATATGATGCATTTTCATATATAATCATATATATATATATATATATGATAGTTTTTAGGAAAAATATAGTTTTTAGGAAAAACCTTATATATATATTAAGGTTACATCACAATAGTTTTTAGGAAAAATATAGTTTCCATAGGTAGTTTCCAAAAGTGTGTCTAACCCAAAAACAACATTTATGAAACATGGTTATTTTTCAAAAATCTCATTAAAAAGCTACTTACCTCGCAACTGCAAAAGCCTAATTCTCCAAGCTCCAAGGAGATTAGCTAGAACCTAAACAATATCAAGTAAACCTATCACAATAAACATAGAGCTTAAAATTGTATCTAGCTACAAATTAGGAATTGCCAAATAAGCACTTAATTAGGCAAGCCTAATATTTAACCTCATCAATAATAATATATTCCACTTCCAAAGTTTCTCAACAAATTGATTCACAAGGCATAAACTCCAATTTATAAAGTTAACCCATTTAATATCATCTCCAACATCATGACTAGTTTCCATAAAATTTACACTACATCATTAAGAGACCCATGAAAGCAAAATCAAAATGTCCTCAAAGAAAAGAAATTTAGAACTTCAACTAACTCTAAATAAACCCAATGGCAATGGAAAAATTAAATTTACCAACCATCACAAGTTATAACTTAAAACCCCTAAATTTTCCAACATGCAAAAACCTTAAGTAGTCATTATTAGCACAAATTATATACTCACTCATCAAATAATTCCACCAATACAAAACCCATACATAAAAACACATAAATATCACTTCCAATACTCATAAATCACATAGGTGTCATTATTAAAGTTTAGATAAAAATAACCTCAAGCAAAAGTGTAAAACCCACCAAATAATTAGAAAATTTTACCTCAAAAAAAAAAGGGATGATGATGCTTAGGGGTTCCTAAGGATTTTTCCGGTGATCTTGCTGGAAAATGATGGTGGAAATAGTGATATGGAGGTACCGACGGGAGAGTTTGAAGGAGTGAAGAGGAGTGTTCTACCGAAAGTGAAAAAGAAAGAAAAGAGAAATAAGGAGAAGTGAGGAGCCAGTCAAAGAGAGTAAGAGATAAGTAAAAATGAGTGGTGGGGAATGGGGTTAGGTGGGGCACGTGGGAACTTAAAAATCCGACTCTTTTTTTTTTTTGGTTTAACTAGGACATTACAGATGACCTAACCATCAAATGGGAGGGGGAAGGGGAGAACGACTATGTGTTTTTTGTAAAATGCTTTACCAAGTTTTTATTTGTGAAACATTTTAAAAACTTTTCAAATGATTTTATGGTCAATAAAAAACATTTTAAGGATTGACAAAATTTATAATAAAACAAACATAGTAAAATGCATAAAATTTTAGGAAAACATTTTATAGGGAAACTGTAAATAAAGCATAAAGTCAGCATACCATGAAAGAAAGTAACAAAGGACACTTTTAGAAAGTATAGTGTACATATTTAGACCCCTTAAAATACAACCAGATTAACCTAGTTAATTAGCTAAGTGATTACTTAGTCAAATTAATCAAATCTAGGTTAACACAAATATATCATATCATTGTAAAGTGCAGAAAATAAATAACACAATGATATGATAACCCAGGAAAACCAAACCAGTAAAAAACCTGGGGAGGATTTAACCTAGCTATCCTTAAGGTAAAACGAATCCATTATGAAAGAATTGAAATTTACACAATAGCGACTTAGACCACTAACATCCTATTACTACCTCGAGTAGGAAACTTACTACCACGACCACGTGACAGCTCTGAGTCCACGAACAACTTCTTTCTTGGATTCCCAGCAAGTACAAGCACTCTTGCTTGTGTATCTTTAAGCTCTTGAAGCAGCAACTGAATTGATCATCAAGTTCTTGACATAATCTTGATTCTTGATAACCCTAAGTATGTGTGAAGGAAAACACCTCTAGATCTCACAAAAGGTTCACACACACAGCAAAAGGAGCAACCATAAAATGTGGCTAGGGTTTTCCCTTTTATACTTAAGGCAAAACATAAAACCCTACATGTCAAATGGGCTTGGACTGAGTTGGAAAATTCAGTAAAAAAACGTTCTACTCGAGTTTCGATTGGTCGAGTCTAATTCTCGATTGATCGAGCCAGGCAAATTTACACAGTAAATTCTACAACAACTCGATTCCAACTTTACATAAAAATCATATACTTTAAGCAAGTCTAAACAAAACTAAAACATTTTGATCATTGAAAGTTCAAAAACGTGTACAAAACACCTTTGAACGTTTAGACCCCCAAATTACAACTTAACCAATACAAGCAATATGTCAAACAACTAGTGTGCGGAAACTTAACACATGCTATAATACAAAATTGGTTAAAGACTATCTAAGCCATAACAAAATAAAATCACAGCAGATAATAAAAAGGCAAAGATAGAGAGGAAGGAAGATGCAAACACAAAGACAACACGCGATGTGTTATCGAAGAGGAAACCGAAGTCCTCGGCGAAAAACCTCTCCGCCGCCCTCCAAGCGGTAAACAATCCACTAGAAAATACAGTTTGGATACAAGGACAGCAATAGACCCTCCAAGCCTAATCTACCCAGTGCACCTAAGCCCTCCAAGCTTCTTGCTCCAACGAGGTTGCGCCGAACCTTTTTCTTTTCTAGCTTCCCGGATTCCGCTACTAGACCGTAGCATCAACCAATGAAGATTGGTTCCTTCCTAACTGCTTCCCAGAAATCCAAACAACTGTCTCACAGTAATGATGATGGTGAGAACCAGGTTTGGTATAATGCCTCTCAAGGATTTGAAAATGGAGAGGAAGAGAGTAGAGGAATTTGAAGAGACTCTAAGGTATAGATTGTGGGTGAAACAATCTTGTTTTTCTTTAGGGTTTCTCTCTCAAAATTCTCTCTAGAAGCCCTCTTTCAATCGTGGGTAAAAGGGGTATTTATATTGGAGTGGGAGAGGAATGTGAAACGTCAGGTTTTACAAAACAGGGGTGGCTCGCGGCTTGACCTCGCGGCTTGACTAAGTCGCGAGATCCAGTCGCGAGTTAACCGTATGGCCAGTTGTCCTGTTTTGTCCTGTAGTGCTCCAGCTAGCATGACTGTTCATCTTCCAGCATGCTTGGCACGCGTGCTGCTTCTGGCGGCTTGCAGCCGCGAGTCTCTGTTTTCTTGCACACTCTTGAGCAATCTTCACTCTATCTCACTCACTACCCTTACAACAAACCCACCTAAATACAGGGTTACTAAATGCTGAATTACAAGCAAATTTGGCACGGAATAAAGCCAATTAGATGGTTGAATAAATTCAACCTTACAATCTCCCCCTTTGGCTATTCCGTGACAAAACCCTAAAACAGACTCTAGACTTAACATGTGAGTTGGGAACAGTTGAACAAAACTCACTCACACCTAACTCTAGAAGCTGTAAAGCACTTGAATCATATGAACATAATACTCCTGAAACACAACAATACACCATGATCATTGTAAGCAGAAAATTATAAATGCATATGAAACAGGCAATATGTGATCAAGCAAATATGGAGTTAAGAAACAGACCATGGCTTGATCAACCAAGTGAACACCACAAGGTAGTCATCACAGTGCTCATTCACACTTGGAATGAACACAAGGACATACAAGTTAACAAGCACAAGGCAAGACACTTGTATGCTCAACACTCAACCAATGCATAACACACAAGGTATATGCATCTAGGAACAATCCTACAAGGGCACAAGAGTGACAGTACATAAACCAAAATGCAGAACATTTAGATTAAAGTACTGATTTCAACATAGCATAAAGGCTGCATTAAGCAAGGTACATACCATAAAGCAAGGTACATACCATAAAGCCTACAAACTATGCATAAAACATTAACCCTAAAAGCTTACAAAAGCACAATATATCAACTGAAAGAGAAAATTGAAACTGAAGAAGAGTGTAAAGACACTCCCCCTTAGGTAATGACACTCCCCTTTAGGTAATATCCTCCCCCTCTGATCATGCCTATCACTCTCCCTTTTTGTCATGGAATAGGCTAGTCATCCTCTTCCAGCTTTCTCTGAATTTGATCCAATTGAGTTTAAAGAGAAGTAAACTTCATATCCCATCGAGTGCTTTGATTGTGTAGAGAAGTTGTGAGTCCAGACATCTTTGTATTCAACTCGTGGACAGAGGATACAATGCGATCAAGTTTCTCATCTAGGGAGAGAGTGCTAAACTGAGAGTCACTATGAGATGCAGAAGTTTCTGGTTTGGCTCTCTTCCGACTATGTCCAATGCTTGCATTGAATGTACGCATGTTGATTGGACTTGGTTTGGAGATAGGAGATTCATCAGCCGTTGGATAAATTCCCTTGAGCTTCAAGATCCGTGAAATGAGACTGCAGAAAGGAATGCATATCCGAGACTCAGTTCGAAGAATCGTTTTGCGCAGAACATGAAAGATATGAGCACAAATGTCTATTTCCACATCAGAGATTAGATCATGAAGAAACAAAGCACGTCCGAGGTTCATATACCCAGTGCTTGATAAAGGGTACAAATTGTGAAACATTACAATTGTAAGCACTCTCAGTTTTGGAGAAAGAGAGGAAACACTGATGGATTTGCCATTGGGTGAGAACTCCAAGTCTTGACCAAGACTTTCTTTGAGAAGCTCCTCATCAGGACAGAGATCATCATAAACCGGTGAATGTCGGAAAATGGGTCTGTTGATGTGAAAAATTTCTGCCAGATATGTAGGAGAGACAGAAAAGCTCTTTTTCCGAACCCAGCACTTAAGTTCATCTCCTTCCACAATTGCGTTAGCATAAAATTCTTTTACCAACTCTTCATACGCGTCATCTAGGTAATTCCATCTAGGTAATTCCAATCCTTGTGAGCAAACCATTTCGGAATGTCAGTGTCATGAAGTGAGGACAGATCCAAAGCTCTTTCTAGTAATGGTTTGGCATGTAGAAAGAAATTCTCATAAGACTGATAGGCTGCATATGATTTGAACTTGTTGGGATCGAATCTCTTTGATGAAGAACGAGTCCCTTTTAGTTGAGGTGGGTAATCATCAACATCAATTACTGGTTCCTTCCCTTTGGAACTACCTCCTTTCACAGCAGCTTTATTGAATGGTGACTGTAAGTTCAAAAACGTGTACAAGAACACTTTTGAACGTTTAGACCCCCAAAAACCAACTTAACCAACCCAAGCAATATGTCAAACAACTAGTGTGCGGAAACTTAATATATGCTGTAATATGGAATTGTTTAAACAACTATCTAAGCCACAACAAAATAAACCACAGCAGATAATGTAAAGGCAGAGATAGAGAGGAAGGAAGATGCAAACACAGAGATAACACCAGATATGTTATCGAAGAGGAAACCGAAGACCTCGGCGAAAAACCTCTCCGCCGCCCTCCAAGCGGTAATCAATCCACTAGAAAATACAGTTGGGATACAAGGACAGCAATAGACCCTCCAAGCCTAATCTACCCAATGCACCTAAGCCCTCCAAGCTTCTTGCTCCAACGAGGTTGCGCCGAACCTTTTTCTTTTCTAGCTTTCCGGATTCCGCTACTACACCGTAGCATCAACCAATGAATATTGGCTCCTTCCTAACTGCTTCCCAGAACTCCAAACGTCTGTCTCACAGAGATGATAATGGTGAGAACCAGGTTTGGTATAATGCCTCTCAAGGATTTGACAATGGAAAGGAAGAGAGTGAGGGAATTTGATGAGACTCTAAGGTAGAGATTGTGGGTGAAACAATCTGGTTTTTCTTTAGGGTTTCTCTCTCAAAATTCTCTCTGGAAGCTCTCTTTCAATCGTGGGTTAAAAGGGTATTTATACTGGAGTGAAGAGGAATGCGAAACGTCAGGTTTTTCCAAAACAGGGGTGGCTCGCGGCTTGACCTCGCGGCTTGACTAAGTCGCGAGATCCAGTCGCGAGTTAACCGTATGGCCAGTTGTCCTGTTTTGTCCTGTAGTGCTCCAGCTAGCATGACTGTTCATCTTCCAGCATGCTTGGCACGTGTGCATCTTCTGGCGGGTTGAAGCCGCGAGTCCACCCGCGAGTCCCAGCCGCGACACTCTTGTTTTCTTGCACACTCTTGAGCAATCTTTACACTATCTCACTCACTACCCTTACAACAATCCCACCTAAATACAGGGTTACTAAATGCTAAATTACAAGCAAATTTGGCACGGAATAAAGCCAATTCGATGGTTGAATAAATTCAACCTTACAATCTCCCCCTTTGGCTATTCCGTGACAAAACCCTAAAACAGACTCTAGACTTAACATGTGAGTTGGGAACAGTTGAACAAAACTCACTCACACCTAACTCTAGAAGCTGTGAAGCACTTGAATCATATGAACATAAACTCCTGAAACACAACAATACACCATGATCATTGTAAGCAGAAAAATATAAATGCATATGAAACAGGCAGAATGTGATCAAGCAAAGATGGAGTTAATAAACAAACCATGGCTTGATCAACCAAGTGAACACCACAAGGTAGTGATCACAGTGCTCATTCACACTTGGAATGAACACAAGGACATACAAGTTAACATGCACAAGGCAAGACACTTGTATGCTCAACACTCAACCAATGCATAGCACACAAGGCATATGCATCTAGGAACAATCCTACAAGGGCACAAGAGTGACAATACATAAACCAAAGTGCAGAACATTTAGATTAAAGTACTGATTTCAACATAGCATAAAGGCTGCACTTAAGCATGGTACATACCATAAAGCCTACAAACTATGCATAAAACATAAACCCTAAAAGCTTACAAAAGCATATAGGTACAAACCAACAAAATACCTGAATAACATCATCAACATATATTAAAGATTAAACCAAGAGTATATGAAAAGAGTTAGAAACAGATATACACCAAAACACAGTGTATCAAAACCATAAAAACCATAAAAACACTAATTACTCCCCCTCAACTAATTACTCCCCCTTAAGAGCTGCTTTTCTGCTTCTTAATTATCAATGAACTTCTCCCCCTTTTTGACATGGAATGGCCAAAGGGTCACTTGTCATGCTGAGTTGTGAAGCTGTCAAGTGTAGCAGCCAAGACATCAATCTGGTCTTGCATGGCTCTCATCCTGTCAGAATGCTCAGTTTGGACTGCCCTGATCCCATCAAGCCTTTCCAGAAAGATCTAGAAAGCATCTGGAGGTGTGTCTGCAGAGGTTGAAGCTCTGTGTCTTTTGCCACTTCTCCTAGGTGTTGATGTTGATGCAAGTCCAGCTGCTTCTGCTTCAGTCTCCATTGGAGCAGCCTCTCCTTCATCACCTTCATCTTCTTCTCCTGGAAGCCTTACACTTATCCTTTTGCAGGTAAGCTTGTTGATTGCAGAGGGTGTAGACATGGGACTGATGTCTTGAGGGATTGGAACTCCTTTACTCCTAAAAATCCTCATAAGCAAACTTGGAAAGATCAATTTAGGCCTAGAGGTTGTTCTAGTCTCATCCACAATGGTGTCATAAATGTGGGAACTTATGTCTATGAAGTTCTTTTCCTTGAGATCCATCAGAAAGACTGCTCTAGCACAGTTGATTGTAGTCAATTTCCTAATGGGATAGAGGTTAAACATCATGATTATGGTAAGGCACCTCATGTCCACTGGAAAGGCAGTGGTATTCAAACATTTCCCTTCTCTCTGCCCACCTATCCTTTGTTGAATTGTTTCAATAGACACACTCCTATCCTTGTAATTGATAAATTCTTCATCATCTAATCCTTCAAGCCCTAATGCATCATCTATGACATGAGCATCTAAGACAAACTCTTTACCCCTCACCCAGCAACTCAATTCATTATCCTTTATCACAGCATTTGAGTAGAATTCCCTAATTAAGGGTTCACACACAACAGGGAAACCACTCAGAAGCTTTTCCCATCCTCTTCCTTCAAAACAACTGGGAATAAAAGTTTGCCTTAAGTCCTCCAAATCCACAAATCTCTCTTGAATGATTCCTGCATTCAAGAAGTTATCCTTGTATCTCTCAAAGTGGTGAACTGACCTAAACAATCTAGAATCCATCTTAAGTCTTTTGTCAGCCTTCTTCGCAGTAGATTTCTTCTTCTGAGGTGAAGGAGCCATCTGTGAACAATCAGAAAAGGCCACAACAACATATAGCAATATATGTGCATAACCAGTCAGTACCATGTAGTTAACAGAGAGAGATATCAACCATACAAATGAACTTCAAAAATTTAAACAGCAAGCTATTTAGTTCAAACATATGGATAAACCAAGCCTAGGATAGGAAACACATGAACAACATGGTGAAGCTATCCTGAAGGCAGATAAATGACATTGAGGCAGATAATGGAAAAATGATATGACACTCAAACAATATATTGATCCAAACAGAAGCTACCCACAGATAGACACACTAGAACATGCAAATCTAGCACAGTAAAACTCACAACCTCAGAAGAACCAATAGATATCACTCAACAGCTCAAAGATCAGATTGAAATAAAATAAACACTTAGCTAAGCACAAGATGAAGAGCAATAAGCATATGACGATCATTTAACATAAACTATAGCAACAACAACCACACGCTAAGCAAGAACAAGGAGCAAAGACCGAAACACAACCCCATTTCAAAAACATAATCAAATGCGAAAAATCAAGGGTAAAAGCACAAAATCATGAAGAAAAGAGGGTAAAACAGAAAACCCATACCTGTAACTTGACGATTTTGAGCTACAAGAGTACAACACAAAAGATTGGAAAAGGGAGCACGGAGTGTTTGGGAGGGAGAGTGTTTAGAGAGAAGATGAACAGTCACAAAAATTCGAGGGAAAAACTGAAAAAGTTTAAAAACTGCTCCTGTTTCTGCAAAACACGCGATTTTCGCGACTGGATTAAGTCGCCACACAGTCGCCAGCTCAAGCCGCCAAAGCACTCAAGAACAAAATTTTGAAAAAATTTTCTAAGTGTTTTTCGCGACTGGAAGGTCTACCCGCGAGTGAGTCGCGAGCTGAGCCGCGAAAATCTCTGAGTGAATCTCGCGACTGGACCTTCCACTCGCGAACAAGTCGCCAAAACTGACCAGCGAAGATGCGACTGAGGCTCGCGACTTGACATACCCGCGACTGAGCCGCCAAAACAGAGCAAAACTGTATTTTTGAAATTTTCAGATTTTTCCAACAAAATACTTTCCAAAAACACCTAAAACACTCAAAAATCATTTTGTGCTTGAATTAACAAAGATTGAGCATGTGAAAACACATTTTATCAAGTACAATCACACAAATGAATATGGCATTTATTGAACATAAACTTGTGTGTTGTGTGTGGATATCAACAATGAGATAGTCCTTTGTCTAATGTGAAGCTTCAATGATCAATTCAACTAAGGCATACACAATTAGCACTAGATCATGAGACCAATCTCAATTATAGAAATATGAATATATGACCTCCCACATAACTTGATAATCATAACTTGGAGTTTTTCATTTGACTCCACTTTCAGCCAAAACATTTGATCTTTTGAGGCAATCATCTCTCATTGTGAGAGGGATATATAACAATTCTCTTTGAAGAACAGGCCTTTGGCCTTTTTGAATGAAATTTCACTTTTAATATAAGGTCGCTTACCCTTTTTCCTAGTCAAATACTAGAATGTGCGACAGGCTTTTGCAGCTCAATATCTCTTTTCATTTGGAGATTTACATTTGGTGAGCTCTTTTTAGCAAAAAAAATAAAAACTGGGAAGAGATATAGACACAAGTCTATGCATGTTTCAAGATCAACATAACCATTCACTAATCATTCATGACAAGTTTGAAGATCTATTTACAACAATCACATAGATTTCAAGATTTTTCCCATAGAGATATGAGTGCATGAAAACAAGCAATGCTCGAAAATGCACAAAACCATTAGCACAAAGGTACAAGGCAAAACGAGTTTTAAGACAAAAACTCAATAAAGTCAATCAAGCTATTTGATTTTCAAATATTTTATGTAATTTTTGGATTTTTGACTCAAGAAACAAAAAAAATTGATAAAACACAATTAAGAAAAATTCACAAGAAGACAAGCAAACAACCAAAATCAAAAACAGCAAGCATACCACACAAACATAGTCACAAAGCATAGGAAGTATTAATGCATGGACATGTTGTAATGCTTATGCATGAGTACCCCTTTTCACCCACACGTCACTTGCGTTTGGGGTGATTTCCTTAAAGGATTGGGTACGGGAGTTAGGGCTTTCAAACCTTCGTGAGAAGCTTTCCAAGCAGTTGGTGAATGCACCAATCATCTTCATCACGTTCATCATTCCGGGATCTCCATTTTGCTCTCTAGGTTGATCACCTGCCCAAGTTCTCCTATCAACTCTTGGTCCTCCTGACCTTTGAGGAGTTGCACTGTTTTTTGCTCTCAGCTTTTGGCAATTTGGTCGAGTGTGCCCTTGAAGTCCGCAATAATGGCACACATACATTCCTCTAGGACCTCTTTGTGGTCGTGGACGTGACTTGGCACGAGACTCGGACCTGCCCATAGACTGATTACGATGATTCAGCATCCGTTGGTCCACCACATTCTTCTTCTCCTCCACCTCGAGCTTCACACCAGTAGGGTCAGCTACAACTGGATCTTTGGCTTTGACAAACTTCACTTCTTTGGTGACATTTCCAGTTGAACTACTTCCTCCGGTATATCCCAGTCCGGATTTGTCTGAGAAGCTCTTTTGAGAAGATATAACATCGTCAAGCTTCTTGGTGGTGACCCTCTCTATTTTTGCATTTGCTTGAACAACCTCATTCTCAAGAAATCTCACTTTAGTGTAAGCTTCGGACAGCTTACCATTCAGAGTTTCAATCTCGCATTTGGCCTCCCTATACCGGATTAGGAGACTTTTGTAGTCCTCCTCAGCCTTCTTCATCTTTCTCACAGCAGCCTTAGCTACCCTTGTGTATTCACCCGACTTCTCCAAGAGTGAATTGTAATTTTCTTGAAGAGTAGCTGTGCTTTCTTCTTCTTCAGCTTCTGATTCTTCAATAATTCCTAGTGAGTCATCCTCACTATGTTCTCCAAGGTCTTGAACAAGCAAACTCAACTCATCCGAAGACTCAACATGAGCAATAGTCATGAAAGCTGAGTAGTTCCCTTCTCCATCACAGCTCTCTTCAGATTCTGAGTCGGACGAATCTGAGTCACTCAGGGTCGTGGCATACACCTTGCCTTTCGATTTCAAATAATTCGGACATTCCCTCTTAAAGTGTCCATGCCCGTTGCATTCAAAACAAGTAACACCTTGTGTGGATTGGGATTCTTTTCCATCTTTCCTATTGAAATCCCTCTTCTCCCTTCCAGAATTTTGGAATTTTCTCTTATCATCAAATTTTCCATTGTTTTTGAATTTCAAAAACTTCTTGAAATTTTTAACAAGATAGGCTACATCCTTGTCCACCATATCTTCTCCCGATGAGTCTTGATCTTCCACCTTCTCATTAGTGGTCTTTAGGGCAAGGGATTTACCCTTCCGTTGATTTGGCAGCGACATCTCATAGGTCTGTAGAGAACCAACCAGCTCCTGCACCTTGATGTCGTCAAGATCCTTGCTCTCTTCAATAGCTGTCACCTTAGCACGAAAACTTTCCGGCAATGATCGAAGGATCTTCCTCACAATCTTTGAGTCCTCCATCTTCTCCCCCAAGTTAAACTTACTGACAACCACTTCATTTAACTTCCCATAGAAAGAGTCGAAAGACTCATCCTCACTCATCTTGAGCTCCTCAAACCGAGTGGTCAGCATTTGTAACTTGGTATCTTTCACTTTCTTCGTACCTTCATAAGTTGTTTCCAGAATCTCCCATGCATCTTTGGCAATAGTAATGTGAGAAATCCTGTGAAATTCATCTGGAGACACACCACAGAAAATAGCATTTAGTGCTTTACTGTTAGCATTAGATGCAGCAAGTGCTGCCTTATCCCATGTGGATTTGGCTGCCTCAGGTTTGGTCCAACCAATCTCAACAGCATCCCACACGGATTCATCAATAGAGCATAAAAAAGCTCTCATACGAACCTTCCAAAATGCATAATTACTTCCATCAAAATATGGAGGTGCATTAAGGGATTGAGACCTATCCATCTCAAAAAGGGAGTCAAGGATCACATAATGATAATGAAACCAAACAGCTGTGTACCCGCTCTGATACCAATTGTAAGTTCAAAAACGTGTACAAGAACACTTTTGAACGTTTAGACCCCCAAAAACCAACTTAACCAACCCAAGCAATATGTCAAACAACTAGTGTGCGGAAACTTAACATATGCTGTAATATGGAATTGATTAAACAACTATCTAAGCCACAACAAAATAAACCACAGCAGATAATGTAAAGGCAGAGATAGAGAGGAAGGAAGATGCAAACACAGAGATAACACCAGATATGTTATCGAAGAGGAAACCGAAGACCTCGGCAAAAAACCTCTCCGCCGCCCTCCAAGTCGTAATCAATCCACTAGAAAATACAGTTGGGATACAAGGACAGCAATAGACCCTCCAAGCCTAATCTACCCAATGCACCTAAGCCCTCCAAGCTTCTTGCTCCAACGAGGTTGCGCCGAACCTTTTTCTTTTCTAGCTTTCCGGATTCCGCTACTACATCGTAGCATCAACCAATGAATATTGGCTCCTTCCTAACTGCTTCCCAGAACTCCAAACGTCTGTCTCACAGAGATGATAATGGTGAGAACCAGGTTTGGTATAATGCCTCTCAAGGATTTGACAATGGAGAGGAAGAGAGTGAGGGAATTTGATGAGACTCTGAGGTAGAGATTGTGGGTGAAACAATCTGGTTTTTCTTTAGGGTTTCTCTCTCAAAATTCTCTCTGGAAGCTCTCTTTCAATCGTGGGTTAAAAGGGTATTTATACTGGAGTGAAGAGGAATGCGAAACGTCAGGTTTTTCCAAAACAAGAGTGGCTCGCGGCTTGACCTCGCGGCTTGACTAAGTCGCGAGATCCAGTCGCGAGTTAACCGTATGGCCAGTTGTCCTGTTTTGTCCTGTAGTGCTCCAGCTAGCATGACTGTTCATCTTCCAGCATGCTTGGCACGTGTGCATCTTCTGGCGGGTTGAAGCCGCGAGTCCACCCGCGAGTCCCAGCCGCGACACTCTTGTTTTCTTACACACTCTTGAGCAATCTTCACACTATCTCACTCACTACCCTTACAACAATCCCACCTAAATACAGGGTTACTAAATGCTGAATTACAAGCAAATTTGGCACGGAATAAAGCCAATTAGATGGTTGAATAAATTCAACCTTACAGTGACATGACCAGTCTGCATTATGAACAAGGGAAATGACAGAACACAATCCAACAGACTATATTAGCAGTGGGTTAGTGGAAATTTAGGGACAATGAAGAAACCCTAATAGCTGGATGAAAATGGTCAGAAAATAGCAATGAGGGACACAAATGGCCCAAATTGAACTACACAGTAGAGGGAGTCCAAATAGAACCACATAATCAGCTGAAAAAGGACCCACATTCTGTAAGGTTGAATTTATTCAACCATCTAATTGGCTTTATTCCGTGCCAAATTTGCTTGAAATTCAGCATTTAGTAACCCTGTATTTAGGTGGGATTGTTGTAAGGGTAGTGAGTGAGATAGAGTGAAGATTGCTCAAGAGTGTGCAAGAAAACAGAGTGTCGCGGCTGGGACTCGCGGGTGGACTCGCGGCTTCAACCCGCCAGAAGATGCACACGTGCCAAGCATGCTGGAAGATGAACAGTCATGCTAGCTGGAGCACTACAGGACAAAACAGGACAACTGGCCATACGGTTAACTCGCGACTGGATCTCGCGACTTGGTCAAGCCGCGAGCCACCCCTGTTTTGGAAAAACCTGACGTTTCGCATTCCTCTTCACTCCAGTATAAATACCCTTTTAACCCACGATTGAAAGAGAGCTTCCAGAGAGAATTTTGAGAGAGAAACCCTAAAGAAAAACCAGATTGTTTCACCCACAATCTCTACCTTAGAGTCTCATCAAATTCCCTCACTCTCTTCCTCTCCATTGTCAAATCCTTGAGAGGCATTATACCAAACCTGGTTCTCACCATTATCATCTCTGTGAGACAGACGTTTGGAGTTCTGGGAAGCAGTTAGGAAGGAGCCAATATTCATTGGTTGATGCTACGGTGTAGTAGCGGAATCCGGAAAGCTAGAAAAGAAAAAGGTTCGGCGCAACCTCGTTGGAGCAAGAAGCTTGGAGGGCTTAGGTGCATTGGGTAGATTAGGCTTGGAGGGTCTATTGCTGTCCTTGTATCCCAACTGTATTTTCTAGTGGATTGATTACCGCTTGGAGGGCGGCGGAGAGGTTTTTCGCCGAGGTCTTCGGTTTCCTCTTCGATAACACATCTGGTGTTATCTCTGTGTTTGCATCTTCCTTCCTCTCTATCTCTGCCTTTACTTTATCTGCTGTGGTTTATTTTGTTTTGGCTTAGATAGTTGTTTAACCAATTTCATATTATAGCATATGTTAAGTTTCCGCACACTAGTTGTTTGACATATTGCTTGTGTTGGTTAAGTTGTTTTTGGGGGTCTAAACGTTCAAAAGTGTTTTTGTACACGTTTTTGAACTTTCAATTGGTATCAGAGCGGGTACACTTGTTGTGGTTTAAATACCTAAGTGTGATCCTTGACCCCTTGTGTTTATTTGCCATGGATTGTGCTTTGTATGACTCTTTGCATGATTTGGTTGGTGATGAATGTAACATGCCACGTGTTTGTGAAAATGCCTCTATGAGTGTTAATCCTCATAAGTGTGATGACATGTTATTTGAATCTATGGGTGTTGTTGACAAACTCTTCAAGAAAAATGCTAAGAAGTTTCAAAAGAATTTGAGCAAGTTATTTTGTGAAAAGGATGATTTGATTGCTAAGCTCAATGAATCCAACAAATTGGTTGAGAAATATAAAAAACTTGCTGAAATTTCTCTTGAAAAGCTGAAAGAGTTTGAATGTTTGAATATGGACTTGGATGCTAAACTTGTTTTGTCTAACAAACTTGTTGATGATCTTAAATGTGAAAATGAATCTCTTAAGATGCATGCCAAGTGTTTGATTGCTGAACCTATTGTTAAAAAGGATGATAATGTTTGTTGCAATCATGTTGTGGTACCCGATTTTGTGCCTAGTGTGTGTTCTACCTTAAAGGACAAATCGGTGTACATTCCTCCACATAAAAGAAATCAAAAGGTGGAGAGAAAGGCTGTTAAGTCAAAGCCTTCGTTTAGGTCTCAACCTACGTTTAGGTCTCAACCTAAGGCTTTGGATGGATCTAAGTTTGTTCCAACTTGCCACCATTGTGGTGTGATTGGTCATATAAGACCTCAATGTCATAAGTTGAAGAGGGAACAAAACCATGTTGCTAGATCCATTCCCAAAAAGCCTAGTGGACCTAAACACATTATTTGTCACCAATGTGGTGCCTTTGGTCATCTAAGACCTCATTGCTCTAAGTTTCAAGCTCTTAAGAGAATCAAAAGAAAAGAGAAACTTGAGCTTTTTGGAAGTTGTGCTAAAAAGAGTAAACTGGATTTGAGTGAAAATAGCATGTTGTTAAAGAAAATGTTTAATGCTCTTAACTCCTTGACTATGTGCATCTCCGGTTCTCATTCTTCCAACCCTCGTCTCGCTTCTCTTGAGACACTCATTCCAAACAATTGTTCCGTTTGGATGAGGAAGGGTTCCTATGGTTGAGCTTTTGCTCTTTTGGTCCTTGATCTAATTCTTTCGATCTTTGTAGGACCCTTCATGCATTAAATGTCATATCTTCATGCATTTTGTGCATCTTGCATTTATTTGTATGCATTGTTTCGTTTTTTATCTTACTTTTATGTTTCTATTTTGTGTGAGTAAAAATCCAAAACCACATAAAAAGCGGAAAAAAAAAAATTCAAAAAGTTTGATCGTATATGTTTGAGCACATATCACATGTGAGTTTGGCCTTGTACCTTTGTACAAATGGCTTTGTGCATTTTCGAGCTTAGCTTGTTATTTTTGCACTTATATCTTTGTGGGAAAAATCTTGACATCTTTGTGTGATTGTTGTAAATCGATCTTCAAGCTTGTCATGAATGATTTGTCAATAGTCATGTTGGTTTTGATACATGCGTAGACTTGTGCTTATATCTCTTCCCACTCTTTTATCTTTATTGCTTAAAGAGCTCAATAAATGTAAATCTCAAAATGAAAAGAGATAATGAGCTGCAAAAGCCGTCGCACATACTAGTATTTGACTAGGAAAAAGGGAAAGCGACTTATATGAAAATGTATGATGCCCAAAAAGCCAAAGGCTTGTTCATCAAATTGAAATATCAAAAATTTCAGGCATCAATCTCAAAAATGAGATGTATTGCTCAAAATGAGTTGTATTGATTCAAAATGATCAAATGATATGAATTGTAAGAAGCCAAATGAAAAGCTTCAATCTTATGTAATCATTTTCTTGTAGGAGGTCATATATGTTCACTTCTATAATTGAGATATACCACTTGACTTAGTACTAGTTGTGTATGACTTGATTGAATTGATCATTGAAGCTTCACTCTAGACTAAGGACTATTCCACATTTGATACACACACATAACACACTTGCCTTATGTTCAATGAATGTCTTATTCATTTGTTAGATTGTACTTGTCTAAATGTGATGTGTGTGTGCTCAATCATATATGGTTCAATCCAAAAAGATTTTTGATCATTTTATATGTTTTTGGAAGTGATTTTTATCACTCCTTGAGTTTATGTTTAGTGCTTACTTTGTTTTTCAATGTTTAAACATGTTCTGGTTTGAAAAACAAGTGTCAGATTTTTTGGCCACTCTTTTTGGCTACTTGCGTGAGCTGCCAGCAAGCTGCCAGTTTTGGCTGGTCGGTTTGGCGGCTTGCAAGCCGCGAGTCTAAGCCGCGAGTTCAGACAGAGAGGTTTCGCGGCTCACTCGCGACTTGGCTCGCGACTTGCCAGTCGCGAGTCGCCCAGAATCAGCTTTTTAAAGAGCTTTTTCGTGGGAAACTTGTTTTAAACCTCTCCCATCCTCTCTAAAACCCCTCTTTCAATATTTTTACATCAAAACCCAACCAATTTGAATGGTCTTTCAATCCATTAACATCTCTAAGGTAATTATAAACTCTTTTCATTGATTTTGATCCTTAGATTATGTTTTGGAGAGTTTTGTGCTCTTGGTTGGGATTTTCATCATAGGGGTTGGGAAAACTTATTTTTTGTCAATTTTCTTCATGGGATTGGTTTCTTTTGTTGATATGCATTGGATGTTGGCCCTTTGTGGCAGTAAGAACATGTATTAAGGGTGGTTTTCATGATGTTCATGCATTGTTTCACATTTTTGTTTATAGTGTGCATGCTAGGTGTTTGATAAAATGCCTCTTAGTCATTTTCTCGCTTGTTTGGACTCCGATGAGTACCAAAATTTGGGGTTTCTCATGTTTCCTCATTAGGAACATGTTTGGTTCATTGGTTGTATATTTTAACACACTTTGCCCCACATGTGCATTTTTCATGCATTGGTCATGCATTGCACTTAGCCACCTCTTGCACACACCTTTGCTACCCTTGTCATGCATTGGTCTTGACCTTGCTGTTTCATCCTAGCATGTCATGCTTACCTTATGCTTTGTAGCATGTTACTTTGTCTTAGGTTTGAGCTTCATTTTCTCATTCATCTTGCACCCCTCATGCATCATTAGCATTGTTCATACCTTCTTCTCTTGCCCTCGTTTCTTCTTGACCCTTTGTCTATTCCTGACAAAAAGGGGGAGAGTATACTCTAGAGAATGTTTTGGAGTATTTTGTCATTTCTATATGACTCTTGTGCACATCCTTAGGGGGAGAAATTCTATTTCTCACATGCACATTTGTAGGGGGAGAGATATTCCATAGGGGAGATGCATATACCAAGGGAGAGAAGACATTGTGTTAACTAGAAAACTTTGTTATGTTTGTTTTCTTGTTGGCTTTATGGTGCTTTGAGTTATGCTTTGTTGTTCTCATTGCATCATGTTTGTGCTTTGGACATGCATACTTCCTTATGCTATTGTGCTTCATTGAATGCATGTTCGGATAATCAATTGCTTTGCTATGTGTTCATTGTAGTCATTTCTATATGACTGTTTTGGTGTTTGATCAAGTTGCTCATATGTTTTACATCATGTTTACTTGATCGCAATTTGCTTGTTACATTATACTTGTCTTTTTATTACTTGCTTTACCTTGAGAGTCTAATGTGTTTTGTGCAAGTGTTTCAGGTTACAAGTATATATGTTCCAAGTGCATCACAGCTTCTCATCACTTTGAAGGGGAGAAACTTTATGCACTTTTAGTTTATATTGTTTAAGTTTTTTATTCAATATAATGTGTTTGTACCCATGTGCTTTTGTAAGCTTTTAGGGTTATTGTTTTATGCATAGTTTGTAGGCTTTATGGTATGTACCTTGCTTAAGTGCAGCCTTTATGCTATGTTGAAATCAGTACTTTAATCTAAATGTTCTGCATTTTGGTTTATGTACTGTCACTCTTGTGCCCTTGTAGGATTGTTCCTAGATGCATATGACTTGTGTGCTATGCATTGGTTGAGTGTTGAGCATACAAGTGTCTTGCCTTGTGCTTGTTAACTTGTATGTCCTTGTGTTCATTCCAAGTGTGAATGAGCACTGTGATCACTACCTTGTGGTGTTCACTTGGTTGATCAAGCCATGGTTTGTTTATTAACTCCATCTTTGCTTGATCTCATATTGCCTGTTTCATATGCATTTATAATTTTCTGCTTACAATGATCATGGTGTATTGTTGTGTTTTAGGAGTTTATGTTTATATGATTCAAGTGCTTCACAGCTTCTAGAGTTAGGTGTGAGTGAGTTTTGTTCAACTGTTCCCAACTCACATGTTAAGTCTAGAGTCTGTTTTAGGGTTTTGTCACGGAATAGCCAAAGGGGGAGATTGTAAGGTTGAATTTATTCAACCATCTAATTGGCTTTATTCCGTGCCAAATTTGCTTGTAATTCAGCATTTAGTAACCCTGTATTTAGGTGGGATTGTTGTAAGGGTAGTGAGTGAGATAGAGTGAAGATTGCTCAAGAGTGTGCAAGAAAACAGAGTGTCGCGGCTGGGACTCGCGGGTGGACTCGCGGCTTCAACCCGCCAGAAGATGCACACGTGCCAAGCATGCTGGAAGATGAACAGTCATGCTAGCTGGAGCACTACAGGACAAAACAGGACAACTGGCCATACGGTTAACTCGCGACTGGATCTCGCGACTTGGTCAAGCCGCGAGCCACCCCTGTTTTGGAAAAACCTGACGTTTCGCATTCCTCTTCACTCCAGTATAAATACCCTTTTAACCCACGATTGAAAGAGAGCTTCCAGAGAGAATTTTGAGAGAGAAACCCTAAAGAAAAACCAGATTGTTTCACCCACAATCTCTACCTTAGAGTCTCATCAAATTCCCTCACTCTCTTCCTCTCCATTGTCAAATCCTTGAGAGGCATTATACCAAACCTGGTTCTCACCATTATCATCTCTGTGAGACAGACGTTTGGAGTTCTGGGAAGCAGTTAGGAAGGAGCCAATATTCATTGGTTGATGCTACGGTGTAGTAGCGGAATCCGGAAAGCTAGAAAAGAAAAAGGTTCGGCGCAACCTCGTTGGAGCAAGAAGCTTGGAGGGCTTAGGTGCATTGGGTAGATTAGGCTTGGAGGGTCTATTGCTGTCCTTGTATCCCAACTGTATTTTCTAGTGGATTGATTACCGCTTGGAGGGCGGCGGAGAGGTTTTTCGCCGAGGTCTTCGGTTTCCTCTTCGATAACACATCTGGTGTTATCTCTGTGTTTGCATCTTCCTTCCTCTCTATCTCTGCCTTTACTTTATCTGTTGTGGTTTATTTTGTTTTGGCTTAGATAGTTGTTTAACCAATTTCATATTATAGCATATGTTAAGTTTCCGCAAACTAGTTGTTTGACATATTGCTTGTGTTGGTTAAGTTGTTTTTGGGGGTCTAAACGTTCAAAAGTGTTTTTGTACACGTTTTTGAACTTTCACATTCTACAACACATCAACAGGATACCACACAGGATCATAGTGAAACACGACATCAATCAGCAGATCAGACAAAAATAGCTAACCCTAGCTAAGCACATGATGAAGAACACAACCACCAAAATAAACTAGCTCAAAAACAGAAACACAAGCTTCCATAAGCTAAGCATGGACAAAGAGTAATACTTGAGCTAAAAACCCATCACAAAATCACAATCAAATGTGAATAATCCAGAGGGAAAACCATAACAACAAGTAAAATAGAGTTCAAGACAGAAAAACCATACCTGTTAGTCGACGATTTTGAGCTGAAAAGAGGCAAATAATGCAGATCAAAAATGGAGGCACGGTGTGAATGGGTAAGAGCAGATGAGAAAGACAATGAACAGTCACAAAAAGATCGAGGGAAAAACAAAAAGTTTAAAAACTGCCCTTGTATGTCCAAAACACGCGATTTTCGCGACTGAAACGAGTCATCAAAAAGTCGCCAGATCAAGCCGCCAAAACACTCAAGGACAAAAATTTGAAAATTTTTTCTAAGTGTTTTTCGCGACTGGAAGGTCTACCCACGAGTGAGTCGCGAGCTGAGCCGCGAAAATCTCTGAGTAAACCACGCGACTAGACCTTCCACTCGCGAACAAGTCGCCAAAAATTACTCGCGAAGACGCGACTGAGGCACGCGACTTGACATACCCGCGACTGAGCCGCCAAAACAGGGCAAAACTGGATTTTTTAAATTTTCAGATTTTTCAAACAAAAGACTTTCCAAAAATACCTAAAACACTCAAAAATATTTTTGTGCTTGAATTAACAAAGATTGAGCATGTGAAAACACATTTCATCAAGTACAATCACACAAATGAATATGACATTTATTGAACATAAACTTGTGTGTTGTGTGTGGATATCAACAATGAGATAGTCCTTCGTCTAATGTGAAGCTTCAATGATCAATTCAACCAAGGCATACACAATTAGCACTAGATCATGTGACCCATCTCAATTATAGAAATATGTATATATGACCTCCCACACAACTTGATAACATAACTTGGAGCTTATCATTTGACTCCACTTTCAATCATAACATTTGATCTTTTTGATCTTTTGAGGCAATCATCTCTCATTGTGAGAGTGATATATGACATCTCACTTTAAAGAACAGGCCTTTGGCCTTTTTGAATAAACATTCACTTTAATAAAAGGTCGCTTACCCTTTTTCCTAGTCAAATATTAGAATGTGCGACAGGCTTTTGCAGCTCAATATCTCTTTTCATTTGGAGATTTACATTTGGTGAGCTCTTTATAGCAAAACAAAAATAAAGAGTGGGAAGATATATAGACACAAGTCTATGCATGTCTCAAGATCAACAAAACCATTCACTAATCATTCATGACAAGTTTGAAGATCTATTTACAACAATCACAAAGATTTCAAGACTTCTCCCACAGAGATAAGAGTGCAAAGAAACAAGTAATGCTCGAAAATGCACAATGCCATTAGCACAAAGGTACAAGGCAAAACAAGTTTTGAAACAAAAACTCAACAATGTCAATCAAGCTTTCTGATTTTCTAATTTTTATGTGATTTTTGGATTTTTGACACAAAAGAAGAAAATGATTGAACAAACATAAAAAGAAACAACAGTATTCACAAATGGACAAACAAACAATAAACATGTTGCACAAAGAGCTAATCAAAGAGGTGTGTGCACCAACACAAACAGACTTATCATATTATAAATATGTGAAGCACACAACACACAAGAGAGTCAAGGAATTGTACCAACACCAATGGTCTTACGGAGTGATTCAAACCGTGGACCATCGAGAGGCTTGGTGAAGATATCCGCCTTTTGATTGTCGGTGTGTATGAACTCAAGACACACAACTCTTTCCTCTACCAAATCCCGAATGAAATGGTAACGTATCTCTATGTGTTTGGATTTTGAATGCTGGACAGGATTCTTGGAAAGATTGATGGCACTGGTGTTGTCACAGAAGACACACATCGTTTCTTGAGGAATTCCATAGTCATGAAGTAATTTCTTCATCCAAAGAAGCTGAGTGCAGCAACTTCCAACAGCGATGTATTCTGCTTCTGCAGTAGATAGAGCCACTGAATTTTGCTTCTTGCTCATCCACGAGACAAGATTGTTACCAAGATAAAAACAGCCGCCTGAAGTGCTTTTCCGATCGTCTACACTGCCAGCCCAGTCAGCATCTGAATACCCAGCAAGACAAGCATTTGAGTCTTTTGAATACCACAGACCATAGTTTGCAGTACCATTCACATATCGAATGATTCGCTTAGCAGCAGTCAGATGAGACTCCTTCGGATTAGCTTGGTACCCGGCACAAACGCCCACACTGAAAGCAATGTCCGATCTACTGGCTGTAAGGTAGAGCAAACTCCCTATGATGCTCCTATACAATGTAGGACTTACTTCAACTCCCGACGAATCCACATTCAGTTTAGTGGAAGAGCTCATGGGAGTGGAGGCATGTTTTTTGGAGTCTAGTCCAAACTTCTTGACAATGTTTCTGGCATACTTCTCTTGAGATACAAATATACCCTCTTTCTATTGTTTGACTTGAAGACCCAAGAAGAATGTGAGCTCCCCCACCATACTCATCTCAAACTCCTTCTTCATCTCCTCAGAAAATTCAGTAGCACGATCTTCGATAGTTGCCCCAAACACTATGTCATCAACATAGACTTGTGCCACAAGGAGATAATCTTCATCATTTTTGACAAACAGAGTTCGATCGGCGTACCCTCTCTTGAAACCTCTATCTAGAAGATAATGTGTAAGACGATCGTACCAGGCTCTAGGCGCTTGTTTTAAGCCATAAAGGGCTTTCTTCAATCTTAATACATGATCTGGAAAATTAGGATCCTCAAATCCTTTTGGTTGCTCAACAAATACTTCTTCATTTAGATATCCATTCAGAAATGCGTACTTTACATCCATTTGATAAAGTTTGAAATTCAAAGTGCACGTAATGGACATGAGGATTCAAATGGATTCAAGTCTTGCCACCGGAGAGAATGATTCATCAAAATCCACTCCTTCTACTTGAGTGTATCCTTGAGCTACTAACCGAGATTTGTTTCGAATTATCTCTCCATCTTCATCAGTTTTGTTTTTAAAAATCCACTTTGTGCCTATAACATGAACGTTCTCAGGCCGTGGAGCAAGTTCCCACACATCATTCCTCACAAACTGATTCAGCTCTTCATGTATTGACTCAACCCAATTCTCATCTTGAAGAGCCTCTTCAACCCTTTTTGGTTCAAACTGTGCAAGATAACAGTGATATGTTACATGATTGGCTAGCAGAATGTTTCTTTCCTGAGGCGAAGACCGTCATCAAGAGATCCTATGATATTACTTCCCGGATGATTCTTGATAACTCTTGAAGATGGCGTTTTTGAAGTGGAAACTTCATCACTACGAGAGATAGGAGGATGAACTTCTAGAGGAGTAAGAGGACTTGATGTTCTAGACATCGATCTCGTTTCCATTCTTTGGTTGATGGGAGTTGATTCTACTTCTGGTATAGGTTCTTCACCTTCTTTATCCAAAGCTTCTACCTCAACATCGGGCTCTTTGGTGCTTGGCCCTTCTACATCATCAATCATTTCCACCTTAGGTAAGGCATCATCAATCTTGACATTTATGGACCCCATCACAGCCTTTGTTCTCTTGTTAAACACTCTATACGCTCGACTTGTAGTAGAGTAGCCAAGAAAAATACCCTCATCACTTCTCGCATCAAACTTCCCAAGATTCTCTCGATCATTTAGGATATAGCATTTACTTCCAAACACCCGGAAATACTTCACCTTAGGCTTCTTCCCATTCTATATCTCATAGACAGTCTTCTTTGTACCAACTCGAAAGAAAATCCTATTGCCAATGTGACACGAGGTGTTGACAGCTTCTCCCCAAAATTTTTGAGGTATTTGCTTGTTAAGCAACATGACTCTTGCCATCTCCTAAATCACACGATTTTTTCTCTCTACCACTCCATTTTGTTGTGGAGTTTTGGGAGCTGAAAATTCTCTTTTAATTCCATTCTTCTCACAGAAGGACTCGAATCTTGCATTCTCAAATTCCCTCCCATGATCACTTCTAACTTTGGCTATCGGAATCCCTTTTCCGTTTTGTAGTTTCTTGCACAGAATCTCCAACCTCTCACAAGCTTCTGATTTTTCTCTAAGGAATTCAACCTAAGTGTATCTTGAGTAGTCGTCCACAATGACCATAATGTATCTCTTCCCCCCTAAGCTTTCAGTTCTGGTAGGCCCCATTAGATCAACATGAAGTAACTCTAAGGACCGAGAGGTGGCTATCACATTCACCTTGTGATGACTTGCCTTAGTTTGCTTCCCCATTTGACATGCACCACAAACGGTCTTCTTCACTTTTCCAAACTTAGGAAGTCCCTCGACTGCTTCAAGTTTGGAGACTTTTGCTACTTGTTTGAAGTTGGCATGCCCAAATCTGTGATGCCACAACTCCAACATATCCACACGAGCACTTCTACACGATATGGGTGCCGTGGGAACTATTCCATAACAGTTATCTATAGTCCGATTTCCTTCCAAAACCTGAATCCCCTCTTCATTGATGATCAAACATCCCTTCTTAGAGAATTGTACCAGGAAATCATCATCACAAATTTGAGTGATGCTCAGCAAATTCGCCTTCAACCCTTTTATGTACAGCACATCTTTCAACAGAGGCAAACCAGATATCTCAATGGTTCCTTTGCCTAGAACTTGAGCATGACTTCCATCACCAAAGGTCACATAGTCACCAACCTTTTCTTTGAGTGTCTTAAACAGTGACTTATCCCCTGTCATATGGCGAGAACACCCACTGTCAAGATACGACAAACACGCATTAAACACCTTCAATGAGGTATGCACAAATAGGTTCACATGTGACAGACATTCTTGACCTTCAAACACAAACTCATCATCAGTTTTCATGCTTCTTTCAGATTGATTTTTCATTTTCAGATTCTCAATCATCTCACACAACATTCTATTCTTTCTTTTATATTTCTTAATCAATGATTTAGATTCAGATATGCTACTGTGTAAGACATGATTCTGATTTTCAAGATATTCCAGCATGTGAACAAATACTCTAGCATGTTTCTTAGTTTTTAACAACTCTACAAGATCATCAGTAAGACACCTTTCAGACATATGCATAGAGTCATTTTCACAAACACTTAAGCTACAATTCAACATGGTATATTCCAAAACAACAATCACAACACAGGGGTCTAGGATCACATTTAGGTAATAAAACCACAACAAGTGTACCCGCTCTTATACCAATTGAAAGTTCAAAAACGTGTACAAAACAACTTTGAACGTTTAGACCCCCAAATTACAACTTAACCAATACAAGCAATATGTCAAACAACTAGTGTGCGGAAACTTAACACATGCTATAATACGAAATTGGTTAAAGACTATCTAAGCCATAACAAAATAAAATCACAGCAGATAATAAAAAGGCAAAGAGAGGAAGGAAGATGCAAACACAAAGACAACACGCGATGTGTTATCGAAGAGGAAACCGAAGTCCTCGGCGAAAAACCTCTCCGCCGCCCTCCAAGCGGTAATCAATCCACTAGAAAATACAATTGGGATACAAGGACAGCAATAGACCCTCCAAGCCTAATCTACCCAGTGCACCTAAGCCCTCCAAGCTTCTTGCTCCAACGAGGTTGCGCCGAACCTTTTTCTTTTCTAGCTTCCCGGATTCCGCTACTAGACCGTAGCATCAACCAATGAAGATTGGTTCCTTCCTAACTGCTTCCCAGAAATCCAAACAACTGTCTCAGTCTCACAGTGATGATGATGGTGAGAACCAGGTTTGGTATAATGCCTCTCAAGGATTTGACAATGGAGAGGAAGAGAGTTGAGGAATTTGAAGAGACTCTAAGGTATAGATTGTGGGTGAAACAATCTTGTTTTTCTTTAGGGTTTCTCTCTCAAAATTCTCTCTGGAAGCCCTCTTTCAATCGTGGGTAAAAGGGGTATTTATACTGGAGTGGGAGAGCAATGTGAAACGTCAGGTTTTACAAAACAGGGGTGGCTCGCGGCTTGACCTCGCGGCTTAACTAAGTCGCGAGATCCAGTCGCGAGTTAACCGTATGGCCAGTTGTCCTGTTTTGTCCTGTAGTGCTCCAACTAGCATGACTGTTCATCTTCCAGCATGCTTGGCACGTGTGCTGCTTCTGGCGGCTTGCAGCCGTAAGTCACCCGCGAGTCCCAGCCGCGAGTCTCTGTTTTCTTGCACACTCTTGAGCAATCTTCACTCTATCTCACTCACTACCCTTACAACAAACCCACCTAAATACAGGGTTACTAAATGCTGAATTACAAGCAAATTTGGCACGAAATAAAGCCAATTAGATGGTTGAATAAATTCAACCTTACAATCATGGTTTACCAACATTACAAAATGAAATTCTAATACATTAGTTCCTAATTCTTTAGAACCTAACATATAGAAAATCAAAACATACACACTATTGGGAATGTAAGAAAATCAAGGTGATGTGGGTAGTATGTGACTAGTTATTAAACCCTTACCAGACGTTAACTTAGTCTAAGAGTTAGGTCATTAGGTCAATGGTTCAACAAATAGGCCATCGGTCAAACCACATGATTAAATAAAAATATAAATAAATATAAAATTTTGTTTAAAATTTCATAAAATAAATATGTAAATTGAAAAAAAAAAGTAGGCATGTTTAAATTACTAATTAAAATCAATTATTATATATAAAAGGATATACCTCGTGCAAAAGAGTATGAGGTTCTACCATATAGTGCACTTTTTAAAGAGAATCGAAGTACTCTTAAGCCAAGATAAAAACAAAAAAATATAGACTTTCTGTTTCTTTGGTTCAATGTTTCAAGACTTTTCCAATTAGAGAATAAGGATTCCTTGTAAGACTCTTTATTTTCATTGGTTTAATGTTTCAAGATAAATCTCTTACACATCTACTCCTTTCTATATAGCCCATAACCCTTCTTGCCATCTCATCTCAAATACATCTCGACCAAGAATGATTTTATTTATCTTCAACATTTCAATGATACCTACCTAGCTCCAACTTTGTCATCCCATTAAGTTTTAAGAAAAAAAAATGGAACTCAATGTTAAATATATTGAATTCAACTGCAACTTAAACCCATAAACAAAAGAATATGTTCTCACTCTCCTTCTCCTTCACTCTCCTTTCTCCCTCTAGCTAATCTCCTTCACTCTCCACACTGTGGAATTCAGATCCATCTCTCTCTACCTCTCCTCTCACAAGAAACACAAATCCCCCTTACTCTTGCTTAGTTCATAGCTATCCCCCTACCAGAAAATCCCCAAATCTGATCCATTTGAGATCTCACATCTATCTTCTCCTCTCTCCATTTTGAGTAAATTGAAGCTGATTTGCCAAACTCATAAAGTATGGTTTTTATCCTAAGTTACTGTATTTTCTATTAGGACAAATGTGAATTATGTTAGGAACATATGTCAATATTTTATGTAATTGGCTAATCTTTTGACAAAATGCACTTTACTTATAATTGGGTAGATCTAGGATGTGTTTAATACTTCAAGGAACAAAGTTTCAAGTTCAAGTGTTCAAGCCATGCAAATCTGTCCAAAAAACAAGTGAAAAAGTGTTGGATTTTAAAGTTCGACAGCTAGTATCTACCGAGATTTAAAAGCAGCTGAAGCTCGATGCTTGATAGCTAGCTCGATAGATAAGCTATCTATCGAGATTTATGAAAACAGTTCAATCCCGTTTTGCATCCAATCCGTGGGTACATGTTTAGGATTTCTTTTCTCACAACCCTAAACATATATAAGGATTATTTTAAGGGTCGTCAAAGGTTGCGTGAGTGTGAAGCAAAGTTGTGTTTATTCAAATTGTGACTGTAGATAGAATTTGCCCTAGTTCATCTTTCTCTTGAAGAAGCTGCTGTGTTTGTACACCGTAGGATTTTGTGACCAATGAGCTTCTTGATCTTCATCGTGTGATGAATTGAAAAACTTTGCAACCAACATCTTTCTCAAGTTGGTGAGTAAGCCACGTACTTGGATCCGCGCATCGAATTGGTTAGTCACGTACTGGGAGCCGTGCATTAAAAGGAAATATTGTCACTATAGAACAAGTCCAATTGGGAATTGGGTATTGGGATAAGGGTTCAACTGTAGGTTGGTATAAGGTACTGGGATTCCTTTACTTGTAACCGTTTGTTTTGATAATAATAGATTCTCGGGAGTGGTGACCTTAAAATCACCTAGTGGGGTTTTTGCCGTATAGGTTTTCTCCATTTGTAAATAAATTACCGTGTCAATTTAATTTTCACTGCATTTAGATTAACTGGTGATTTGTTTGTGCTACCATGCTTATTGCATGTTAATTGAATTAATTAATTAACTTGGCTAATTAATTTGTTAATTCACCACAAAAGGTCAATACATTCTGGGCCTATCAAGTGGTATTAGAGCAGGCACACTCTGATTAGATTTTAATCTTTGCTGTGTGATCCATTGACTCTGATTTGTCATGGATAGAGGATAGTCTCTTATTATACCTCCTTTATTTGATAGCACTAACTATGCATACTAGAAAGTACACATGAGAGCTTTCTTGCCGTCATTAGATGAAAAGATGTAGCAAGTTGTGGAGATAGGTTAGAGCAAGCCTACGAAAGCACCGGTCGATTGGGATGATGCTAAGATCAAGGTGGCGAACTTCAATAGTAGGGCATTGAATGCTTTATTTAGTACAGTCACGAATGAAGAGTTTAAGAAGATATCCTCTACTGAAACTGCTATGGAAGCATGGACCATTATCCAGACAACCTATGAAGGAACCAAGGCTGTCAAGGATTCAAAGCTTCAGCTTACTACAAGCTTTGAAGAGATTAAGATGGAGAAGGATGAGTCATTCGATGAGTTCTATACCAAACTCAAGGACATCATGAACTTAGCCTTTAATCTTAGGGAAACCATTCCTAAACCCAAGATTGTGAGAAAGGTGCTCAGATCTCTACCCGAGAGATTTCATGCCAAGCTCACTGCGATTAAGAAATCAAAGGATATTGAAAAAATTCCTTTGACAAAGTTGGTTGGAAATCTGCAAACCTATGAGTTAGGTTTGACAAGGATCGAGAAATCAAGCAATAGCAAAAGCATGGCATTGAAGGCAAAGAGTAGTGACATTGATGAGTCTTCAAACGATAAAGATTCTAAGATAAAATACTATATCACGAGGCAGTTCAAGAAGTTTATGAAGAATTTCAACGCGAAAGGATTTAACAAGGACCGAAAGCAATCCAGTCCTTCGTAGTTCAAGAGCCAAGACAGAGGGAAGAAGGATGCAAGGGGTGTCCAAGCAGACCCAGAACCCGACCAACCCGCCCAACTCGGCCAACCCAATCCAAAAACCGACTGACCCGATGCTAGTGACGGTCGGCAGCAGGTCTTCACCCATAAAACTCGAGACTAGTGAGTCGGTTGATAGGTTTGAGCATGAAAAACCGATTTTCAACCGACCTGATCGGGAAACACATCAGAAAATGGTTACCATCTGTTCTCTGTCGATTTTACACAAAGATCTCGCCAGATCTCTTTGAGATCTGAATTGATCTTGTTGAGATCTGCCGAGATCTCTTCAAGATCTGGCCTAATCTCATTGAGATTCGTCAAGATCTCTTTGAGATTCAGTCAGATCCAGCAAAAAATAGAGATTTCAGCGAAATCCAGCAACGATTTCTGTAAAATCCGAAACTAACCGATACCCGACCAACGAACCGCTGACATCCGACCACCCGAACCAATGCCGTCAGTGGTTCGGTGGCGGGTCCAAGTTTAGGAAACCCGATCTGGTCGGGTCAGTTTCGAGTTGGGTACAAACCCGACCCGAACCGACCCGTAGACAGGCCTAGATGCTAGGGATGGCGGTCAGTACACTGTTCCCTTAGGACCAAAATGTTTTGGGTGTCAAGGCTTCGGAAACATGAAACAAGAGTGCCTACATATCTCAAGACCATTGGGAAAAGTAAGGTACTTGCTACTACCTTGAACGACACCAAGCCTGAAGATGATTTTGACAGTGAGGATGATGGAATCCTAAATTCCTTCACTACCACTGTAAATCCTACTGAAGATGTGGATGAAGAGGAGGAATTGGTGGAGTCTAAGCTTGAAAAGATGGATGAACAAGATGACATCCATATAGCCTATGCAAAGTTATACAAGGTCTCAGAAAAGCATGAGAAGTTATATAGGTTGGCCAGCCACCAAGAAACTTAGAGAAGTGGAGCTTGAACGAGAAGAAATCTTCACAAAGTTTGATGAAGTAAATCAGACCATTGAAGCACTGAGATTTGAGAATAATTTCTTGGCTGAGAAGACCAAGAAACTTGAGGCAGAACAGTTCTAAGTCAGAGCCCAATTGGAAAGAACTTCAAGTGCAAAGCTCGATGAGATGCTCAGACTATAGAAATTTGCTTCCGATCTAACCGATTTAGGCTATGATTTCTTTTCTCCTAGTATTGCTACTTCTAGTTCTACTGTTTTTGTTCCTCTTGCTAATAATGTTAAAACTGAGAACAATAATGTTAAAAATGAATTAGCTAATGAGAACATAGACAAAGGAATTTGCTTTATTTTGTTTTTAATATAAAATAATTTTTTTTTTTGAAAAATCAGAAAAATACAAAAACAATGTGTGTTTGTGTACATTGGTACTTGTGTAGGATGGCCATTGAAACAAATTTTTCTAAACTTTGTATCATTTGTAACTTAGATGAGCATCTCTATGCACAACTAAGTAGGTGAGCTTTGTGGCTCGTGTTTGTGATGAGTAAGGTTAAGTAATCTCTTGTGCTTAACACTCGTATCACTCTTTTTGATGGGAAGGGCTAGAAAATCCTAAGAGAAATGCATAAATAACCATCTCACCACTGTTGCCCACCAATCATGAAATGACATTTGTATGCTTTGGCATAGCAAAAGTGAAATGTCAAATGCTTAACATCATTGGTTTGCTTAAAAGAAAAATATGCAAAGAACAACAAAAAGTAAAAAGAATCAAAATGCTTTATATATGGTTGCAAGCGTGTATTCTAGAAGTTATGGGAGTTATAAGATGTACCTCAAAGGTGATAGTCCCCATCAAACAGTTATGATTGTGTGTGAGTTAAAGTGATTTTCTCATATCTTAAATCGTTATAACATGTAGACACGTATGCAATCTTGCAATGCTTTTCACACACAACACGTAATATTCGTTGCTACTTTTGATATATGTGCAGGTACAATGTAATTTGGGCATCACAAGGATTACATGTATTAATGTATACTCACTAAACTGTCTTAACTTGTTTTTAAAATATAAAATTAGTTAGACTTGTTTAATGTGTGTGTGTGTGTGTGTGTGTGTGTGTGTGTGTGTTTTGGATCTTTGTGCTTAACATTTTTTTTTTTTTTTTTGGTTGAGAGATGATTTTGAGAGTTCAAAATTTTGTTTGGATCTTTGGTTGTGTAGCATGCTTGATTGCATTCATATTTGTGTTTTTCTCTTTTTCAAAAACTGTTTTAAGCAATCTCCATAGTTTCTCGATATCTCTCGACATTTATGCTATCTATTGAGACCCTTCAGCTGCCTTTTATTGCATTTTCAATAGTTACTTCAATCCATCGAGAAACCTTCTGGATGCTTGATAGCTTCTTGATAGCTACCTCGATCCATCGAGCCCCTCTTGCTATGGATACCTCTCGACAAATCTTTGTTAGCTATCTCGTTAGCTATTTCTTGCTCTTTAATTCTCCATAGCTCTCGATCCATCAAGAATTATGAACTTCTATTTAAAGGGTTAGCATGATTTTAGCTTCACTTTTCTTGATCTCTCTCGATCCTTTCTGTCTCTTCACCTCCTAAAACCTCTCTCTCTCACTCCAAACCTCCAACCCAAGTGTTCTTTGGTCTTTATGTGCATTTTCTGCTTCTAGTATGTCTCTTTTCCACTCATTCATCATGCATTTGGGGTTTTCAAAATTGTTGGGTTTTTCAAAAAAAATTTGGGTTGCTTTTTGTGAAAATGTTTTTAAATCATCATGCATTGCATCTCATTTGCATTATAACAATGATCAATGCATTTTAGATGTGTGTTTAATTTGTTGCAATGATTGTGTGCTGTTAGGTTTGGATTGGGCTAAGCCCATTACGTTTTTAAGTTTGCATGTCACATGTTCATGCATTTTCATGCATACGTACCTTCAATTCTTTATATTCTTGTATATTGCGTTATTGGTGCTTTTCTGATTGTTTCTCTCTCTCCCTCTCTCTCCCTTTCTTGCGTTAGTCTGCACTATGGCACCCAAACGCAAATCCATTCCATCCCAGAACCCTCTTCATTCTGGGGCATCTACTTCTTCTTCTGACCCTACTCCTTCTCACGTACGATTCTGTGATGATAAAGCCCGAAAGGACTTTTTGGAGAACTTTTCTAGACGAGGCATTCATTTGGAACGCCAAGTCATCCTATCGAATTTTTTCGATATTGGCCTTCCCACTATCATCTACAGTCGGGGCTGGGAGTCACTGTGTGGCGCCCTGGTCACTTGTCCCTCCGTGATCATACAAGAGTTTTACTCCAATATGCACATATTTGATACTTTTGTACCTCATTTCTTCTTTCGCGTTCAAGGTACGCGCATCGTAGTTACTTCAGAGATTGTCTCCGAGGTACTACACGTTCCTAGGGTTGTGCATCCTGACTACCTTGGTTGCGATCGTCTGAGGACTGCGTCCAAAGATGAACTCTCGTCTCTCTTCTATGAGACACCTTCTTCTTGGGGTGATAGTCAAAACAGCCATCACTCAGCCTTTGCAAAAGGTCCAAGGTTCCTGAACATGGTGATGACATTCATTCTTCATCCTTTATCTCACTATAACACAATTACAGAGCCTCTTGCTCGATTTTTTCTATCCATCTTAGAGGATATCTTTATCGACTTCCTTTCTCACTTCATTCTATCCCTTATAAATGTCTATAGGGATACAGCGACCCATGATAAGCTCATTTTTCCTTCGGCTATCACGCAGCTTCTTTGCCACTTTTCTGTCTCCTTTCCCGTGTCTCCTTATTTTTCGGTTATGTGTGCCAAAGATGCTGTTACCGTCAAACGGAGCAAGGCACAGCTCAAACCGAGGCGACCCCAGACAGAGACAACGACTCCTCCAGCTTCTATTACTCCATCCACCTCCGCTCCTTTGTCTTCTGTGGATAGAGTAACTGAAAGTTCAAAAACGTGTACAAAACACCTTTGAAAGTTTAGACCCCCAAAAACAACTTAACCAACTCAAGCAATATTTCAAACAACTAGTGTGCGGAAACTTAACACATGCTATAATATGAAATTGGTTAAACAACTATCTAAGCCATAACAAAATAAAACCACAGCAGATAAAATAAAGGCAAAGATAGAGAGGAAGGAAGATGCAAACACAGAGACAACACGCGATGTGTTATCGAAGAGGAAACCGAAGTCCTCGGCGAAAAACCTCTCCGCCGCCCTCCAAGCGGTAATCAATCCACTAGAAAATACAATTGGGATACAAGGACAGCAATAGACCCTCCAAGCCTAATCTACCCAGTGCACCTAAGCCCTCCAAGCTTCTTGCTCCAACGAGGTTGCGCCGAACCTTTTTCTTTTCTAGCTTCCTGGATTCCGCTACTAGACCGTAGCATCAACCAATGAAGATTGGCTCCTTCCTAACTGCTTCCCAGAACTCCAAACGACTGTCTCACAGAGATGATGATGGTGAGAACCAGGTTTGGTATAATGCCTCTCAAGGATTTGACAATGGAGAGGAAGAGAGTAAGGGAATTTGAAGAGACTCTATGGTTTAGATTGTGGGTGAAGCAATCTGGTTTTTCTTTAGGGTTTCTCTCTCAAAATTCTCTCTGGAAGCTCTCTTTCAATCGTGGGTTAAAGGGGTATTTATACTGGAGTCGGAGAGGAATGTGAAACGTCAGGTTTTGGCAAAACAGGGGTGGCTCGCGGCTTGACCTCGCGGCTTGACCAAGTCGCGAGATCCAGTCGCGAGTTAATCGTATGGCCAGTTGTCCTGTTTTGTCCTGTAGTGCTCCAACTAGCATGACTGTTCATCTTCCAGCATGCTTGGCACGTGTGCAGCTTCTGGCGGCTTGCAGCCGCGAGTCCACCCGCGAGTCCCAGCCGCGAGTTTCTGTTTTCTTGCACACTCTTGAGCAAACTTCACTCTATCTCACTCACTACCCTTACAACAAACCCACCTAAATACAGGGTTACTAAATGCTGAATTACAAGCAAATTTGGCACGGAATAAAGCCAATTAGATGGTTGAATAAATTCAACCTTACAATCTCCCCCTTTGGCTATTCCGTGACAAAACCCTAAAACAGACTCTAGACTTAACAAGTGAGTTGGGAACAGTTGACCAAAACTCACTCACACCTAACTCTAGAAGCTGTGAAGCACTTGAATCATATGAACATAATACTCCTGAAACACAACAATACACCATGATCATTGTAAGCAGAAAATTATAAATGCATATGAAACAGGCAATATGTGATCAAGCAAAGATGGAGTTAAGAAACAAACCATGGCTTGATCAACCAAGTGAACACCACAAGGTAGTGATCACAGTGCTCATTCACACTTGGAATGAACACAAGGACATACAAGTTAACAAGCACAAGGCAAGACACTTGTATGCTCAACACTCAACCAATGCATAACACACAAGGCATATGCATCTAGGAACAATCCTACAAGGGCACAAGAGTGACAGTACATAAACCAAAATGCAGAACATTTAGATTAAAGTACTGATTTCAACATAGCATAAAGGCTGCACTAAGCAAGGTACATACCATAAAGCCTACAAACTATGCATAAAACATTAACCCTAAAAGCTTACAAAAGCACATGGGTACAAACCAAAAACATCCTGAATAACAGTTTACAGAACACAATATATCAACTTAAAGAAAACAAATGAAATTGAAAAAGAAAGTAAAGACACTCCCCCTTAAGTAATATTCTCCCCCTTTGATAATGCCCATCACTCCCCCTTTTTGTCATGGAATAGGCTAGTCATCCTCTTCCAGCTTTCTCTGAATTTGATCCAATTGAGCTTGAAGAGAAGTAAGCTTCATATCCCATCGAGTGCTGTGATGGTGTAGAGAAGCTGTGAGTCCAGACACTTTTGTGTTCAACTCGTGGACAGAGGAAACAATGCGACCAAGTTTCTCATCTAGGGAGAGAGTGCTAAACTGAGAGTCATTGTGAGATGCAGACGATTCTGGTTTGGCTCTCTTCCGACTATGTCCAACGCTTGCATTGAATGTACGCATGTTGATTGGACTTGGTTTGGGGAGAGGAGTTTCATCAGCCGTTGGATAAATTCCCTTGAGCTTCAAGATCCGTGAAATAAGACTGCAGAAAGGAACACATATCCGAGACTCATTTCGAAGAACCGTTTTGCGCAGAACATGAAAGATATGAGCACAGATGTCTATTTCCTCATCAGAGATTAGATCATGAAGAAACAAAGCACGTCCGAGGTTCATATACCCAGTGCTTGATAAAGGGTACAAATTGTGAAACATCACAATTGTAAGCACTCTCAGCTTTGGAGAAAGGGAGGAAACACTGATGGATTTGCCATTGGGTGAGAACTCCAAGTCTTGACCAAGACTTTCTTTGAGAAGCTCCTCATCAGGACAGAGATCATCATAGACCGGTGAATGTCGGAAAATGGGTCTGTTGATGTGAAGAATTTCTGCCAGATATGTGGGAGAGACAGAAAAGCTCTTGTTCCGAACCCAGCACTTAAGTTCATCTCCTTCCACAATTGTGTTAGCATAAAATTCTTTTACTAACTCTTCATACACTTCATCCGGATCAGATAGCAGGTAATTCCAATCCTTGTGAGCAAACCATTTCGGAATGTCAGTGTCATGAAGTGAGGACTGATCCAAGGCTCTTTCTAGTAATGGTGTGGCATGTAGAAAGAAATTTTCATAAGATTGATAGGCTGCATAAGATCTGAACTTGTTGGGATCGAATCTCCTTGAGGAAGAGCGAGTCCCCTTTGGCTGAGGTGGATAATCATCAACATCAATTACAGGTTCCTTCCCTTTGGAACTACCTCCTTTCACAACAGCTTTCTTGAAAGGTGACATGACTAGGCTGCATTATGAACAAAGGAAATGACAGAACACAATCCAACAAACTAAATTAGCAGTGGGTTAGTGGAATTTTAGGGACAATGAAGAAACCCTAAAAGCTGGATGAGAATGGTCAGACAATAGCAATGAGGGACACCAAAGGCCTAAATTTGAACTACACAGTATAGGGAGACCAAATACAACCACATAATCAGCTGAAAAAAAAGGACCAAATTCAACAACACATCAACAAGATACCACACAGGATCATAGAGAAACATGATATCAACAGCAGATCAGACAAAAATAGCTAATCCTAGCTAAGCACATGATGAAGAGCACAACCACCAACATAAACTAGCTCAAACACAGAAACACAAGCATCCAAGCGAAGCGAGAACAAAGAATAATAGTTGAGCTAAAACCCATCACAAAATCACAATCAAATGTGAATGAACCAGAGGGAAAACCATAACAACAAGTAAAATATAGTGCAGGACAGAAAACCATACCTGTTAGTCGATGATTTTGAGCTGAAATGAGACAAGTATGGGAGATCGAAAATGGAGGCACGGTGACACAGTGTAAGAGCAGATGAGAAAGACAATGAACAGTCACAAAAAGATCGAGGGAAAAATAAAAAGTTTAAAAACTGCCCCTGTTTATCCAAAACACGCGATTTTCGCGACTGGAACGAGTCGCCAAAAAATCGCCAGATCAAGCCGCCAAAACACTGAAGGACAAAAAGTTGAAAAATTTTTCTAAGTGTTTTTCACGACTGGAAGGTCTACCCGCGAGTGAGTCGCGAGCTGAGCCTCGAAAATCTCTGAGTGAACCTCGCGATTGGACCTTCCACTCGCGAACAAGTCGCCAGAAATGACCAGCGAAGATGCGATTGAGTCTCGCGACTTGACATACCCGCGACTGAGCCGCCAAAACAGGGCAAAACTGGATTTTTGAAATTTTCAGAATTTTCAAATAAAATACTTTCCAAAAACACCTAAAACACTCAAAAATCTTTTTGTGCTTGAATTAACAAAGATTGAGCATGTGAAAACACATTTCATCAAGTACAATCACACAAATGAATATGACATTTATTGAACAAAAACTTGTGTGTTGTGTGTGGATATCAACAATGAGATAGTCCTTAGTCTAATGTGAAGCTTCAATGATCAATTCAACCAAGGCATACACAAATAGCACTAGATCATGTGACCCATCTCAATTATAGAAATATGTATATATGACCTCCCACACAATTTGATAATCATAACTTGGAGCTTTTCATTTGACTCCACTTTCAATCATAACATTTGATCTTTTTGATCTTTTGAGGCAAACATCTCTCATTGTGAGAGAGATATATAACATTTCTCTTTGAAGAACAGACCTTTGGCCTTTTTGAATGAACATTCACTTTTAATATAAGGTCGCTTACCCTTTTTCCTAGTCAAATACTAGAATGTGCAACAGGCTTTTGCAGCTCAATATCTCTTTTCATTTGGAGATTTACATTTGGTGAGCTCTTTTTAGCAAAACAAAAATAAAAAGTGGGAAGATATATAGACACAAGTCTATGCATGTCTCAAGATCAACATAACCATTCACTAATCATTCATGACAAGTTTGAAGATCTATTTACAACAATCACATAGATTTCAAGATTTTTCCCACAGTGATATGAGTGCATGAAAACAAGCAATGCTCTAAAATGCACAAAGCCATTAGCACAAAGGTACAAGGCAAAACAAGTTTTGAGACAAAACTCAACAAAGTCAATCAAGCTTTTTGATTTTCTAATTTTTATGTGATTTTTGGATTTTTGACACAAGAAACAAAAATGATTGAACAAACATAAAAAGAAACAACAGTATTCACAAATGGACAGACAAACAAGAAACATGTTGCACAAAAAGGCTAATAAAAAAGGTGCGTGCCCCAACACAGACAGATATATCATATTATAAATATGTGAAGCACACAACACACAAGAGAGTCAAGGAATTGTACCAACACCAATGGTCTTACGGAGTGATTCAAACCGTGGACCATCGAGAGGCTTGGTGAAGATATCCGCCTTTTGATTGTCGGTGTGTATGAACTCAAGACACACAACTCTTTCCTCTACCAAATCCCGAATGAAATGGTAACGTATCTCTATGTGTTTGGATTTTGAATGCTGAACAGGATTCTTGGAAAGATTGATGGCACTGGTGTTGTCACAGAAGAAACACATCGTTTCTTGAGGAATTCCATAGTCATGAAGTAATTTCTTCATCCAAAGAAGCTGAGTGCAGCAACTTCCAGCAGCGATGTATTCTGCTTCTGCAGTAGATAGAGACACTGAATTCTGCTTCTTGCTCATCCACGAAACAAGATTGTTACCAAGATAAAAACAGCCGCCTGAAGTGCTTTTCCGATCGTCTACACTGCCAGCCCAGTCAGCATCTGAATACCCAGCAAGACAAGCATTTGAGTCTTTTGAATACCACAGACCATAGTTTGCAATACCATTCACATATCGAATGATTCGCTTAGCAGCAGTCAGATGAGATTCCTTCGGATTAGCTTGGTACCTGGCACAAACGCCCACACTGAAAGCAATGTCCGGTCTACTGGCTGTAAGGTAGAGCAAACTTCCTATGATGCTCCTATACAATGTAGGACTTACTTCAACTCCCGACGAATCCACATTCAGTTTAGTGGAAGAGCTCATGGGAGTGGAGGCATGTCTTTTGGAGTCTAGGCCAAACTTCTTGACAATGTTTCTGGCATACTTCTCTTGAGATACAAATATACCCTCCTTCTGTTGTTTGACTTGAAGACCCAAGAAGAATGTGAGTTCCCCCACCATGCTCATCTCAAACTCCTTCTTCATCTCCTCAGAAAATTCAGTAGCACGATCTTCGATAGTTGCCCCAAACACTATGTCATCAACAAAGACTTGTGCCACAAGGAGATAATCTTCATCATTTTTGACAAACAGAGTTCGATCGGCGTACCCTCTCTTGAAACCTCTATCTAGAAGATAATGTGTAAGACGATCGTACCAGGCTCTAGGCGCTTGTTTTAAACCATAAAGTGCTTTCTTCAATCTTAATACATGATCTGGAAAATGAGGATCCTCAAATCCTTTTGGTTGCTCAACAAAAACTTCTTCATTTAGATATCCATTCAGAAAAGCGCACTTAACATCCATTTGATAAAGTTTGAAATTCAAAGTGCACGCAATGGACATGAGGATTCGAATGGATTCGAGTCTTGCCACCGGAGCAAATGATTCATCAAAATCCACCCCTTCTACTTGTGTGTATCCTTGAGCCACTAACCGAGACTTGTTTCGAATTATCTCTCCATCTTCATCAGTCTTGTTTTTAAATATCCACTTTGTGCCTATAACATGAACGTTCTCAGGCCGTGGAGCAAGTTCCCACACATCATTCCTCACAAACTGATTCAGCTCTTCATGCATTGACTCAACCCAATTCTCATCTTGAAGAGCCTTTTCAACCCTTTTTGGTTCAAACTGTGCAAGATAACAGTGATATGTTACATGATTGGCTAGCAGAATATTTCCTTTCTTGAGGCGAAGACCGTCATCAAGTGATCCTATGATATTACTTTCCGGATGATTCTTGATAACTCTTGAAGATGGCCTTTTTGAAGTGGAAACTTCATCACCACGAGAGATAGGAGGATGAACTTCTAGAGGAGTAAGAGGACTTGAAGTTCTAGACATCGATCTCGTTTCCATTCTTGGGTTGATGGGAGTCGATTCTACTTCTGGTATAGGTTCTTCACCTTCTATATCCAAAGCTTCTACCTCAACATCAGGCTCTTCGGTGCTCGGACCTTCTACATCATCAATCATTTCCACCTTAGGTAAGGCATCATCAATCTTGACATTTATGGATTCCATCACAGCCTTTGTTCTCTTGTTAAACACTCTATACGCTCGACTTGTAGTAGAGTAGCCAAGAAAAATACCCTCATCACTTCTTGCATCAAACTTCCCAAGATTCTCTCGATCATTTAAGATATAACATTTACTTCCAAATACCCGGAAATACTTCACTTTAGGCTTCTTCCCATTCCATATCTCATATGCAGTCTTCTTTGTACCAACTCGAAAGAAAATCCTATTGCCAATGTGACACGAGGTGTTGACAGCTTCTCCCTAAAATTTTTGAGGTATTTGCTTGTTAAGCAACATGACTCTAGCCATCTCCTGAATCACACGATTTTTTCTCTCTACCACTCCATTTTGTTGTGGAGTTTTGGGAGCTGAAAACTCTCTTTTAATACCATTCTTCTCACAGAAGGACTCGAATCTTGCATTCTCAAATTCTCTCCCATGATCACTTCTAACTTTGGCTATCGGAATCCCCTTTTCATTTTGTAGTTTCTTGCACAGAATCTCCAACCTCTCACAAGCTTCTGATTTTTCTCTAAGGAATTCAACCCAAGTGTATCTTGAGTAGTCGTCCACAATGACCATAATGTATCTTTTTCCCCCTAGGCTTTCAGTTCTGGTGGGCCCCATCAGATCAACATGAAGTAACTCCAAACACTGAGAGGTGGCTATCACATTCACCTTGTGATGACTTGCCTTAGTTTGCTTCCCCATTTGACATGCACCACAAACGGTCTTCTTCACTTTTCCAAACTTAGGAAGTCCTTCGACTGCTTCAAGTTTGGAGACTTTTGCTACTTGTTTGAAGTTGGCATGCCCAAATCTGTGATGCCACAGCTCCAACATATCCACACGAGCACTTCTACACGATATTGGTGCCGTGGGAACTATTCCATAACAATTATCTGTAGTCCGATTTCCTTCCAAAACCTGAATCCCCTCTTCATTGATGATCAAACATCCTTTCTTAGAGAATTGTACCAGGAAATCGTCATCACAAATTTGAGTGATGCTCAGCAAATTCGCCTTCAGCCCTTTTATGAACAGCACATCTTTCAACAGAGGCAAACCGGGTATCTCAATGGTTCCTTTGCCTAGGACTTGAGCATGGCTTCCATCACCAAAGGTCACATAGTCACCCACCTTTTCTTTGAGTGACTTAAACAGTGACTTATCCCCTGTCATATGGCGAGAACACCCACTGTCAAGATACCACAAACATGCATTAAACACCTTTAATGAGGTATGCACAAATAGGTTCACATGTGACAGACATTCTTGACCTTCAAACACAAACTCATCATCAGGTTTCATGCTTCTTTTAGATTGATTTTTCATTTTCAGATTCTCAATCATCTCACACAACATTCTATTCTTTCTTTTATATTTCTTAATCAATGATTTAGATTCAGATATGCTACTGTGTAAGACAAGATTCTGATTTTCAAGATCTTCCAGCATGTGAACAAAAACTCTAGCATGTTTCTTAGTTTTTAATAACTCTACAAGATCATCAGTAAGACACCTTTCAGACATATGCATAGAGTCATTTTCACAAACACTTAAGCTACAATTCAGCATGGTATAAACCAAAACAACAACCACAACTCAGGGGTCTAGGATCACACTTAGGAAATAAAACCACAACAAGTGTACCCGCTCTGATACCAATTGAAAGTTCAAAAACGTGTACAAAACACCTTTGAACGTTTAGACCCCCAAAAACAACTTAACCAACTCAAGCAATATGTTAAACAACTAGTGTGCGGAAACTTAACACATGCTATAATATGAAATTGGTTAAACAACTATCTAAGCCATAACAAAATAAAACCACAACAGATAAAATAAAGGCAAAGATAGAGAGGAAGGAAGATGCAAACACAGAGACAACACGCGATGTGTTATCGAAGAGGAAACCGAAGTCCTCGGCGAAAAACCTCTCCGCCGCCCTCCAAGCGGTAATCAATCCACTAGAAAATACAGTTGGGATACAAGGACAGCAATAGACCCTCCAAGCCTAATCTACCCAGTGCACCTAAGCCCTCCAAGCTTCTTGCTCCAACGAGGTTGCGCCGAACCTTTTTCTTTTCTAGCTTCCCGGATTCCGCTACTAGACCGTAGCATCAACCAATGAAGATTGGCTCCTTCCTAACTGCTTCCCAGAACTCCAAACGACTGTCTCACAGAGATGATGATGGTGAGAACCAGGTTTGGTATAATGCCTCTCAAGGATTTGACAATGGAGAGGAAGAGAGTAAGGGAATTTGAAGAGACTCTATGGTTTAGATTGTGGGTGAAGCAATCTGGTTTTTCTTTAGGGTTTCTCTCTTAAAATTCTCTCTGGAAGCTTTCTTTCAATCGTGGGTTAAAGGGGTATTTATACTGGAGTCGGAGAGGAATGTGAAACGTCAGGTTTTGGCAAAACAGGGGTGGCTCGCGGCTTGACCTCGCGGCTTGACCAAGTCGCGAGATCCAGTCGCGAGTTAACCGTATGGCCAGTTGTCTTGTTTTGTCCTGTAGTGCTCCAGTTAGCATGACTGTTCATCTTCCAGCATGCTTGGCACGTGTGCAGCTTCTGGTGGCTTGCAGCCGCGAGTCCACCCGCGAGTCTCTGTTTTCTTGCACACTCTTGAGCAAACTTCACTCTATCTCACTCACTACCCTTACAACAAACCCACCTAAATACAGGGTTACTAAATGCTGAATTACAAGCAAATTTGGCACGGAATAAAGCCAATTAGTTGGTTGAATAAATTCAACCTTACAGTAACACTTGAGGCCATCATGGCACAGCTTGTGCGCATCGATGTTCGCCTTGACACTCTCAATGATGAGTTGTGTCAGGTGAACACCCGTGTTGGTCGTATCGCACGATGACAAGCCATCATGGGTGGTTTCACTGTTGCTTCTTCTCCATCTCCATCGACTTTCGAGGATGAGAGTGATGATGGCTTTGGCAGTAATGGTGCTAATAAGGACAATGGTGCTAGCTCGCCTACTGATGATGAGATGTCTACTTGATGTACTTACCCTTTGTTACTCATGACAAAAAAGGGGAGTAGTTTTGATATAAGAGTAGTCATATGCACAGGGGGAGGGTTAGTATATAGGAGATTTTTGTGATAAGGGGAGTGTATATGAGGGATGTAGTGAGGATTTTTTTGTATCTTTTCTTTTCTTTCTATTTTAGATACATTATCTTTTGTACATCGGTCTTATGACCACTTTGGTGATAGCAAACATTGTACTTATCTTTGATATATATTTGATGATGTTGTTATCACATTTCACCTATCTCTCTATGTGTTATTTCTTTTCTCTCTTTATACATATGTTTCTTACATACTGTATGCAATCTATTATTTTTGTTTCACACTAAGATGCTGCGATGAGTTTTGTTTAAAGTGTTTCAAAAGTACAGGTTGTCAAAGTCTTCTTGCCATAAACTCTCTTCTTGCAAAATTCTTCAAGAGTTTGTGTTATGATAGATTTTATTATATTTAACAAGTGAGTATGAATTGAGTGATTTATGACTTCTCTCATATGTTCATTTTTTTGTTGTGGTTTTGTCACGGATTGCCAAAGGGGGAGATTATTAGGACATATGTGAATTATATTAGGAACATGTGTCAATATTTTATGTAATTGGGTAATCCTTTGACAAAACGCACTTTTCTTGTAATTTGGTAGATCTAGGATATGTTTAATACTTCAAGGAATAAGGTTTCAATTTCAAGTGTTAAAACCATTCAAATCTATCCAAGAAACAAGTGAAGAAGTACTGAATTTTAAAGTTTGACAGCTAGTATCTATCGAGGTTTAAAAGCTGTTGAAGCCTGATGCTCGACTACTAGCTCGATAGATAAGCTATCTGTTGAGATTTATGAAAAATAGATTTTCAATTCTGTTTTGCATCCAATCTGTGGGTACATGTTTAGGCTTTCTTTTCTCACAACTCTAAACATATATAAGGATTATTTTAAGGGCCGTCAAAGGTTGTGTGAGTGTGAAGTAAAGTTGTGTTCATGTAAATTGTGACCGGAGACAGAATTTGCTCTAATTCATCTTTCTCTTAAAGAAGTTGCTGTATTTGTATACTGAACGGTTTTGTGACCAAGGAACTTCTTGATCTTCATCGTGTGATGAATTGATAAACTTTGTAGCCAACATCTTTCTCAAGTTGGTGAGTAAGTCGTGTGCTAGGATCCGTGTATCAAATTGGTTAGTCATGTACTGAGAGTCGTGCCTTAAAAAGAGAGATTGTCACTACAGAATAAGTCTAATTAGGCATTGAGGTAAGGGTTCAACTCTAGGTTGGTATTAGGTACTGAGATTCCTTTACTTGTAACAACTTGTTTTGATAATAGTGGATTCTTGGGAGTGATGACCTTAAAATCACCAGATGGGGTTTTTGCTGTATAGGTTTTCCCCATTCGTAAACAAATCACCATATCAATTTAATTTCCACTGCATTTAAAACCGCTTGTTTTGATAATAATGGATTCTTGGGAGTGATAACCTTAAAATCACCCGATGGGGTTTTTGTTGTGTAGGTTTTCCCCATTCGTAAACAAATCACCGTGTCAATTTAATTTCCACTGCATTTAAATTCATTTGTGATTTGTTTGTGTTACCACACTTATTGCATGCCAATTAAATTAATTAATTAACTTGGCTAACTAATTTGTTAATTCATCACAAGGGGTCAATACATTCTTGGCCTATCATTTTCATCTTTCTTTTCTGAATTTGTGTTCTCTCTCTCTCTCTCTCTCTCTCTCTCTCTCTCTCTCTCTCACTCATAGATCTCTTTATGACACCCAAACAGAGAAAATCCACTCCGGCTTGGAACCCTCTTCGTGGTTCCAAGTCATCCTCTTCTGATCCCCGTTTCCATCTCATATCCAATTCCGTGATGAAAAGCCAAGACGGACTTCTTTAAGAACTTTCAGGACCGTGGTGTTCATTTGGAATGCTAGGTCATTCTGTCAAATTTCTTTGACACTACTCTACCCAAAGTCATTTGGACTCAGGGATGAAAGTCCCTTTGTGGGAAACTTGAGAGATGTCCAATCATGTTTATTCAGGAGTTTTACTCCAACATCCCCGCAATCGATACCTTTGTGCCTTAGTTTGCTACGACATTCAGAGGTACACGTATCGTAGTTACTCCGAATCTTATATCCGAGGTACTACATGTTCCTAGGGTAGCATATCCTGACTACCCTAGTTGTGAGCATCTCATGACGGTGTCTAGAGATGAGCTTATTTCTCACTTTTGTGAGAAACCTTCTCTTTGGGGTGGTTTTGTAAACACCCTTTCTCGGGCTTTGTAAAAGGTCCAAGATTTTTTAACATGGTGATAACCTTCACTCTCACTCCACGGTCTCATTATAAATCCATCACTGAGCCTCGTGATCATTTTCTTATTTCCTTGATGGAGGATCTTTCTATTGACTTTCCCTCTCACTTTATCACATTTGTTATAGATGTGTATCAAGATATCGCTACTCATAATAAGCTCATCTTTCCTTTGGCTATAACGTGGATCCTTCAGCACTTTCACATTCCCATTCCTCTCTCTCCTCTCTTCACCATCATGGGTGCTATCAGCACTAGTTCTATCCAACGAAGTGAGGCTCAGCTTCAACCGAAACGGCCACGAGTGGAGACAACCGATCCTGCAGCTTCTGCTATTCCATCCTCTTCTGCTTCTTCTTCCTCCACAATTGGTGGTGTGACCCTTGAGGCCATCATGAAGTAGCCTCAGCGGATGAAAGTTGACTTTGGTGGTCGTCTTGACTATCTCACTGATGAGATGTGTCAGATAAACACCCGATTAGGCCGCATTGCCCGCTGGTAGACTTGCATGGCTGGTCTTGCTCCTTCTCCCTTTCCTTCTCCAGAGGCCTCGCCCGATGATGATAATGAGGATGATAAGGATGGTGCTAGCAAGTGTTCAAGAATGAGTTTAATACTTTAAGAAACAAGTGATCAAGTTAAGTATTGAAGCCATGCAAATCTGACCAAGAAACAAGTGTTCAAGAGTTGTTCATTAAAGCTCGATAGAAACAGTATCTATTGAGATTTAAGGATGAAGCTTGATAGAAGCTTGATAGAAGCTGAATTTGTCGAGATTTACGAAATCAGAATTTTCAGATCTGATTTTTGGCCCTAGCTAACATGTATGTGTAGGGTTTCTTTTTTCACAATCCTAGACATATGTAAGGCTTGTTTTAAAGGCCATCATACAAGAAGAACACATGCAGAAAGTGACCTAGTGTCTTATTCTCTTTACAAGAAGTTACTATGTCTTTTGTGCCTTAGGGTTTTGTAACCAAGTACTTCTTGATCTTCATTGTTGATGAAGTGAAGAACTTTACAGCCAACAACATCTTCAATTTGCTGGAGTTAGTCACGTACTAGGATCCTTGCATCATTGGTTAGTCACATACTGGGATTTGTGCAAAAGGGTGGCGTTTATATATTGAAGAATTCAGAGGTTCTGAAGCGGTAGAAGGTTTCTATTATAAGTTCATCTACGAAGATTGTAGAGTCTAGGGACAAAGGTTTTGCACTAGATCTTAAATTTCTCTTTACTATAGTGAATTGCTTTTTGGGAAGGCTTCCCCCTAGGTTTTTTACTGTGAAATTAGTTTGTTTCATTGGTTTTCCTAGATCATCATATCTTGTCTTATTTACTATTCTGCTATACTTGATATTGATGTTTGTTTGTTTTAACAAAGTTTATTCATAATAAATCTAATTAACAATTTGGGTTTAAAACTTGTTAATTCTATCAATCGGGGTCTAAATTTCCCAATAGTGATGAAGTTGAGATGCTAGCTTGTAGAAAGGTAATTGAATTTGCAACAGATGTTGGATTCTCATAACTAGTCGTTGAAGGGGATAATGCTAATGTTATGCAAGCTATTTCATCTTCAATGGCTAACCTATCAATGATAGGGAATGTGGTAGAAGATATTCATCATTTGATCCATGGTCTGCACTAGGTGAATATTTGCTGCACGAGGAGAGGAGGAAATAAGGTTGCACATGCTCTTGCACAACATATTAGAAATATTTCTGATGATATGTATTGGATGGAGGACTCACCTCCACCTGCTATGGAAGCTTTGTACTAATTTTATGAAAGAATTAATGATCCGTTTAAAAAAAAAATTGATGCAACAAATTTACTAACACGTGGCCCCCTTAATATGGTAGTCTTCCATTCACAATATGGTTCCTATAGGTCAGTATTGTATCATTGAGTAAAAACTTCTGATATAGTCATAAAGAAATACTATTGCTTTGGCCACAAAATAATGTGTGATATAGTTGTTTTAGGTAAGTTTTATATATGATGCATTTCTTTCATTTTCTCTATGTTGTGTAATGGCATCCTAGTATTCAAACCAATAACAATAAAGATAAAAATAAATCAATAGGCACACATACAAAGAAAACACGAATGCATTTCTTTTATTTTCAAAAGACCGTAGGTTTGTGATTCAATTCAAGCCATGTGTCATGTCAAAAAAACTCCACATTGGTTTGAATTGGATCAATTAAGCTACACAAAAGAAATTCCTACACCTTCTTCACTAAAGCCCTTAAGGGCTATCACAAACTATAGATAACAGTTAAGACCAAGCAGTGCTTGAACTTGTCTCTACAAACTGGCTTTGTAAAAATGTCAGTGGCATTCTTATTAGTGTGAATCTTTAAAACATAAATTTCTCTCAAAGTAATCCATTTTTTGATCTTGTGAGATCACATATCAATATGCTTTATTCTTGCATGATATACTTCAATATTTGATAGGTTTTTTTGGTGAATTGTTGTCTAACTATCGCAATGAAGAACCATGCTATCTCATTTGAATGTAAGCTCATTAATCTTTAAGCCATATATTTCTTTGTTTGGTTACTCTATTACTACCATATATTTTTTGCCTCTATGACGGATAAAGCGATGGCATCCCCTAGAGTAAGCTTCCTGCAAATAGCGCCACCAAGAAGCGTAAACACATAGTTTATCGTGGATCTCTAAGAATCAAAATCCTCTACATAATCGACGTCTACACAGCCTATAGTTTATGTATAAGTTCACTAATCAAACAGGATATCATAGTCACAAGTACCCGCAAGATATCTTGAGATTTACCTTGCAATGATCTTTTCCTTGATCAAATACTTGTTGACCAAGTTGACTACATGAGAAATATTGGGCTTAATGCACAGTATTAAGTGCATGAGACACCCACTGCATTTGCATATGGCACTTAGTATACTATGAGTACTCCTCATTTGAACTATGACATAACTGTGAGGATAATTTGAAATGTACAGCAAGTATTGCACTAACAAGTTTTGTAATAAGCATGGTAAACCTCTCTAATTCATTCTTAAGATGGCCTTTTGAGATAACCACAATTTTCCAACCCCTCTATCATGGTGAATTTCTATCCTAAGGATCTTAGAAACTCCAAGATCCTTCATATCTAATTCACTAATTAAGAAAGACTTCAACTTAAGAATTATTTTTCTTACTCTTTGTAGCGACCAACATATCATCAATATACAGAACAAGAATGGTATAGGAACTATCAATAAGTACTTTTTATAAACACAACATTCATACCCATAGTGCATTTACCCATGTGTTACCATGAATGAGTCTAATTGTTAGTAATAATTCTAAGAAGACTACTTCAAGTTAATATAACGACTTCTTCCTAAAATAAACAGTCATCCTAGTTAGGTTGTTTGAAACCTTGGTTGTTGCATATTGATTTACCCTTCAATATCTCCATGGAGGAATGTTGGCTTCACATTGAGCTATTCCAAGTCCAAGTCATGCATTGTCACAATAGTACAATTACCTAAATTGGTGTGTCACAACTAGTGAAAATATCTCATTTTAACCAATGCGTTATCTTTGTGAGTAATCTTTAGCAACTAGGAGCTCCTTGTATTTTTCACATTCATTTTCTAACAATATTTCTCGCAGTAACCCCTTTGCAACCAAATAACCTTCTTTACCTTAGGCAATTTCACCAATTCCTAAGTCATGTTCTTTCGTAGTGACTTCATCTCTTCTAAAATTGCTACAAGTCATTTATTATTGTCCTTATTGTTTGTAGCATAGTGTATTGATAACAATATCGTTAAAGTCGTATATTTATGGTGATTTGTGTACCCAATAGTCTCTATCCTTGCCAATTGAATACCAATTTTCTTGCTACTACGCTATTGTTGCAAGAAAATCTCATCATTACCCTTATCAGTAGGTGAATCATTCTTGTCATAACCTCCATCTTTACTATTTATTTCTCCTTTGGACTATCATCGCCAACCTCTACTTCATTATGTTTCAAAACAACTTCATTAAATCTAACATCTATATTAGTCATGTTTTTCTTTGAGATTGGATACCAAAGCTATAGCCTTTAACTCCTTTCTCAAAACCAAGAAATATGCAGTTTCTTGACTTTGAATCTTCCATTCTTTGAGATTGGATACCAAAGCTATAGCCTTTGTTGTGGACTTCTATAACTATGAACTGCTAAGCATTATCTAATGATTTACAAAATTCCAAGAATTCCATTATTGATCTACATTTTAAATTTGTTACATACCTCAAATTTGTGTTCTATAAAGTCACCTTATACCTTCCAAAATTAGTCATCAACGAAATTGACAAATTACTTAGCACTTGTTGGGATTTATGCATACAGAAGATCTAAATCACAAATACTTGAAAACTTAGAATGTTTTAGTTTGTAGATTGTGATGAGATTAAGCATCTTTTCTACTAAGACTATAAATCAATCATGATGATCTATCTTGAGTATAAAAGTGGAGGTTTTTAATCGATTTATTGATGTATTTGGAATAAATCAAACCGGGACCATTGTGAGTCATTCTTCTATAAAATACTACCACTTGAATAAATGACCTCATGACTGTTAAATGCATTAACTCTTAATCATGAGAGGAATATAAATACAAATGTGCTTTGTAGGTTACTTTGAAGAATACCAGAGTGAGATATCATACGGTCAATACCTCCGTATGTTGGGTAATCACATATAACGTGTTGGGAATAAAATTCCTCAAGATGGAATTTATAATCTTGATAAGAGACAATAAACATCCTCTTGAGATAGATTTAATGGGAATTGATTATGTAGAGTATAGTGTTGATGATTTTAGTAAGTAATTACTAAAATTTAAAATGAAATTAGATTCCAAAAGTATAAGAATAATCATGAGATTGAAATGTGGACTCAAGGAATCAAGATATGGTGTTAATAAAGTGACAATAACATATGACTTTATTTCCTGAAGGAGTTAAATTACAATAATAAGTAGTCAAGAGATACATTGTGTAATTAAATATAACCTAGAGTACAATTATATTTTTATAATGGAACATATTATAATTAATGGATAACTTTGGACTAGTTTTGAGATAACAAGAATCTAAGGCCCATTGGAACTAGGCTTTTATATTCCCTTTGGTCTCACCTCAAGCCTAATATATTAAAGCCCATAGTGGCTGGCCATAATATAAAACCTTAAGAGTTACATGCGCAATAGTGTGAAGCCCTAAAGGGTGTGGAAGCTAGGTCAAATAAGAAGAGAAAAATAGCTTTCCTCTTCCTTTCTAGTGGATGCAGGGCCACGTCAACTAAGAGAGCCCACACTCTCGACCAAGTCTATTGTCATTGAGGTAAAGATCAAGAGGTGTAAATTTTGATCAAAACTTGGTAAAGATAAGTTCTTGATAAGTTCGTGTTCTTTAAATTAGATGCAATAAAGGGATGCTTCTTTCTCTTATAAACTTCAAATTCATGCTTAGATGATGTGTTTATGCAAAATATGAAGTAGATCTTGGATTTATTTCCCCTACGCATATCATGCAACGGATGTACAATGTTTTCCAAACAACACCATCTTGAGAATATACCGATACTACCCCGTAAATATCCAAATCAATGTAGTCAAGAATACCTTTACTTGTATGAGAGCTTGTCTTAAAATTAATGTCCTATTTCTAGTACCAACTTAATTCAATTTGAGGCTTAAGGCAAAAAATTTAAATGGCCATTTTTATATTTAAATTTCAATTAAATAATAATTTTTTTAACCATCAATTTAGTTAATGTTATATATTATAATCAGCTTTATTTAAAGTTAGTAATATTACAAATTTTACTATTTAGGTCTTACAAATTGACATGGCACCAATGAAGAAATTTTTTTATGAATCAAATACTCATTTATTATATTGTTTAAGTGACACTAAATATTTCATCCCTCTCCTCCTCCCCCACACCCCCCCCCCCCAAAAAAAAAGGTAACACCAATCATATTCTTTCCACATCAATTTATAAGATATTTGTAGTTAAACTTGTAATAGTTTTATTAGTTTCTTTTACTTTTTTTTTTTTGAGAAAAAGTTTCTTTTACTTAATGCTAACTAGTAAGTTGCCTGTGTGATGCAAGGATAATATTGTAATGTTTTTATGTAAGATGATTTGGAGAATTTTGTACATATATTATTGCAATATTGTTATATAACGTTGTTAGTATTGAGTTCATCATAAGAAGCAACAAAAAAAATTTACCCTCGAGAGTTTTGACGGCTTGATGGTGGTGGGAGGCCAACATGACAATGTTGGCAGCCTTTCAATTTCCTCTCTCTCTCTCTTACAAATGTTTTTTCAATTTCTAGTCTTTTGTTTTGGTAATAGTGAAATAGCGTGTTTCATTTAACAATCCACATTTTCATTTCTCTCTATCTCTCCACATGGTCTTATCTAGTTAGTTATATTAGTTTTTTTTTTTTTTTTTTTTTTGCTTTAAATACTAAAATTGTGGGTACGCTAAAAGACATGAAGAAGAGAGAAATGTGTGGTGTAAACTCAAGTAATTAATAAGAGATTAATAAGATATCAGTAAAAATAAATTAATGTGATCTTTTGGATAATAATAAAAAAAGCTCAATGAAAAGAAGTAAAAAAAGGTTAAATGCAAAATTAGAGCGCCACATGATAGGACCTCGTGCGGGAACGAGGTCTCTGCAAAATGGGAGAAATAGTGACAACAAACCACTACACCCACCAAATTATTAAACATTAGCACTCAAATATAGTTGCATACAATTAAATAGTTCTAGTTAACAAATTATAAAAATGGAAAGAATCGTGAGACAACAAAGTCTAGAACTTAGAGGTGAATCACTTAGAGTTATAGGACAGAATACTTAATGAATTACGTGAGACAACAAAATAGAGCAGTCACAACCATAAAAGAAAGGGAAACTGGAAAAATTGAAATTTAAAGGAACACTCATAAACCTTTAATGTCAATGTCCGGTGGCATTTTTTTTTTTTTTTTTTGGTTGTCGACGACATATCAGTGGAAGTGGAAGAGCAGTGAAGGAGAGAGAGAGATAGAGGTATACACTTTTTTTAGGTTTAGAACTTGAAAGCTCATATTTGTGTTAAGAAACAACAATTGTTTAGACCCCCAATTAAAAGACTACGGCTAGATTGTTTTTACTCTAACTTTTCTAAGTGCAGAAATAAGAGTAAATGAAGTGCAATCAACCGATACTACTCTAATGCATAAACATGAACAACAAACAATAAAAGTAAAGTACAAGAGTATGGGAAAAGAGATGAAAACACAAAATAACACGGCGAAGTATTATCGAAGAGGAAACCGAAGAACTCGGTGAAAAACCTCTCCACTGCCCTCCAAGCGGTAAATCGATCCACTATACAATAAGTTGGGATATATGAATAGCAAAAGACCCTCAAAACCTAATCTACCCAATGTACCTAAGCCCTTCAAACTCCTACTCCAACAAGGCTTCTTGGAACCGTATCTTTTCTAACTTTCTGGATCCTGCAATACACCCGATTGCATCCTCTAAGCCTCACTGGCTTCTTTTGGCAAATCCTCAAATCTTTCTAAGCTCCAAAACACTCTCTATACTCTGAAAATGTGTAGGTTGTGTTTGGGTACAAATTTTTTCTCAAGGTATGACAATGAGAAAAGAAAGGAGAAGATGCTAGAATGATTTCTCACTAAGGATGAGTAGTTCTTTCTCTAAAAGATGGGTGCGTGTGTTGTAAAAAACCTATCTAGAGTTTTTCTCTCTGAATAGTTTCCTTTATTTTTGTGGGTAATGAGGGTATATATAGTATGGGTGAAGAGTAAGAAAATCACTCTAAAAAAAACCCTCCAGGAAAAATGTTTCGCGACTATCTCGCAAGAAGACCTTACCCGTGAGACACTCGTGATACTGACAGCTTGGCACGACTCTTCAGCTTCCAGTTATGTGCTTCTCATGTGGCTCTTTTGCGAGTTAGTTTCTTACGAAATCCACTTAATCTTCAATTAAGCTTGAGTCTTCACCAACTTAATACTAAACCCAATACAATAAAATCATACAAAATACAAGGAACAAAATTAAAGCAATTACAACACTTTTTGTCATAGAATAAAGTCAACATAAAACATAGTTGTAAATCACATCTTTACAATCTCCCCCTTTGGCTATTCCATGACAAAACGTCCTATTACAAACTCTAGATTTAAACGTGAGTTTGGAAACAATGGCAAAACTCACTCACACCTAAATTTAGAAACTGTGATGAACTTGGAGCATATATACCTGTAACCTGAAACACTTGCACAAAACACATTAAACCCTCAAGGTAAAACAAGTAATAAAATTACAAGTATAATGTAACAAGTAAATTGCGATCAAGTAAACATGATGTGAAACATGTAAGTAGCTTGATCATACACCAAAACAGTCATATAGAAATTACTACAATGATCATATAGCCAAGCAAATGATCATCCGAACATGCAACCAATAAAGCACAATAACATAAGGATGTATGCATGTCTAACAAACAAAAACAATGTGATGAGAGCAATAAAGCAAAGGTACTAAATATAACTCAAAGCACCATAAAACAATGAGAAAACAAGCAAAAGGTAAAACAAAACAAAACAAGGTTTTCTAAAAAAACAAAATGTCTTCTCCCCTATATGCATTTCCCCTATGACTTTCTCCCCCTACAAATGTGCATGAGGTAACACTTCTCCCCCTAAGAATGTGCACAAGAATCATATAGAAATGACGATACAATCCGGTATACTCTCTAAAAGGTCCAAAAACATATTATGTGTGCTAAAAGGTCCAAAAAGACTTCACTAGCATGAGTGAATGCAAAACATGTCAAGTGATAAAGTGTATGCATCAAGGTGCATTTAATGTGCAGCAAGGTGCATCTAGTGTGCATATGAGATGCATAACCAATGCATGAGTAAGCACTCATGGGGAAAAGTGTATAAAACACTCAACCAATGATCAAAACATGATAAACATACATAATCATGGTAATCCCCAAAGTTTGGTACTCATCAGAGTCCAAAACAACGAGAAAATGTCATTTGGGCAATTTATTAAACACTTGATATGCATCACTATACTTAAAATGTGGGCAATGCATGAGCATATGTAAAACCGCCTAAATACACGTTAAAATTGCCACATGGAACCAACACAATCACAAACAAGTCAAATGGGACAAAGCCCAATCAAAAGATTGACAAAATTATGACCAAAATTAAGGTTCCCAACCCTTTTTTCAAAAATCCCCAAATCAAGTAAACCTAAAATATTTTCTGCATAATCTAAGGAAAAAAAAGAAAAGATTGTTGAAAGCATACCTTTGAAGTGATTTTGTAGAGATTGTACTTGAAGTTTGTCGGGGGTTTTGAGTGAAAAACTGTTTGGGATTGAGAGAGGCACGAGGAAGGTGAAAAGAGGGAAACTGAAGTGTATTTGAAAATCTGTCACATCAGCCCTTTAAAACTAAAAACACACGTTTTTTGCGGGTTACTTACTCGCGAAGTTACTCGTGAAAAATGCATCTGAAGCGCAAAACCTTTCGCGGGAAGTCTTTAGTCGCGAAAGTCTCTATCTAACTTTTGTATTTTCAAGTTTTGCCTTAACCTATTTTCGCGAGAAGAGCTTAGTTACAAGCTTCTCGCGAAAATGCTTGTGAAGAAGTTTTTAAAGAAAATAATGAAAAATGCAATTTCACCAAAAACTTAAAACTAAAAAGCATAAAAACACTTTCAAAGACATATAAAATACTCAAAAATCTTTTTGGGTTTGATCAACAAGCAATTGAGCATACACATCAAATTTGATCATGTACAATCACACAAATGAAATAAGTATTTGTTGAACAAAAGTCTTGTGTGTTGTGGATGAGTATCAAATGTGGAATAGTCCATAGTCCAGAGTGAAGTTTCAATGATCAATTCAATCAAGTCATACACAACTAGTACTAGGTCAAGAGATTTATCTCAATTATAGAAATGAACATATACGACCTCCTACAAAAATAATTATATAACTTTGAAGCTTTTCATTTGGCTTCTTTACAAATCATAACATTCGACCAATTTTTGAACAATATATCTCATTTTGAGATCGGTGCCTGAAATTTTTGACATTTCATTTTTAAGAATAAGCTTTTTGCTTTTTGGACACCATACATTTCAATAAATTCGTTTTCCCTTTTTCCTAGTCAAATACTAGTTTGTGAGACGGCTTTTGTAGCTCATTATCTCTTTTCATTTTGAGATTTACATTTGTTGAGCTTTTTAAGAGAAAACATAAAATATGTGGGAAGATATATAAGCACAAGTCTATGCATGTATCAAAATCATCAAGACCATTGACCAATCATTCATGACAAGCTTGAAGATCGATTTACAACAGTCATACATAAATTTCAAGATTTTTCCCACAAAGATAGATGTGCATATAAAACAAGTTAAACTTGTAAATGCACTACGCCATTAGTACGAAGGTACTAGGACAAACTTACATATGATATACACAACACAAGCGATCAAAATTTTTAGAGATTTTTCAATTTCTATGGGTTTTTGAATTTTTCAACACACTTAAAAATAGAGCAAGTAAAGTAAGATCAACAAACAAAAACAATGCATAAAAAGAAATGCAAGATGCACAAAATGCATGAAGATATTACATTCAATGCATGAAGGGTTCTACAAAAATCGAAAGAATTAGATTAAGGACAAAAAGAGCATAAGCTCAACCATAGGAATCCTTCCTCATCCAAACAAAACAATTTTTTGGAATGAGTGTCTCATAAGAAGTGATACGAGGGTTGGAAGAGTGAGAACCGGAGATGCACATAGACAAGGAGGTAAGAACATCAAAAACTTTCTTCAACAACTTACCAGTTTCCCCTAAATCCGGTTTTACTTTCATAGCACAACTTCCTAAAAGTTCAAGTTTCTCTTTCCTTTTGATTTGTTTAAAAGCTTGAAACTTAGAGCAGTAAAGTCTAATAAGATGATCAAAGACACCACAATGGTTATAAATAATGTGTTTAGGTCCACTAGACTTTTTGGGAAAGGATCTAGCAATATGGTTTTGTTCTCTCAACTTTGGACATTGAGGTCTTATATAGCCAATCACACCACAATGGTGGCAAGTTGGAACAAACTTAGATCCATCCAAAACCTCAGGTTGAGACCTAAACAGAGGCTTTGGCTTAAGAGCCTTTCTCTCCACTTTTTGATTTCTTTTGTGTGGAAGAATGTACACCGATTTATCCTTTGAGGTAAAACACACAATAGGCACAAAATCGGATACCACAACATGATTGCAACAAATATTTTCATCATTTTTTGCAATAGATTCAGTAATCAAACACTTGGCATACATCTTAAGAGATTCATTTTCACATTTAAGATCATCAACTAGTTTATTAGACAAGACAAGTTTAGCAACCAAGTCCATATTTAAACATTCAAACTCTTTCAGCTTTTCAAGAAAATTTTCAGCAAGCTTCTTATATTTTTCAACCAATTTATTGGATTCATTGAGCTTAACAATCAAATCATCATTTTCACAATGAAACTTGCTCAAATTCATATGAAACTTCTTAGCCTCTTTCTTCAAGAGTTTGATGTTAGGAATATCAACACCCATAGATTCATGTAATATCACAGTCATGAGGATTATCGCTCATAGAGACATTTTCACGAATACATGGCATGTTACACTCATCATCAACCAAAACATGCATGGAAGCATACAAAGTATTATCTATGGCAAAACACACAAGGGGTCAAAGATCACACTTAGGTAATGAAACCAAAACAAGTGTACCCGTTCTGATACCAATTGAAAGCTCAGATTTGTGTGAAGACACAAGAGCTGTTTAGACCCCCAATTAAAAGATTACGGCTAGATTGCTTTTACTCTAATTTATCTAAGTGTGGAAATAAGAGTAAATGAAGCGCAATCAACCAATACTACTCAAGTGCATAAAAATGAACAACAAATAATAAAAGTAAAGCACAAGAGTAAGGAAAGAGAAATGCAAACACAATATAACACGGCGATGTTATTGAAGAGGAAACCAAAGAACTCGGCGAAAAACTTCTCCTCCCCCTTCCAAGCAGTAAATCGATCCACTAGACAATAAGTTGGAATACACGAATAGCAAGAGACCCTCCAAGCCTAATCTACCCAATTTATCTAAACCCTCCAAACTCCTACTCCAACAAGACTTCTCAGAATCGTGTCTTGTCTAGTTTTCTGGATCCCACAATACACCCGATTGCATCCGCCAAGCCTCACCAACTTCTTTTGACAAATCCCCAAAACTTCCTAAGCTCCAAAACACTTTCTACACTTTGAAAATGTGTGGGTTGTGTTTGGATACAAATCTCCTCTCAATGTATGACAATGGGAGAGGGAAGGAGAAGAGACTAGAATGATTTCTCACTAAAGATGAGTAGCTCTCTCTCTAAAAGATGGGTGTGTGTTGTAGAAAACATATCTAGTGTTTTTCTCTCTGAATAGCCTTCTTTACTTTTGTGGGTAATGAAGGTATATATAGTATGGGTGAAGGGTAAGAAAGTCACTCTAAAATAACCTCTAGGTACAATGTTTTGTGACTATCTCGTGGAAAGGCTTTACCCGCGAGACACTCGCGAAACTGACAGCCTGACATGACTCTTATGCTTCCAGTCATGTGCTTCTCACATGGCACTTTCGCAGGTTAGCTTGTCGCGAGCTTGATAGCATGGCATGACTCTTCCGCTTCCAATCATGTGCTTCTCACGTAGCTCTTTCATGGGTTAGCTCCTTGTGAGCTTCTCGCAAAATCCACATAATTTTCAATTTAGCTTGAGTCTTCACCAACTTAATACTAAACCCAATACAATAAAATCCCACAGAATACAAGGAATAAAATTAAAGCAATTATAACACTTTTTGTCATAGAATAAAGTCAACATAAAACATAGTTGTAAATCACAACTTTACAGAAATAAATATGGAATGTATTAAATAAGAGTAATAAATAAAGATCAATTAAAATATTAGCATTAATAAGGGTCTTGTTTTGATCATTAGATCTACTTAAATCCAATGGTTTAAAAAATGTGTAATTCTTTAGAGTTACACCAAGTATAACTGAAACTCATCTTATATATATTTTGGTAATTTTAAATTTTTTTGGACCGGGGGGGTATTTTGGTCATTTTTAAGGTTTCAAAGATATTTCGGTCATTTTTAAAGTTTATGGATATTTTGGTCATTTTTAAGGTTTCAAAGGTATTTCGGTCATTTTTAAAGTTTATGGATATTTTGGTAAATTTTAGGTTTCAGGGGTATTTTGATCATTTTATAGGTTTAGAGGGGAATTTTGATCATTTTTTAGATTTCAGGGGTATTTTGTTCATTTTTTAGGTTTTAGGGGGTATTTTGGTCTTTTCTTTAGTTGTAGGGGGTATTTTGGTAATTTTTTGGTTTCAAGGGATATTTTGGTCATATTTAGGTTTTTGGGGTATTTTAGTCATTTTTTAGGTTTAGGAGGTAATTTGATAATTTTAGTGGGTTTTTTTTAGCATATTTGGTGATATTTTAGGTTTTAGAGGTATTTTTATTATTTTTTAGGTTTAGGGTGTGTTTTGGACATTTTTAGTGTTTTTTTAGCATATTTGATGATTTTTTAGGTTTCAAGGGCATTTCGGTCATTTAATAGGTTTAGGGGGTAATTTGGTAATTTTATAGGATTTTAGGAGTACTTTGGTCATTTTCAAGTTTTAAGACTATTTTGGTAATTTTAATTATTGGGTAATTTGATGAGTTGGGATTTACCCATAATAATTGGGTTGGGTTGGGTTTGGGTTAGAAGTAATTAGTTAAATTGATGATAATGGGTAAATGGGTTTTATATACCCAACCCAATTATGCCCATCCCAAACCTGCCAATTTGACACCCCTAGTTCCAATCATCCTATATACACTTTCCACTTTTTATCCCTTCAGCTAATACTTAAAAAAATAAATAAATTCTTTATCGAATTCAAAACATGTCTAACGCATCTAAGAACTCTCACAACTTCGTCAAAAACATCTTAATCTTCATAGTACAAACCCTAATAACCAAGCATGCAACATCATTGACCATTATGACCATACCTCCATTACAAGATCTATGTGTCAAACTATTTTTTCTTTCGGCACACAGGAGAGTATGCAAAATCCAAATTTGTGATTCTAATAGAACATCACTACTTGATGAGACTAAAAGTAGATCTGCATCAACCCTATTGTTCTCTTATTTCTCTTAAACGACACTAACTGATTCTAAGTGCTTCCTTTCATTCCTTTGTCAACTCTTTCCTTTAATACTTTTATTTATCCTTTTGACAATAATAGCACTCTACATCTTTCTTCAAATGCGATCTCTAGATTGAGATCTCTTCCTATTGGATTTCCTTTGTTTTGACATGCTTCTACTACCATTGTCCAACTTTGTCTTTGAAACATATCCATCAACTTGAGAATCATCACCATCCTTCTTTACCTTCATGCGCGATAGGATTACACCAGCCATCTCTTTGAGTTCTAAAGTCTCATTCCCATACATCAAAGTAGTCACCAGATGATTAAAGGACGTAGGAGCAATGCCAATAGAAGTATTGTTTATCTTACTCCTTAAACTTTACACCCTAAAATGTGACAATTGAGTGTTCAACATGTTAAGATGCTCCAATATATCTAAACCTTCGTTCATCTAAAAGCCATGAAGCTCTTATCCATGTAAAATTTGTTTCTTAGATATTCTCATATAGAGACATTTTAATTTATTCTAAATATGTTCTACTGTTTGTATTTTTAGGATGTTGTGAATGACCTCATCAACTAGGTTTGAGAGGAATTGCACTGGTTGACTTCTCATTTTTCATCCCTTAACTTTTCAGGCTTCCTTAGTCCTTACTTTCCCTTGCAATGCTTTATAAACTCCTAATTGGATTAATAGATCCTACATCAACCTTTACCAAAGACAAGAATTTTCATTACCACCAAATTTCTCCACCTTCATACTTGGTGTTTGTGATCTTTAGTGTTATTATGAGCCTCCTTTAGTGTTGTCACCTATAACGGCAATTAATAAGTGCCACTATAGGGCTTCATGTACAACATACCCTATACACCTCCTTTTAGCGGCAGTTTCGCCCGCCGCTAAAGCTTCAAACATATAGCAACAGGCTATAAACGCCACTATAGTTCTTCAATTATTTCATAATTTTAGTCCTTCAGTGGCGGTTTTTCCCCACCGCTATAGGTTTTTTTTTTTTTTTTTTCCTCTTGGGTCCTAAAACCACATTTCTATTACAAATAACCTATAATAATTTTAGCTCCACTAAGACATTACCACAAATGTCTCCAAACTATCATTATATTCTTATCACTACTCACAAACCAATGATAAGAATTAAGATAAGATTCAAACATAAAAGAAAAAAAAAAAAAAAAAGTGCATGCAATTATTCTTATCACTTTTTCTCACTATAAAACCAGTATAGTTTTTCTTTACACAATTTTTGGAGTTTTGAAAGCGTATGCCAATAAAGTGGTAAATAAAATTTTTATTAAAAAAAAAAAATCAAGCATTCTTGTAAAAAGGAGATAAAGATTGGATTTTGTGTCAATACCTTTGGGATTTCCGACTCTAGAACAAACTGTGGCATTTGGCTGATCCAAGTTACAAAAGAAGCAAGTAGACCTATAGATTCATCATTTAAAAACCATCAGAAAAGTTGAGATAGAGCGGCCAATAGCAAAGATTTTAACTTTAGAGGACTTTGACTTTTCCTTGAGACCCATTAATTACAGATGGTGAAGGAAATTTAAGAAAGGATAGAAATATCAACATAATGCTTTTCAATGGATGCACCATTCTAGCACCATATTTTAATTTGATGCTACCTACACAATATATCTAAAGCCCACTACATCATTATAAAAACATAATCACGCCTTTCAAACGAAAAAGAAAAGTTATCACAAAAAGCTACTTTCATGTCAAGCACAAGATTTGTACATCTTAACTTCAAGAAAGATATATAAAAAAAAGCCCTTCAGGCATTCAAAAACAATTACTAACCATCAGGACTTCCCAAAGGAGGTACACCATGTCCACCAACACCCATGCGAAGTATAATTGTAATAGCAAGATTAATGAATGCATGCTGACTCCTTCATATCTTCATAAAAAAAAATTAAAAATTAAAAATTAAAAAATTCATAACTCAGCATTACATATCATTCAACAAGGTGGTCAAGTGTGTGAATTGAGAGAGAGCGAGAGAGCACATACCTCATCTATATCTTCAAATGATACAACCACCTATTAAATTAATAAGGAAATCAATGAATAATTTAAAATTCTGATAATAACAATAAAAATCCTAAAATTACCTTCAACAAAATGTTCCTTGGAAAGTTTTTTTTTTTTTTTTTTTTAAATCACTCTAATTATGTGTATCCATGAATTTATGCCAATGAGGATGAATAAACATAAAATTAAGAAGGGAAGCCAACAACATAGCTTGATATGAAAGTATAACCAAGATAATAAAAATAATATATATGGGTTGGGTTCAAGTTACACCTAATGTAATATTTGGTCATGTTACACCACTATAATTTTTTTTGGGATGTGTATTTTGACAAATCCACCGCTAGATTACATTTTCTCCTTATACCTACCATGCATGCACATATGACTGAATGGGGACCCTAACTAAAAATAAAACTATATGTCTTCCACATAACTAGTGCAAAATCATTTACATTAATTTCAATAAATTTATTAAAATACTTAGTAATTTTTTAAGATACAATATTTCACAAGAAGACAAGGAAATTTTAATAGTAGTAGTAATTAAATTGTAAAATTGGCATGAAGACAAGATTTTTTTTCATAAACGATAATGAAGAATCTTGTGGATCAGTTATACTATCACGCTGTTTTTGAGCTAAGCTGAGAGAATTTAATTTGTATGTCATGCAGAGGTCATATAAGAGTTACATTTGACTAGAATGTCTTGCATGTGTGCCATGTGTATAGAAAGTTAGAAACATGTAGGTGAACAATTCTTAGTTTTTTTTTTTTTTTTTTTTTTTGTAAGCTAGATTGGCAATTTGGCATCCACTCTTCCTGTTCACAAGAAAAAACTTATGTTCACTCGCCTTCAAAGCCACTGAGGACCACTTCCATAGCCTAAGGAACACCCAAAATGGACCACTGATCAAACCCCCCTCTATAGTCAACCAAGACAAAAATAAACCACCTTTTTCACAAACTCATAACTAGTTGACAATATGTGATGCTATGTTATAAAACCATTGCTTGGTTCTCCCTTATTTCTTAACCAAGGAAAGGATATCTCTATGCCACCACCTTCCTCCTATTCGTTGATTCCAGCTAGCTATCAGTGCACAGGAAAATGGTTTTATAAGCATTGTTTTAAAAAAAGGATTAAAAAAAAAATAAAAAAATTGAGAAGGGAATGGTCTTTGGTTTTATGGTCCAATTGAATTGTAATAATTTGTATGAGAGAAAAAATTTAGCTCCAAACTGGTTTGGAGCTATCTTCCTTCAAGCCACATAGACAAGTCCAGTTGTATTGACTGGTATCAGCAAAAAGAACCTATGGCAGGGCTAAGTACTGCTACATGATTCCACATTCACGTAAATGACTCAAAAGAGTCAAAAACCTACCCTTTGAGAATTCAACTCGACCATCTGTCTGAGATTTTAATTTTTCTATCAAATCGATTCTCAACAATTTTTTGAAATTAAAATAATTATTTTTTTTTTTTATAAGTAATAAGATATATTGATATAAAGGGGACACCCTAGTGCACAGGGAGTGTACAAGGGAAAAGAAATCAAATACAAAAATTGCAAGAGTCTAGGAAATCAATAAAAGAGGGGAAAGATTTATCTTGCAAAGCAAACAACCAATCCCTTAAAGTTCTAAAAAAGAGAAGCTTGAGGTCTGGAATAAATTTCTCAGTATCTTCAAAACATCTACTATTCCTCTCCCTCCAAAGACACCACAATAAGCAATGAGGAATGATGGACCAAATATAACCATTTCGATGACGACCAAAGATGCCTTGCCAACACCATAACAGCCCCAGAACAGTGTGCGGCATAACCCAAGAAACTCCAAAAAGGCCCAAAACCATAGACCATAGATCCGAAGCAAAAGAACAATGAAGAAATAGATGGTCAACCGATTCACCATTTCTCTTACACATGTAGCACCAATCCAGAATCCACAACTTCCTTTTACGTAAATTATCAATCGTCAAAATTTGATTTTCTTTTAGAAGTATATTCAAGTAAGTCGAATGCAATTAACCTACAATAAATTATGTATGATGTGGCTTCTTTTTTTAATCCCTCTAGATTTTTTTATGTGCTACATTTCTTAAGAAAATATATAAGAGAATTTTTAATGAGAGGGGAGCCACCCAATTAGAAAACACAATCACACATAGAACATATAAATATATGTGGTTCGACTTTAAGCCTAGACATATCCATAGGCAGCATCTAGGAAAAAGATTCACTAAGAAACATAGATATTACAGAGGCGGCACAAATACATTCTCATAAAACCTAAACCCCTAATACACCAAAAGATGTCTCTCTCGTCACAACTAGCACACCACCAAAATTTTCAATTCTATAAACCTCATGTGCAATTGAGTGCATAGAAACTACAGATTGGTCGGTATATAGTTTAAAAAGGCCAATTAAAGTTGGCATGGTGGTGCACAAAACTCAAAATCCAAATGGAAGATTTCCATCCATAGTAAGAGTACAAGAAGATTTGGTTTAAACCTCACATGCATTTGCTCGCAATCTTTAACAAGTCACAGCAAGCCCAAAGGTCCCAATAATTTTTAAGACAATCCAAAGGCCATGACATATCTCCAAAAACTTATAAAATATGTCAAAGTCTAATAATTTCGATTAGATGGTTTCTGAAATTATTGTTAGTATTATTAATGCAAAAGCTACGTACATATGTTTGTTTTTTAGTTTTAGTTAGGATGATTACAAATCCTCAATTGTTAATGCCACTGCTACCCTGCACACAAGGCATCTCTCAAATGTTTAATATGACATAATTCCAATTAATGCTGTTATTTCTCAACCCAAAAAAAAAAGTGGCTAATCAGCATTACTAAACAAAGGCGATGCCAAAAACATGAAGCTTCCTATAGCAACTCATACAAGGCAATTACAAATCTGTCCTTTTATGGAGACGGGTGAAACTAGAAAGTTAATAGTTTAAGTAAAAATAAAATAAAATTCATTTATTACTCGTTGAAATTAGCAATTGACAAAAAAAAAACTATTGAAATTGAACTCCCCCAGGTGTTTTTTGAATTTGCCCAAGTTGTTGCTATGATTTTCCTTTTGAGTATATATGTCAAACTTCCATCTTTGGCATGTAATTAGTCCTGGATCCACCAATTTATAAAGTTTTCTTGCAGGCCAGAACTCAGCATAATCTAATCACTTGATTACTTGAATGCAAACCACTATTCAAGTTGTTGCCACTATTCAAGCTTCAATCTTTGGCATGTAATAAGTCCTGAATCCACCAATTTATAAACTTTTCTTGCAGACTAGAACTCAACATAAATTCAAGTTGTTGCTGAAACCACTAACTCTTAAAATTACGCTAGAATTAAACTATTTCAGAGTACCAATTATATAGAATTCTATCCAATTATAATGCATCAATCCAAAATTACCTATAAAAACAAAAACTTGTCACAATAAAACATCAAAAACAACCACTTTAATTGAAAAACAAGAAACCCCAGATTAAAAAAAAAAAAAAGTAAGGAATCACAAAACAAGTAAGCCAAACTAGTCAAAGATTAGATACGAAACAATAAAATATAGAACTGGAGGCACTTGAAAGCTAATCAAATCAAAAGGATTAAATCAAAATATAAAAAGATAGCCGTGAAATCAAAATATAAAAAGAGAACCGAAACCCCAAAAGGATTAAATCAAAATATAAAAAGAATAAGAGAGCCGTGAAATCAAAACCTCTTCCAATCGAAGGAGTTCTTGGAGCTCGTGAAATCGATCAGCGAGGCTCGATCGAAAGCCAAGGAGGATCGAATTGTGCTCCACGAGATCGAGACCCCGAAGCGTCGGATTTTGGAGCCGGACATTCCGAAGAGGAAGATGAAGGAGTCCCACCGTGTTACAATTATTCATAAAGTTAAGGAAAAAAAAATGTTGATATCAATATTAAGCTAAATAGAGGAAAGTTGATAAGAAAAAGTAAAATTTTGTATTTATCCAAAGATTAGCAGAGGAAAAGTTGATAAGAACAATTAAGATTTTGTGTCTATCTAAAAAAAATTGCTGCAATTTTTGCTTAAAACCTTCAAGTATATCTAAAACTTGCGATTAGATCATAGGGAATAAAAATCAATCAGGAAAAAAAAATTATAAATATTTTTGCTCTGCCTCCCTCAAACTTCTCATTCGGACTGTTCATGAAGGTTATATTTTTTGTATTGTTATTATTTTTTTTTTTTTTTTTTTTGTATATATTTTAAGGATGCCTATAATGAAAGCTATAGGTTCTATTTCCTCTCCAAGGTTATTTAACTCTATCCTGTAATTTTTTTCTCCTTTTTTGTTTCATTATGTTCATAAAATACATCATATTATTTATACTGCAACTAACTATATTGGAACTCTTTAAAGCTATAGATTTTGAAGGGAACTTTGAAAAGCTTAGTTATTTTGACCATCTCTATTTGGCCATGGAGGGAGGCACGTACTCATTTGTGGAGTCATGGATGCTATTTTCATGTATCATAAAGATTTTTATTCCATAATTGGTAAGTATGATCAATCCTCATTACTTTTGGTATGTATTCTTTATTCTTTCACCTAAATTTTCTAAGGAGAAAAAAATGGAAGTATTCATGTTATTAGAATTTTGAAAGTGATTATTTACAGTAAGCTTGAATTGTTGGAACTTAATTAACTAGATCTTCATCAACGATAATCTATTGGGATATGATCACAACAAAGGATTCTCAAGAGAGATAAAAATCTCAAAAATTAAGGTGTAGTTGGCTTAGCAAGTTTGGGTCAATTGAAATATACACTGGAATTGGATAAGAAAATAATTGCTAAAATGAGATTTATCGAAGGTGTAGGGTTAAAAAAGGATATTGGTCAAGATATGGCATGATCCATTAAAATTTTAAACACCTTGAAGTTATAACCTAGGAGGATGTGCAAACCTCACAAAAAGGTTTTTTTTTTTTTTTTTTTTTTTTCTCTCTCTCTCTAGATCAACTCACAAAAAGGTATTACTTTTTAATTCTTATGACATCTCAATGCTAATGAAGCTATTTTCAATTATCAATGCAAACTTATTGCCAAGGTCTTAACTCTTAGTATTTCTCAAAAATATTTCTTGAAGTTTATATTTACACATTTGTTTTGATAGGTTGAAATTCGGTCCTCCTCCATCACTTTCAAATGCAAAAATTCAATTCTTATGTAAATCTCACTACTTTTATTTACTTATTTTGTTTAGTAATTTGGGTTGTTTATAATTCTTAACTATTAAATTGAGTTTACCACTTAAATATATGTTATTATTTAAATTTAATTAAATTAAAAAATATTTATTATTTTCTTTAGATTACACATGATTCTTGATTAAACTGTGCATCGCACGGGCATAATACTAGTATATATATATATATATATAAAGGACTCACTTTAGGTTTCAATACAAAGAAAAAAAAATTAGGATGCAGGAAAAAAAAGAGAGAGATTCCTATTAGGACTCTCTCACTATTTAGTTTTTAAATAGACCGCATGTTAGAATTTTTTTTTTTTTTTTTTTTTTTTTTTAAAAGGACTCACTTTAGGTTTTTTTTTTTTTTTTTTTTTTTTTAAGAAGAAGAAAAAAGACTCATGTAAAAAAATAAAAATAAAAAACTTTAAGATTAAGGAAAAAAGAAAGAGAGACTCTTATTAAAACTCTCACATTATTTAGTTTAAAAAATTAAAATGATGATGTGGAAAATTGTGAGAGTTTCAGAGGTTTTGGTTTTAATATTTAAATAAAATGATAATTTTAATTAAATATTAATGATAATGATGAATTTGAGTTTAAGTTAGACTTGTTAGAAATGGTAGGTACTTAGAAATTATAGGAGAATAAGATAAAAACAAAAACAAAAATTATATTTATTTTTTTAAAAATTTTAAAAAAAAATTCTACAATTTGGTGAAGTCACTTGGTCATTTTATTAATGCACTGTGAAATAAAATTTAAAAAAAAAAAACAAAAACAATAAAAAAACAAAAAACAAAAAACTTTTAAAAAAATAATATAACTAATTGGATGGTTAAATTGAGAGAACATAACCATACAAGTACATAGCACATGTCCATCACGTGCCATTTTTAGATTTGAAATCTAACCATTGGATTAGAAGAGTGTAATGAAAGATTAATTCTTATAAAATATGGTCACAATCAAACGGTCAGATTTAGAGAAAAGCGCGGTCAATAACTTATTATTGAGTGTTACACCAACCAATAACTTATTATTGAATTCCTATTTTGAAAATTCAACCGTTGGATTACAAGTTCTATATGTTCTTAAAATGCAAGCCGATTTCCATGCTAATCAGGTGTAATTTACCATTCGATCTTTAAACTCATCTTATATGCATTATTTTAAACTACAAAACTTGAATTTAAACAATTGATTGATGACATGGTTATTAATCTTTGATCACCTTGAAATTTTGTAAACATAAAAAATATATGAAGATAATGTAATCTAACGGTAGATTTAACAAAATTCACATCGAATTAAGACATATAGGGCTAGGTACATGTTATACCTAATGTAACTCTAAAAAATGTTATACCAACCAATAACTTATTATTGAATTCATATTTTGAAAATCCAACCGTTGGATTACACTTTCTATATGTTCTTAATATTAATGCCAATTTTCATGCCAATTGGATGTAATTTACCATTTGATCTTTAAACTCATCTTTTATGCGCTATTTTAAACTACAAAAACTTGAATTTAAACAATTGATTGATAACATAACTATTAATCTTTGATCACCTTGAAATTTTGTAAGCATAAAAAATATATGAAGATAATGTAATCTAACGGTAGATTTGTCAAAATTCACATTGAATTAAGAAATATAGGGTTGGGTTCAAGTTAAACGTGATCTAACTCTAAAAAATGTTACACCAACCAATAATTTATTATTGAATTCATATTTTGAAAATCCAACCGTTGGATTACATTTTCTATATGTTCTTAACATGCATGCCAATTTTCATACCAATCGGACGTAATTTACCATTTGATCTTTAAACTCATCTTTTATGCGTTATTTTAAACTACAAAAACTTGAATTTAAACAATTGATTGATGACATGGCTATTAATCTTTGATCACCTTGAAATTTTGTAAGCATGAAAAATATATAAAGATAATGCAATCTAACGGTATATTTGTCAAATTTCACATTGAATTAAGAAATATAGGATTGGGTTCAAGTTACACGTGATGTAACTCTAAAAATTGTTACACCAACCAATAATTTATTTTTGAATTCATATTTTGAAAATCCAACCGTTGGATTATATTTCCTATATGTTATAAACATGCATGCCAATTTTCATACCAATCGGATGTAATTTACCATTTGATCTTTAAACTCATCTTTTATGCGTTATTTTAAACTACAAAAACTTGAATTTAAACAATTGATTCATGACATGACTATTAATCTTTGATCACTTTGAAATTTTGTAAGCATGAAAAATATTTGAAGATAATGTAATCTAACGGTAGATTTGTCAAAATTCACATCGAATTAAGAAATGTGGGGTTGGGTTCAAGTTACACTTGATGTAACTCTAAAAAATATTACACCAACCAATAACTTATTGTTAAATTCATATTTTGAAATTTCAACCGTTGGATCACATTTTCTATATATTCTTAACATGCATGCCAATTTTCATGCCAATCGGAAGTAATTTACCATTTGATCTTTAAACTCATCTTTTATGCGTTATTTTAAACTACAAAAACTTGAATTTAAACAATTGATTCATGACATGACTATTAATCTTTGATCACCTTGAACTTTTGCAAGCATGAAAAATATATGAAGATAATGTAATCTAACGGTAGATTTGTCAAAATTCACATCGAATTAAGAAATATAGGGTTGGGTTCAAGTTAAACGTGATATAACTCTAAAAAATGTTACACCAACTAATAACTTATTACTGAATTCATATTTTGAAAATCCAACCGTTGGATCATAGTTTCTATATGTTCTTAACATTCATGCCAATTTTCATGCCAATCGGATGTAATTTACCATTTGATCTTTAAACTCATCTTTTATGCGTTATTTTAAATTACAAAAAACTTGAATTTATACAATTGATTGATGACATGGCTATTAATCTTTGATCACCTTAAAATTTTGTAAGCATGAAAAATATATGAAGATAATGAAATCTAACGGTAGATTTGTAAAAATTCACAACGAATTAAGAAATATAAGATTGGGTTCAAGTTACACGTGATGTAACTCTAAAAAATGTTAAACCAACCAATAACTTATTATTGAATTCATATTTTGAAAATCCAACTATTGGATCACATTTCCTATATTTTCTTAACATGCATGCCAATTGGATGTAATTTACCATTTGATCTTTAAACTCATCTTTTATGCATTATTTTAAACTACAAAAACTTGAATTTAAAGAATTGATTGATGACATGACTATTAATATTTAATCACCTTGAAATTTTGTAAGCATGAAAAATATATGAAGAAAATGTAATCTAATGGTAGATTTGTCAAAATTCACATCGAATTAAGAAATATAGGGTTGGGTTCAAGTTACACGTGATATAACTCTAAAAAATGTTACACCAACCAATAACTTATTGTTGAATTCATATTTTGAACATCCAACCGTTGGATCACATTTTCTATATATTCTTAACATCCATGCCAATTTTAATGTCAATCGGATGTAATTTACCTTTTGATCTTTAAACTCATCTTTTATGCGTTATTTTAAACTTCAAAAACTTGAATTTAAACAATTGATTGATGACATGACTATTAATCTTTGATCACCTTGAAATTTTGTAGGCATGAAAAATATTTGAAAATAATGTAATCTAACGTTAGATTTGTCAAAATTCACATCGAATTAAGAAATGTGGGGTTGGGTTCAAGTTACACTTGATGTAACTCTAAAAAATGTTACACTAACCAATAACTTATTGTTGAATTCATCTTTTGAAAATCCAACTGTTGGATCACATTTTATATATGTTCTTAACATGCATGCCAATTTTAATGCCAATCGGATATAATTTATCATTTGATCTTTAAACTCATCTTTTATGCGTTATTTTAAACTACAAAAACTTGAATTGAAACAATTGATCGATGACATGACTATTAATCTTTGATCACCTTGAAATTTTGTAATCATGAAAAATATATGAAGATAATGTAATCTAACGGTAGATTTGTAAAAATTCACATCGAATTAAGAAATATAGGGTTAGGTTGATGTTACACTTGATGTAACTCTAAAAAATGTTACACCAACCAATAACTTATTGTTGAATTCATATTTTGAAAATCCAATCGTTGGATCACATTTTCTATATGTTCTTAACATGCATGTCAATTTTCATGCTAATCGGATGTAATTTACCATTTGATCGGTAAGTAGGAAAGCGAAAAAAAAGAGAAAAATTTGGGCTAGGAAATTTAAGGGTCTGTTGCGACGGTCCAACCTGACACAAAAAGGATCCCTATTGCGGCGGGGTTTTTGGAGCACCACTATAGCTCTATTACCGCCGCTAAAACAGGTCTATTGCGGCGGTTTTATGTCCTGCCGTTGTAGGACGCCGCAAAAAACCCTACCTATAATGGCGGTCATGAAAAACACCGCAATAGATCTCATGTGTAGCGGTGGGCCAAAAACGCGCCGCAATGGGCGACATATAGCGACAGTTTTCGCACTCGCCACAATAGCTTGTTTTTCTTGTAATGATGCTGCGTCAACACTTTTTTTTTAATTCATATGACCACTGTCGAAATCTATTTTTTACCATGCAAACGTAGTGCAATTTAATTGGTTAAACCATATCACCTCATCATATCATCTCATCCTCAACTACTGACTTTTTTAGTTTTTAATTGTTAACATGTAATAGACTATGGGCTTTAGACCCACCTTATTTACTTGTATAGCACACATACTTATATTGCATATTATGCTATGTACTAAACACTATGCCTTTATTATATAAAGACACTCATGTATATTTTATTACGGTGAAATACAATAATGCTCATTCAGTATTCCCAAGTTGGTATTAGAGTCATTGCTCTAACTTTCTTTTGTCTTGCAGTCTTGTCTTTGTTGGTATTTTCCGCTGCCTCTACTTCTTCGATTAGTAAATCTTTTCGGTGCCCTCTCCTGATTGCTCCGTCACCGTTAGAGGTCCTTAAGGTTGAATCTCCACCGCCAGAAGCTCGCTCTTCGCCACCAAGACTACTACCTCTATTGGATCTTTCACATTGGACCTCCAATTAGGACATAAGACATATCATTGTGTAGATCTTTGACCGATCTACTCAATGTCGTCGAAATCATCCTCGTTTGACCATTCATGCACCTCCATGTGCCAATCAAAGTTTCGATGAAATTTTTCCACTCGGCTCATGCGCCATAAGTGTTATTCCGATCCTGTCACCGTCGCCACCATCGAAATCATCTTTCTCCAATCTACATCATCGAAAAAGAATCGGTTTCATCGAAAGACCCACGCACCCTCACACGTCGCCTGAAGTTTCTACATCTCCATCTATGTGCCACTATCGTTGCCTACTGACGTCATTTGTTTTGCCTGGTTCGATCGATCGAAAGACAGGCTCGACCGATCGAAATACAGGTCTACAGAATTTTAAGTCGACCCAAACAGCAGTTTAAGCCCATTAAGGCTTAAGATTTCAGATCTACTTCTTCTAGTATATAAAGGAAATTTTAAGCACGTTTTTGTGAGGCTTTTCAAAGAGAGAAGAGTGTGCCTCTTTTGTATCTAGGGTTTGGTACCCAAAAAACTCTCTCATATCTTCTATCGGTCTTATGCCTTGAAGAATCTTAAGATCTAGTGTTGTAGAAGTTGCTGCCTTCTCTAGTTATCAAAGGTGCTAATGATCTAAACCTTCACGGGTGGTCTTGGAGTCACAAACAGGAGAGTTCGTGTTGATAAACCTTTGAGTGGGATGTCAAAGTCACAAGTGTGAGTGCTTTTGTTGCAAAGGCCAAAGAAAGAAGTAGTCTGTGGATTCGGAACTTGCACGTGGTCGTGTCAGTAAGTTCTACATGTGGAAGCAATAGGATGTTAGTGGTCTAAGTCTTATTGTAAAATTAAATTCTTTCTAGTCGATTTATTTTTTACCTTAAGAATAGCTAGGTTAAATCCTCCTTAGGTTTTTTATCGGTTTAGTTTTCCTAGGTGATTATATCATTGTATTCTTTATTTTCTGCTGCTTTACATGATATAATTTTTTTTTGTTTTAACCTAGATTTGAATAATTAACCAAAGCCAAAGAAAGAAGTAGTCCGTAGATTCGGAGCTTGCACGTGGTTGTATCCGTAAGTTCTACATTTGCTAGCAATAGAATGTTAGTGGTCTAAGTCTTATTGTAAACTTCAATTCTTTCAGGTGGATTTACTTTTTACTTTGAGGGTAGTTAGGTTAAATCCTCCCCAAGTTTTTTAACGGTTTGGTTTTCTTAGGTGATCATATCATTGTGTTCTTTATTTTCCGCTTCTTTACATGATATGACTTTATTATTTTAATCTAGATCTAAATAATAAACCCAAGTATTCACTTGGTTAATTGATTAGATTAAACAATCTAGTTTACAGGGATTTAAAAAACTAACATAGACCATTGACCGTTGACTTTTTGTTAACTTTGACCAACTTGGATTGTTGACTTTTTGCAGTTTAGGTGCTTCTTACCCAGTTTTTTTGCGTAGATTTCATTTTTGTAGTCCTTTTTTTTTTTTGTGTGCATATTTTGCTTCTAAATGAAGAAAAATGACTTGTCTTCTTCTTATTGCAATATTCGTCGTTGACAATCCAACAAACAATTTTGCAATTTTTGTAGATGTGTTAGCCATAGTATTGAGACTTGCTAGCATCATTACAAATCGGTTGTTTCTATTTCTGCTACTACTGTTACTAACACTAAGAGTATCCAACCAATGGCTTCCATCTACAGGAAGTCCAAGTCTTTTGGATCCACTATCACCATTTCGATAGTTAACCTACAGAACATCATCGCTAATACCATTCATACGATTGGTAATACATCTATTTCTTCTCTCTTAGTTTTATCTGGTATGTCTCCTTCCTCTTAACTTATGGATTCTGCTTGTTGCAATCACATGATACCTCACTCCTCCTTATTTTCTCAACTTGAACCTGCACCACATCCTCTTAATATTCGTACAACAAATGGTTTCACAATGTTTGATCATAATATAGGTTCTATCTCAACCTCCAACCTCTTAGTTATTGGGATATTTAATATTCCTAACCTTTCTTATAATTTATTTTCTGTAGGAAAATTAGATGAGTTGGATTATTGCATTACTTTTGATTATTCTAGGTGTACTATGCAAGATCCAAGGATGGGACAGGAGCTTGAGACTGATCCTAAAGTTGGGTGTATGTTTCTCGTGGATAACCTTCGTCTTCCACCTGTTGCTCCTGATTCTATTGCTGTTGCAACTATTGTAGTTTCTTCTATTCCTTCCCTTGCACTTTGGCATGCCTGACTCGGTCACGTATCTTTCTCTCGGGTATAACACTTGGCTTCTAGAGGTTTGTTAGGTTCAAGGCCCAAAGAAAATTTTGATTGTGTTTCATGTCAGTTAGGAAAACAACTAGCTTTGCCTTTCATTAGTAGTAATCAATGTTTACTAATATCTTTGACCTAATTCATTTTGATGTTTGAAGGCCTTCCTCTGTCTCTAGTATTGGTGGATCTCGATATTTTGTTGTCTTTGTTAATGATTATTCTTGTTATAGTTGGATCTTTCATATGATATATCGTTATGAATTGTTACAAAGCTATTTTGCATTCCTATGGCACTGTTTATCAACTAACTTGTCCAGGTACCTCTCAGCAAAATGGTAGAGCCGAACGAAAACTTCGTCATATTCTTAACACTGTTCGTGCTCTCCTTATCTTTGCTAAAGTTCCTGCTCCTTTTTGGGGCAAAGCCACCCTTCATGTTGTTCATGCTATTAATTACATTCCCAGTACTTTCATCCAAAATCAAACTCCATAAGAGTGCCTTTTTGGGTTACCTCCAGATTATCACCACCTTCGCTCTTTCAGTTTTGCCTGTTTCGTTCTTCTTCAGTCGCATGAGCATAAAAAACTTGAGCCTTGATTTAGACTTTCTTGTTTTCTTGGCTATGGCAAAACTTAGAAAGGGTATCAGTGTTATGATCTTGTCTCTCATCGTCTTTGTATCTCCCGCAATGTTGTCTTTTGGGAACATCGCTCCTTTGTCGAGCTTTCTCACTTCCATGCCTCCCTATCTACCTTTTTTGTCTTAAATCTTTTTCCACATGAGCCATATATTTCTTCTATAGTTGCTCCCAATCCTTCTATAGACTTCTTTGTCCAATCACCTAATATTTTTGATGCCTCTCCAAGATCACCCTCTAATGAACAGGTGGAAGATGAACAAGTCGAAGACAAGCTACCCAACTTTGAGCCTAGGTCCCCTACTCTAGCCCTGGCTGAAGATCTGCACAAAACATTCCACCTCGTCACTTAACTTAGGTAAGATCTATTCCTGCACATTTACTTAGCTGTCATTATTACACTACCATTACTACACTGCACGAGCCTCAAACATATCATGAGGCTTCCATTGATCATTTATGGCAAATTGTAATGAAAGAGGAACTTGATGCATTATCTAAAAATCATACTTGGGATTTGGTGAGACTCCCCCTAGGAAGTTTATGGTTGGTTGTAAGTGGATTTACAAAATTAAGAGTCACTCTAGTGGGTCTATTGAGCGCTATAAAACTCGTCTTGTTGCAAAAGGTTTTACACAGGAGTATAAGATTGATTATGAAGAGACCTTTACTCTAGTTGCTCGAATCTCATCTGTCCGTGCCCTTTTAGCTATTGCTAGTAAATGAGATATTTTTCAGATGGATGTCAAAAATGCATTCCTTAATACGAATTTAAGTGAAAACGTTTATATGTAACCTCCTCTCGATCTCTCTATTGAACTAAACAAGGTTTATCACCTTCGACGTGCACTTTATGGCCTTAAACAAGCTTCATGAGCTTGGTTTGCCAAGTTCAGCTCTACCATTTCTTGCTTTGGTTAACTACCAATTCTTATGATTTTGCCTTATTTTTTTGTCGCACCAACAAAGACATTATTTTGCTTCTCCTATATGTGGATGATATGATCATAGCTGGTGATGACCTCAGTGGCATTTAAGAACTCAGGGATTTTCTTAGTCAGCAATTTGAGATGAAAGATCTTAGACATCTTAGCCACTTCTTAGGTCTTGAAATCACTCATCCACTAATAGACTTTATATTACTCAAGCTATGCTTCTGAACTATTTTCTCAAGTTGGACTCACTGATAGTAAGACTGTTGACACTCTAGTTGAACTTAATGTGCATCTGACTTCCTTAGCGGGGAAACCATTGTCTAATCCCTCTCTTCATAAACGATTGGTTGGCAGCCTAGTTTATCTCACTGTCACTCATCGAGATATTTCCTATGTTGTTCACCAGGTGAGCTAGTTTCTATCTCCTCCACAATCGACTCACTATGCTACTATCCTGTGCATACTTCGATACATGAAGGACTTTCTCTTTCATGGCCTTTTTACTTTACTTAGTCTCCTTTTGTTCTCTATGCTTTCACTGATACTGATAGGGTAGGAGATCTCACTAATTGAAGTTCAACTACTAGTTATTGCTTTCTTTTTGGTTCTTCTCTGATTTCTTGGCGAAATAAGAAACAAACCGTTGTGGCCCGCTCCAATACTAAAGTGGAATATCGTGCCCTTGTTGATACCATATTTAAACTCCTCTGGCTTTGATGGCTTCTTAAGGATTTTGGTGTGTTGACTTCTTCTACTACTCCTCTTTATTGTGATAACCAAAAGTAGTTACGGTAAACATCATAGACATTTTTTTTTTTTTTTTGAGAAGAATAAAAATTATAGACTTGGTTCGTGGGTTTACAAAGGATCGCATTTTCCTTTTTACATAAAAGTAATGTATGAAGTAGCCCATTGCTTATTGTCTAATAAGGGCCTTTTTTGGTAATAGCTCTGAGCCGTTCCCCATATCCAATTTGCTCTCTTGTGTTATGCTAAAGAGTGACTCTAACAGCCTTTCCAAAGTCCAAACACATTTTTGGAGAGCAAACTTACAAAATATCAGCTCAAATAGCCTTTCCATAAAAGCACTAGCATCAGAGGTGTAAAAACCCCCCAATTGCTATTTTAGCAACCAAGACTCAAAAATAGAGTTACATTCGTGAATGGAAATGCAAAATTCTTAAGCAGATATGAACAGTAGGTTTCTATATTTACAACCTACTGTTCATCAGATTGCAAACATAAATAATATATTTTATTCCACTCTTTCTCTCTCTCTCTCTCTCTCTCTCTCTCTCTCTGTGCTTTGTTTTCACTCTCTTTTCCCTTTCTCTCTTCTCCTTCAGCCTTTTTCACTCTTCGAACCTATCTCCTCTCTCAGCCTTGTAAATCTTAGATTGCTCACTGTAATAGAAATAGATAGTTGTGGTTGTTGTTTGGTGGGTTTGGGTCAAATTTGGTTGGTGTTTAGGTCAGAGTTTGGGTGGTATTTGGGTTGGCGTTTAGGTGGAGATTTGGTTGGAGTAGTTGCATTTCAGGTTGTGGGTGGTTGTTTGGTGGTTGTTCGGATTGGAATTTGGCTAGATTGGCCTTGGGTGGGTGGCTAGCTATAGAGCTTGTCTATCTTGGATTTTGGGTTGTGGGTTGTTGGTGGGCATGGGGTGGTCATGGGGCTGTGGGAGATGGCTTTGGTGGCTTTAGATCGACTGTGGGTGGCTTCAAAATGTGTTCGGTGGTGGGCTTGTGGTGGTGTTGGGTGAGTAAATGGTTATTTTTTTTTTTTTTTTTGGTGTGTGTTTGTTGGTTGAATATGGCTTTTTGTGGTGGAATGCTTGGTGAATAGTGGTGGTGCAAGGTGGTGGATTGCTGATGGTTTTGACTAGTAGCAAAGGAAAAGAGATAAGAGAGAAACATATATATATATATATATATATATTTTTTTTTTTTTTAATATAATTTTATTGTGTAGTTATATTATTTTAATCAGTTATATGTAAAAATAAAAACTAGGATGTAAAGTGTATTGTAAAGTGAGTTGATATAATAGATAAAACAAGATTTTAGATAGTAAAATACAATTTTTATAACATCCCCGTTGCTAATGCTCTAATGCAACTTTATTTTAAAGTTATTATGGTAGCTCTTTTGACCGAGTGAGCACTATTGCAACTCCAAAACGTTTTTCTCTCTTAAAATAATCCAGACTTGAAAAAATTTGAATAAAAAATTATGCACAATAGATTAAAATTGCTGTCTTTATCTCAACAACTAAAACGGACAACAAAACAAAAAAAAGCGATTGAATCATAAAACACATTTTTTCTCACAAAACTAATGAAATCAAAACAAATTAAAAATAAATAAATAAAGTCTATCTAACCCATCTTTTATGGGTCAAGGTTTGAGACCCATGGCTTGAATATATATATATATATATATATATATATATTTAAATACAATAAATAATTGCTCTTTATTATTAAACTAAGACACTAATTGATTTTTAATGTAGGTTGGATTTGAATCATAGATCTTTTGTTCGAAGACTAGAGATTTGACTAGTTTAGCAAACTAGAACCCAATATGGCTTGATCATCCTTCTTGTTTTTCACCTTTTTTTTTTTTTTTTCTGTGTGTGTGTAAACGAGTTGTATTAGGGATACAATGAATTGTCAAAATATTTTTACAATAACTAAAGTATCAGTCTCTGCCAAACAAAAATTAAATAAAAATAATAAAATATTATACAAGGGTTGTAAAAATATAGTAACATTTTATTGTTTCCCGATGTTATAATGATAAAATACACTACGGTCTACGTTTATCCAAAAAAATGTCTTTGGGGTTCAATAATTTGGTATTGCGTCCCTGGATCTTCTTGAATTTACGTTTTCTAGAGTTGAAAAACTTAAAGATGCCCTGTGGAAAACTTTATGGAGGTTGGGTTGGGTCAATCAGCTTTGTCTTCTTTAGGAAATGGCCATACCATTTCAGTTGTTGAAGACTGGCTGAGAAAGATGATAAATCTTGGGGTATGTTTTTGTTTAGGACCCAGCAGCACCAACTAAAGGCTTGTTTTCTTATCAGCAACAGATGAAGCTAAGTCAAGTCAACAAGTCAAGTCTACTTTAGGCAGCAACTAACTCCGTGTAATTGCCTGGGTTGTTTCTTTTTGTTCCATTTAACACTCGGGAATTTATAGTTATTCAGAGAATTACAATAAATTTTGGACAAAATTCTCTTAATACTCCTCTTTCATTCTTTATCTCATGACTTCCATTTCCAAACCAGTTCTACTCTTACTGCTTGTTCTCTCACTTTCAATTGATTCAAGCGCTCAGCAAAACCACTCCAATGTGATCAACTTAGGGTCTTCGCTTTCCCCCAGTGCAAACCATACTTCATGGCTCTCACCTTCTGGTCTTTTTGCATTTGGTTTCTACCAACAAGGTGATGGCTTTCTTATTGGAATATGGTTGATTCATCAAACTGAGAAAACAATAATTTGGACAGCAAATCGAGATGACCCACCTGTCTCCTCAAACGCTTCTCTGGACTTAACTAGAGATGGTAAGCTGCTGCTAAAAATTGAGAAAGGCATAGAAAAGTTAATTCCTCAAATGCTTGATCCTGCTCCTTTAGTTTCAGCTGCTATGCTTGATTCTGGTAATTTTGTTCTCTACGGCAATGATTTCTCTGTCATTTGGGAGAGCTTTGATTTTCCAACTGACACCATACTAGGAGGTCAGAATCTTTCTTCTGGGTATAAACTGGTTTCTAGCGTGTCTACATCAGACCAATCAAGTGGAAGATTTTTCCTTCAAATGCAGAAAGATGGAAACCTTGTTGGCTACCCTGTAAATAGCTCGGCGGAATCAGATGATGCTTATTGGTCATCTGACACTCCTAATAGCGGTTTCAATGTACAGCTTATTCTTAGTCATATAGGCATTCTATTCCTTAGTGGTGGTGATTTGCGTGAACACATTTTGGCAAGCAGCTCCTACCCTAGCAAGAATAGGACTGCTATCCATCGTGCAACACTCGATGCAGATGGGATATTTAGATTGTATTTACACCGCTTTGAGAGCAGTAATGGCTCTGATGTGTTGCTGGAGTGGTCAGCATTGTCTAACCTATGTGAAGTCAAGGGTATCTGTGGATTCAACAGTTACTGCTCAGGCATGGGCAACAAAGATGTCTGTAAATGCTATCCTGGATTTCATTTCATTAACGCCAGTAAGAAGTTCCTGGGCTGTTACAAGAACTCAAGTGACGATGATTGCAGACGCAGTAAACATCCATCAATGTTGTACAGTATTGTTCCTTTAGAGAATAGGTGGTGGAGTGATTATCCTTACTCGGTGGTACAAATGGAGAAGGTGATGAGTGTACCAAATTTAAGCTTCCACTAAGATATGGCAGAGTAAGTGATAATTTTTCATATACTGCCTTCTTTAAGGTGATAAGGGATGATCTCAGAATACCATTACCAGACCATAATCCCCCATTAGCTCCAACGGTCTTGACTGAAAGCAAAAGAAGTCTGATTTTGATTCTTTCTATAAGTTTGGGTTCCATTTCATGCTTTTGTTTCATCTTTGCAATCTGTAGTTTCTTCAGATACAGGCGTCAACTTTTCAGGTATAGAAGGCTGTTGGGAAATGCAAATTTGGGATTAACCGAAGAGTTAACTCTAGATCATTTTCTTAAAGCGAGCTTGAGAAAGCAACAGATGACTTCAAGGAAGAGTTAGGTAGGGGTTTTTTTGGAGCTGTTTATAAAGGGACTATATCTGAAGGTAACGAAGCTATTGTTGTTAAAAGACTAGAGAAAGTAGTGGAAGAAGGGCAAAGGGAATTTCGAGCTGAGATGACTGCAATTGCACGAACTCATCACAGAAACTTGATTCGATTACTTGGTTTTTGTATTGAGGGCTCTAGGAAGCTTCTAGTTTACGAATTCATGAGTAATGGCTCGTTAGCAGATCTTCTCTTCAAGGGATGTTGCCAAAGGGATTCTCTATTTGCATGAAGAGTGTGAAGTTCGTATCATCCACTGCAATATAAAGCCTCAAAACATACTCTTGGATGATACATGGACTGCAAAGATATCTGATTTTGGGTTGGCAAAGTTGTTAGTGCCAAATCAATCAAGAACCACTATGGGAATTGAAGCAAAAGCTGGGTACTTGGCACCTGAATGGCAAAAGAATGCCTTAGTATCTATTAAAGCAGACACATACAGTTTTGGTATTGTGCTTTTGGAGATAGTTTGTTGTAGAAGCAGTATAGAAATAAATTGAGAGTTCAAATATGTGTATAAACACCCTTGAACGTTTAGACCCCCAAATTACAACTTAACCAATTCAAGCATTATGTCAAACAACTAGTGTGCGGAAAATTAACATAAGTTATAATATGGAATTGGAAAAACTATCTAAGCCAAATTAAAATCACAACCCACAGCAGATAAAAAGGCAAAGATAAAAGGGAAGAAAGATGCAAACACAAAGACAGCACGCGATGTGTTATCGAAGAGGAAACCGAAGCCCTCGGCGTAAAACCTCTCCGCCGCCCTCCAAGCGGTAAACAATCCACTAGAAAATATAGTTGGGATACATGGACAGCAATAGACCCTCCAAGCCTAATCTACCCAGTGCACCTAAGCCTTCCAAGCTTCTTGCTCCAACGAGGTTGCACTGAACCTTTTTCTTTTCTAGCTTCCCGGATTCCGCTACTAGACCGTAGCATCAACCAATGTAGATTGGTTCCTTCCTAACTGCTTCTTAGAAATCCAAATAGCCCTCTCACAGTGATGAATATGGTGAGAATAAGGTTTGGTAAAATGCCTCTCAAGGATTTGACAATGGAGAGGAAGAGAGTTGAGGAATTTGAAGAGACTCTAATGTATAGATTGTGGGTGAATCAATCTTGTTTTTCTTTAGGGTTTCTCTCTCAAAATTCTCTCTGGAACCTCTATTTCATTTGTGGGTAAAAGGGGTATTTATACTGGAGTAAGAGAGGAATGTGAAACGTCAGGATTTACAAAACAGGGGTGGCTCGCGGTTTGACCTCGCGACTTGACTGAGTCGCGAGATCCAGTCGTGAGATAACCGTATGGCCAGTTGTCCTGTTTTGTCCTGTAGTGCTCCAGCTAGCATGACTGTTCAACTTCTGGCATGCTTGACACGTGTGTTGCGTCTGGCGGCTTGAAGTCGCAAGTCACCCGCGAGGCCAAGCCGCGAGTCTCTGTTTTCTTATACACTCTTGAGCAAACTTCACTCTATCTCACTCATTACCCTTACAACAAGCCCACCTAAATACAGGGTTACTAAATGCTGAAATACAAGCAAATTTGGCACGGAATAAAGCCAATAAAATGGTTGATTAAATTTAACCTTACAATCTCCCCCTTTGACTATTCCGTGACAAAACCCTAAAACAGACTCTAGACTTAACATGTGAGTTGGGAATAGTTGAACAAAACTCACTCACACCTAGCTCTAGAAGCTGTGAAGCACTTGAATCATAAGAACATGAAACTCATGAAATACAACAATACACCATGATCATTGTATGCAGAAAAACATGAAATGCATATGAAACAAGCTTAAGGTGATCAAGCAAAGATGAAGTGAAGATTCAAATCAAGGCTTGATTAACCAAGTAATCACCACAAGGTAGTGATCACAGCGCTCATTCACACTTGGAATGAACACTTGAACATACAACTTAACAAGAACAAGGCAAGATACTTGTATGCTCAACACTCAACCAATGCATAATACACAAAGTATATGCATCTAGGAACAATCCTACAAGGGCACAAGAGTGACAGTACATAAATCAAAATGCAAGACATTTAGATAGAAGTACTGATTTCAACATAGTATAAAAGGCTGCATTAAGCAAGATACAAACCATAAAGCCTACAGAATACGCATAAAAACATTAACCCTAAAAGTTTACATAAGCACATGGGTACAAACACAATATTAAACCAAGATCAACAAAACACAATACAAAACACAATAGGTTGAATAACATCAACAATGTATATAAAAGATTAAACCAAGATTATAAGTTATGAGTTAGAAACAAGAACACACCAAAAACCACAGTGTATCACACTCATATAAACATTAAATACCCAAAACATAAGCATATATAAACAATGTCTCTGATTTTGACAACTCTCCCTTAACACATTACTCCCTTTTAAGAGCTGCTTTTCTGCTTCTCATCAACAATCTCATCAACAACAGAAAGAACATCTCCCCCTTTTTGACCGTAATGGCCAAAGGGTCACTGTCCATGCTGGGTGATGAAGCTGTCAAGTTTTGCAGACAAAATATCAATCTGGTCTTGCATGGCTCTCATCCTCTCAGAGTGCTCAGTTTGGACTCCTCTGATCCCATCAAGTCGTTCCAGAATGATTTGAAAAGCATCTGGAGGTGTATCTGAAGAAGTTGATACTCTAGTCCTTTTGCCACTCCTCTTGGGTGTTGAGGTTGATGCATGCCCTGCTGCCTCTGCCTCAGTCTCCATTGGGACACCCTCTCCTTCATCACCTTCATCTTCTTCACCTGGAAGCCGAACACTTATCCTTTTGAAGGTAAGCTTGTTAATTGCAGAAGGTGTGGACATGGGACTGATGACTCGAGGGATTGGAACACCCTTCTTTCTAAAGATCCTCATCAACAAACTAGGGAAGATCAGTTTTGGCCTAGAAGTGGTTCTAGTCTCATCCACAATAGTGTCATATATGTGGGAACTGATGTCAATGAATGACTTTTCTTTGAGATCCATCAGAAAAATTGCTCTTGCACAGTTGATTGTAGTCAACTTCCTTATAGGATATAGGTTAAACATCATGATTATAGTTAGACACCTCATGTCCACTAGAAAAACTGTGGTATTCAGACATTTCCCTTCTCTCTGTCCACCTATCCTCTGTTGAACAGTTTCAATAGACACTATCCTATCTTTGTAATTGACAAACTCCTGATCTTCTAATCCTTCAAGACCTAGCACATCATCAATGTCATGTGCATCCAAAGTGAACTCTTTACCTCTAACCCAGCAGCTTAGATCATCCTCCCTTATCATAGCATTTGAATAAAATTCCCTAATCAGGGGTTCACACACTATAGGGAGATCACTCAGAAGCTTTTCCCATCCTCTCCCTTCAAAACAGTTGGGGATAAATGTGTTCCTTAAATCCTCCAAATCCACAAACCTTTCTTGAATAATTCCTGCTTTTAAGAAGAAATCCTTGTATCTCTCAAAGTGGGAAACAGACCCGAACAAGTTAGGGTCCATTTTCATCCTCTTATTTGCCTTCTTTGCAGGTGTTTTCTTCTTTGGGGATGAAGGTGCCATCTGTGAACAATCAGAAGAGGCCATAACAACATAGAGTAATACATGTGCAGAACTAATCAATACTATGTCATTAACAACAAAAAAATGCAACCACACAGATGAACTTAAACACTTAAACCTTATGCTACTTAAAACAGCCACATGGATGAACAAGCCTAAAAGAGAAAACACAAGAACAACAGGGAGAATGCAGGGGAGTATTAAAGCAGCAGAGATAGAAAACATCCTAAAGACAGATATATGTCACTGAGACATACAATGGGATGAAAATGACATGACTCATAATTAGCATAGTAAAACTCACAGATGCTCCCAATAGATTCACACAATAGAACGTGCACATTCAGCACAGTAAACTTCACATCCACAATAGGAACATTTTGAATCAACTCATCAGCACAAGTTTAGATAAAATGAGTAACCAAAAAAAAACTTAGCTAAGCACAAGATGAAGACCAAAAACAACAACTAAAATAATTTCAAATTCAAGCAACAGCATCCACAAGCTAAGCATGAACATAGAGCAATAGCCGAAACACAAACCCATCTCAAAAACATAAACAGATGCGAATAATCAAGGGGAAAAAACACAAAATCAAGTAGAAAGGAGTTCAAGAAAGAAAACCCATACCTGTTACTTGAAGATTTTGAGTAGAAAACATGCAACAATAGAGTTTGGAAATGGGAGCACAGAGTGTTTGGGAAGGAGACAGTTGTGAGAGAAGATGAATAGTCACAAAAGTTCGAGGGAAAAACTGAAAAAGATTTAAAAACTGCCCCTATTTTTGCCAAACACGCGTTTTTTGCGACTGAAGTAAGTTGCCACAAAGACGCCATTTCAAGCCGCCAAAACACTCAAAGACAAAAGTTGAAAAATTTTTCTAAGTGTTTTTCGCGACTAGAAGGTCTACCCGCGAGAGAGTCGCGAGCTGAGCCGCGAAAATCTTTGAGTAACCCTCGCGACTGGACCTTCCACTCGCAAACAAATCGCCAAATATGACCCGCGAACACGCGACTGAGGCACGCCACTTGAATTACCCGCGATTGAGTCACCAAAATAGGGCAAAAATGGATTTTTGAAAATTTTCAGATTTTTCTAACAAAATACTTTCCAAAAACACCTAAAACACTCAAAGATCTTTTTGTGCTTGAATTAACAAATATTGAGCATGTGAAAACACATTTCATCAAGTACAATCACACAAATGAATATGGCATTTATTGAACATAAACTTGTGTGTTGTGTGTGGATATCAACAATGAGATAGTCCTTAGTCTAATGTGAAGCTTCAATGATCAATTCAACCAAGGCATACACAATTAGCACTAGATCATGTGATCCATCTCAATTATAGAAATATGTATATATGACCTCCCACAAAACTTGATAACATATCTTGGAGCTTTACATTTGACTCCACTTTCAATCATAACATTTGATCTTTTTGATCTTTTGAGACAATCACCTCTCATTGTGAGAGTGATATTTGATATTTCACTTTAATGAACTAGCCTTTGGCTTTTTGAATAAACAATCACTTCAATTTTAGGTCGCTTACCCTTTTTCCTAGTCTAATACTAGAGTGTGCGACAGGCTTTTGCAGCTCAATATCTCTTTTCATTTGGAGATTTACATTTGGTGAGCTTTTTTTAACAAAAACAAAAATAAAGAGTGGGAAGATATATAGACACAAGTCTATGCATGTCTCAAGATCATCATAACCATTCACTAATCATTGATGACAAGTTTGAAGATCTATTTACAACAATCACATAGATTTCACGATTTTTCCCACAGTGATATGAGTGCAAAGAAACAAGCAATGCTCGAAAATGCACAAAGCCATTAGTACAAAGGTACAAGGCAAAACAGGTTTTGAGACAAAAGCTCAACAATGTCAATCAAACTTTTTGATTTTCTAATTTTTTATGTGATATTTGGATTTTTGACATTAGAAGAAAAAGATTGATCAAAAACAAAAAAAAAAAAAAAACAAAATCAAAAGTATGCATAAGTAGACAAGCAAACAACCATCGGCAAAAAAACAACAAGCAAACAAACAAACATCGTTGCAAAGCATAGGAAGTATTAATGCATGGACATGTTGTAATGTTTATGCATGAGTACCATTTTTCACCCACATGTCACTTGCGTTTGGGGTGATTTCCTTATACGATTGGGTACGGGAGTTAGGGCTTTCAAACCTTCGTGAGAAGCTTTCCAAGCAATTGGTGAATGCATCAATCATCTTCATCACGTTTATCATTCCATGATCACCATTTTGATCTCTAGATTGTTCACCTGCCCAATTTCTTCTATCATTTCTAGGTCCTTATGACCTTTGAGGAGTTGCACTATTCTTTGCTCTCAACTTTTGGCAATTTGGTCGAGTATGCCCTTGAAGTCCGCAATGATGACACACATAAGTTGCTCTAGGACCTCTTTGTGGTCGTGGACGTGACTTGGCACGAGATTCAGACCTGCCCACAGGTTGATTACGGGAATTCAACAACCGTTCGTTCCCCACATTTCTCTTCTCCTCAATCTTGGGATTCTCAACAGTAGGACCAACATCGGCTGATTCTTTGGCCTTTATAAACTTCACTTCTTTAGTGGCATTTCCAAATGAGCTACTTCCTCCGGTATATCCCAACCCAGATTTGTCTGAAAAGCTCTTTTGAGATGAAATAACATCATCTAGCTTCTTGGTGGTGACCCTCTCTATTTTAGCATTTGCTTGCACAATCTCTTACTCAAGAAATCTCACTTTTGTGTAAGTTTCTGACACCTCACCATTCAGTGTCTCTATCTCACATTTGGCCTCCCTATATCGGATTAGGAGAATTTTATAGTCCTCCTCTGCCTTCTTCATTTTTCTCACAGTAGCCTTGGCCACCCTTGTGTACTCACCCGACTTCTCCAGGAGTAAGTTATAATTCTCTTGAAGATTGGCTATGCTTTCATCTTCTTCAGCATCTGATTCTTCAACAATTCCCAGTGATTCTTCATCACTATGTTCTCCAAGGTCTCGTACAAGCAGATTCAACTCGTTTGAAGACTCAACATGAGTAATAGTCATAAAAGCTGAGTAGTTCCCCTCTCCATCACAGCTTTCTTCAGATTTTGAGTCAGATGAATCCGAGTCACTCAATGTTGTGGCATACACTTTGCCTTTCAATTTCAAATAATTCGGACATTCTTTCTTAAAGTGTCCATGCCCGTTACATTCGAAACAAGTGACACCTTGTGTAGGTTGGGATTCTTTTCCATCTTTCTTTTTGAATTCCCTTTTCTCCCTTCCAGAACTTTGGAATTTTCTTTTATCATCAAATTTGCCATTATTTTTGAATTTCAAGAACTTTCTGAAATTTTTAACAAGGTATGCAACATCTTTGTCAACCACATCTTCTCCCGATGAGTCTTGATCTTCCACCTTCTCATTAATGGTCTTAAGAGCAAGAGATTTACTCTTCCGTTGATTGGGCAGCGACATCTCATAAGTCTGAAGAGAACCAACCAGCTCTTGGACTTTGATGTCATCAAGGTCCTTGCTCTCTTCAATCGCTGTCACTTTAGCACGAAAACTTTCCGGCAATGATTGAAGGATCTTCCTTACAATTTCAGAATCCTCCGTTTTCTCCCCCAAATTGAACTTGCTGACAACCACCTCATTTAGCTTCCCATAGAAAGAGTCAAAGGACTCATCCTCACTCATTTTGAGCTCCTCAAATCGAGTGGTCAGTATTTGCAACTTGGTGTCTTTCACTTTCTTCGTGCCTTCGTAGGTGGTTTCCAATATCTCCCATGCTTCTCTGGCAACGGTAAGGTGGGAGATCTTGTGAAATTCATCTGGAGACACACCACATAAAATAGCATTGAGTGCTTTACTGTTAGCATTGGATGCAGCGAGTGCTGCCTTATCCCATGTGGATTTGGCTGCCTTAGGTCTAGCCCAACCAATCTCAACAGCATCCCAAACAGATTCATCAATTGAGCAAAGAAATGCTCTCATGCAAACCTTCCAAAAAGCATAATTACTACCATCAAAATATGGAGGTGCATTTAGGGATTGAGACCGATCCATCTCAATAGGGAGTCAAGGATCACACAATGGTATTGAAACCAATAAAAGTGTAACTGCTCTGATACCAATTGAAAGTTCAAATATGTGTATAAACACCCTTGGACGTTTAGACCCCTATATTACAACTTAACCAATTCAAGCATTATGTCAAACAACTACTGTGCGGAAAATTAACATAAGCTATAATATGGAATTGGAAAAACTATCTAAGCCAAATTAAAATCACAACCCACAGCAGATAAAAAGGCAAAGATAAAAGGGAAGGAAGATGCAAACACAAAGACAACACGCGATGTGTTATCGAAGAGGAAATCGAAGCCCTCGGCGTAAAACCTCTCCGCCGCCCTCCAAGCGGTAAACAATTCACTAGAAAATATAGTTGGGATACATGGACAACAATAGACCCTCCAAGCCTAATCTACCCAGTGCACCTAAGCCCTCCAAGCTTCTTGCTCCAACGAGGTTGCGCCGAACCTTTTTCTTTTCTAGCTTCCCGGATTCCGCTACTATACCGTAGCATCAGCCAATGTAGATTGGTTCCTTCCTAACTGCTTCCCAGAAATCCAAATATCCCTCTCACAGTGATGAATATGGTGAGAACAAGGTTTGGTAAAATGCTTCTCAAGGATTTGACAATGGAGAGGAAGAGAGTTGAGGAATTTGAAGAGACTCTAATGTATAGATTGTGGGTGAATCAATCTTGTTTTTCTTTAGGGTTTCTCTCTCAAAATTCTCTCTGGAACCTCTATTTCATTTGTGGGTAAAAGGGGTATTTATACTGGAGTAAGAGAGGAATGTGAAACGTCAGGATTTACAAAACAGGGGTGGCTCGCGGCTTGACCTCGCGACTTGACTGAGTCGCGAGATCCAGTCGCGAGATAACTGTATGGCCAATTGTCTTGTTTTGTCCTGTAGTGCTCCAGCTAGCATGACTGTTCACCTTCTGGCATGCTTGGCACGTGTGCTGCGTTTGGCGGCTTGAAGTCGCGAGTCACCCGTGAGGCCAAGCTGCGAGTCTCTGTTTTCTTGCACACTCTTGAGCAAACTTCACTCTATCTCACTCACTACCCTTACAACAAGCCCACCTAAATACAGGGTTACTAAATGTTGAAATACAAGCAAATTTGAAACGAAATAAAGTCAATAAAATGGTTGATTAAATTCAACCTTTCATAAATGTTCCAACGGCAGATGAGATAATTCTTTCTACTTGGGTAAATAATTGCTATATGGCCGAAGAGTTGGACAAACTTGTGGAAGATGAAAATGTAGACATCATGGCACCGGAAAGAATGGTGAAGGTGGGTTTATGGTGCATTCAAGAAGATCCAGCTTTGCGTCCGTCAATGAAAAGTGTAATCTTGATGTTGGAAGGGACAATGAATATTCCAGTCCCTCCATCTCTAGTTCTTCCTATTCTCATTTGATGAAATGAATTATTCTAGGGTTTTTTTTGTTTTTGTTTTTTTTTTGTTTTTTAATCTTTTCAGCTTATTTGTGTGCATCCATGCACTTAAATACAGTTGTACGTATGCATAACTATGTATTGTGCTAGTTTATATGAATAACTATACCATTTCTAAGAAAATAATTTCAGTTTGAGGGTCGGATCAAAATATTGAAGTTGACATGTCTATCAACATTAATCTCTTCTTTCCTTTTTTTTTTTTTTTTCTTTCACCTTTCTCACATTTTCTTTTTTCTTTTTTCTTTTTTGTCACTTTCTATCCTCCATTCTAAATCAAGTGTCAAGGAAGACTTGTCGCTCAGTCAACCGAGAAAAATGTGTGATATTTTGTCGACCATGCATTTGTTCCATAAAGGACAGCGCTGAAAAGTCTTTGTTGATCCATCTTACCTATTAGTTGAATATTGAAAACAACACTACCGTGTAATCTTGATGTTGGAAGGGATAATGAATATTCCAATCCCTCCATCTCCAGTTCTTCCTGTTCTCATTTGATGAAATGAAGTATTCTAGGCTTTTTTTTTTTAAATTTTTTTTTAATCTTTTCAACTTATTCGTGTGCATCCATGTACTTAAATACATTTGTACGTATGCATAACTATGTATTGTGCTAGTTTATATGAATAACTATACCATTTCGAAGAAAATAATTTCAATTTGAGGATCAGATCAAAATATTGAAGTTGACATGTCTATCAACATTAATCTCTTCTTTCCCTTTTTTTTTTTTTTTTTTTTTTTTTTTTCTTTCACCTTGCTCACATTTTCTTTTTTCTTTTTTGTCACTTTCTATCCTCCATTCTAAATCAATTGTCAAGGAAGACTTGTCGCTCAGCCAACTAAGAAAAATGTGTGATTTTTTGTCGACCATGCATTTGTTCCATAAAGGACAGCGCTGAAAAGTCTTTGTTGATCCATCTTACCTATTAGTTGAATACTGAAAACAACACTACCATTCTCCATTTTCATCCTCTCCCATGGCTTCCATGTCCATTGTTTTCTTACTGTTGTTCACATCCTTTATAGGTGGGAGAGCTGTACCAAAGCAATCTAGCCATATAGCCTTGGGTTCTTCTCTTTCCCCCATAATTCAACCCACTTCATGGCTTTCCCCTTGTCAAAAATTTGCTTTTGGTTTCTGAAAAGCTTGGATTTGTGTTAAAAATACAAGAGCTGTTTAGACCCCCAAATTAAATATTATGCCTCGATTGATTTTACTCTAACTTATACTAGGTGTGGAATAGAGCAAATGCAAGGGGATACATGAGTAGACAATTAGTTGGGATACATGAGTAGTAGGAGGCCCTCCAAGCCTAATCTACCCAATGCACCTAAGCCTTCTAAACTCCTACTCCAACAAGGTTTCTTGGAACCGTGTCTTGTCTAGCTTTTTGGATCCCGTAATACGCCTGATTACATCCGCCAAAACTTGGCTTCTTCCATTGCTTCCCAGCAGCACCAAAACCTCACTTGACACTCTGAAAAGGTGTGGCAAGTGTTTGGGCTATCAACCTCTTAAGGGTATGGAAATGGAGAGGTAGTAGTTAAGGAAAATCCACAATGAATTGTGTAGAGAATTATGGGTATAACAATCTCTAACACTCAAGGTTTGTGGCTAGGGTTTTCTCTCAGAAGCACACCTCAACATTTGTGGGTAATGGGGGTATATATAGTGTGGGTACAGAAGTGTGTATCAGATATGACAATTTAGTAAAACAGAATGTTTTACAGGTATCTCGCGAGAAGGCCTTACCCGCGAGACATTCGCGAAAACCAACTGTCTCCATCCTATCCTGACTCTTCGCATTCCAGTCATGTGCAGGGCACATGCTTCACTTCGTGCGAAGCCTACTTGCGAGCTACCCATGAAAACAACTTTAGTCTTCAATTGCCTTGAGTCTTGACACTCTTTTTTTCTCACACACAACCCTTACCAATAAATCCCACATGAAATACAGGGTATATAAGATTGTAAGGTTGAATTTATTCAACCATCTAATTGGCTTTATTCCGTGCCAAATTTGCTTGTAATTCAGCATTTAGTAACCCTGTATTTAGGTGGGTTTGTTGTAAGGGTAGTGAGTGAGATAGAGTGAAGTTTGCTCAAGAGTGTGCAAGAAAACAGAGACTCGCGACTGGGACTTGCGGGTGACTCGCGGCTGCAAGCCGCCAGAAGCAGCACACGTGCCAAGCATGCTGGAAGATGAACAGTCATGCTAGCTGGAGCACTACAGGACAAAACAGGACAACTGGCCATACGGTTAACTCGCGACTGGATCTCGCGACTTGGTCAAGCCGCGAGGTCAAGCCGCGAGCCACCCCTGTTTTGTTAAACCTGACGTTTCACATTCCTCTCCCACTCCAGTATAAATACCCCTTTTACCCACAATTGAAAGAGAGCTTCCAGAGAGAATTTTGAGAGAGAAACCCTAAAGAAAAACAAGATTGTTTCATCCACAATCTATACCTTAGAGTCTCTTCAAATTCCCCTACTCTCTTCCTCTCCATTGTCAAATCCTTGAGAGGCATTATACCAAACCTGGTTCTCACCATCATCATCACTGTGAGACAGTCGTTTGGATTTCTGGGAAGCAGTTAGGAAGGAACCAATCTTCATTGGTTGATGCTATGGTCTAGTAGCGGAATCCGGGAAGCTAGAAAAGAAAAAGGTTCGGCGCAACCTCGTTGGAGCAAGAAGCTTGGAGGGCTTAGGTGCACTGGGTAGATTAGGCTTGGAGGGTCTATTGCTGTCCTTGTATCCCAACTGTATTTTCTAGTGGATTGATTACCGCTTGGAGGGCGGCGGAGAGGTTTTTCGCCGAGGACTTCGATTTCCTCTTCGATAACACATCGCGTGTTGTCTTTGTGTGTGCATCTTCCTTCCTCTCTATCTTTGCCTTTATATTATCTGCTGTGGTTTTATTATGTTATGGCTTAGATAGATTTTAACCAATTTCATATTATAGCATGTGTTAAGTTTCCGCACATTAGTTGTTTAACATATTGCTTGAATTGGTTAAGTTGGTTTTTGGGGGTCTAAACGTTCAAAGGTGTTTGGTACACGTTTTTGAACTTTCAATTGGTATCAGAGCGGGTACACTGCTATTGGTTTCATTACCATTGTGTGATCCTTGACCCCTTTTGAGATGGATAGGTCTCAATCCCTAAATGCACCTCCATATTTTGATGGTAGTAATTGTGCTTTTTGGAAGGTTCGCATGAGAGCTTTTCTGTGTTCTATTGATGAATCCGTTTGGGATGCTGTTGAGATTGGTTGGACCAAACCTGAGGCAGCCAAATCCACATGGGATAAGGCAGCACTTGCTGCATCTAATGCTAACAGTAAAGCACTCAATGCTATTTTCTGTGGTGTGTCTCCAGATGAATTTCACAGGATTTCTCACATTACCATTGCCAAAGAAGCATGGGAGATTCTGGAAACCACTTATGAAGGCACGAAGAAAGTGAAAGACACCAAGTTACAAATGCTGACCACTCGGTTTGAGGAGCTCAAAATGAGTGAGGATGAGTCTTTTGACTCTTTCTATGGAAAGTTGAATGAGGTGGTTGTCAGTAAGTTCAACTTGGTAGAGAAAATGGAGGACTCAAAGATTGTAAGGAAGATCCTTCGATCATTGCCGGAAAGTTTTCGTGCTAAAGTGACAGCAATTGAAGAGAGCAAGGATCTTGACGACATCAAAGTACAGGAGCTAGTTGGTTCTCTGCCGACTTATGAGATGTCGCTGCCCAATCAACGGAAGAGTAAATCCCTTGCTCTAAAGACCCTTAATGAGAAGGTGGAAGATCAAGACTCATCGGGAGAAGATGTGGTTGACAAAGATGTAGCCTACCTTGTCAAAAATTTCAGAAATTTTTTGAAATTCAAAAATAATGGCAAATTCGATGATAAAAGAAAATTCCAAAGTTCTGGAAGGGAGAAGAGGGATTTCAAAAAGAAAGATGGAAAAGAATCCCAACCCACACAAGGTGTCACTTGTTTCGAATGTAATGGGCATGGACACTTTAAGAAGGAATGTCCGAATTATTTGAAATCGAAAGGTAAAGTGTATGCCACGACCTTGAGTGACTCGGATTCGTCTGACTCAGAATCTAAAGAGAGCTGTGATGGGGAGGGGAACTATTCAGCTTTTATGAATATTGCTCATGTTGAGTCTTCGGATGAGTTAAATCTGCTTGTACGAGACCTTGGAGAACATAGTGATGATGAGTCACTAGGAATTGTTGAAGAATCAGATGCTGAAGAAGATGAAAGCGCAGCAAATCTTCAAGAGAATTATAACTCACTCTTGGAGAAGTCCGGTGAGTACATAAGGGTGGCCAAGGCTGCTATGAGAAAAATGAAGAAGGCTGAAGAGGACTACAAAAGTCTCCTAATTCGATATAGGGAGGCCAAATGTGAGATAGAAACACTGAATGGTGAGTTGTTCGAAGCTTACACAAAAGTGAGATTTCTTGAGAATGAGGTTGTGCAAGCGAATGTTAAAATAGAGAGGGTCACCACTAAGAAGCTAGATGATGTTATATCATCTCAAAAGAGCTTTTCAGACAAATCTGGATTGGGATATACCAGAGGAAGTAGTACATCTGGAAATGTCACTAAAGAAGTGAAGTTTGTAAAGGCCAAAGATCCAATTGTAGCTGACCTTACTGGTGAGAAGCTTGAGGTGGAGGAGAAGAAGAATGTGGTGAACCAACGGATGCTGAATCCCCGTAATCAGTCTGTGGGCAGGTCTGAATCTCGTGCCAAGTCACGTCCACGACCACAAAGAGGTCCTAGAGGAACTTATGTGTGCCATTATTGCGGACTTCAAGGGCATACTCGACCAAATTGCCAAAAGCTGAGAGCAAAGAACAGTGCAACTCCTCAAAGGTCAGGAGGACCCAGAAATGATAGGAGAATTTGGGCAGGTGATCAATCTAGAGATCAAAATGGAGATCCCGGAATGATGAACGTGATGAAGATGATTGGTGCATTCACCAACTGCTTGGAAAGCTTCTCACGAAGGTTTGAAAGCCCTAACTCCCGTACCCAATCCTATAAGGAAATCACCCCAAACGCAAGTGACGTGTGGGTGAAAAAGGGTACTCATGCATAAGCATTACAACATGTCCATGCGTTAATACTTCCTATGCTTTGCGACAATGTTTGTTTGGTTTGTTTGATGTTTTTGATGTTGGTTGTTTGCTTGTCGTCTTGTGAATATTTTTAATTTTGTTTTATCAATCTTTTTGTTTCTTGTGTCAAAAATCCAAAAATCACATAAAAAAATTAGAAAATCAAAAAGCTTGATTGACTTTGTTCAGTTTTGTCTCAAAACTTGTTTTGCCTTGTACCTTTGTGCTAATGGCTTTGTGCATTTTCGAGCATTGCTTGTTTCTTTGCACTCATATCACTGTGGGAAAAATCTTGAAATCTATGTGATTGTTGTAAATAGATCTTCAAACTTGTCATGAATGATTAGTGAATGGTTATGTTGATCTTGAGACATGCATAGACTTGTGTCTATATATCTTCCCACTTTTTATTTTTGTTTTGCTAAAAAGAGCTCACCAAATGTAAATCTCCAAATGAAAAGAGATATTGAGCTGCAAAAGCCTGTCGCACATTCTAGTATTCGACTAGGAAAAAGGGTAAGCGACCTTATATTAAAGTGAATGTTTATTCAAAAAGGCCAAAGGCCTGTTCTTTTAAGTGAAATGTCATATATCACTCTCACAATGAGAGATGATTGCCTCAAAAAGATCAAAAAGATCAAATGTTATGAATAAAAGTGGAGTAAAATGTAAAGCTCCAAGTTATGTTATCAAGTTGTGTGGGAGGTCATATATACATATTTCTATAATTGAGATGGGTCACATGATCTAGTGCTAATTGTGTATGCCTTGGTTGAATTGATCATTGAAGCTTCACATTAGACGAAGGACTATCTCATTGTTGATATCCACACACAACACACAAGTTTATGTTCAATAAATGCCATATTCATTTATGTGATTGTACTTGATGAAATGTGTTTTTCACATGCTCAATCTTTGTTGATTCAAGCACAAAAAGATTTTTGAGTGTTTTAGGTGTTTTTGGAAAGTATTTTGTTTGAAAAATCTGAAAATTTCGAAAATCCAGTTTTGCCCTGTTTTGGCGGCTCAGTCGCGGGTATGTCAAGTCGCGAGCCTCAGTCGCATCTTCGCTGGTCATTTTTGGCGACTTGTTCGCGAGTGGAAGGTCCAGTCGCGAGGTTCACTCAGAGATTTTCGCAGCTCAGCTCGCGACTCACTCGCGTGTAGACCTTCCAGTCGCGAAAAACACTTAGAAAAATTTTCAAATTTTTGTTCTTGAATGCTTTGGCGGCTTGAGCTGGCGACTTAATCAAGTCACGAAAAACGTGTGTTTTGCAGAAACAGGAGCAGTTTTTAAACCTCTTTTCAGTTTTCCCTCGAAGTTTTGTGACTGTTCATCTTCTCTCTAAACTATCTCCCTCCCAAACACTCCGTGCTCCCATTTCCAATCTCCATTGTTGCATTCTTGTAGCTCAAAACCTTCAAGTCACAGGTATGGGTTTTCAGTTTTGCACTCTTTTCTACTTGATTTTGTGCTTTTCCCCTTTGATTTTTCGCATATGTTTGTGATTTAGAAATGGGTTTTTGTTTCGGATTTAGCTCGTTGTTCATGCTTAGCTTGTGGTTGCTGTTGCTAAAGTTTGTGTTGATGATAGTCGTTTCCTTTTTGATCTTCATCCTGTGCGTAGCTTAGTGTGTCTTTTATTTTATCTGATCTTGAGCTGTTGTGTTGTTTCAAAATGTTCCGTTGGATATTGTGTGTTTTTACTGTGCTGAATGTGATTGTTCTATTGTGTTAATCTGTTGGGAGATTCTGTTAGCCTCAAAATATTGATTGTGTATCATATCATCTTTCCATTATATGTCTCAATGACATATATCTGCCTTTAGGATAGTTTCTCCATGTTGCTCATGTGTTTCCTATCTTAGGCTTGGTTTATCCATGTGATTGTTCTAAGTAGCTTATTGTTTAAATGTTCAAAGTTCATTTGTATGGATGATATCTCTTTGATAATTACATGGTACTGACTGGTTCTGCACATATATTGTTCTATGTTGTTGTGGCCTTTTCTGATTGTTCACAGATGGCTCCCTCACCTCAGAAGAAGAAATCTACTGCAAAGAAGGCTGACAAAAGATTAAAAATGGATTCTAAACTGTTTAGGTCAGTTCATCACTTTGAGAGATACAAGGATAACTTCTTGAATGCAGGAATCATTCAAGAAAGATTTGTAGATTTGGAGGACTTAAGACAAACCTTTATTCCCAGCTGTTTTGAAGGAAGAGGATGGGAAAAGCTTCTGAGTGGTTTCCCTGTTGTGTGTGAACCCCTGATTAGGGAATTTTACTCAAATGCTGTAATAAAGGAGAATGAATTAAGTTGCTAGGTGAGAGGTAAAGAATTCGTTTTGGATGCTCATGTCATCTATGATGCATTAGGGCTTGAAGGATTAGATGATGAAGAATTTATCAATTACAAGGATAGGAGTGTTTCTATTGAAACAGTTCAACAAAGGATAGGTGGGCAGAGAGAAGGGAAATGTTTGAATACCACTGCCTTTCCAGTGGACATGAGGTGTCTTACAATAATCATGATGTTTAACCTCTATCCCATTAAGAAATTGACTACAATCAATTGTGCTAGAGCAGTTTTTCTGATGGATCTCAAAGAAAAGAATTTCATAGACATAAGTTCCCACATATATGACACCATTGTGGATGAGACAAGAACAACCTCTAGGCCTAAATTGATCTTTCCCAGTTTGCTAATGAGGATTTTTAGAAGGAAGGGTGTTCCAATCCCTCAAGACATCAGTCCCATGTCCACACCCTATGCAATTAACAAGCTTACCTGCAAAAGGATAAGTGTTAGGCTTCCGGGAGAAGAAGATGAAGGTGATGAAGGAGAGGGTGTCCCAATGGAGACTGAAGCAGAGGCAGTAGGGCATGCATCAACCTCAACACCTAGGAGGAGTGGCAAAAGACCCAGAGCTTCAACTTCTGCAGATACACCTCCAGATGCTTTCCAAATCATTCTGGAAAGACTTGATGGGATCAGGGCAGCCCAAACTGAGCACTCTGACAGGATGAGAGCCATGCAAGACCAGATTGATGTCTTGTCTGCAAAACTTGACAGCTTCACAACTCAGCATGACCAGTGACCCTTTGGCCATTCCGGTCAAAAAGGGGGAGATGTCATTGATGATGAAAAGCAGAAAAGCAAATCTTAAGGGGGAGTAATGTGTTGAGGGGGAGTTGTAAAAGTTATCAAATTCAGAAACTTTGTTTATATATGCTTATGTTTTTGGGTACTTTTAGTGTTTTTATGGTTTTGATACACTGTGTTTTGGTGTATAGCTGTTTCTAACTCATTTCATATACTCTTGGTTTAAACTTTAATATATTTTGATGATGTTATTCAGAATGTTTTTGTGTTTGTACCCATGTGCTTTTGTAAGCTTTTAGGGTTAATGTTTCTATGCATAGTTTGTAGGCTTTATGGTATGTACCTTGCTTAGTGCAGCCTTTATGCTATGTTGAAATCAGTACTTTAATCTAAATGTTCTGCATTTTGGTTCATGTATTGTCACTCTTGTGCCCTTGTAGGATTGTTCCTAGATGCATATGCCTTGTGTGTTATGCATTGGTTGAGTGTTGAGCATACAAGTGTCCTGCCTTGTGCTTGTTAACTTGTATGTCCTTGTGTTCATTCCAAGTGTGAATGAGCACTGTGATCAATACCTTGTGGTGTTCACTTGGTTGATCAAGCCATGGTTTGTTTATTAACTCCATCTTTGCTTGATCACATATTGCCTGTTTCATATGCATTTATAATTTTCTGCTTACAATGATCATGGTGTATTGTTGTGTTTCAGGAGTATTATGTTCATATGATTCAAGTGCTTCACAGCTTTTAGAGTTAGGTGTGAGTGAGTTTTGTTCAACTGTTCCCAACTCACATGTTAAGTCTAGAGTCTGTTTTAGGGTTTTGTCACAGAATAGCGAAAGGGGGAGATTGTAAGGTTGAATTTATTCAACCATCTAATTGGCTTTATTCCGTGCCAAATTTGCTTGTAATTCAGCATTTAGTAACCCTGTATTTAGGTGGGTTTGTTGTAAGGGTAGTGAGTGAGATAGAGTGAAGTTTGCTCAAGAGTGTGCAAGGAAACAGAGACTCGCGGCTGGGACTTGCGGGTGACTCGCGACTGCAAGCCGCCAGAAGCAGCATATGTGCCAAGCATGCTGGAAGATGAACAGTCATGCTAGCTGGAGCACTACAGGACAAAACAGGACAACTGGCCATACGGTTAACTCGCGACTAGATCTCGCGACTTGGTCAAGCCGCGAGGTCTAGCCGCGAGCCACCCCTGTTTTGTTAAACCTGACGTTTCACATTCCTCTCCCACTCCAGTATAAATACCCCTTTTACCCACGATTGAAAGAGAGCTTCCAGAGAGAATTTTAGGAGAGAAACCCTAAAGAAAAACACGATTGTTTCATCCACAATCTATACCTTAGAGTCTCTTCAAATTCCCCTACTCTCTTCCTCTCCATTGTCAAATCCTTGAGAGGCATTATACCAAACTAGTTGTAAATTACAACTTTGAAAGTTCAAAAATGTGTACAAAACACCTTTGAACGTTTAGACCCCCAAATTACAACTTAACCAATACAAGCAATATGTCAAACAACTAGTGTGCGGAAACTTAACACATGCTATAATACGAAATTGGTTAAAGACTATCTAAGCCATAACAAAATAAAACCACAACAGATAATAAAAAGGCAAAGATAGATAGGAAGGAAGATGCAAACACAAAGACAACACGCGATGTGTTATCGAAGAGGAAACCGAAGTCCTCGGCGAAAAACCTCTCCGCCGCCCTCCTAGCGGTAAACAATCCACTAGAAAATACAGTTGGGATACAAGGACAGCAATAGACCCTCCAAGCCTAATCTACCCAGTGCACCTAAGCCCTCCAAGCTTCTTGCTCCAACGAGGTTGCGCCGAACCTTTTTCTTTTCTAGCTTCCCGGATTTCGCTACTAAACCGTAGCATCAACCAATGAAGATTGGTTCCTTCCTAACTGCTTCCCAGAAATCCAAACAACTGTCTCACAGTGATGATGATGGTGAGAACCAGGTTTGGTATAATGCCTCTCAAGGATTTGACAATGGAGAGGAAGAGAGTTGAGGAATTTGAAGAGACTCTGAGGTAGAGATTGTGGGTGAAACAATCTGGTTTTTCTTTAGGGTTTCTCTCTCAAAATTCTCTCTGGAAGCTCTCTTTCAATCGTGGGTAAAAGCGGTATTTATACTGCAGTGGGAAAGGAATGTGAAACGTCAGGTTTTACAAAACAGGGGTGGCTCGCAGCTTGACCTCGCGGCTTGACTAAGTCACGAGATCCAGTCGCGAGTTAACCATATGGCCAGTTGTCCTGTTTTGTCCTGTAGTGCTCCAGCTAGCATGACTGTTCATCTTCCAGCATGCTTGGCACGTGTGCTGCTTCTGGCGGCTTACAGTCGCGAGTCACCCGCGAGTCTCTGTTTTCTTGCACACTCTTGAGCAATCTTCACTCTATCTCACTCACTACCCTTACAACAAACCTACCTAAATACAGGGTTACTAAATGCTGAATTACAAGCAAATTTGGCACGGAATAAAGCCAATTAGATGGTTGAATAAATTCAACCTTACAATCTCCCCCTTTGGCTATTCCGTGACAAAACCCTAAAACAGACTCTAGACTTAACATGTGAGTTGGGAACAGTTGAACAAAACTCACTCACACCTAACTCTAGAAGCTGTGAAGCACTTGAATCATATGAACATAATACTTCTGAAACACAACAATACACCATGATCATTGTAAGCAGAAAATTATAAATGCGTATGAAACAGGCAATATGTGATCAAGCAAAGATGGAGTTAAGAAACAAACCATGTCTTGATCAACCAAGTGAACACCACAAGGTAGTAATCACATTGCTCATTCACACTTGGAATGAACATAAGGACATACAAGTTAACAAGCACAAGGCAAGACACTTGTATGCTCAACACTCAACCAATGCATAACACACAAGGCATATGCATCTAGGAACAATCCTACAAGGGCACAAGAGTGACAGTACATAAACCAAAATGCAGAACATTTAGATTAAAGTACTGATTTTAACATAGCGAAAAGGCTGCATTAAGCAAGGTACATACCATAAAGCCTACAAACTATGCATAAAACATTAACCCTAAAAGCTTACAAAAGCACATGGGTACAAACACAAAAACATCCTGAATAACATCATCAAAATATATTAAAGTTTAAACCAAGAGTATAAGTAAAGAGTTAGAAACAAAATACTTTCCAAAAACACAGTGTATCAAAACCATAAAAACACTAAAAGTACCCAAAACATAAACATATATAAACAAAGTCTCTGATTTTGACAACTCCCCCTCAACTCATTACTCCCCCTTAAGAGCTGCTTTTCAGCTTCTCAATCATCAATGACATTATCAACAGAAAGAAACTTCTCCTCCTTTTTGACAGGAATGGCCAAAGGGTCACTGTTCAGGCTGAGTGGTGAAGCTGTCGAGTTTTGCAGACAAGACATCAATCTAGTCCTGCATGGCTCTCATCCGCTCAGAGTGCTCAGTCTGGGCTTCCGTGATCCCATCAAGTCTTTCCAGAATGATTTGGAAAGCATCTGGAGGTGTATCTGAAGAAGTTGAAGCTCTAGACCTTTTGCCACTCCTCCTGGGTGTTGAGGTTGATGCATGCCCTGCTGCCTCTGCTTCAGTCTCCATTGGGACACCCTCTCCTTCATCACCTTCATCTTCTTCTCCTGGAAGCCTAACACTTATCCTTTTGCAGGTAAGCTTGTTAATTGCAGAGGGTGTGGACATGGGACTGATGTCTTGAGGGATTGGAACACCCTTCCTTCTAAAAATCCTCATTAGCAAACTGGGAAAGATCAATTTAGGCCTAGAGGTTGTTCTTGTCTCATCCACAATGGTGTCATATATGTGGGAACTTATGTCTATGAAATTCTTTTCTTTGAGATCCATCAGAAAAACTGCTCTAGCACAATTGATTGTAGTCAATTTCTTAATGGGATAGAGGTTAAACATCATGATTATTGTTAGACACCTCATGTCCACTGGAAAGGCAGTGGTATTCAAACATTTCCCTTCTCTCTGCCCACCTATCCTTTGTTGAACCGTTTCAATAGAAACACTCCTATCCTTGTAATTGATAAATTCCTCATCTTCTAATCCTTCAAGTCCTAGTACATCATCTATGACATGTGCATCCAAAATGAATTCTTTACCTCTAACCCAGCAACTTAACTCATTCTCCTTTATCACAGCATTTGAGTAAAATTCCCTAATCAGGGGTTCACACACAACAGGGAAATCACTCAGAAGCTTTTCCCATCCTCTTCCTTCAAAACAGCTGGGGATAAAGGTTTGTCTTAAGTCCTCCAAATCTACAAATCTTTCTTGAATAATTCCTGCATTCAAGAAGTTATCCTTGTATCTCTCAAAGTGATGAACTAACCTAAATAGTTTAGAATCCATTTTCAATCTTTTGTCAGCCTTCTTTGCAGTAGATTTCTTCTTCGGAGGTGAGGGAGCCATCTGTGAACAATCAGAAAAGGCCACAACAGCATAGAACAATATATGTGCAGAACCAGTCAGTACCATGTAATTGACAAAGAGATATCATACATACAAATGAACTTTGAACACTTAAACAATAAGCTACTTAGATCAATCACATGGATAAACCAAGCCTAAGATAGGAAACACATATAAAAGCAACAGATATAGAAACTATCCTAAAGGCAGATATATGTCAATGAGAGAGATAATGAAAAATGATATGGCTCATAAACAGCATTGTGAAGCTCACATATGCTCCCAAAAGATTTACACAATAGAGCATGCATATGTAGCACAGTAAAACTCACAGCCTCAAAAGGAACAATTTGAAACAACTCAACAGCTCAAAGTTCAGATAAAATAAAAGAATCACTTAGCTAAGCACAGGATGAAGAGCAATAAGGAATCAACTAAGATCAAATCAAATTCTAGCAGCAGCATTCGCAAGCTAAGCATGAACAAGGAGCAAAATCCGAAACACAAACCCATTTCTAAATCACAAACATATGCGAAAAATCAAAGGGAAAAAGCATAAAATCAAGTAGAAAAGAGTGCAAAACTGAAAACCCATACCTGTGACTAGAAGATTTTGAGCTACAAGAATGCAACAATGGAGATTGGAAATGGGAGCACGGAGTGTTTGGGAGGGAGAAAGTTTAGAGAGAAGATGAACAGTCACAAAAGTTCGAGGGAAAACTGAAAAGAGGTTTAAAAACTGCTCCTGTTTCTGCCAAACACGCGTTTTTCGCGACTTGATTAAGTCGCCACACAGTCGCCAGCTCAAGCCGCCAAAGCACACAAGAACAAAAATTTGAAAAATTTTTCTAAGTGTTTTTCGCAACTGGAAGGTCTACTCGCGAGTGAGTCGCGAGCTGAGCCGCGAAAATCTCTGAGTAACCCTCGCAACTGGACCTCCCACTCGCGAACAAATCACCAAAAATGACCCGCGAAGATGCGACTGAGGCTCGCGACTTGACATACCCGCGACTGAGCCGCCAAAACAGGGCAAAACAGGATTTTTGAAATTTTCAGATTTTTCAAAAAAAAAAAACTTTCCAAAAACACCTAAAACACTCAAAAATCTTTTTGTGCTTGAATTAACAAAGATCGAGCATGTGAAAACACATTTCATCAAGTAGAATCACACAAATGAATATGGCATTTATTGAACATAAACTTGTGTGTTGTGTGTGGATATCAACAATGAGATAGTCCTTCGTCTAATGTGAAGCTTCAATGATCGATTCAACCAAGGCATACACCATTAGCACTAGATCATGTGACCTATCTCAATTATAGAAATATGTATATATGACCTCCCACAAAACTTGATAACATGACTTGGAGCTTTACATTTTACTCCATTTTTAATCATAATATTTGATCTTTTAGATCTTTTGAGGCAATCACCTTTCATTGTGAGAGTGATATTTGACATTTCACCTTAATGAACAAGCCTTTGGCTTTTTGAATAAACATTCGCTTTAATATAAGGTCGCTTACCCTTTTTCCTAGTCGAATACTAGAATGTGCGACAGGCTTTTGCAGCTCAATATCTCTTTTCATTTGGAGATTTACATTTGGTGAGCTCTTTTTAGCAAAACAAAAATAAAGAGTGGGAAGATATATAGACACAAGTCTATGCATGTCTCAAGATCAACATAACCATTCACTAATCATTCATGACAAGTTTGAAGATCTATTTACAACAATCACATAGATTTCAAGATTTTTCCCACAGTGATAAAAGTGCATGAAAACAAGCAATGCTCGAAAATGCACAAAGCCATTAGCACAAAGGTACAAGACAAAACAAGTTTTGAGACAAAACTCAACAAAGTCAATCAAGCTTTTTGATTTTCTAATTTTTTTATGTGATTTTTGGATTTTTGACACAAGAAACAAAAAGATTGATAAAACAAAATTAAAAATATTCACAAGTAGACAAGCAAACAACCAACATCAAAAACAGCAAGCAAACCAAACAAACATTGTCACAAAGCATAAGAAGTATTAATGCATGGACATGTTGTAATGCTTATGCATAAGTACCCTTTTTCACCCACACGTCACTTGCGTTTGGGGTGATTTCCTTATAGGATTGGGTACGGGAGTTAGGGCTTTCAAACCTTCGTGAGAAGCTTTCCAAGCAGTTGGTGAATGCACCAATCATCTTCATCACGTTCATCATTCCGGGATCTCCATTTTGATCTCTAGATTGATCACCTGCCCAAATTCTCCTATCATTTCTGGGTCCCCCTGACCTTTGAGGAGTTGCACTGTTCTTTGCTCTCAGCTTTTGGCAATTTGGTCGAGTATGCCCTTGAAGTCCGCAATAATGGCACACATAAGTTCCTCTAGGACCTCTTTGTGGTCGTGGACGTGACTTGGCACGAGATTCAGACCTGCCCACAGATTGATTACGGGGATTCAGCATCCGTTGGTTCACCACATTCTTCTTCTCCTCCACCTCGAGCTTCTCACCAGTAAGGTCAGCTACAACTGGATCTTTGGCCTTTACAAACTTCACTTCTTTAGTGACATTTCCAGATGAACTACTTCCTCCGGTATATCCCAATCCGGATTTGTCTGAAAAACTCTTTTGAGATGATATAACATCATCTAGCTTCTTGGTGGTGACCCTCTCTATTTTAGCATTCGCTTGCACAACCTCATTCTCAAGAAATCTCACTTTTGTGTAAGCTTCGGACAACTCACCATTCAGTGTTTCTATCTCACATTTGGCCTCCCTATATCGAATTAGGAGACTTTTGTAGTCCTCCTCAGCCTTCTTCATTTTTCTCACAGCAGCCTTGGCCACCCTTGTGTACTCACCCGACTTCTCCAAGAGTGAGTTATAATTCTCTTGAAGATTTGCTGTGCTTTCATCTTCTTCAGCATCTAATTCTTCAACAATTCCTAGTGATTCATCATCACTATGTTCTCCAAGGTCTCGTACAAGCAGATTCAACTCATCCGAAGACTCAACATGAGCAATAGTCATAAAAGCCGAATAGTTCCCCTCTCCATCACAGCTTTCTTCAGATTTTGAGTCAGACGAATCCGAGTCACTCAAGGTCATGGCATACACATTACCTTTCGATTTCAAATAATTCGGACATTCCTTCTTAAAGTGTCCATGCCCGTTACATTCGAAACAAGTGACACCTTGTGTGGGTTGGGATTCTTTTCCATCTTTCTTTTTGAATTCCCTCTTCTCCCTTCCAGAACTTTGGAATTTTCTTTTATCATCAAATTTGCCATTATTTTTGAATTTCAAGAACTTTCTGAAATTTTTGACAAGGTATGCAACATCTTTGTCAACCACATCTTCTCCCGATGAGTCTTGATCTTCCACCTTCTCATTAATGGTCTTTAGAGAAAGAGATTTACTCTTCCGTTGATTGGGCAGCGACATCTCATAGTTCTGCAGAGAACCAACCAGCTCCTGTACTTTGATGTCATCAAGGTCCTTGCTCTCTTCAATTGCTGTCACTTTAGCACGAAAACTTTCCGGCAATTATTGAAGGATCTTTCTTACAATCTTTGAGTCCTCCGTTTTCTCCCATAGAAAGAGTCAAAAGACTCATCCTCACTTATTTTGAGCTCCTCAAACCGAGTGGTCAGCATTTGTAACTTGGTGTCTTTCACTTTCTTCGTGCCTTCATAGGTGGTTTCCAAAATCTCCCATGCTTCTTTGACAACGGTAATATGAGAAATCCAGTGAAATTCATCTGGAGACACACCACAGAAAATAGCATTGAGTGCTTTATTGTTAGCATTAGATGCAGCAAGTGCTGCCTTATCCCATGTGGATTTGGCTGCCTCAGGTTTGGTCCAACCAATCTCAACAGCATCCCAAACGGATTCATCAATAGAACACAGAAAAGCTCTCATGCGAACCTTCCAAAAAGCATAATTACTACCATCAAAATATGGAGGTGCATTTAGGGATTGAGACCTATCCATCTCAAAAGGGAGTCAAGGATCACACAATGGTAATGAAACCAATAGCAGTGTACCCGCTCTGATACCAATTGAAAGTTCAAAAACGTGTACAAAACACCTTTGAACGTTTAGACCCCCAAATTACAACTTAACCAATACAAGCAATATGTCAAACAACTAGTGTGCGGAAACTTAACACATGCTATAATACGAAATTGGTTAAAGACTATCTAAGCCATAACAAAATAAAACCACAGCAGATAATAAAAAGGCAAAGATAGAGAGGAAGGAAGATGCAAACACAAAGACAACACGCGATGTGTTATCGAAGAGGAAACCGAAGTCCTCGGCGAAAAACCTCTCCGCCGCCCTCCAAGCGGTAAACAATCCACTAGAAAATACAGTTGGGATACAAGGACAGCAATAGACCCTCCAAGCCTAATCTACCCAGTGCACCTAAGCCCTCCAAGCTTCTTGCTCCAACGAGGTTGCGCCAAACCTTTTTGAAAGTTCAAAAAACGTGTACAAAACACCTTTGAACGTTTAGACCCCCAAATTACAATTTAACCAATTCAAGCAATATGTCAAACAACTAGTGTGCGGAAACTTAACATATGCTATAATATGAAATTGGTTAAAAACTATCTAAGCCATAACAAAATAAAATCCACAGCAGATAATAAAAAGGCAAAGATAGAGAGGAAGGAAGATGCAAACACAAAGACAACACGCGATGTGTTATCGAAGAGGAAACCGAAGTCCTCGGCGAAAAACCTCTCCGCCGCCCTCCAAGCGGTAAAAAATCCACTAGAAAATACAGTTGGGATACAAGGACAGCAATAGACCCTCCTAGCCTAATCTACCTAGTGCACCTAAGCCCTCCAAGCTTCTTGCTCCAACGAGGTTGCGCCGAACCTTTTTCTTTTCTAGCTTCCCGGATTCCGCTGCTAGACCGTAGCATCAACCAATGAAGATTGGTTCCTTCCTAATTGCTGCCCAGAAATCCAAACAACTGTCTCACAGTGACGATGATGGTGAGAACCAGGTTTGGTATAATGCCTCTTAAGGATTTGACAATGGAGAGGAAGAGAGTTGAGGAATTTGAAGAGTCTCTAAGGTAGTGATTGTGGGTAAAACAATCTAGTTTTTCTTTAGGGTTTCTCTCTCAAAATTCTCTCTGGAAGCTCTCTTTCAATCGTGGGTAAAAGGGGTATTTATACTGGAGTGGGAGAGGAATGTGAAACGTCAGGTTTTACAAAACAGGGGTGGCTCGCGGCTTGACTTCGCGGTTTGACTAAGTCGCGAGATCCAGTCGCAAGTTAACCGTATGGCCAGTTGTCCTGTTTTGTCCTGTAGTGCTCCAGCTTGTATGACTGTTCATCTTCCAGCATGCTTGGCACGTGTGTTGCTTCTAGCGGCTTGCAGCCGCAAGTCACCCGCGAGTCCCAGCCGCGAGTCTCTGTTTTCTTGCACACTCTTGAGCAAACTTCACTTTATCTCACTCACTACCCTTACAACAAACCCACCTAAATACAGGGTTACTAAATGTTGAATTACAAGAAAATTTGGCACGGAATAAAGCCAATTAGATGGTTGAATAAATTCAACCTTACAATCTCCCCCTTTGGCTATTCCGTGACAAAACCCTAAAACAGACTTTAGACTTAACATATGAGTTGGGAACAGTTGAACAAAACTCACTCACACCTAACTCTAGAAGCTGTGAAGCACTTGAATCATATGAACATAATACTCCTGAAACACAACAATACACCATGATCATTGTAAGCAGAAAATTATAAATGCATATGAAACAGGCAATATGTGATCAAGCAAAGATGGAGTTAATAAACAAACCATGGCTTGATCAACCAAGTGAACACCACAAGGTAGTGATCACAGTGCTCATTCACACTTGGAATGAACACAAGGACATACAAGTTAACAAGCACAAGGCAAGACACTTGTATGCTCAACACTTGTATGCTCAACACTCAACCAATGCATAACACACAAGGCATATGCATCTAGGAACAATCCTACAAGGGCACAAGAGTGACAGTACATAAACCAAAATGCAGAACATTTAGATTAAAGTACTGATTTCAACATAGCATAAAGGCTGCATTAAGCAAGGTACATACCATAAAGCCTACAAACTATGCATAAAACATTAACCCTAAAAGCTTACAAAAGCACATGGGTATAAACACAAAAACATCCTGAATAACATCATCAAAATATATTAAACTTAAAGAGAAAATTGAAACTGAAGAAGAATGTAAAGACACTCCCCCTTAGGTAATATCCTCCCCCTCTGATCATGCCTATCACTCCCCCTTTTTGTCATGGAATAGGCTAGTCATCCTCTTCCAGCTTTCTCTGAATTTGATCCAATTGAGTTTGAAGAGAAGTAAACTTCATATCCCATCGAGTGCTTTGATGGTGTAGAGAAGCTGTGAGTCCAGACATCTTTGTATTCAACTCGTGGACAAAGGATACAATGCGATCAAGTTTCTTATCTAGGGAGAGAGTGCTAAACTGAGAGTCACTGTGAGATGCAGAAGTTTCTGGTTTGGCTCTCTTCCGACTATGTCCAATGCTTGCATTGAATGTACGCATGTTGATTGGACTTGGTTTGGAGATAGGAGATTCATCAGCCGTTGGATAAATTCCCTTGAGCTTCAAGATCCGTGAAATGAGACTGTAGAAAGGAACGCATATCCGAGACTCATTTCGAAGAACCGTTTTGCGCAGAACATGAAAGATATGAGCACAGATGTCTATTTCCACATCTGAGATTAGATCATGAAGAAACAAAGCACGTCCGAGGTTCATATACCCAGTGCTTGATAAAGGGTACAAATTGTGAAACATCACAATTGTAAGCACTCTCAGTTTTGGAGAAAGAGAGGAAACACTGATGGATTTGCCATTGGGTGAGAACTCCAAGTCTTGACCAAGACTTTCTTTGGGAAGCTCCTCATCAGGACAGAGATCATCATAAACCGGTGAATGTCGGAAAATGGGTCTGTTGATGTGAAGAATTTCTGCCATATATGTAGGAGAGACAGAAAAGCTCTTTTTCCGAACCCAGCACTTAAGTTCATCTCCTTCCACAATTGCGTTAGCATAAAATTCTTTTACCAACTCTTCATACACGTCATCCGGATCAGATAGAAGGTAATTCCAATCCTTGTGAGCAAACCATTTCGGAATGTCAGTGTCATGAAGTGAGGACTGATCCAAAGCTCTTTCTAGTAATGGTGTGGCATGTAGAAAGAAATTCTCATAAGACTGATAGGCTGCATATGATCTGAACTTGTTGGGATCGAATCTCTTTGATGAAGAGCGAGTCCCTTTTGGTTGAGGTGGGTAATCATCAACATCAATTACTGATTCCTTCCCTTTGGAACTACCTCCTTTCACAACAGCTTTCTTGAATGGTGACATGACCAGTCTGCATTATGAACAAGGGAGATGACAGAACACAATCCAACAGACTATATTAGCAGTGGGTTAGAGGAAAATTAGGGACAATGAAGGAACCCTAATAGCTGGGTGAAAATGGTGAGAAAATAGCAATGAGAGACACAAATGGCCCAAATTGAACTACACAGAAGAGGGATTCCAAATAGAACCACATAATCAGCTGAAAAAGGACCCACATTCAACAACACATCAACAGGATACCACACAGGATCATAGTGAAACACGACATCAACAGCAGATCAGACAAAAATAGCTAACCCTAGCTAAGCACATGATAAAGAACACAACCACCAAAATAAAACTAGCTCAAAAACAGAAACACAAGCTTCCAAAAGCTAAGCATGGACAAAGAGTAATAGTTGAGCTAAAAACCCATCACAAAATCACAATCAAATGTGAATAATCCAGAGGGAAAACCATAACAACAAGTAAAATAGAGTGCAAGACAGAAAACCATACCTGTTAGTCGACGATTTTGAGCTGAAAAGAGGCAAATAATGGAGATTGAAAATGGAGGCACGGTGTGAATGTGTAAGAGCAGATGAGAAAGACAATGAACAGTCACAAAAAGATCGAGGGAAAAATAAAAAGTTTAAAAACTGCCCCTGTATATCCAAAACACGTGATTTTCGCGACTGAAACAAGTTGCCAAAAAGTCGCCAGATCAAGCCGCCAAAGCACTCAAGGACAGAAATTTGAAAAATTTTTCTAAGTGTTTTTTGCGACTGGAAGGTCTACCCGCGAGTGAGTCGCGAGCTGAGCCGTGAAAATCTCTGAGTGAACCTCGCGACTGGACCTTCCACTCGCGAACAAGTCGTCAAAAATGACCAGCGAAGATGCGACTGAGGCTCGCGACTTGACATACCCGCGACTGAGCCGCCAAAACAGGGCAAAACTGGATTTTTGAAATTTTCAGATTTTTTAAACAAAATACTTTCCAAAAACACCTAAAACATTCAAAAATCTTTTTGTGCTTGAATTAACAAAGATTGAGCATGTGAAAACATATTTCATCAAGTACAATCACACAAATGAATATGGCATTTATTGAACATAAACTTGTGTGTTGTGTGTGGATATCAACAATGAGATAGTCCTTTGTCTAATGTGAAGCTTCAATGATCAATTCAACCAAGGCATACACAATTAGCACTAGATCATGTGACCCATCTCAAATATAGAAATATGTATATATGACCTCCCACACAACTTGATAACATAACTTGGAGCTTATCATTTGACTCCACTTTCAACCATAACATTTGATCTTTTTGATCTTTTGAGGCAATCATCTCTCATTGTGAGAGTGATATATGACATTTCACTTTAAAGAACAGGCCTTTGGCCTTTTTGAATAAACATTCACTTTAATATAAGGTCGCTTACCCTTTTTCCTAGTCAAATACTAGAATGTGCGACAGGCTTTTGCAGCTCAATATCTCTTTTCATTTGGAGATTTACATTTGGTGAGCTCTTTATAGCAAAACAAAAATAAAGAGTGGGAAGATATATAGACACAAGTCTATGCATGTCTCAAGATCAACAAAACCATTCACTAATCATTCATGACAAGTTTGAAGATCTATTTACAACAATCACAAAGATTTCAAGATTTCTCCCACAGAGGTATGAGTGCAAAGAAACAAGCAATGCTCGAAAATGCACAAAGCCATTAGCACAAAGGTACAAGGCAAAACAAGTTTTGAGACAAAAACTCAACAATGTCAATCAAGCTTTCTGATTTTCTAATTTTTATGTGATTTTTGGATTTTTTGACTCAAAAGAAGAAAATGATTGAACAAACATAAAAAGAAGCAACAATATTCACAAATGGACAAACAAATAAGAAACATATTGCACAAAGAGCTATTCAAAGAGGTGTGTGCCCCAACATAAACAGACTTATCATATTATAAATATGTGAAGCACACAACACACAAGAGAGTCAAGGAATTGTACCAACACCAATGGTCTTACGGAGTGATTCAAACCGTGGACCATCGAGAGGCTTGGTGAAGATATCCGCCTTTTGATTGTCGGTGTGTATGAACTCAAGACACACAACTCTTTCCTCTACCAAATCCCGAATGAAATGGTAACGTATCTCTATGTGTTTGGATTTTGAATGCTGGACAGGATTCTTGGAAAGATTGATGGCACTGGTGTTGTCACAGAAGACACACATCGTTTCTTGAGGAATTCCATAGTCATGAAGTAATTTCTTCATCCAAAGAAGCTGAGTGCAGCAACTTCCAGCAGCGATGTATTCTGCTTCTACAGTAGATAGAGACACTGAATTCTGCTTCTTGCTCATCCACGAGACAAGATTGTTACCAAGATAAAAACAGCCGCCTGAAGTGCTTTTCCGATCGTCTACACTGCCAGCCCAGTCAGCATCTGAATACCCAGCAAGACAAGCATTTGAGTCTTTTGAATACCACAGACCATAGTTTGCAGTACCATTCACATATTGAATGATTCGCTTAGCAGCAGTCAGATGAGATTCCTTCGGATTAGCTTGGTACCTGGCACAAACGCCCACACTGAAAGCAATGTCCGGTCTACTGGCTGTAAGGTAGAGCAAACTCCCTATGATGCTTCTATACAATGTAGGACTTACTTCAACTCCCGACGAATCCACATTCAATTTAGTGGAAGAGCTCATGGGAGTGGAGGCATGTTTTTTGGAGTCTAGTCCAAACTTCTTGACAATGTTTCTGGCATACTTCTTTTGAGATACAAATATACCCTCCTTCTGTTGTTTGACTTGAAGACCCAAAAAAAAATGTGAGCTCCCCCACCATACTCATCTCAAACTCCTTCTTCATCTCCTCAGAAAATTCAGTAGCATGATCTTCGATGGTTGCCCCAAACACTATGTCATCAACATAGACTTGTGCCACAAGGAGATAATCTTCATCATTTTTGACAAACAGAGTTCGATCGGCATACCCTCTCTTGAAACCTCTATCTAGAAGATAATGTGTAAGACGATCGTACCAGGCTCTAGGCGCTTGTTTTAAGCCATAAAGGGCTTTCTTCAATCTTAATACATGATCTGGAAAATGAGGATCCTCAAATCCTTTTGGTTGCTCAATTCAGAAATCCCCAATTCAAGAGCCCTAAAACAAATTTTGCATAATCTAAAATGAAAAGCTGAAAAGTATGTTAAGAAAGGTACCTTTGAAGAGATTTTGCGTTGTTAGGTTCTAAAGGCTTAGGTTTTTATGTATTTAGAACTCTAATATGTATTGTTGGCAAACCATAATCAAAACAATATGTTTAGTCACGTTTAGACTTGCTCAAAGTTGTCTCATTTATGTAAAGTTGGAATAAGTTGATGCAGAAGGCTTTTATGCTTCTTGGCCTAGTTCAATCGATCGAGGCTTAGGCTCGATCAATCGAAAATCGGGTCAAAGGCATTTTTCTGCAGAATTCCACCTTAGCCCTAGTTTGTTTAAAACGTTTAGGGTTTTCTAATTTGTCCTAAGTATAAAAGGCATACCCTAGTCACATTTTAGTGTTGCTCATATTGCTGTTTGTGTAAATCTCTTGTGAGATCTAAAGGAGCTTTCCTTTACACAAACTTAGGGTTTTCAAGGAGGAGATATTATCTACACCTTAATGTTCAATTCAGTTGCTGCCATTGAAGTTTAAAGAAACACAAGCAGGTGTGCTTGTATCTGGTGGTGAATCCAAGAAAGAAGGAGTCTGTGGATTCGGAGCTTGCACATGATCGTGTCAGTAAGTTCTACTGGTGGGTAGCAATAAGAAGTCGAGGGTGGGGGCTTGTAAGTCTTATTGTATGAACTTCTATTCTTTCAAGATAGTGGATTCAGGTTTACCTTAAGGATAGCTAGGTTAAATCCTCCCCAGGTTTTTACCGGTTTAGTTTCCTGGGTGATCATATCTTTGTGTTATTTATCTTTCCGCTACTTTGCATGATATGATTATTGTGATTGTGATAACCTAGATTTGTTAAATTGGACCAAGTAACAACTTGGCTAATTATCTAGGTTAATCCAATTGTGTTTTTAAGGGGTCTAAAAACTATCATGGGTAAATTTCTCTTTCCGCGGGAAGTGCTTAGTCGCAAGCTTCTCGCGAAAAGGCCTCTAAACAAGTTTTTGAAGATCAACACAAAAATGCACTTTGAACAAAAACTTAAAGCAAGAAAGTATAAAATCACTTTCAAAAACATATAAAATACTCAAAAATCTTTTTGGGTTTGATCGGCAAGCAATTGAGCATATACATCACATTTGATTATTTACAGTCACACAAATTAAATAAGCATTAATTGAACTAAATTTGTGTGTTGTGGGTGAGTATCAAATGTGGAATAGTCCTTAGTCTAGAATGAAACTTCAATGATCAATTCAATCAAGTCATACATAACTAGTACTAAGTCAAGTGGTTTATCTCAATTATGGAAATGAATATATATAACCTCTGTTAGGTTCTAAAGTTTAGGACTTTATGTATTTTAGAACTCTAATTTGTAATGTTGGCAAACCATGATCAAAACAATGTGTTTAGAAGTGTTTAAAGCTAGCTCAAAGTTGTATGTTAATGTAAAGTTGGAATCGAGTGTAAAGCAGAAAGTAGTGTGGTTTTCGGCCTGGCTCGATCGATCGAAGCTTCGGCTCGACCAATCGAACGTCGGGTAGATTGCTTTTCTGCAGATTCGTCCAACTCAGCCCTATGTGTTTAAAACGTTTTTAGGGTTTCTTATTTATCCTAAGTATAAAAGGCAAACCCTAGCCACGTTTTAGTGTTGCTCATATTCCGGTTTGTGTAAATCTCTTGTGAGATCTAGAGGAGCTTTCCTTTACACAAACTTAGGGTTTTCAAGGAAGAGACATTCTCTGAACCTTGATGATCAAAACAGTTGCTGCCATTAAAGCTTAAAGAATACACAAGCGGGGGTGCTTGTAGCTGGTGGGAATCCAAAGAAAGAAGGAGTCTGTGGATTCGAAGCTTGCACGTGGTTGTGTCAGTAAGTTCTACTGGTTGGTAGCATTAGGAAGTCGAGCGGGGGTGCTTGTAAGTCCTTTTGTATGAACTTCGATTCTTTCTGATAGTGGATTCAAGTTTACCTTGAGGATAGCTAGGTCAAATCCTCTCCAAGTTTTTACCGGTTTGGTTTCCTGGGTGATCATATCGTGTGTTATTTATTTTCCGCTGCTTTGCATGATTTGATCTTTATTATTGTGATAACCTAGACTTGTTTAATTGGACTAAGTAACAACTTGCTGATTACCTAGGTTTAATCAATTGTGTGGGGGGTCTAAAAACTAAGGCAGAATAGGACTTTTTCAAAGTCACTATTCAAACTTTTTCAAAGTTCCTCTCTCTCTCTCTGCGTTGGCACTTGGCTCCACCATCAATTTTTGTCGTTTTCCTTCAAGATTCTTGCTGGGTTTTTGTCTTTAGAAGCTGGTAAGACCCTTTTGCCCATCTTTTTCAAGTTTATTTCTTGATTTCATGCATTTTTAATGCATTCTCATGACTATTTTCGGCACTTTCAAAATTATTGGGGTTTTTGATGATTCAAGCCAATTCTTGTGTAATTGATCAATGGATTTTTGTGGCATGATGTTATATTGATGTTCCCTATAGTTTAATTCGATCAATTTTGTGGTTTTTGAAAAATTGAAAATTCTAGGGTTTTGAATTTGATCCGAATTGGGGATTTTGTCAAAATTGACTTAAATTGATGAAATTGGCTTCTCCAATTGATGTAATTGGTCATTATTGTTGTTATTATATCATGTGTAATGATCAAATTCGTCAATTTTTTTAAAAACAATCTAGTGGTTTCTATATTTTGGGGTTTTTGTGTTAAAAACCTTTATGTCAAGCCAATTTTGTAATTTGAATCTTTTTGACTTAATTCACTGCATTAGCACATGCATCATGACATTTCATCTTGTTCATGCATCATATAGATTCTGATTCTATTTTTTTTTTTTTTTTTTTGTGCTAACTTGCAGTCTGCCCTTGTTTTTTAGTTTTGTGGTTTTGTTCTTTCGCTCTGTGTTTTGATCCTTTTCCTAGCACCATGCCTAGGAAAACTAGAGCTTATAAGACCACTTCCACTTCCTCTGATTCTCCACCTAGAGTAGAGCTGTTTAAGAATGATAAGTGTAGAGAAGCCTATGACACCTTGATCTGTAGGCGTAAGATCTGGTCTGAGCGAGCTGTTGTGTTAGATGCGCTTGATCCGACCATTAGGGCCAATTTTGAGTCTAGGGGTTGGTTGCCTCTCGTAGAGATAGATCATCCACCTCCGACCGCCCTGATTAGAGAGTTCTATTCAAACCTCTCTTGCCACGTCTATGATTCCAACACTCTTGTTAGGAGTTGGATACGAGGTGTAGAGTTCACCATTACCCCTCGGGTGGTGGCTGAAGCTCTAGGGGTGCCAGTAGTTCGGGATGCTGTCTATCCCTATGAGGAGTCACCCTCTTTAGATGTAGTCATGTCTTACATCACTGGGTCATCTATCCAGTGGGGTTCTGATCCTCGGATCACGTCTGCTGAGCTTACCGAGACTGCCTATCTCCTCTTTAGGATAGCGTGTCATTCTGTGTGGCCTATCTCTCACTTTCACACCATCCCTTTAGAGCGATGTGTGTTTTTGTACGCCTTAACTTCTGGAGCGTCTATCAGTTTTCCTCACTTGTTCCTTCGTTCTTTGAACGAGGTTCATAGGAGTTCTGCCATAGGGCATGCGCTGATTCATCTTATTTTCATTCATAGGATTCTGCTCTATTTGGATTTAGATGGTTTTCCGTCAGGTGAGCCTGTTCATGTGATAGCTCCTATAGGTGCCACCTTTCTTCGTCAGAGGGCTGCTCAGTTGAGGGTCCCTTCTTCTCGTCCTAAAGGTGCGTCATCTAGTAGTGTTCCCCCTCCTCCCTCTTCTACAGGTACAGCTGCTGCTGAGCCTTCCAGTACTGCTGCTGATGCTGGTGCTGATGTTCCTCCACCGACTGCTACGGATGATTCGGACATTCGTCGCACGTTGGATCATCTCTTGACCGTTCAGGCGGCTCAAGGACAGATTTTGGTGGACGTGCTTGATGAGATCCGTGCCTTGCGTGCGGAGTTGGCGCAGTTTCGACCACCTCCCTTTTGATGATGGATTTCTTGTGTGCCCTTTGGCATTCCGTCACAAAAAGGGGGAGTACTTGTAGAGTTTGCTTTAAGGGGGAGATTTTTGTTTTTGGTTGGAGCTTGTGGAGTTTTTAGATTGTATCTAGGTGCTTCACTGTGTACTTAACATTTTTAGCTCTTTCCTTGTTTTGATGGATATTCATGTTAGGGGGAGTTTTATGTTTTTGTTGGTACTTTATTTGTTTCTTGTTTCAAACTGCTTATTGATTTATATTCATGAGTTATTCATTGATATATGTTTTTATTTATGTGTTGTTTGAATTCAAGAAGTTATTTTGTTTACTTGTATTTTTTTCCACACATGCGGTTATGCATTTTGTTTAGTGTTTCAGGAAATATACAGGTTGATTCAATTGAGCTGCTGTCTACACTTGCAACTGATGGATAGTAGTTAGGATTGAATTTTTGTTTATGAGCATTATTTTGTAAAGGGCTTTTCATTTGTAAACTTTGAGCTTCTAAGTTGTGTTTTGTCACGGATTGCCAAATGGGGAGTTTGTTAGGTTCTAAAGTTTAGGACTTTATGTATTTTAGAACTCTAATTTGTAATGTTGGCAAACCATGATCAAAACAATTTGTTTAGAAGTGTTTAAAGCTAGCTCAAAGTTGTATGTCAATGTAAAGTTGGAATCGAGTGTAAAGCAGAAAGCAGTGTGGCTTTCGGCCTGGCTCGATCGATCGAAGCTTAGGCTCGACCGATCGAACGTCGGGCAGATTGCTTTTCTGCAGATTCTTCCAACTCAGCCCTATGTGTTTAAAACGTTTTTAGGGTTTCTTATTTGTCCTAAGTATAAAAGGCAAACCCTAGCCACGTTTTAGTGTTGCTCATATTGCGATTTGTGTAAATCTCTTGTGAGATCTAGAGGAGCTTTCCTTTACACAAACTTAGGGTTTTCAAGGAAGAGACATTCTCTAAACCTTGATGATCAAAGCAGTTGCTGTCATTAAAGCTTAAAGAATACACAAGCGGGGGTGCTTGTAGCTGGTGGGAATCCAAAGAAAGAAGGAGTCCGTGGATTTGGAGCTTGCACGTGGTCGTGTCAGTAAGTTCTACTGGTTGGTAGCATTAGGAAGTCGAGCGGGGGTGCTTGTAAGTCCTTTTGTATGAACTTCGATTCTTTCTGATGGTGGATTCAAGTTTACCTTAAGGATAGCTAGGTTAAATCCTCCCCAGGTTTTTACCGGTTTGGTTTCCTGGGTGATCATATCGTGTGTTATTTATTTTTCGCTGCTTTGCATGATTTGATCTTTATTATTGTGATAACCTAGACTTGTTTAATTGGACTAAGTAACAACTTGCTGATTACCTAGGTTTAATCAATTGTGTGAGGGGTCTAAAAACTGTCAACCTCCCACAAGAAAATGATTACAAATCTAAGAAGCTTTTCATTTGGTTTCTATACAAATCATAACAATTGATCATTTTTTGAATAATACACCACATTTTGAGATTGGTGCTTGAAATTTTTGATATTTCAATATTGAGAATGAGCCTTTGGCTTTTTGAGCACCATGCATTTCAATTAAAAAGTTGTTTTTTCTTTTTCCTAGTCAAATACTAGTATGTGTAACAGTTTTTGCAGCTCATAATCTCTTTTTCATTTTGAGATGTACATTTGGTGAGCTATAATGCAAAAATGTAAAATTAAAGTGGGAAGAGATATACGCACAAGTCTATGCAAGTATCAAGACCATCAAAACTATTGACCAATTATTCATAACAAGCTTGAAGATCTATTTACAACAATTACACATAGTTTTCAAGATTTTTCCCACACAGATATATGTGCATACAAAACAAGCTAAGCTGTAAATGCACTACGCCATTAGTATGAAGGTACTAAGCCAAATTCTCATGTAATATACACAACACAAGCGATCAAACTTTTTTCAAAGATTTTTTTTTTCAATTTTTATGGGTTTTTGAATTTTTCAACACACTAAAAAACAGAACATATAAAGTAAGATCAACAAAAACAACAAGTACAAAACAAAACTTGTAAGAGAAACATGCTATAAACTGGAAGCAATGACACAAGATGATTGTGTATGTCATGATGCATGAACCTATGACCCTAAACATCGGAAGTATTAATGTATGGGCATAGAAAGTGATTATGCATAAGTACCCTTCTTCACCTACTCTTTACGAGTATTTTGGGTGAGAGCCTTAGATGGCGGGGTACAACCAACATAACTTTCAAACCTCGGGGTGAAGCTAGCAAGGCATAGTGATATGTTCTTCAACATCTCCATAATGTCTCCAATGAGATGTCCCTCACTATCTCCCTTAGCTTGTGCTCCCTTTGGCCTTCTCATTGAAATTTCTTGGCCACGCATAGAGTCAGCCTTCTTGAGTGCATGAAGTTTGAAACAATTCGGCCTTGTGTGCCCTTGTACGTCACAGTGATGACACACATGCTTCACTTGAGGCCCCCTTTGATTTTTGGGTAATGACTTCCCTTTTTCCTTTGGTTTTGCACCAATGGTTCTTTTTATAGCAGCAAGGGTCTCAATCTCAGGCTTCACTTCTTTGAGTTTCGCATCATTCTTGACTTATACGAACCTTACTTCCTTCTTGGCTTTGCTGCTAGAACTTTCTTCTCCGATGTAGCCCAAACAAGTCTTATCATGTGAAGATTTTTGAGAAGACGCACATTGTCAAGTTTCTTGGTAGAGATGCGCTCAACCTTGACATTAGCTTGAATAATTTCAAGTTCAAGAAACTTGATCTTAGAGTAAGCTTCAACAAATCTCCCTTGAGTCCTTCTACTTCACACTTTGCTTCCTTGAGTTGCACAAGTATACACCTATGTTCTTCATCAACCTTTTTTTTATCTTTTTCACAGCAAGGTTCACAACTTTGGCGTATTTTCCACAATCTTCCAGCAGAGAATCGTAAACTTCTTGAAGGTTGTTCTCGCCTTCATTTTGGTATACATCTTCATCTTTCGATTCTTCAAATTCCTCATCCTTGGAAAGATCACCAAGTTCATCAACCAAATTGCTCAAATCATTCTTTGAATCAATAGAGGCAATTGTTATGAAGGCTTTGTAGTTTCCTTCACTGTCACCTTCCGTGTCTGAATTTGAGCTGTCAGAATCACTAAGGGTAGTGGCAAACACTTTACCCTTCCCTCTCAAATAGTTGGGACACTCCTTCTTGAGATGTCCATGACTATTGCATTCATAACACCTGATTCCTTGAGGGGATTGAAAATCCTTCCTATCTTTCTTCTTGAACTCCTTCCTATTACCTTTGAAGGATGAAAACCTCCCTTTGTTGAACAGCTTCCCACTATTTTTCATCTTCAGAAATTTTCGGAAGTTCTTTGCAAGGAATGCTACCTCCTTCTCCACCTTATCTTCGTCGGAGGAGTCATCCATTCTTTTGGTGATGGTTTTGAAAGTGAGAGATTTGCTCGTCTTGTGATAAGGCAGTCCCAGCTCATATGTTTGGAGAGATCCAATGAGTTCTTGGATTTTGATCTCATCCAAATCTTTACTTTCCTCTATAGTTGTGACCTTTGCACGAAAGCACTCCAATAAGGACCTCAAAATCTTTCTCACCACCTTAGCATCCTCAATCTTCTCTTTGAGATTAAGCTTAGCAATTATGATTTCATTGAGCTTCCCATAGAATGAATTAAAAGACTTATCGTCACCCCACTTGAGCTCTTCAAATTTGGTGGTAAGCATCTGGAGCTTTGTGTCCTTAACTTTCTTGGTACCTTCATAGCTAGTCTCAAGAATTGTCCAAGCTTCCTTGGCTGTCTCCACGTGCAATATCCTGTGAAATTCATCAGTAGACACACCATAGAAAATAGCATTAATAGCCTTACTGTTTGCATTAGCCAAAGCAAGAGCTGCCTTATCCCACTCGAACTTGGCTATCGTGGGTTTAACATACCCATTCTCAATGGAGTCCCATTCCGACTCATCTATAGCACACAGGAAAACCCTCATGCAGACTTTCAAAAACGCATAGTTGCTCCCTCAAAGAATGGTGGAGCATTGAGTGATTGTGATCGGTCCATCACAAAAGGGTCAAGGATCACACTCAAGTAGTAAAAGCATAGTGAATGTACCTGCTCTAATACCAGTTGAAAGCTCAAATTTGTGTTAAAAACACAAGAGTTATTTAGACCCCCAAATTAAATATTATGGCTTGATTGATTTTACTTTAACTTATACTAAGTGCGAAATAGAGTAAATGCGAGCAGATAAACAATATAACTACTCTAAGCCATATTCATTAAAACACAATAGTAAAATGAAAGCTAAAAGAGTAGGGAAGAAGAATGCAAACACAAGATAACACTCCGATATGTTATTGAAGAGGAAACTGAAGTACTCGGCGTAAAACCTCTCCGCCGCCCTCCAAGTGGTAAATCGATCCACTAGACAATCAGTTGGGATACACGAGTAGCAAAAGACCCTCCAAGCCTAATATACCCAATGCACCTAAGCCCTCCAAGCTCCTACTCCAACAACGCTTCTCGGAATCGTGTATTGTCTAGCTCTTCGGATCTCGCAATATGCCCGATTGCATCCGCCAAAGCTTGGCTTCTTCCAATGCTTCCCAGTAACACCAAAACCTCACTTGGCACTCTAAAAGGGTGTGGTAAGTATTTGGGCTATCAACCTCTCAAGGGTATGGAAATGGAGAGGTAGTAGTTGAGAAAAATCCACAATGAATTGTGTAGAGAATTGTGGGTATAACAATCTCTAACTCTCAAGGTTTGTGGCTAGGGTTTTCTTTCAGAAGTACACCTCAATATCTGTGGGTAATGGGGTTATATATAGTGTGGGTACAGAAAGTGTGTATCAGATATGACAGTTCAGCAAAATAGAATATTTTGCGGGTATCTCGCGGGAAGGCTTTACCCACAAGACACTCGCAAAAACCAGTTGTCTCCATCCTATCCTGACTCTTCGCATTCCAGTCATGTGCAGGTCACATGCTTCACTTCGTGGGAAGCCTACTCACGAGCTATTCGCGAAAACAACTTTAGTCTTCAATTGCCTTGAGTCTTAATACTCTCTCTCTCTCTCTCTCACACACAACCCTTACAAATAAATCCCACATAAAATATAGGATACATAAGATTGAACAAAATTACAATCAAATTTGGCACGAAATTAAAGCCAACATAAACTAGTTGTAAATTACAACTTTACAGATTCTATAGGCAAGGCAGTGGCTTTGCTATTGGAATTTGGTTGGTCAGTGGAGACAATACGACAGTAGTGTGGATTGCAATTCGTGATCATCCACCATTCGCCTCAAATGCAATGCTAGTTTTCACTGAAGATGGTAAGCTTCTTTTGAGAACTGAGCGAGTACAAGAGAAACTCATTGCTAATGCAATAGATTCTGCCTCCCATGCCTCCATGCTTGACTCTAGAAATTTTGTGCTTTATGACAAGGATTCCAAGATCATTTGGCAAAGTTTTTATTTGCCTACCGATACCATTTTAGGAGGTCAGACTTTGTTCGCTTGATATCAACTATTCTCTGGTTTAACTGAAAATGACCACTCAACCAGACGGTTTCATATCAAGATGTAGTATGATGGAAACCTTATTTTATACCCAGTAAACACTGGAGACACTCCAGGTGATGCTTACTAGAACACACAGACATTCAGGCATGGTTCAAAGTTTCACCTTTATCTCAATAATACAAGCAGTCTGTTTATCGTCAACGGCACTACTCTAAACATAGTTTATGGCTTGAATAAGGACTCATCTTCGGCAAGCAACCAGAATAATACAATTTATCGTGCAACTCTTGATTTTAATGGGATTTCCGGCTTTATTCTCATGTTTATGATGAAAGTGGCTACTTCAAAGTATCAAAGTTATGATTAGCATTGGACAATCCATGTCATGTGAAAAGTTTCTGTGGTTTCAGCAGCTTTTGTACAATGAATGACAACCAACCATACTGTATATGCCTTCCTGGAACTGATTTTGTAGATGTGAATCATATTTCTCTTAGCTGTGAGAGAAACTTTTCAGAAGCAGGGTGTAGAGTTGGGACAGAAAATGTACCCTTTTATGACATCACGACCATGGAGAATTTAATGTGGGGAGATCGTCCTTATGTTGTGTCACCAATGTCAATTGAAGAATGCAGCCGTTCTTGTTTGGAAGACTCTGATTGTGGGGCGGCACTGTTCAAGAGTGGTTCCTGTATGAAACAAAAGCTTCCTCTGAGATATGTTAGAAGAGATATGAAAGAAGGGTATACGGCTCTCTTGAAGGTGGGCATGAGAAGCATTAAAAGTGACAATCCTATTATGGAGAAACCACCTGTGATCGTGATCACAAGCAAAAGAGCAATAGTGCAAATTTTTCTTGTGAGTTTAGGTTATACTGTATTGTCATGTGTTGCTCTTGCAGTCTCTGGCCTTTTCATTTTCAAAAGTCGAGTTTTATGGTACAAAAGGCTGTTAGAGAATGGAAACTTTGGTCTGAACGAGGAGGTCAAGTTCAGATTGTTTTCATATAAGGAGCTCAAAAGAGCAACAAATGGCTTCAAAGAACAATTGGGTAAGGGCTCATTTGGAGCAGTTTACAAAGGGGCACTCTACAAATGTAAAAGACTTGTTGCAGTAAAGAGACTAGAGAAGTTAGTTGAAGAAGGAGAAGGGGAGTTCCGCGCAGAGATGCGAGCAATTGGGAGAACCCACCATAGGAACTTAGTTCGTTAGCTTGGTTATTGTGTCGAGGACTCTAAAAGGCTTCTAGTTTACGAATACATGAGCAATGGCTCCCTTGCCAATCATCTTTTTAAAGCCCAAATGTCTCCAAATTGGAATGAGAGAGTGAGAATTGCACAAGATATTGCAAGAGGGATCCTCTATCTACATGAGGAGTGCGAAGCCTCAATTATTCATTGTGATATAAAGCCTCAAAACATATTAATGGATGATTTTTGGATAGCTAAAATCTCTGGCTTCAGGCTGGCCAAATTTTTAATGGCAGATCAAACAAGGACCTTCACAGGGGTCAGAGGGACGAGAGGGTACTTAGCACCAGAATGGTAGAAGAACACGCCAATATCAGTCAAGGCAAATGTTTACAATTATGGAATAGTGCTCTTGAAAATTGTATGTTGTAGAAGAAACATAGAGCTAGATGTATCAAATGAGGAAGAGGTTATTCTTTCTACTTGGATTTACAAATGCTTTGTTGCTAGGGAGTTGCACAAGATTTTGAGAGGGGAAGAAGCAAATAAGACCATGGTGGAAAATATGGTTAAGATGGCACTTTGGTGTATTTAGGATGAACCAGCACTTGTCCTGCAATGAAAAGTGTAAGGTTGAATTTATTCAATCATTTTGTTGGCTTTATTTCATGCCAAATTTGCTTGTAATTCAGCATTTAGAAACCCTGTATTTAGGTGGGAATCATGTAAGGGTAGTGTATGAGAGAGTGCGAATAAAAGCTCAAGAGTGTGCACTCAAGAAGAGCCTCGCAACTGGATCTCGCAACTTGCTAGCGACTACTGAGTCGCCAAAGGTGGCACACATGTGAAGCATGCAGGGGAGCTGAAAAGTCACGCCAGTTGGAGCACTACAGGACAAAACTTCCAAACTGGCCAAGTAGTTAGCGCACGACTTAAACTCGCGGCTTGTTCCAGTCGCGAGCCCAAGTCGCCAGAATGCCCTGTTTGATGAAAACTGACTGTTCGCATTCCTTACTCACACTACTATAAATACCTTTATACCCACGAAATGTAGAGAGCTTCTAGAGAGAATTTTGAGAGAGAAACCCTAAAGAAAAACAAGATTGACTCATCCACAATCTTCATCCTTTGATTCTTCAAATTTCTTTACTCTTACCCTCTCCATTGATACATTCTTGAGAGGTACTGAAAGTTTAAATATGTGTATAAACACCCTTGAACATTTAGACCCCCAAATTACAACTTAACCAATTCAAGAATTATGTCAAACAACTAGTGTGCGGAAACTTAACATAAGCTATAATATGGAATTGGTAAAACTATCTAAGCCAAATTAAAATCACAACCCACAGCAGATAATAAAAAGGCAAAGATAGAGAGGAAGGAAGATGCAAACACAAAGACAACACGCGATGTGTTATCGAAGAGGAAACCGAAGCCCTCGGCGTAAAACCTCTCCGCCGCCCTCCAAGCGGTAAACAATCCACTAGAAAATATAGTTGGGATACATGGACAGCAATAGACCCTCCAAGCCTAATCTACCCAGTGCACCTAAGCCCTCCAAGCTTCTTGCTCCAACGAGGTTGCGCCGAACCGTTTTCTTTTCTAGCTTCCCGGATTCCGCTACTAGACCGTAGCATCAACCAATGAACATTGGTTCCTTCCTAACTGCTTCCCAGAAATCCAAACAGCTCTCTCACAGTGATGATTATGGTGAGAACAAGGTTTGGTAAAATGCCTCTCAAGGATTTGACAATGGAGAGGAAGAGAGTTGAGGAATTTGAAGAGACTCTAATGTATAGATTGTTGGTGAATCAATCTTGTTTTTCTTTAGGGTTTCTCTCTTAAAATTCTTTCTGGAAGCTCTCTTACATTTGTGGGTAAAATGGGTATTTATATTGGAGTGGGAGAGGAATGTGAAACGTCAGGATTTACAAAACAAGGGTGGCTCGCGGCTTGACTAAGTCGCGAGATCTAGTCGCGAGATAACCGTATGGCCAGTTATCCTGTTTTGTCCTGTAGTGCTCCAGCTAGCATGACTGTTCACCTTCCGGCATGCTTGGCATGTGTGCTGCGTCTGGCGACTTGCAGCCGCGAGTCACCCACGAGGCCAAGCCGCGAGTCTCTGTTTTCTTGCACACTTTTGAGAAAACTTCACTCTATCTCACTCACTACCCTTACAACAAGCCCACCTAAATACACAGTTACTAAATGCCAAAATACAAGCAAATTTGGCACAGAATAAAGCCAATTAGATGGTTGAATAAATTCAACCTTACAGGTACATTAGCCAAATCCTTATCTTATCATACCTATATCTGTGAAAAGGTATTTTGGTACTTGGGAAGCAGTTTGGAAGGGACTAATTCATTTTGGTTGATGAAATGGGCGATTGCGAGATCCGGTAAGCTAGAGAAGACAAGGTTCAGCGTAACCCTGTTGGAGCAAGAAGTTTGGAGGGCTTAGGTGCACTGGGTAGATTAGGCTTGGAGGGTCTTCTGCTATTCATGTATCCCAACTTTATTCTCTAGTATATTATTGACCGCTTAGAGGGCGGCGGAGAGGTTTTTCGCCGAGGACTTTGGTTTCCTCTTCGATAACATATTGCCGTGTTGTCTTTGTGTTTGCATCTCTCTTCCCTTAATCTTTGCCTTTTAATTACTGCTGTGGTTATAATTAATTTCGGTTTAGATTGTTTTACCAATTCTGTTTTAGCTTATATTCATATTCCGCACGTATATTGTTTGTTTATAAGCTTGTGTTGGTTATTTGTAAATTGGGGGTCTAAACATTCATTAGTGTTTTACACACTATTTGAACATTCAATTGGTATCAGAATGGGTGCAATTGTTGTAGTTTAATTACATAAGTGAGATCCTTGACCCCGTTTGAGATGGATTGATCTCAATCACTAAATGCTCCACCATATTTTGATGGTAGCAATTATGCCTTTTGGAAAGTCTGGATGAAGGCATTCCTATGTTCAATCGATGAGACTATTTGGGATGCAGTAGATGTAGGATAGACTAGGTCGGAGGCTGCCAAATGTACATGGGATAAGGCGACCTTTGCGGCAGCTAATGCAAATAGCAAGGCACTAAATACTATTTTTTGTGGTGTTTCTCCAGATGAGTTTCACAGGATTTCTCATGTAAAAATTGCCAAGGAGGCATGAAAAATATTGGAGACCACTTATGAAGGCATTTAGAAGGTGAAGGACACTAAGTTGTAGATGCTAACCACTCAATTTGAAGAGCTGAAAATGAGTGAAGACGAGTCATTTGACTCATTCTATGGCAAGCTGAATGAGGCGGTTATTGGCAAGTTCAACTTGGGTGAGAAGATGGAAGACTCAAAGACAGTGAGGAAGATCCTTCGATCATTGCCGGAGAGCTTATGTGCAAAGGTTACAACAATTGAAGAGAGTGAGGACCTTGATGATATCAAAGTTCAAGAACTAATTGGCTCACTTCAAACATATGAGCTGTCGTTGCCATCATAAAGGAAGAGCAAATCCCTTGCTCTTAAGATGATTAATGAGAGGATGGAAGCTCACGACTAATCAGATGAGGATAAGGTCGAGAAAGATATGGCATATCTTGCGAAGAATTTCTGAAAATTCTTAAAGTTCAAGAAGAATGGAAAATTTGCTAAGAAGGGAAAATTCCCAAGCTTCGGAAAGGAGAAAAAGGACTTCAAGAGGAAAGATGGGAAGGAGTCTCAATCCTCTCAAGGAATCACGTGCTTCGAATGCAATAGACATGGACATCTCAAGAAAAAGTGTCACAATTATTTAAGAGGGAAGGGCAAGGTGTATGCCACTACTCTTAGTGATTCAGACTCTTCTAATTCAGACTCAGATGAAAGCTGTGATGGAGAGGGAAATTTCTTTGCATTCATGACCATTGCTCCCGTGGAATATTCGGATGATTTGAGTATGCTAGTGGAAGAGCTTGGCGAGCACACTAAATTGGAGTCAATAGGGATAGTAGAGGAATCTGATGATGAGGAAGATGAAAGAGCAGTAGGACTGTAAGAGACCTACAATTCCCTCCTTGAGAAGACCGGTGAATATGCAAAAGTGGCTAAAGAAGCCATTTAGAAAATGAAGAGAGCAAAGCAAGACTACAAGAGTCTTTTAGTCCGATACAAGGAGACTAAGTGTGAAGTCAAGATGCTGAATGAAGAGTTGACCGAAGCCTACTCAAAGATAAAATTTCTTGAGCTTAAGGTGATTTAAACCAATGCTAAAGTAGAGTGAGTCTCCCCCAAGAAGCTTGATGAAGTGCTTGCTCATCAAAAACCTTTCTCCGAAAAAAGTGGATTGGGATACACTAGAGAGAGCAGTTCAATTGTCAAAGTGTCCAAGGATATGAAGGTTGTGAAAACTAAGGAACCAATGGTGGAAATCACTACTGTTGAGAAAGTGAAGGCGGAGAAGAAGCAGAATGTGACTGACCAAAGGTTACTGACTAAGCCTCCTAACTAATCAATGGTCAAACCTAAGGGTAAAGGGAAATCTCTCCCAAAGTCACAAAGAGGTCCGAGAACTTAACATTTCTGCCATCACTGTGGAATTCAAGGACAAACCATACCCAATTGTCATAAGCTTCAAGCATTGAAGAATTCAAGTGCTCAAAGGTTGAGAGGACCAAAACATGGCAAAGGGAATTGGACTGCTAAGCAATCAAAAGGTCAAGAAGGTGATCCCGGAGTGAGGGATGCGATGAGGATGATTGATGCATTCATCACCTATTTGGTAAGCTTCACTAGGAGGTTTGAAAGTCACAATGATCATACCCAATCCTCTAGGGATATCACCCCAAACGCAAGTGTCATGTGGATGAAGAAGGGTACACATGCATAAGCATTACAACATGTCCATGCATTAGCATTACAACATGTCCATGCATTAATACTTCCTATGTTTTGTGACATTAATTGGTCGTGTGATTTATGTTATCTCTCCAGCATATGTTGAAAATTTTTGTTTGTTTGTTTGCTATTTGCTTTGAATGTTTTTACATTGTTTTTTTTATTATCAATCTTTACTTTTTTTTTTTGTGTCAAAAATCCAAAAACACATAAAAAGTAGAAAATCCAAAAAGTTTGATTGGCATTATTGTGTATTGTCACAAGCATGTTTTGCCTTGTACCTTTGTACTAATGGTTTTGTACATTTACGAGCATAGCTTGTTCTTTTTGCACTCATATGATTGTGGGAAAACTCTTGACATCTATGTGACTGTTGTAAATAGATCTTCAAACTTTTCATGAATGATTAGTCAATGGTTTTGTTGATTTTAAAACTTGCATATACATGTGCCTATATATCTTCCCACTCTTTTATTTTATTTTTTTTTTATTTTGCTTAAATAGCTTAACAAATGTAAATCTCAAAATGAAAAGAGATAAGGAGTTGCAAAAGCCGTCGCACATACTAGTATTTGACTAGGAAAAAGGGAAAGCGACATTTATGAAAATGTATGATGCCCAAAAAGCCAAAGACTTTCTCATCAAATTGAAATATCAAAAATTTCAGGCATCGATCTCAAAAAAAGATGTATTGATTCAAAAAGATCAAATGATATGATGTGTATAAAGCCAAATGAAAAGTTTCAAAATTATGTAATCAAGTTTATGTGGGAGGTCATATATGCATATATCTATAATTGAGATTGGTCACTTTTCCTCGTGCTAATTGTGTATGACTTGGTTGAATTGATCATTGAAACTTCACATTAGACTAAGGACTATGCCATCATTGGTACCCACACACATCACACATGTCTATGTTCAATGAATGCTTTATTCATTTGTGTGATTGTACTTGATTAAATGTGTTGCACATGCTTAATTATATGTTGATCAAACACAAAAAGATTTTTGAGAGTTTTAGTTGTTTTTGGAAAGTTTTTTTATTTTGAAAATTTTCAAAAAACTGTGCAACCCTGTTTTGGCGACTTGCCACGCGGGTCAAGCCAGTCGCATGCCCCAGTTGTGAGCTCACACAAAAAGTTTTCATGACTCACTGGCGGGTCAAAGTCCTAGTCGCAAAAAAGACTTAGAAATTTTTTTTCAAAAATATGGGTTTTTAGATTTCTCGCGACTCAGTTTGGCGACTTGTTCGCGAGTGGACGCTCCAGTCACGAGGTTTACTCAGAAAGTTTCGCGACTCCCTTCACAACTTCCTCGCAGGTGGATCTTCCAGTCACGAAAAATACTTAGACAAATTTTTCAAATTTTGTCTCAGGGGTTTTTGGCGACTTGTTCGGGACTCATTTCAGTCGCGAAAATCACGTGTTTTGCACTTTAAGGACATTTTTTTTTAATAATAATAATAAAAAAAAAATTTAATTTTCCCTCATTCACTTTGACTATTCATTGTCTTGTCCACAAACTCACTGTGTTCTCCTCAAAAATCCACCATTTTCATCATCATCTCTTCTTCAAACATCAAGAAAAGGTATGGGCTTTCTATTTTTCTTAAAGTATTTCATATTTATAGCCTTTGATTCCTTGGTTTTTGAGTTGTTGTTGAGATTTGAAAAATGTGATGCTAGAATATAGGTTGGGTTTATTTTGTTGAGTTTGTTGAATGGGTTTTGTTGATATTGATAATATGATGCTTGATATACATGTTCTCATGATTGCTTCTCATTTTTTAGTAGTATATCATGATTATGCTGTGTTATGCATATCATGCTCATAGTAAATGTCTCAAAGACAGTTACTTGTGATTCTGTGGATTTCATAGATTATATTGTGCTTAGCTGTGCCTGCACATTCATCACATTTGCACACCACATGCACCAGTGTTGCTCATGCGTAAATACTGCATACTTGGTTCATTTACCATGATTGAGTGATATGTCTTTCTAAATAACAATGTGTGCTTATTTCATGGACTAACTTGAATCTAATCAAGTTTATGTTTGTGTCCTGTGGATTTTCACTTGATTCTCTGCTATGTGTATGTTCTTTTGCAGATGTCTCGTCGTTCCTCTATGATTGATGTTCCATCATCCTCTGTTTCAAAACGGACTCGACGTTCTTCTCAAGATTCAAACAGTGAGAGATTCAGGACTCCCCTCGATTCACAAACTTTCTCAAGCATTTTTGAAAATGCTCCTACTGTGGTGGAAAGGGTTGTAAACTTTGATACCTTGGGAACAACATTTATTCCTAGGATCTTTGAAGCAAAAGATTGGGTTGATCTGTTCGGGAACTTCGAGGACCCGATTGATGAATTGGTTAAGGAGGTCTATTCAAATGCTAGATACACCGGAGTTAAGTTGAAGTGTTGGGTACGAGGAAAGGAGTTCAGCATCAATCTAGACTACATTGCAAAGGCTCTTCGAATCAATAGACCGGCCAATGTAGACCTCACTCCATATGACGATAGACTTCCTCAGGTACAAGACATTCTTTAAATTCTTGGGCCTAATCATGAGTTTTCGAGCAAAGGCACATCCATAGGCATTACAAAGTTTCCACCTAAATTGAAGACTCTCACTTTGATCATATTCTTCAACCTCTACCCACTGTTTAACACCGGCTTCATCAACCTTGGACGAGCACAATTCCTATGTGATCTCATCACCAGAGTTTCGATTGACATTTGTGCCCACATTTTTCAGACCATTGGGAAAACAATAGCTTGAACGGCAGCACAAACATGTTTTCCTTTTTGTAGTCTTCTCATGAAGATCATGGTTCTTGAAGGTGTTCGTCCACCAACAGATGGCAAAATAATGGCATGTTTTCGATCGTTATCCATGATATCTCTTCAAGCCTAAAGCACCTAAGAGTGAATTTTTCCCTCATGCCACTCCATCCGGTCACAGCTCAGCTACACCTGTGCATACGAAAACTGCTTCTCCCATTACTCCTGAGTTGCAGACGACTAGCACTCAGCCTATACAACCTAGCTCTCAAGCTGACAGGTTAAGCACTTTGATTGAGGGTTTGTATCAGCATATTTCCAGATTTGAAAAGGTTCTCTACTCCACCAACAACCAAGTTCAAATGCGTCTCACATCCATTGAGACACAGTTAGATGCTATTCAACAAAAGCTGGAGGACAGCCTTTAGCTATTCGTGCCAAAAAGGGGGAGAGATAGCATACAGTAAGGGGGAGAGCAACACAAGAATGGGAAGTGTGCATATTGAAAAGGGGAGTTGTGTAAGCTCAAAAGGAGAACACTGATACATACACACATACTTTTGGCTTGTCTTGTTTTATAGTTTATATGTTTATAAGCTTTTGTGTTTATAGCTTTTATAACTCTTGGTATTTACAATGCTTTTCCAGAGACAATTTTGAGAGAGAAACCCTAAAAAAAAAAACAAGATTGACTTATCCACAATCTTAATCCTTTGATTCTCCAAATTCCTTTACTCTCACCCTTTCCATTGATACATCCTTGAGGTACATTAGCCAAATCCTTATCTCGCCATACCCATATCTATGAGAAGGTATTTTGGTACTTGGGAAGTAGTTCGGAAGGGACCAATTCATTTTGATTGATGTAATAGGCAATTATGGGATCCGATAAGCTAGAGAAGGCAAGGTTCGGCGTAACCCTGTTGGAGCAAGAAGCTACGCCGAACCTTGGAGGGCTTAGGTGCACTGGGTAAATTAGGCTTGGAGGGTCTTCTGCTATTCATGTATCCCAACTTTATTCTCTAGTGGATTATTGACCGCTTGGAGGGCAGTGGAGAGGTTTTTCGTCGAGGACTTCGGTTTCCTCTTCGATAACACATCTCCATGTTGTCTTTGTGTTTGCATCTCTCTTCCCTTAGTTTTTGCCTTTTAATTACTGCTATGGTTGTGATTAATTTTGGTTTAGATTGTTTTATGAATTCTGTTTTAGCTTATATTCATATTCCGCAAGTATATTGTTTGTCTATAAGTTTGTGTTAGTAATTTGTAAATTGGGGATCTAAACGTTCATTGGTGTTTTACACCCTATTTGAACATTCAAAAAGTGTAGTCTTGATCTTAGAAGGAATTACTGAAGTATCTATTCCTCCATGTCCAGCTACTATGTCTGTGTAAACTTTCACCTACAAGAAATAATTTTTCTTCTTCCATGTAGTTTCATTTTATTTTGTGTACTATATATATCCTTTACAAATCATCGTAGGGAACTCATAGGTAGCCCTTTCAGTAGTAAACTCTTCTGAAGTAGAACTTGTTACTGCAGTAGAAGATTAAGGGATTTCGATAATCATTGATGAAATTTATGATATTAGTATAATGTGATTATTATTTCTTTTTTTGAGAAGTAGTTTTAATTATTTATTTATGAAGTAGTTTTCTCAACGCGTTTTCCCAATTGCTATTAGGCTTCTCACAGTGTCAGTCACGGCATTAAGGTTACTACGTGATATATCAATCCATGGGGGAAGGGCAATATTAGTCACCAAACATCCTTTAAGGATAAACTCGTGGGAGAGATACCAGGGGCATATCGATAAGCTTTTGATCTTTTGGATCAAATGGAAGCATCCCCTGAGATTGAACCAGATACTTCCTCCCTGAGGAAAGGACTCGTGGCAGTGCGAATATTCGATGATTTGAAGCAAAAAATCAGGGCACCGTGGTTTAGAGCGCTAATTGTGAAGGTTTATGAGAGAACAGTGGGATTAAATTTCCTACAACAAAAAATCGCTGTACTTTGGAAACCAAAGGGAAGAATTGATTGTGTGGACCTGAGTAAGGACTTTTTCTCAGTAAGATTTTCGGCGGTGGAAGACAATGATTTCGTTCTAGATAAAGGCCCTTGGTTTATCGGAGAGCACTTCCTTGCTATAAGACCTTGGGTGCCAAATTTCAGATCAAACTCTGCTGATGTTTCGTCTATAGCAGTCTAGGTAAGACTCAATGAACTTCCCATTGAATATTACCATGTGGAAGCCTTAAAGGAGATTGGCAGCACCATTGGTAAGGTCTTGAGGATTAACACTCACACTGCAATGGAAGCTCGGGGTCGCTATGCTCGAATATGTGTGCATATTGATGTGGAGCAGCCTTTGATCACTACACTACATATTGGGAATTTTGAACAGCCTGTTATCTATGAAGGAATTCAAAGAATGTGTTTTTCCTGTGGCCGGATTGGGCATCAGAAGGAAGTTTGTCTTCAAACTATCCGACCAATTCAGCCACCGGCTAGGGAGGTAGCAGAGGAATTGGATAAGGCTCAAGATAGGCCATGCGAAAGGCATGTTGCCGAGTCAGTCGAGGACCACCAATCAGGCGCTAGTACGAGCAAGGACAATCTCTACAGTCCTTGGATGGTTGTGACACGCAAAAGAAGTGGGTACAAAACCAGTGAAAGTTCAAATATGTGTATAAACACCCTTGAACGTTTAGACCCCCAATTTACAAATTAACCAATTCAAGCTTTATGTCAAACAACTAGTGTGCGGAAAATGAACATAAGCTATAATATAGAATTGGTAAACAATCTATGCCAATTAAAATCACATCCACAGTAGAAAATAAAAGGCAAAGATAAAGGGAAGAGAGATGCAAACACAAGGACAACACACGATGTGTTATCGAAGAGGAAACCGAAGCCCTCGGCGTAAAACCTCTCCACCGCCCTCCAAGCGGTCAATAATCCACTAGAAAATGTAGTTGGGATACATGAACAGCAATAGACCCTCCAAGCCTAATCTACCCGATGTACCTAAGCCCTCCAAGCTTCTTGCTCCAACGAGGTTGCGCCGAACCTTTTTCTTTTCTAGCTTACCGGATTCCGCTACTAGACTGTAGCATCCGCCATCCTTGGCATCTTCCAATGCTTCGCAAAGCTCCAAAAACACTCAACACTCTAAATTGGTGTGGGTAGTGTTTGGATAGAAATCTCCTCTCAATAGGTATGACAATGAGAGAGGGAATGAGAAGAGACTACAAAGGTTTCTCTCTAAGAATGAGTAGCTCTCTCTAATTGGGTGGGTGTTTTAAAGAAACCTCTCTTAGGGTTTTTCTTTCTGAATGGCCACACATATTTTGTGGGAATGAGGGGTATTTATACTGGTGTGAGAATGGAATGCGAAAAGTCAGTTTTTCCAAAAATAGGGTTGGCTGGCGACTTGACCTCGCAACTTGACTGAGTCGCGAGTTCAAGCCGCGAGCTAACTTAATGGCCAGTCTGGATTTTTGTCCTGTAGTGCTCCAGGTGGCATGACTGTTCAGCTCCCCTGCATGCTCTGCGCGTGAGCAACTTTTGGCGGCTTGCAAGCCGTGAGCCACCCGCGAGTCCTAGCCGCGAATCTCTGCTTCACTACACTGTCTTGAGCATTTCTTCACACTCTCTCACACACTACCCTTACATGATTCCCACCTAAATACAAGGTTTCTAAGTGCTGTATTACAAGCAATTTTGTAAGGTTGAATTTATTCAACCATCTAATTGGCTTTATTCCGTGCCAAATTTGCTTGTAATTCAGCATTTAGTAACCCTGTATTTAGGTGAGATTGTTGTAAGGGTAGTGAGTGAGATAGTGTGAAGATTGCTCAAGAGTGTGCAAGAAAACAGAGTGTCGCGGCTGGGACTCGCGGCTGGACTCGCGGCTTCAACCCGCCAGAAGATGCACACGTGCCAAGCATACTGGAAGATGAACAGTCATGCTAGCTGGAGCACTACAGGACAAAACAGGACAACTGGCCATACGGTTAACTCGCGACTGGATCTCGCGACTTAGTCAAGCCGCGAGGTCAAGCCGCGAGCCGCCCCTGTTTTGGAAAAACCTGATGTTTCACATTCCTCTTCACTCCAGTATAAATACCCTTTTAACCCACGATTGAAAGAGAGCTTCCAGAGAGAATTTTGAGAGAGAAACCCTAAAGAAAAACCAGATTGTTTCACCCACAATCTCTACCTTAGAGTCTCATCAAATTCCCTCACTCTCTTCCTCTCCATTGTCAAATCCTTGAGAGGCATTATACCAAACCTGGTTCTCACCATTATCATCTCTGTGAGACAGACGTTTGGAGTTCTGGGAAGCAGTTAGGAAGGAGCCAATATTCATTGGTTGATGCTACGGTGTAGTAGCGGAATCCGGAAAGCTAGAAAAGAAAAAGGTTCGGCGCAACCTCGTTGGAGCAAGAAGCTTGGAGGGCTTAGGTGCATTGGGTAGATTAGGCTTGGAGGGTCTATTGCTGTCCTTGTATCCCAACTGTATTTTCTAGTGGATTGATTACCGCTTGGAGGGCGGCGGAGAGGTTTTTCGCCGAGGTCTTCGGTTTCCTCTTCGATAACATATCTGGTGTTATCTCTGTGTTTGCATCTTCCTTCCTCTCTATCTCTGCCTTTACATTATCTGCTGTGGTTTATTTTGTTGTGGCTTAGATAGTTGTTTAATCAATTCCATGTTATAGCATATAACGTAAAGGCAGAGATAGAGAGGAAGGAAGATGCAAACACAGCGATAACACCAGATATGTTATCGAAGAGGAAACCGAAGACCTCGGCGAAAAACCTCTCCGCCGCCCTCCAAGCGGTAATCAATCCACTAGAAAATACAGTTGGGATACAAGGACAGCAATAGACCCTCCAAGCCTAATCTACCCAATGCACCTAAGCCCTCCAAGCTTCTTGCTCCAACGAGGTTGCGCCGAACCTTTTTCTTTTCTAGCTTTCCGGATTCCGCTACTACACCGTAGCATCAACCAATGAATATTGGCTCCTTCCTAACTGCTTCCCAGAACTCCAAACGTCTGTCTCACAGGGATGATAATGGTGAGAACCAGGTTTGGTATAAAGGCCTCTCAAGGATTTGACAATGGAGAGGAAGAGAGTGAGGGAATTTGATGAGACTCTAAGGTAGAGATTGTGGGTGAAACAATCTGGTTTTTCTTTAGGGTTTCTCTCTCAAAATTCTCTCTGGAAGCTCTCTTTCAATCGTGGGTTAAAAGGGTATTTATACTGAAGTGGAGTGGAATGCGAAACGTCAGGTTTTTCCAAAACAGGGGTGGCTCGCGGCTTGACCTCGCGGCTTGACTAAGTCGCGAGTTCCAGTCGCGAGTTAACCGTATGGCCAGTTGTCCTGTTTTGTCCTGTAGTGCTCCAGCTAGCATGACTGTTCATCTTCCAGCATGCTTGGCACGTGTGCATCTTCTGGCGGGTTGAAGCCGCAAGTCCAGCCGCGAGTCCCAGCCGCGACACTCTGTTTTCTTGCACACTCTTGAGCAATCTTCACACTATCTCACTCACTACCCTTACAACAATCCCACTTAAATACAGGGTTACTAAATGCTGAATTACAAGCAAATTTGGCACGGAATAAAGCCAATTAGATGGTTGAATAAATTCAACCTTACAATCTCCCCCTTTGGCTATTCCGTGACAAAACCCTAAAACAGACTCTAGACTTAACATGTGAGTTGGGAACAGTTGATCAAAACTCACTCACACCTAACTCTAGAAGCTGTGAAGCACTTGAATCATATGAACATAAATTCCTGAAACACAACAATACACCATGATCATTGTAAGCAGAAAAATATAAATGCATATGAAACAGGCAATATGTGATCAAGCAAAGATGGAGTTAATAAACAAACCATGGCTTGATCAACCAAGTGAACACCACAAGGTAGTGATCACAGTGCTCATTCACACTTGGAATGAACACAAGGACATACAAGTTAACAAGCACAAGGCAAGACACTTGTATGCACAACACTCAACCAATGCATAGTACACAAGGCATATGCATCTAGGAACAATCCTACAAGGGCACACGAGTGACAGTACATAAACCAAAATGCAGAACATTTAGATTAAAGTACTGATTTCAACATAGCATAAAGGCTGCACTTAAGCAAGGTACATACTATAAAGCCTACAAACAATGCATAAAACAATAACCCTAAAAGCTTACAAAAGCACATGGGTACAAACACATTATATTGAATAAAAACTTAAACAATATAAACTAAAAGTGCATAAAGTTTCTCCCCTTCAAAGTGATGAGAAGCTGTGATGCACTTGGAACATATATACTTGTAACCTGAAACACTTGCACAAAACACATTAGACCCTCAAGGTAAAGCAAGTAATAAAAGGACAAGTATAATGTAACAAGTAAATTGCAATCAAGTAAACATGATGTGAAACATGTGAGCAACTTGATCATACACCAAAACAGTCATATAGAAATGACTACAATGATCACATAACAAATCAATTGATCATCCGAACATGCATACCAAGAAGCACAATAGCATAGGGATATATGCATGTCCAAAGCACAAACATGATGCAATGAGAACAACAAAGCATAACTCAAAGCACCATAAAGCCAATAAGAAAACACACAGAACAAAGTTTTCTAGTTGACACAATGTCTTCTCCCCCTTGGTATATGCATCTCCACTATAGAAAATCTCTCCCCCTACAAATGTGCACGAGAAATAGAATTTCTCCCCCTAAGGATGTGCACAAGAGTCATAACAAGAGTCATATAGAAATGACAAAACACTCCGGTATACTCTCTAGAATATACTCTCCCCCTTTTTGTCAGGAATAGACAAAGGGTCAAGGAGAAAAGAGGGCAAGAGATGAATGAACAAACAATGATAATGATGCATGAGGGGTGCAAGATGAATGAGAGAATGAAGCTCAAACCCAAGACAAAGTAAAATGCTACAAAGCATAAAGTAAACATGACATGCTAGGATGAAAAAGCAAGGTATAGACCAATGCATGCCAAGGGTAGCAAAAGTGTGTGCAAGAGGTGGCTAAGTGCAATGCATGACCAATGCATGAAAAATGCACATGTGGGGCAAAGTGTGCAAAATACACAACTAATGAGCCAAACATGTTTCTAATGAGGAAACATGAGAAACCCCAAAGTTTGATACTCATCGGAGTCCAAACAGGCGAGAAAATGTCTAAGAGGCATTTTATCAAACACCTAGCATGCACACTATAAACAAAAATGTGAAACAATGCATGATCATAAAAACCACCCTTAATACATGTTCTTTCTGCCACAAGGGGCCAACATCCAATGCATATCAACAAAAGAAACCAATCCCATGAAGAAAATTGACAAAAAAATAAGTTTTCCCAACCCCTATGATGAAAATCCCAACCAAGAGCACAAAACTCTCCAAAACATAATCTAAGGATCAAAATCAATGAAAAGAGTTTATAATTACCTTAGAGATGTTAATGGATTGAAAAACCATTCAAATTGGTTGGGTTTTGATGTAAAAATATTGAAAGAGGGGTTTTAGAGAGGATGGGAGAGGTTTAAAACAAGTTTCCCACGAAAAAGCTCTTTAAAAAGCTGATTCTGGGCGACTCGCGACTGGCGAGTCGCGAGCCAAGTCGCGAGTGAGCCGCGAAACCTCTCTGTCTGAACTCGCGGCTTAGACTCGCGGCTTGCAAGCCGCCAAACCGACCAGCCAAAACTGGCAGCTTGCTGGCAGCTCACGCAAGTAGCCAAAATGAGTGGCCAAAAAATTTGACACTTGTTTTTCAAACCAGAACATGTTTAAACATTGAAAAACAAAGTAAGCACTAAACATAAACACAAAAAGTGATAAAAATCACTTCCAAAAACATATAAAATGATCAAAAATATTTTTGGATTAAACCATATAAGATTGAGCACACGCACATCACATTTAGACAAGTACAATCTAACAAATGAATAAGACATTCAATGAACATTAGGCAAGTGTGTTGTGTGTGTATCAAATGTGGAATAGTCCTTAGTCTAGAGTGAAGTTTCAATGATCAATTCAATCAAGTCATACACAACTAGTACTAAGTCAAGTGGTCTATCTCAATTATAGAAATGAACATATATGACCTCCCACAAGAAAATGATTACATAAGATTGAAGCTTTTCATTTGGCTTCTTACAATTCATATCATTTGATCATTTTGAATCAATACAACTCATTTTGAGCAATACATCTCATTTTTGAGATTGATGCCTGAAATTTTTGATATTTCAATTTGATGAACAAGCCTTTGGCTTTTTGGGCATCATACATTTTCATATAAGTCGCTTTCCCTTTTTCCTAGTCGAATACTAGTATGTGCGACGGCTTTTGCAGCTCATTATCTCTTTTCATTTTGAGATTTACATTTATTGAGCTCTTTAAGCAATAAAGATAAAAGAGTGGGAAGAGATATAAGCACAAGTCTACGCATGTATCAAAACCAACATGACTATTGACAAATCATTCATGACAAGCTTGAAGATCGATTTACAACAATCACACAAAGATGTCAAGATTTTTCCCACAAAGATATAAGTGCAAAAATAACAAGCTAAGCTCGAAAATGCACAAAGCCATTTGTACAAAGGTACAAGGCCAAACTCACATGTGATATGTGCTCAACCATATACGATCAAACTTTTTGAATTTTTCACTTTTTATGTGGTTTTGGATTTTTACTCACACAAAATAGAAACATAAAAGTAAGATCAAAAACGAAACAATGCATACAAATAAATGCAAGATGCACAAAATGCATGAAGATATGACATTTAATGCATGAAGGGTCCTACAAAGATCGAAAGAATTAGATCAAGGACCAAAAGAGCAAAAGCTCAACCATAGGAACCCTTCCTCATCCAAACGGAACGATTGTTTGGAATGAGTGTCTCATGAGAAGTGAGACGAGGGTTGGAAGAATGAGAACCGGAGATGCACATAGACAAGGAGTTAAGAGCATTAAACACTTTCTTTAACAACATGCTATTATCACTAAAATCCGGTTTATCCTTTTTAGCACAACTTCCAAGAAGCTCAAGTTTTTCTTTTCTTTTGATTCTTTTAAAAGCATGAAACTTAGAGCATTGAGGTCTTAGATGACCAAAGGCACCACAATGGTGACACACAATGTGTTTAGGTCCACTAGGCCTTTTGGGAAGGGATCTAGCAATATGATTTTGTTCCTTCTTCAACTTATGACATTGAGGTCTTATATGACCAATCACACCACAATGGTGGCAAGTTGGAACAAACTTAGATCCATCCAAAGTCTTAGGTTGAGACCTAAATGAAGGCTTTGACTTAACAGCCTTTCTCTCCACCTTTTGATTTCTTTTATGTGGAGGAATGTACACCGATTTGTCCTTTAAGGTAGAAAACACACTAGGCACAAAATCGGGTACCACAACATGATTGCAACAAATATTTTCATCCTTTTTAACAATAGGTTCAGCAATCAAACACTTGGCATGCATCTTAAGAGATTCATTTTCACATTTAAGATTATCAACAAGTTTGTTAGACAAAACAAGTTTAGCATCCAAGTCCATATTCAAACATTCAAACTCTTTCAGCTTTTCAAGAGAAATTTCAGCAAGTTTTTTATATTTCTCAACCAATTTGTTGGAATCATTGAGCTCAGCAATCAAATCATCCTTTTCACAAAATAACTTGCTCAAATTCTTTTGAAACTTCTTAGCATTTTTCTTGAAGAGTTTGTCAACAACTCCCATAGATTCAAATAACATGTCATCACACTTATGAGGATTAACACTCATAGAGGCATTTTCACAAACACGTGGCATGTTACATTCATCACCAACCAAATCATGCAAAGAGTCATACAAAGCACAATCCATGGCAAATAAACACAAGGGGTCAAGGATCACACTTAGGTATTTAAACCACAACAAGTGTACCCGCTCTGATACCAATTGAAAGTTCAAAAACGTGTACAAAAACACTTTTGAACGTTTAGACCCCCAAAAACCAATTTAATCAACACACGCAATATGTTAAACAACTAGTGTGCGGAAACTTAACATATGCTATAACATGGAATTGATTAAACAACTATCTAAGCCACAACAAAATAAACCACAGCAGATAATGTAAAGGCAGAGATAGAGAGGAAGGAAGATGCAAACACAGCGATAACACCAGATATGTTATCGAAGAGGAAACCGAAGACCTCGGCGAAAAACCTCTCCGCCGCCCTCCAAGCGGTAATCAATCCACTAGAAAATACAGTTGGGATACAAGGACAGCAATAGACCCTCCAAGCCTAATCTACCCAATGCACCTAAGCCCTCCAAGCTTCTTGCTCCAACGAGGTTGCGCCGAACCTTTTTCTTTTCTAGCTTTCCGGATTCCGCTACTACACCGTAGCATCAACCAATGAATATTGGCTCCTTCCTAACTGCTTCCCAGAACTCCAAACGTCTGTCTCACAGGGATGATAATGGTGAGAACCAGGTTTGGTATAAAGGCCTCTCAAGGATTTGACAATGGAGAGGAAGAGAGTGAGGGAATTTGATGAGACTCTAAGGTAGAGATTGTGGGTGAAACAATCTGGTTTTTCTTTAGGGTTTCTCTCTCAAAATTCTCTCTGGAAGCTCTCTTTCAATCGTGGGTTAAAAGGGTATTTATACTGAAGTGGAGTGGAATGCGAAACGTCAGGTTTTTCCAAAACAGGGGTGGCTCGCGGCTTGACCTCGCGGCTTGACTAAGTCGCGAGTTCCAGTCGCGAGTTAACCGTATGGCCAGTTGTCCTGTTTTGTCCTGTAGTGCTCCAGCTAGCATGACTGTTCATCTTCCAGCATGCTTGGCACGTGTGCATCTTCTGGCGGGTTGAAGCCTCGAGTCCCAGCCGCGACACTCTGTTTTCTTGCACACTCTTGAGCAATCTTCACACTATCTCACTCACTACCCTTACAACAATCCCACTTAAATACAGGGTTACTAAATGCTGAATTACAAGCAAATTTGGCACGGAATAAAGCCAATTAGATGGTTGAATAAATTCAACCTTACAAAATGTTATATATCCCTCTCACAATGAGAGATGATTGCCTCAAAAGATAAAATGTTATGGCAGAAAGTGGAGTCAAATGAAAAGCTCCAAGTTATGTTATCAAGTTATGTGGGAGGTCATATTTTCATATTTCTATAATTGAGATTGGTCACATGATCTAGTGCTAATTGTGTATGCCTTGGTTGAATTGATCATTGAAGCTTCACATTAGACAAAGGACTATCTCATTGTTGATATCCACACACAACACACAAGTTTATGTTCAATAAATGCCATATTCATTTGTGTGATTGTACTTGATAAAATGTGTTTTCACATGCTCAATCTTTGTTAATTCAAGCACAAAAAGATTTTTGAGTGTTTTAAGTGTTTTTGGAAAGTGTTTTGTTGGAAAAATCTGAAAATTTCAAAAATACAGTTTTGCCCTGTTTTGGCGGCTCAGTCGCGGGTATATCAAGTCGCGAGCCTCAGTCGCATCTTCGCTGGTCAGTTTTGGCGACTTGTTCGCGAGTGGAAGGTCCAGTCGCGAGATTCACTCAGAGATTTTCGCGGCTCAGCTCGCGACTCACTCGCGGGTAGACCTTCCAGTCGCGAAAAACACTTAGAAAAATTTTTCAAAATTTTGTTCTTGAGTGCTTTGGCAGCTTGAGCTGGCGACTGTGTGGCGACTTAATCCAGTCGCGAAAATCGCGTGTTTTGCAGAAACAGGAGCAGTTTTTAAACTTTTTCAGTTTTTCCCTCGAATTTTTGTGACTGTTCATCTTCTCTCTAAACACTCTCCCTCCCAAACACTCCGTGCTCCCTTTTCCAATCTCTTGTGTTGCACTCTTGTAGCTCAAAATCGTCAAGTTACAGGTATGGGTTTTCTGTTTTACCCTCTTTTCTTCATGATTTTGTGCTTTTACCCTTGATTTTTCGCATTTGATTATGTTTTTGAAATGGGGTTGTGTTTTGGTCTCTGCTCCTTGTTCTTGCTTAGCGTGTGGTTGCTGTTGCTATAGTTTGTGTTAAATGATCGTCATATGCTTATTGCTCTTCATCTTGTGCTTAGCTAAGTGTTTATTTTATTTCAATCTGATCTTTGAGCTGTTGAGTGATATCTATTGGTTCTTCTGAGGTTGTGAGTTTTACTGTGCTAGATTTGCATGTTCTAGTGTGTCTATCTGTGGGTAGCTTCTGTTTGGATCAATATATTGTTTGAGTGTCATATCATTTTTCCATTATCTGCCTCAATGTCATTTATCTGCCTTCAGGATAGCTTCACCATGTTGTTCATGTGTTTCCTATCCTAGGCTTGGTTTATCCATATGTTTGAACTAAATAGCTTGCTGTTTAAATTTTTGAAGTTCATTTGTATGGTTGATATCTCTCTCTGTTAACTACATGGTACTGACTGGTTATGCACATATATTGTTATATGTTGTTGTGGCCTTTTCTGATTGTTCACAGATGGCTCCTTCACCTCAGAAGAAGAAATCTACTGCAAAGAAGGCTGACAAGAGATTAAAGATGGATTCTAGATTGTTTAGGTCTGTTCACCACTTTGAGAGATACAAGGATAACTTCTTGAATGCAGGAATCATTCAAGAGAGATTTGTGGATTTGGAGGACTTAAGGCATACTTTTATTCCCAGTTGTTTTGAAGGAAGAGGATGGGAAAAGCTTTTGGGTGGTTTCCCTGTTGTGTGTGAACCCTTAATTAGGGAATTCTACTCAAATGCTGTGATAAAGGATAATGAATTGAGTTGCTGGGTGAGGGGTAAAGAGTTTGTCTTAGATGCTCATGTCATAGATGATGCATTAGGGCTTGAAGGATTAGATGATGAAGAATTTATCAATTACAAGGATAGGAGTGTGTCTATTGAAACAATTCAACAAAGGATAGGTGGGCAGAGAGAAGGGAAATGTTTGAATACCACTGCCTTTCCAGTGGACATGAGGTGCCTTACCATAATCATGATGTTTAACCTCTATCCCATTAGGAAATTGACTACAATCAACTGTGCTAGAGTAGTCTTTCTGATGGATCTCAAGGAAAAGAACTTCATAGACATAAGTTCCCACATTTATGACACCATTGTGGATGAGACTAGAACAACCTCTAGGCCTAAATTGATCTTTCCAAGTTTGCTTACGAGGATTTTTAGGAGTAAAGGAGTTCCAATCCCTCAAGACATCAGTCCCATGTCTACACCCTCTGCAATCAACAAGCTTACCTGCAAAAGGATAAGTGTAAGGCTTCCAGGAGAAGAAGATGAAGGTGATGAAGGAGAGGCTGCTCCAATGGAGACTGAAGCAGAAGCAGCTGGACTTGCATCAACTTCAACACCTAGGAGAAGTGGCAAAAGACACAGAGCTTCAACCTCTGCAAACACACCTCCAGATGCTTTCCAGATCATTCTGGAAAGGCTTGATGGGATCAGGGCAGTCCAAACTGAGCATTTTGACAGGATGAGAGCCATGCAAGACCAGATTGATGTCTTGGCTGCTACACTTGACAGCTTCACAACTCAGCATGACAAGTGACCCTTTGGCCATTCCATGTCAAAAAGGGGGAGAAGTTCATTGATAATTGAGAAGCAGAAAAGCAGCTCTTAAGGGGGAGTAATTAGTTGAGGGGGAGTAATTAGTGTTTTTATGGTTTTTATGGTTTTGATACACTGTGTTTTGGTGTATATCTGTTTCTAAATCTTTTCATATACTCTTGGTTTAAACTTTAATATAGTTTGATGATGTTATTCAGGTATTTGTTGGTTTGTACCCATATGCTTATGTAAGCTTTTAGGGTTATTGTTTCATGCATAGTTTGTAGGCTTTATGGTATGTACCATGCTTAAGTGCAGCCTTTATGCTATGTTGAAATCAGTACTTTAATCTAAATGTTCTGCATTGTGATTGTTGTACTGTCACTCTTGTGCCCTTGTAGGATTGTTCCTAGATGCATATGCCTTGTGTGCTATGCATTGGTTGAGTGTTGAACATACAAGTGTCTTGCCTTGTGCTTGTTAACTTGTATGTCCTTATGTTCATTCCAAGTGTGAATGAGCACTGTGATCACTACCTTGTGGTGTTCACTTGGTTGATCAAGCCATGGTTTGTTTATTAACTCCATTTTGAGCACTGTGAGTGAGTTTTGATCAACTGTTCCCAACTCACATGTTAAGTCTAGAGTCTGTTTTAGGGTTTTGTCACGGAATAGCCAAAGGGGGAGATTGTAAGGTTGAATTTATTCAACCATCTAATTGGCTTTATTCCGTGCCAAATTTGCTTGTAATTCAGCATTTAGTAACCCTGTATTTAGGTGGGATTGTTGTAAAGGTAGTGAGTGAGATAGTGTGAAGATTGCTCAAGAGTGTGCAAGAAAACAGAGTGTCGCGGCTGGGACTCGCGGGTGGACTCGCGGCTTCAACCCGCCAGAAGATGCACACGTGCCAAGCATGCTGGAAGATGAACAGTCATGCTATCTGAAGCACTACAGGACAAAACAGGACAACTGGCCATACGGTTAACTCGCGACTGGATCTCGCGACTTAGTCAAGCCGCGAGGTCAAGCCGCGAGCCACCCCTGTTTTGGAAAAACCTGACGTTTCGCATTCCTCTTCACTCCAGTATAAATACCCTTTTAACCCACGATTGAAAGAGAGCTTCCAGAGAGAATTTTGAGAGAGAAACCCTAAAGAAAAACCAAATTGTTTCACCCACAATCTCTACCTTAGAGTCTCATCAAATTCCCTCACTCTCTTCCTCTCCATTGTCAAATCCTTGAGAGGCATTATACCAAACCTGGTTCTCACCATTATCATCTCTGTGAGACAGACATTTGGAGTTCTAGGAAGCAGTTAGGAAGGAGCCAATATTCATTGGTTGATGCTACGGTGTAGTAGCGGAATCCGGAAAGCTAGAAAAGAAAAAGGTTCGGCGCAACCTCGTTGGAGCAAGAAGCTTGGAGGGCTTAGGTGCATTGGGTAGATTAGGCTTGGAGGGTCTATTGCTGTCCTTGTATCCCAACTGTATTTTCTAGTGGATTGATTACCGCTTGGAGGGCGGCGGAGAGGTTTTTCGCCGAGGTCTTCGGTTTCCTCTTCGATAACATATCTGGTGTTATCTCTGTGTTTGCATCTTCCTTCCTCTCTATCTCTGCCTTTACATTATCTGCTGTGGTTTATTTTGTTGTGGCTTAGATAGTTGTTTAATCAATTCCATATTACAGCATATGTTAAGTTTCCGCACACTAGTTGTTTGACATATTGCTTGGGTTGGTTAAGTTGGTTTTTGGGGGTCTAAACGTTCAAAAGTGTTCTTGTACACGTTTTTGAACTTTCAAATTTTTTCACGGAATAAAGCCAACACATGGTTGATTAAATTCAATCTTACAACCAGCAGGGACAACAACATTCCTGGTACGAGCCGTTACCTTGGGAAAGGACAAGGACCTCTTGAGAATAGCAAGGAGCATGTGAATGAAAACAAAAGGAAAAATATCATGGCTCATACTAGTGTTGGGCCTCAAGGGGATAAAGCCGACATTTTAAATCAACAAGAAGCGAGCCCTTTTAACATAGGCCTTAACTCTGCGAATTTGAGTTTGTCAAGTTTCAGCCCAAAATTGTTAAGCCCGAAACAGGTTGCTAAAGGTAAAAAGGTCCTTCCCAAAGACAGGGCAACCCCAAAATACCACTGTCAATGCCGCACAGAAAGTTCGCCAACCTTTATCTCCTTTTCACTCTAATACTCTCCAAGGTTCCTTGCTCTCTGTGGACAGTGCCAGTCATGGAAATCAGATCAAGGTCAGTTCGGTGTCCCAGTCTAATAGTCTGCTTAAAGCCGAGATGGGTGATCAGATTGGAAGGTCCTACTGTGGTAGCTTCGGAAGTGGTGAGTGCAGTGAAAAAATTGAAGCAACTGTGGTCACGGAAGTGGTTCTGTTCAGAGCTCAAAGAATCATGGAGCGGCAACCTTCAGTGGGTAGAAAAGAGTGCGAGATTGAGCCCTTTGGCTCGGGTGGCTCCGTCAATGCAAATCAGTCCGATTCCATGGGGGTGAGCTCATGTTGCCATTTTGAGCTTGGTGAAGGAGTATTCAAAAAATTGGGAGCCAATGTCCATAAGTCTTCCGACCCCGATCCCATGGAAGATATAATAAGTGAGAAGGGTGATAGGGGTCCAGCCGAATCTGTTGGTGCTTCTATCCAAGTTGGAGATCATTCAGCTATTTGTAGTGGAGCTGAAGGTGATGGTCTGTCTAAGTGTGATGGTCTTTCTGCTAGGGAGAGACAAGATAAGGAAGTGATGGAGGAAGATAGGATGGTTTTTTATGGACAGGGTGAAGCTACCTTAGTGATTTGATTTATGTCCTGTCCCAATTCATCTTGTTAGTTATGAATTTTATTTTATGGAATAGTAGGGGTTCTCTGAAACCCAATTTTCAGAATTATGTTGGTGATCTTGTTAACAACCACAATCCTGCGATTCTGGTGATAATGGAAACTAAAATAAGCGGTGATCGAGCAAAAGAGATTACTAATAGATTGCCATTTGATAGGGCAATTCATTCTGATACCATTGGCTATGCTAGGGGGTTATGGTTGCTGTGGAATTCAGATAGGGTGGATGTGTCATTGATTTCGAAGACGGAGCAGGAAATTCATGTCACTGTTAAGGTATGTGCCTCTGATTTTTCTTGGCTTTTTTCTGCTGTGTATGCTAGTCCTAGGTTTGAAGAAAGGTCCATTCTGTGGAATAACCTCTCTACTTTGGCTGAGCTGCATGGTATGGGTTGGGTTATTGCTGGGGATTTTAATGAACCTTTAGTGGATGATGATAAATTTGGTGGTAAAGCTGTTAGTGTTAACAGATCAATTCAATTCAAAGAATGCCTTGATAAATGCAATATGGTTGATTTAGGGTTCTCGGGGTCGAGGTTCACCTGGTCTAATGGAAGAGAATTGTCGGTTCCAATCCAGGAAAGAATTGATAGATTTTTTGTGAATCCTGGTTGGTACTCGAAGTTTTTGGAGGCAAGAGTCACCCACCTCACTCGTTGTCATTTTGATCACTGCCCTGTGCTTCTGGAAACCGCTCCTCATAACCAGTTTCAACTTCCTAGGCCTTTTAGGTTCCAAAGTTGCTAGTTGTCTGATCCGTCTTTTCCCGTAGTCATACTGTCTGCCTGGAACCAAGACTGAGCCTTTCAAGGAGCCACAAATAACTTTGTAACTAAAGTGAAGCAATGGAATAAGGAGCATTTTGGGAATGTTTTTAGTAAGAAAAGGAGGATTATGGCCCGTCTCAATGGTATTCAGAAGGCTATTTCTTCAAGACCTTCATCTAATCTTTTGGAGTTAGAGAAGCAGCTTCACAAAGAGCTAGAAACTATTTTAGATCAGGAAAGAGACATTTGAGCTCTTAAATTAAGAGTGAACTGGATGATTCTGGGAGATAGGAACACCTCCTTCTATCATATGTCCACTCTGGTCAAAAGAAGCAGAAACCGTATTTCAACTATTAAGAACAATGTAGGGGAGTAGCTTCATGAGGATAGAGATATTATGCAGCATATTAGAGGGGGTTTTGAGAGCCTTTTCTGCACTTCCTTGGCCTTATCAGAGAGAAACCCCCCGGTTTTGTCTTAGGGGTAGGTTTTTCTTATAGAGGATGAAGGTGAATCCCTTAGTATTGAGGTCACGGAGGAGGAAATAAAAGCAGCTCTTTGGTCAATGAAGCCTTTTAAAGCACCTGGGCTTGATGGGCTTCATGCAGCTTTTTATCAACGCTTCTGGGGTATGGTTGGGAAATCCTTGGTCGAGGAAATTAAGGAAATTTTCGCAAGGAAAAAAATCCCAAATTATCTCAATAGAACCCTTATTGCTCTTATTCCTAAGATCCAAGGCCCTGAAACTCTAGGTAACTACCACCCTATCAACTTATGTAACACTGTCTATAAAGTCATCATGAAGGTTTTAGTGGCTCGGATTAGACCATTATTGGATAAGCTCGTTTCCCCTCTTCAAACTGCTTTTGTGCCAGGAAGAAACGGTATTGATAATGCGATTATCGTCCAAGAAATTATTCACTCCATTAGTAACGCCAAAGGCAAGGAGGGATTCATGGCTATAAAGATCGATCTCGAAAAAGCTTATGACAAGCTAGAGTGGGGCTTCATTAGGGAGAGGCTCCTTAGCTCCAAGTTCCCTTTGGATATGGTAGAGATCATCATGAGTAGTGTTTCAACAGTCTCAACCTCTATTTTTTCAATGGAGGTATGTTGGACCCTATTAACCCCTTTAGAGGTATCAGACAAGGAGACCCACTGTCCCCCTACTTATTCATTTTGTGTATGGAACACCTGGGTCAGCTTATTGAGAAGAAATGCAATGAGAAATTGTGGAATCCAGTTAAAGCTTCCAGAAGTGGTACGAGCTTCTCTCATCTTTTCTTTGCAGACGACCTGGTGCTTTTTGCTAAAGCTAATCAAGCAAACTGCACTGCCATCCGGGAGGTGCTTGACATCTTCTATGAAAAATCTGGTCAGAGTATTAGTCAGTCCAAGTCAAGGGTGTTTTTTCGCTAAATGTTGCTACGAAGAGCAAGGAGGATATGTGTAGTCTTCTCGGGTTCAAGTCGACTTCTTCTATTGGGAAATATTTGGGAATTCCTATCAAGCATTGGGGACAGTCAAATCATGATTTTGATTTTATTTTGGACAGAATGAAGCAAAAGCTTTCAGGGTGGAAGGCTAATCTCTTGTCTATGGCGGGCAGAATAGTTCTTATCCAATCTTCTTTGTCTACCATTCCCAACTACACCATGTAGTGTGCTTATCTCCCAAGCAATGTGCTAGATGGTATAGATAGGATCAACAAAAAATTTTTGTAAGGCTCTACGGACAACTCAAAAAAGATGCAGTGGATGGGTTGGCATAAGGTGACAAGGACTAGGCAGAAGGGCGGCTTAGGGTTACAATCAGCAAAAGGAAGGAACACTTCCTTGCTGGAAAAGCTTAACTGAAGACTTCACTCAGAAAAAGAAACTCTTTGGGCCAGAGTTCTTAGGAACAAGTACTGCACTCGTCGGAGAATAAGCTCGGCCATCAGTGATAATCTTCCTTGTTCCCGAGTATGGAAAGGCATGAGAAAAGGTAAGGATGTTTTTACTGCTGGAACAAAATGGGTCATTAGGAGAGACAGCAAGCACAGGTTTTGGCTGGATAATTGGCCTTCTTAAAGGCCTATTAGAAATTTAGTGCAGGGCCCTCTAAACAGGGGCGAAAGTAGCATGGAAGTTAAGGAAGTGGTTTCGGCGGATGGTTGGAATTGGTTGAAATTATCTTTTGATCTTCCCTTGAATATAAAGATGGAAATTCAGGCTACTCCCTATGCTATAGCTGCTGGGAGTGAGGATAGATTGTCGTGGGCAGCAAATTCCCATCGGAAGTTTGATCTAAAAAGCGCGTATAATTTGGCAACTACAGGAAGTGTTAACCATGATTTCGAGGGGCATTGGATTTGGAAAGTAAAAATTCTTCCAAAGATTCAATTCTTTGTTTCGAAATGTTTTCACAACAATTTTGGTGTCAAAGATTGCCTAGTTTGAAGAGGAATCAGTTCTGACCCTTCTTGCCCTCGGTGCAGAGACGACCCGGAAACTATTATTCATTTGCTTCGGGACTGCTGGGGTAGCAAAGAGCTTTCGAAGTAGCTTGGTATCTCTGAAATGGATAGGAGTTTTTTTACTTGTGATCTTCACACATGGCTGACCGTAAATGCAAGGAATAAGCATCCTAATTGTCACAGCAACCTCCCCTGGAATATAGTGTTCCTCTTTGCCATTTGGATGCCATGGAAGCAAAGAAACAGTCTAGTTTTCCAGAATAGAAGTTCCAACCCAAATTTGGCTACCCATATTATTAGTCAAGCAAGTGATTTCCACTGGTGTGCTGTAGATTGGAAGAAAGCCAACAGTTTCACAATGAAGAATATTAGATGGGAGAGGCCAAGAAGTGGCTGGAGGAAGCTAAACATGGATGGGTCCTCTTTAGGCAACCTGGGTCTAGCTAGTGGAGGAGGTGTGATTAGAGATGAGACCGGTAATTGGGAGGTAGGCTTTTCAAGGAGGATTGGTGTTACTTCGAGCTTTGAAGCAGAGTTATGGGCTTTAAGGGATGGACTTACCATCTGTGTGAACCCCAGTCAGACAAATCCCATCCTTTCCCCCCTTCTGGATGATTGCAAGCAGCTAGCATCTCAAATCCCTCGCATTCGATTCAACCACTGCTACCGTGAATCTAATAGATGCGCTGATTACCTTGCAAGAAAAGGTGTGAAACAAAATGAAGATTTTTGCATTCTTGTTTATCCTCCTGTGGAATTACTTCTTGCTCTTAACCATGATCTGTCTGGTTTATTTGTAAGTAGGCGTTGTCCTGCTGATCTTTTGCTCTTGTAGTTTCTTTATGTTTTATCCCAATTACCCAAAAAAAAAAATCACTAACTTTGAACTTGGTAGCTGGTAGTAATTAGAAGTCCATACAAAGAAGTAAAATGAAGAAAAAGAAAGAGAGTGATGTGCAATGGTCCATTATTTTCATTACCTCCCACTAGTTCAATGTCTCTAAAGTTATTTCAACTTAGTTTCTCTTGACAGCATGTTCCCATAAAATTGAACATATAACATTGCAGTCACAATCTTGCGGGAAATATGTTGGTAGGGTCCTTTGACAAATCAACCGTAAGTGGACTACTAACTAGTAAGTAGTAAACTAGTGAAAGTTTAACTTGACAACCCTATGCGAGATAATCAAAGCTGGCAATGGGATCAATTCTATGGAACTAGTTTGGGCTCAAAATAAACCAAGATTTTTATGAATAGCTCAGTTCGACTTGATAAAACATTTATTTATGTTCACTAGCCGCGAACCTATGCGTCGCGCGTGATAATTATTTTTTTAACAATTTAAACTAATGTAATAAAGAGTAATGTATTTCGTAATCATATTTTTATTTATTATAGGAACACTCATAAATATAATATAGGAACAATCATAAATCATAAATCATAAATCATAAATATAAATTTTGTTATGCCAAAATGAAAACAATACAATTTTCTCAAGAATTCAGAAGGCAAGATAACAGAAATATTCATTTTTTAATAAAAATTATTTATAACATTTTGTGAATCATTAAAAAGAACATAAAATTTGGAAATTATTCTTTTATTTTTAAACAAACTTTTTCAAACCTTATTTGTTCTACCTACAATCCAAAATACCGAAAAACGTAACTAAAAAAATTAATAAAACTTAACAATGATTAATTGGACCAATTAGGAAAACAATTTGCTATTGATAATCTATTAAAGTTATTTTCTTTGCAGAAATTGTTATTTTGTCCACCCAATTACATATTATCAGATAAACAATTATTAGCAAAATCTAAGAATTAAAATTTCTATATATGCATTGTTATATAATAATAATAATAATTAAAATAAAATTGCAAAAGCTAAAATTTGTCATTCATCCGATTATTTTTGATTGGCTACCTTTTGCTTTTCTCTAAATAAATGACATTATAGAGTACTTCTAATACAACTATTAAGAGTACTTTGTCCACCACAAAGGAATAAAAAATAAACAAAAATTAGTAAATTCTCATAGTTTAACATTTAAATTAAGCACTATAAAAATCATGCTATATAATAGAATAAGTACCAAATTATCCAAACTATGCTATTTAATAGAATAATATTATATTTTTATATGCTATATTTAATTCTTTATAACGCAATAGGATAACGTTTAATAATAATAATAAATAAATAAAAACCAACAACAACAACAACAAAAACAATTTAAAAAACAAAACTAAATAGCATTAACCCAAAATAGAGTTTTAAAGAATATAAAAATTTATCAACTTAAAGCAGAGATGCAAGAAAAAAAAAATCCAACAAAAAATTGAGTGAGAGAGAGAGAGAGAGAGAGAGAGAACCTTTTTATTGTGAGGTAAAACTATGCATAAAATGGAAGAGATAGTGACAAATTTATAGTAGAGGATGTGAATAAGAAGAGACAAAAATAGAGAAAGATGAAGGAAAAGAGGAAGAATGATATTAATGTAGAGGATAGTGGGGAGATGAAAAAGTAAGGAAGGGGGAAAGGTTGGAGAAGTAGTGAGGAGATGAAAAGGTAAGGAAGAGAGAAATGTTGAAAAAACGTAAATATTAAAAAAATAAATGTTAAAAACAATTATTGGAAAATTGGAAAGAAAAAAATAATTACGTGGACGCTGATGTGGCTCAATTGGAGCATAGCAATAATAAATGTTACGCTTCAATTTTTAGATACAATTTAAAAAACTAAACTAAATTGCATTAACCCAAAGTAGAGTTTTAAAGAATATAAAAAATTATCAACCTCAAGCAGAGATGAAAGAAAAATAAATAAATAAAATCCAACAAAAAATTGTGTGTGTGAGAGAGAGAGAGAGAGAGAACCTCTTTATTGTGAGGGAAAACAATGCATAAAATGGAAGAGATAGTAACAAATTTATAGTAGAGGGTGTGAATAAAAAGACAAAAATAGTGGAATATGAAGGGAAAGAGGAAGAATGATATTAATGTAGAGGGTAGTAGAGAGATGAAAAGGTAAGGGAGGGAGAAAGGTTGGAGAAGTAGTGGGGAGATGAAAAAGTAAGGAAGGGAGAAAGGTTGGAAAAGTGTAAATATTAAAAAAAATAAATGTTAAAAACAATTATAGGAAAATTGGAAAGAAAAAAGGTAATGACGTGGATACTGATGTAGCTTAACTGAAGCGTAGCAATAATAAATGCTACACGACAACTTTTAGATATATATATATATATATATATATATATATTTGTTTAGAAAATAAGTCAAACTCAAGCTCAAGTTTAGATTCAATTATTAAACAAACCAAACTCAAACAAAATTATGTGTTTGTGAACAAGCTAGTTAATATAAGGCTTAATTTAACTATATATGATGATATTATAGTATATTTTTTTCATGGATACTTGTCTAATATAGACTTGAGAGTCAATTGTGTAAATTTGTAAATAGATTTCATATGATATCAAATTACTATTGTAGTTTATTAACAATATAAACAATCCAATAGTAGTAAAAATTGATTGATTTATGAATGATTAAATAATTTTAGTTATGGTTGTACTATACATGGGAAAAGGATAATAGTTAATCAAGTATCATGCATAAGCTTGAGCTAATTTAACAAGTAAATGAACCAATTTTGAACATGTAATCTTGTTTAGTAATGAGCTCAGGTTTGCCTCTTCATCGAAATAAAAATGAAGGAAAAAGCTTGAACCTTTAAAACTTGGGTCAACTCAACTTGTTTACAGCCCTAGAATTAGCTAAGGTTGAATTAAAATAAAATTAACATAGGGCTAAATAAAATTAAAATAAAGAATCTCAAATTTTAAATAAAATTAAAATAAATGGAAAAATGATCATTTTAAATATTTTAGAAATTCTAAAATCAACACAGGGCTAAATCCAAGTCATATTTGGTATCAAAAAAGCCAAAAGATTTTTTTTTTTTTTTCCTTAATGAGAATTGGAGTTCTAAAATTAATAGAGGGCTAAAATCTAACTCATATTTGTAAAAATTAAAAAAATATATATATCAACTATAATATGCTTTTACTTAAAAAAAAATTCATTTGAAAAAATTTTTAATAAGAAAATTTTATGAGTCTGGTATGATATAAAACTTTTCAAAGCACCAAAATCAATGCCTCCCAGTGACCATCGGACCGGCGGCTTTGGCCACTTGACACCAGACCGATGACCTAACCATCAAATGGGAGGGGGAAGGGGAGAACAACTATGCGTTTTTTGTTAAATGCTTTACCAAGTTTTTGTTTGTGAAACATTTTCAAATGATTTCATGGTCAATAGAAAACATTTTAAGGATTGAAAAAATTTTATAATAAAACAAACATAGTAAAATGCGCAAAATGTTAGGAAAACATTTTATAGGGAAACTATAAATAAAGCATAAAGTCAACCTACCATGAAAGAAAGTAACAAAGGACACTCTTAGAAAGTATAGAAAATCACAGCATACACACTATTGGGAATGTGAGAAAATCAAGGCAATGTGGGTAGTATGTGACTAGTTATTAAACCCTTACCAAACGTTAACTTAGTCTAAGAGTTGGGTCATTAGGTCAATGGTTCAACCAGTAGGCCATCGGTCGGACCACATGATTAAATAAAAATATAAATAAATATAAAAGTATGTTTAAAATTTCATAAAATAAATATGTAAATTGAAAAAAAAAAAGGTAGGAATGTTTAAATTACTAATTAAAATCAATTAATATATATAAAAGGATATAACTCGTGCGAAAGAGCATAAGGTTCTACTATGTAGTGCACTTTTTAAAGAGAATCGAAATACTCTGAAGCCATGATAAGAACAAAAAAATATGGACTTTCTGTTTCTTTGGTTCAATGTTTCAAGAATTTTCCTATTAGAGAATAAGGATTCTTTGTAACACTCTTTATTTTCTTTGGTTTAATATTTCAAGATAAATCTCTTACACATCTCTCCTTTCTATATAGCCCACAACCCTTCATACCATCTCATCTCAAATACATCTCGACCAAGAATGATTTTATTTATCTTCAACAATTCAATGATATCTAGCTAGCTCTAACTTTGTCATCCCATTAAGTTTTAACCTGTATGAGTTGGCTATAACCAAGGAAGAGAGGTTTTTTATTTTTATTTCTTTTAATTGTGTGATGATTGATTATGGTTTTGATGTCAAGGTTAGATATTATGGGTTTCATAAAGGCTATGATTGTTTCAGGTCTTTGGGTGTTTTGTGTGGAAAAGCCATAAATGCATTTTGTTTTAGAACTAAAAAAAAAAGAAAGAAAGAAACCTTCTAATTGATTTTTGATGAGATTAGTTGTTTTTTTATATTATGTTTTAGAGCTCATAATACATAGGTTCCTTTGTAGTTTTTTACTATTATTTAGTACAATATCGATATGAGCCACAATGTTAAAAATAAAAGTCAATGATATTTAAAGTGTTTTTCGTGGTTTATTTTTATTTTTATAATGCAGAAGCCTTGCTAAAGGAAATTAAATCTTGAAAAATGAAAATGTTTAAAACCATTTTTTCTTTATTTTAGGGCAAAATGGCTAAATACCACTTTAAGAGAAAACTATATAGTCAAACACCACTGTTTGCAAACTAAGTAGCAAAATACCACCCTTTTGGAACTCGATATTATGAAAATTGAGTTCCACATAGAACTCGATAATCAAAATATCGAGTTTCATGCATTTTTTGCCACAATGGTAGATATGGCTTTTCTCAATAAATAAATAAATAAAAAGCCACATGGAACTTAATATTTGGAATATCGAGTTTTGTGTAAAGTAGAACTTGATATTCATAATATGAATATCAAGTTCTTAGCAATTTTTTTTTTAAGAAAAAAAAGTGGAACTCAATGTTAAATATATTGAGTTCGACTGCAACTTAAACCCATAAACAAAAGAATCTGTTCTCACTCTCCTTCTCCTTCACTCTCCTTTCTCCCTCTAGCTAATCTCCTTCACTCTCCTCATCGTGGAATTCAAATCCATCTCTCTCTACCTCTCCTCTCACTAGAAACATAAATCTCCCCTACTCTTGCCTAGGTCATAGCTATCCTCCTACCAGAAAATCCCCAAATCTAATCCATTTGAGATCTCACATCAATCTTCTCCTCTCTCCATTTTGAGTAAATTGAAGTTGATTTGTCAAACTCATAAAGTATGGTTTTTATCCTAAGTTACTGTATTTTCTGTTAGGACATTTGTGAATCATGTTAGGAACATATGTCAATATTTTGTGTAATTGGCTAATCCTTTCACAAAACGCACTTAACTTGTAATTGGGTAGATCTAGGATGTGTTTAATACTTCAAGGAACAAGGTTTCAAGTTCAAGTGTTAAAGCCATGCAAATCTGTCCAAGAAACAAGTAAAAAGTACTAGATTTTAAAGCTTGACAGCTAGTATCTATCAAGGTTTAAAAGCTGCTGAAACTCGATGCTCGACAGCAAGCTCGATAGATAAGCTATTTGTCGAGATTTATGAAAAACAAATTTTCAGTTCTGTTTTGCATCCAATTCATAGGTACATGTTTAGACTATATTTTCGCACAATTCTAAACATATATAAGAATAATTTTAAGGGCCGTTAAAGGTTACGCGAGCGTGAAGCAAAATTGTGTTCATGCAAATTGTGACTAAAGACAGAATTTGCCCTAGTTCATCTTTCTCTTGAAGAAGCTGTTGTGTTTGTACACCATAGGGTTTTATGACCAAGAAGCTTCTTGATCTTCATTGTGTGATGAACTAAAGAATTTTGCAGCCAACATCTTTCTCAAGTTGGTGAGTATGCCACGTACTGGGATCTGCACATCAAATTTGTTAGTCATGTATAGCCGTGCATTAAAATGAGAGATTGTCACTACAGAACAAGTCCAATTAGGTATTGGGGTAAGAGTTCAACTGTAGGTTGGTATAAGGTACTGGGATTCTTTTACTTGTATTAGGACATATGTGATTCACTTGGTTGGAATATATGTCACTATTTTATGTAATTGGCTTATCATTTGACAAAACGCACTTTACTTGTATTTGGGTAGATTTAGGATATGTTTAAATACTTCAAGAAACCATGTTTCAAGATCAAGTGTTGAAGCCTTTAAGTCTGTCCAAGAAAACAAGCTGAAAGTGCAGAGTTACTAAAGCTCGACAGCTAGCATGTGTCGAGGTTTAAGAAGCTGTTTCAGCCTCGTGGCTCGACAGCTATCTCGACAGATGCTTGACAGCTTTGATTTGTTTAGGTTTACAAAAACAGAATTTCTGATCTATTTTTCTTGGGATCCGTAGATGTATCTTTGGGCCTTCTTTTCTCCTAACCCTAGACATATAAAAGGATTTTTTTAAAGGCCGTCAAAGAATTCACAAGTTGCACAAGCATTGAGCAAACTCTGTTCAAGCAAATTGTGACCGGAGACAAAGTTCTTGCCCTAGTTCATCTCTTTCTCTTGAAGAAGTTGCTGTGTAAGTGCACCGTAGGGTTTTGTGACCAAGCATCTTCTTGATCTTCATCGTGTGGATGAACTGAAGAATTTTGCAACCAACAAGCTTCTTAGTTGGTGATTAAAGTCGCGTACTAGGATTCGCACAATTGGTTAGTCACATACTTGGGAGCCGTGCATCAAAAGGGGAAACTGTTACTACAAAACAAGTCCAATTGGGTATTGGGGTAAGGGTTCAACTGTAGGTTGGTAAGGTATTTAGGATTCCTTCACATGTAACCGCTTGTTGTGATAATAGTGGAGTTTCGGGAGTGGTTACTTGAAAATCACCCGGTGGGGTTTTCGCCGTTAGGTTTTCCCCATTTATAAACAAATCACCGTGTTATTTATTTTTTGCTACATAATTAGTTTATTAGTAATTTGTTTGTGCTACCACGCGTTTGCATGTTAATTAACTTAATTAATTCACTTGGCTAAATTAATTGGCTAATTTATCACAAGGGGTCAATTCGTTTTTGGCCTATCAAGTGGTATCAAAGCAGGCATACTTTGATTAGGTATAATCTTTGTTGTGTTTGATCCATTGACCCCTATTGTCATGGCTGTAACCGACTTGAAGAGATCATTGCTTTCAAATACATCTTGCCTTTCTAATCTCTATTTGTTTGAGTGTCTCAAAAAATACAAGTTTAAAAGTTATTTGAATTTTGTTATGATGACTATTGGAAAATATCTCAGTTTGGCTAAGAAGAAACTAGACTATCTCAGAATGAAAATGTGTAAAGGAGTTCGTCTGAGAAGAGTGAAAGTTAAAGGCTTAGCTTGTATAAGGCAGTTGAGAGAAAGTACCATTCCCACTGATTTGTCATTTAAGCACGAAGTGTGTTTTATGATGAAGTCAACATTTAAAGTGATGGACATGTGTTTGTGGTACCTTGACAGTGGTTGCTCAAGACATATGATTGGAGACCGATCTCTCTTTAAGGTTTTCGAGTCTAAGAAAGATGGCAATGTCACTTTTGGTGATGGGAGCAAATCACAGATTAAAGGAAAGGGAATAATCTCTTTACCTGGACTGCCGAACATTGCAAACGTTCTATATGTAGAAGGTTTGAGTGTGAACCTGCTGAGTATAAGTCAGATATGTGATCAAGACTTCATGGTGCTATTCTCCAAGGGAAAGTGTCTTGTCATGAGTGAGTCTGGAAAGAAACTCATAAGTGGTGTTCGCACTCTTGACAACTGTTATGGATTGGTTCCTGATACTGATATTAAGTGTAATAGCATTCGTTTGCCAAATGAAGATCTATGACATCAACGGATGGGATATGCTAGCTATAAACATCTTTCTATTGTATCTAAGCATGAGTCAGTTTTAGGGATACCAAAGTTTAATAGAATAAGCAATGTGGTATGTGGACCGTGCCAACTTGGAAAATAGACAAAAGCTAAGCATCCTGGCACTCAGACATCAGCTACATCTAGACCATTGGAGCTTCTACATCTGGATCTTATGGGTCCAACTAGAATCGAGTCTCTTGGTGGTAAGAGATACATCATGGTTGTGGTAGATGACTTCACTAGGTACACTTGGGTCATTCTCCTACGATCCAAATCTGATGCTCTTGAGCTCATTGAAGTTTTGTGCACAAGACTACAGAATGAAAAGAGCTTGAAAATTTATCGAATTTGAAGTGACCATGGTAAAGAATTCGAGAACTCATATATGGAGTCGTTTTGCACAAGATCAGGAATCTCTCAAGAATTCTCTACTCCTATTACTCCTCAGTAGAATGCTGTAGTAGAAAGAAATAACAAGGTTATTCAGGAGATGGCCAAAGCAATGCTACACAATAAGGATGTGGCTAGAAACTTGTGGGGAGAAGCCGTTAACACTGCGTGTCATACGGTTAATAGGGTGTATTTTAGACCCGGTATCAAGAAGACTCCATATAAGTTATGGAAAGGAAGGAAGCCTAATGTGAAGTATTTCAGGATCTTTGGAAGTACTCGTTTCATCCTAAAGGATAGGGAGAATGTGGGAAAGTTTGACTCCCAAAGTGATGAAGGAATATTTCTGGGTTATTCCTATACAACAAAAGAACCATGAAGGTAATGGAGACAGTGAATGTTGTTATCGATAAGTCTTCAAATTCCATTTCTGAAAAAGTTATTGAGGAACTCACTAAAGAAATTATTCCTCCTGAGCCTAGGGAAGTTCAAGAAATTGTTGAACAAGAACCTGTATCTCCTAGTACTCCAGGTACTCCTAGTGTTGTGGAAGATTCTGCAGATATAACCACTTCACCAGATTCTGAATCCCATGAGGAGAAAGGACCTTCCTCCAGGATTAAGCTACATCATCCTCCAGAAGCTATTGGGGGAAACTTGAATGAACTCACATTAAGGAAACGTACAGTTGATAAATGTGTTGCTAACTTTGTGTCTTATTCTAATTATCTGTCACAGGTTGAACCCACAAAAGTTGAAGAAGCTCTTCAGGATAAAAGTTGGATTGAAGCAATGCATGATGAACTCCTTCAGTTTCAAAGGAATGACGTCTAGACCTTAGTACCTAGATCGGAGGGTGAACACATCATCGGTATAAAGTGGATATTCCGTAATAAGACTGATGAGGAGGGCAATGTGATCTGCAACAAGGCTCGGCTTGTAGCTCAAGGATACTCACAAATGGAAGGAGTGGACTATGATGAAACATTTGCTCCAGTTGCCCGTATGGAGTCCATCAGAATTCTCCTTGCTTTGGCTTGCCAATTGAACTTCAAGCTTTATCAGATGGATATAAAGACTGCTTTCTTAAATGGGTTGCTCAAAGAAGATGTCTATGTGGCTCAACCAAAAGGATTCATTGATCCACACTTTCCGAATCATGTATTGTACCTCAAGAAGGCACTTTTTGGGTTAAAGCAAGCCCCTAGAGCTTGGTATGATCGGCTTACACAATATTTGGTGTCACATGGGTTCACAAGAGGAAAGGCTGATCAGACTCTCTTCATCAAAAGAGAAGATGGTGAGCTGATAGTTGCTCAAGTCTATGTTGATGACACCATCTTTGGATCGACTAAGGATGAACTTGCTTATGGTTTCTCAAAACTCATGCAAACCGAGTTCGAGATGAGCATGATTGGAGAGCTGACTCACTTCCTTGGGTTGCAGATTCGTCAACAAGATTCAGGTATATTCCTATCTCAATCTAAATATGCTAAGAATCTTGTGAAAAAGTTTGGTTTAGAATTTGCTAGTTCAGTCAGAATCCCTATGAGCCCAAATGTTAAACTCACTGTTGACTTGTTAGGTAAAAGTGTTGATTCATCTCTATATAGAAGCACGATAGGTAGTCTTCCTTACCTTACTGCTAGTAAACCTAACATTAGTTATAGTGTTGGAGTGTGTGCTAGATATTAGGATAATCCCAAAGAGTCCCATATAATTGCTTTAAAAAGAATCATAAAGTATGTCAAAACCACTTTTGAGTTTGGTGTGTGGTACAGCAAGGACACAAGTGATGTCTTAGCTAGGTACTTTGACACTGATTGGGCTGGGAATGTTGATGATAGAAAGAGTACTTCAGGGGGTTGTTTCTATGTGGGTAATAATCTTGTCTCTTGGATGAGTAAAAATCAAAACTCCATCTCATTATCCACTGCAGAAGCTGAGTACATTACTGCCGGTAGTTGTTGCACCTAACTCTTATGGATGCAAAAACTCCTCCATGATTATGGTATTTGTCAAGAGCATCTCACTATCTATTGTGACAATACTAGTGGCATTAACATCTCTAAGAATCTGGTTCAACATTCTAGAACCAAACACATAGAGATACGACATCACTTCATTAGGGAGCTTGTGGAAGATAGTACTCTCACACTTGAGTTTATTCACACCGATAATCAGAAGGATGACTTGTTTACCAAACCTCTTGATTGTAAACACTTCGAATTCCTTCGTCAAAACATTGGTGTTATCTCCATGGGATGATCTTCTTCTCTTTTCTTCCTTCCTCATGCATTTGCATTTAGTTTTATGCTTTGCTTTGTTTAACATGTTTTTGATTGGTTATTTTTCAATTTTTTTTCTTTTGTTTTGTTTTTCATATAAAAATAAAAAATTTGAAAAATAAAAAAAATACAAAAACAGTGTGTGTTATGTGTACATTGGTACTTGTGTACCTTGGATGGCCATTGAAACAAAATTTTCTAAACTTTATATCTCTTGTAACTTAGATGAGCATTTTTATGCACAACTAAGCAAGTGAGCTTTATGGCTCTTGGTTGTGATGAGTAAGATTAAGTTATCTCTTGTACTTAACACTCGTATCACTTTTTTTTATGGGAATGACTAAAAATATCGTAAGAGAAAAGCATAAATAACCATCTCATCACTGTTTCCTACTGAAAGTTCAAAAACGTGTACAAAAACACTTTTGAACGTTTAGACCCCCAAAAACCAATTTAATCAACACATGCAATATGTTAAACAACTAGTGTGCGGAAACTTAACATATGCTATAACATGGAATTGATTAAACAACTATCTTAGCCACATCAAAATAAACCACAACAGATTAATGTAAAGGCAGAGATAGAGAGGAAGGAAGATGCAAACACAGCGATAACACCAGATATGTTATCGGAGAGGAAACCGAAGACCTCGGCGAAAAACCTCTCCGCCGCCCTCCAAGCGGTAATCAATCCACTAGAAAATACAGTTGGGATACAAGGACAGCAATAGACCCTCCAAGCCTAATCTACCCAATGCACCTAAGCCCTCCAAGCTTCTTGCTCCAACGAGGTTGCGCCGAACCTTTTTCTTTTCTAGCTTTCCGGATTCCGCTACTACACCGTAGCATCAACCAATAAAGATTGGCTCCTTCCTAACTGCTTCCCAGAACTCCAAACGACTGTCTCACAGAGATGATAATGGTGAGAACCAGGTTTGGTATAATGGCCTCTCAAGGATTTGACAATGGAGAGGAAGAGAGTGAGGGATTTTGATGAGACTCTAAGGTAGAGATTGTGGGTAAAACAATCTGGTTTTTCTTTAGGGTTTCTCTCTCAAAATTCTCTCTGGAAGCTCTCTTTCAATCGTGGGTTAAAAGGGTATTTATACTGAAGAGGAGTGGAATGCGAAACGTCAGGTTTTTCCAAAACAGGGGTGGCTCGCGGCTTGACTAAGTCGCGAGTTCCAGTCGCAAGATAACCGTATGGCCAGTTGTTCCTGTTTTGTCCTGTAGTGCTCCAGCTAGCATGACTGTTCATCTTCCAGCATGCTTGGCACGTGTGCAGATTCTGGCGGGTTGAAGCCGTGAGTCCAGCCGCGAGTCCCAGCCGCGACACTCTGTTTTCTTGCACACTCTTGAGCAATCTTCACACTATCTCACTCACTACCCTTACAACAATCCCACCTAAATACAGGGTTACTAAATGCTGAATTACAAGCAAATTTGGCACGGAATAAAGCCAATTAGATGGTTGAATAAATTCAACCTTACAATCTCCCCCTTTGGCTATTCCGTGACAAAACCCTAAAACAGACTCTAGACTTAACATGTGAGTTGGGAACAGTTGATCAAAACTCACTCACACCTAATTCTAGAAGCTGTGAAGCACTTGAATCATATGAACATAAACTCCTGAAACACAACAATACACCATGATCATTGTAAGCAGAAAATTATTAATGCATATGAAACAGGCAAAAAGAGATCAAGCATAAGATGGAGTTAATGAACAAACCATGGCTTGATCAACCAAGTGAACACCACAAAGTAGTGATCACAGTGTTCATTCACACTTGGAATGAACACAAAGACATACAAGTTAACAAGCACAAGGCAAGACACTTGTATGCTCAACACTCAACCAATGCATAGCACACATGGCATATGCATCTAGGAACAATCCTACAAGGGCACAAGAGTGACAGTACATAAACCACAATGCAGAACATTTAGATTTAAAATACTGATTTCACATAGCATAAAGGCTGCACTTAAGCATGGTACATACCACAAGGCCTACAAACTATGCATAAAACATAAACCCTCAAAGCTTACAAAAGCATATGGGTACAAAACAACAAATACCTGAATAACAGTTTTACAAAACATAATATATCAACTTAAACAAAAAAAAATAAAGACACTCCCCCTTAGATAGTGACACTCCCCCTTAGGGTAATATCCTCCCCCTCTGATTATGCCTATCACTCCCCCTTTTTGTCATGGAATAGGCTAGTCATCCTCTTCTAGTTTTCTCTGAATCTGATCCAACTGAGTCTGAAGAGAAGTAAACTTCATGTCCCATCGGTTGCTTTGATGGTGTAGAAAAGCAGTGAGTCCAGACATCTTTGTATTCACCTCGTGGATAGAGGAAACAATGCGATCAAGTTTCTCATCGAGGGAGAGATTGCTGAACTGAGAGTCACTGTGAGATGCAGAAGTTTCTGGTTTGGCTCTCTTCCGACTATGTCCAACACTTGCATTGTATGTACGCATGTTGATCGGACTCGGTTTGGGGATAGGAGACTCATCAGTCGATGGATAGATCCCCTTGAGCTTCAACATCCGTGAAATGAGACTGCAGAAAGGAATGCAGATCCGAGACTCACTGCGAAGAATTGTTTTGCGCAGAACATGAAAGATGTGAGCACAAATGTCAATTTCTTCATCAGAAACCAGATCATAAAGAAACAAAGCTCGTCCGAGATTCATATACCCAGTACTTGACAAAGGGTACAAATTGTGAAACATCACAATTGTAAGCACTCGCAGTTTCGGAGAAAGGGAGGAAACACTGATGGATTTTCCATTGGGCGAGAATTCCAAGTCTTGACCAAGACTTTGTTTTAGAAGCTCCTCATCAGGACATAGATCATCATAGACCGGTGAATGACGAAAAATGGGTCTGTTGATGTGAAGAATTTCTGCCAGGTATGTAGGAGAGACAGAAAAGCTCTTTTGCCGAACCCAGCACTTAAGTTCATCTCCCTCCACAATTGCATTAGCATAAAATTCTTTAACCAACTCTTCATACACGATATCCGGATCCGAGAGAAGGTAATTCCAATCCTTGTGAGTAAAGCATATCGGGATGTCAGTGTTATGAAGTGAAGGCAGATCCACTGCTCTCTCTAGTAGTGGTGTGGCATGAAGAAAGAAGTTCTCATATGACTGATATGCTGAATAGGATCTGAACTTATTGGGATCGAATCGCTGTGATGAAGAGCGAGTCACTTTCGGGAGAGGTGTGTCTTCATCAACATCAATTACGGGTTCCTTCCCTTTGGAAGAACCTCCTTTCACAGCAGCCTTTTTGAATGGAGACATGACCAGTCTGTATTATAAACAAGGGAAATGACAAAAACACAATCCAACAGACTATATCAGCAGTGGGTTAGTGAAAATGTAGGAACAATGAAGAAACCCTAACAGCTGGATGAGTATGGTCAGAAAGTAACAATGAGGGACACCAAAGGCCCAACTTAGAACTACACAGTAGAGAGATCAAATATGCCCACAAAAACAGCTGTAAAGGGACCAAAATCAACACCACATCAACAAGATACCACACAAGATCAAAGTGAAATATGATAGCAACAACAGATCAGACAAAAATTAGCTAACCCTAGCTAAGCATATGATGAAGAACACAGCCAACAAAATAAATTAGCTCAAAACCAGAAGCACAGGTTACCATAAGCTAAGAAAGGACAACGATGACATCAAAGCCCATCACAAAACCCACACTCAGAAGTGAATAATCCAGAGGGAAAACCATAACAACAGGGCAATTAGAGTGCAAGACAAGGAACCATACCTGTGAGTCGACGATTTTTAGCGGAGAAGAAGCAAACAATGGAGATCGACAATGAAGGCACGGTGAGAAAGGGAAAGTGCAGAAGAAAAAGACAATGAACAGTCACAAAAAGATCGAGGGAAAACAGAAAATTTTAAAAACTGCCCCTGTATGTCCAAAACACGCGATTTTCGCGACTGGTTCAAGTCGCCACACAGTCGCCAGCTCAAGCCGCCAAAGCACTCAAGATGAAAATTTTGAAAAATTTTTCTAAGTGTTTTTCACGACTGGAAGGTCTCCCGCGAGTGAGTCGCGAGCTGAGCCGCGAAAATCTCTGAGTGAATCTCGCGACTGGACCTTCCACTCGCGAACAAGTCGCCAAAACTGACCAGCGAAGATGCGACTGAGGCTCGCGACTTGACACACCCGCGACTGAGCCGCCAGAACAGGGCAAAACTGTATTTTTGAAATTTTTCAGATTTTTCAGCAAAACACTTTCCAAAAACACCTAAAACACTCAAAAATCTTTTTGTGCTTGAATTAACAAAGATTTGAGCATGTGAAAACACATTTTATCAAGTACAATCACACAAATGAATATGGCATTTATCGAACACAAACTTGTGTGTTGTGTGTGGATAACAACAATGAAATAGTCCTTTGACTAATGTGAAGCTTCAATGATCAATTCAACCAAGGCATACACAATTAGCACTAGATCATGTGACCAATCTCAATTATAGAAATATGAATATATGACTTCCCACACAACTTGATAACATAACTTGGAGCCTTTCATTTGACTCCACTTTCAGCCATAACATTTGATCTTTTGAGGCAATCATCTCTCATTGTGAGAGGGATATATAACATTTTTCTTTGAAGAATAGGCCTTTGGCCTTTTTGAAAGAAATTTCACTTTTAATATAAAGTCGCTTACCCTTTTTCCTAGTCAAATACTAGAATGTGCGACAGGCTTTTGCAGCTCAATATCTCTTTTCATTTGGAGATTTACATTTAGTGAGCTCTTTTTAGCAAAAAAAAATAAAAAGTGGGAAGAGATATAGACACAAGTCTATGCAAGTTTCAAGATCAACATAACCATTCACTAATCATTCATGACAAGTTTGAAGATCTATTTACAACAATCACATAGATTTCAAGATTTTTCCCAAAGTGATATGAGTGCATGAAAACAAGCAATGCTCGACAATGCACAAAGCCATTAGCACAAAGGTACAAGGCAAAATGAGTTTTAAGACAAAAACTCAACAAAGTCAATCAAGTGTTTTGATTTTCAAATTCTTTATGTGATTTTTGGATTTTTGACTCAAGAAACAAAAAGAATGAATCAAACACAAACAAAACCAGCAGCAAACACAAAAGAACAAGCAAGCAAGAAACAAGTTGCAAAAAAAAGTGTGTGCTCCAACACAGACAGATATATAAACAGTGAAGCACACAACACACAAGAGAGTCAAGGAATTGTACCGACACCAATGGTCTTACGGAGGGATTCAAACCGTGGACCATCGAGAGGCTTGGTGAAGATATCCGCCTTTTGATTGTCAGTGTGTATGAACTCAAGACACACAACTCTTTCCTCTACCAAATCCCGAATGAAATGGTAACGTATCTCTATGTGTTTGGATTTTGAATGCTGAACAGGATTTTTGGAAAGATTGATGGCACTGGTGTTGTCACAGAAGACACACATCGTTTCTTGAGGAATTCCATAGTCATGAAGTAATTTCTTCATCCAAAGAAGCTGAGTGCAGCAACTTCCAGCAGCTATGTACTCTGCTTCTGCAGTAGATAGAGACACTGAATTCTGCTTCTTGCTCATCCACGAAACAAGATTGTTACCAAGATAAAAACAGCCACCTGAAGTGCTTTTCCGATCGTCTACACTTCCAGCCCAGTCAGCATCCGAATACCCAGCAAGACACGCATTTGAGTCTTTTGAATACCACAGACCATAGTTTGCAGTACCACTCACATATCGAATGATTCGCTTAGCAGCAGTCAGATGAGATTCCTTCGGATTAGCTTGGTACCTGGCACAAATGCCCACACTGAAAGCAATGTCCGGTCTACTTGCTGTAAGGTAGAGCAAACTGCCAATGATGCTCAGCAAATTTGCCTTCAGCCCTTTTATGAACAGCACATCTTTCAACAGAGGCAAATCGGGTATCTCAATGGTTCCTTTGCCTAGGACTTGAGCATGGCTTCCATCCCCAAAGGTCACATAGTCACCCACCTTTTCTTTGAGTGACTTAAACAGTGACTTATCCCCTGTCATATGGCGAGAACACTCACTATCAAGATACCACAGACAAGCATTAAACACCTTTAATGAGGTATGCACAAATAGGTTCACATGTGACAGACACTCTTGACCTTCAAACACAAACTCATCATCAGGTTTCATGCTACTTTTAGATTGATTTTTCATTTTCAGATTCTCAATCATTTCACACAACATTCTATTCTTTCTTTTATATTTCTTAATCAATGATTTTGATTCAGATATGCTACTGTGTAAGACAAGATTCTGATTCTCAAGAAATTTCAGCATGTGAACAAAAGCTCTAGCATGTTTCTTAGTTTTTAATAACTCTACAAGGTCATCAGTAAGACACCTTTCAGTCATGTGCATAGAGACATTTTCACAAACACTTGAGCTACAATTCAACATGGTATAAACAAGAACAGCAACCACAACACAGGGGTCTAGGATCACACAAATGGTAATGACACCAAACAGCTGTGTACCCGCTCTGATACCAATTGAAAGTTCAAAAACGTGTACAAAAACACTTTTGAACGTTTAGACCCCCAAAAACCAATTTAATCAACACATGCAATATGTTAAACAACTAGTGTGCGGAAACTTAACATATGCTATAACATGGAATTGATTAAACAACTATCTTGGCCACATCAAAATAAACCACAGCAGATTAATGTAAAGGCAGAGATAGAGAGGAAGGAAGATGCAAACACAGCGATAACACCAGATATGTTATCGAAGAGGAAACCGAAGACCTCGGCGAAAAACCTCTCCGCCGCCCTCCAAGCGGTAATCAATCCACTAGAAAATACAGTTGGGATACAAGGACAGCAATAGACCCTCCAAGCCTAATCTACCCAATGCACCTAAGCCCTCCAAGCTTCTTGCTCCAACGAGGTTGCGCCGAACCTTTTTCTTTTCTAGCTTTCCGGATTCCGCTACTACACCGTAGCATCAACCAATAAAGATTGGCTCCTTCCTAACTGCTTCCCAGAACTCCAAACGACTGTCTCACAGAGATGATAATGGTGAGAACCAGGTTTGGTATAATGGCCTCTCAAGGATTTGACAATGGAGAGGAAGAGAGTGAGGGATTTTGATGAGACTCTAAGGTAGAGATTGTGGGTAAAACAATCTGGTTTTTCTTTAGGGTTTCTCTCTCAAAATTCTCTCTGGAAGCTCTCTTTCAATCGTGGATTAAAAGGGTATTTATACTGAAGAGGAGTGGAATGCGAAACGTCAGGTTTTTCCAAAACAGGGGTGGCTCGCGGCTTGACCTCGCGGCTTGACTAAGTCGCGAGTTCCAGTCGCGAGATAACCGTATGGCCAGTTGTTCCTGTTTTGTCCTGTAGTGCTCCAGCTAGCATGACTGTTCATCTTCCAGCATGCTTGGCACGTGTGCAGATTCTGGCGGGTTGAAGCCGCGAGTCCAGCCGCGAGTCCCAGCCGCGACACTTGTTTTCTTGCACACTCTTGAGCAATCTTCACACTATCTCACTCACTACCCTTACAACAATCCCACCTAAATACAGGGTTACTAAATGCTGAATTACAAGCAAATTTGGCACGGAATAAAGCCAATTAGATGGTTGAATAAATTCAACCTTACACCTACCAATCATAATATGACACCTGTATGCTTCGGCATAGCAAAAGTGCAGTGTCAATGACATTTGTGTGCTTCGGCATAGCAAAATTGGAATGCCAAATGCTTACCATCATTAGGTATTTTCTTTTCTCTCTCTTATATGCCCATGCATGATTTGCTTAAAAGAGAAATCTACAAAGAAAATAAAAAGCAAAAAGATCAAAAATGCTTTAAATATGATTGCAAGCGTGTATTCTAGGAGATGTGGGAGTTATAGGATGTACCTCGAAGGTGATAGTCCCCATCAAGCAGTTATGATTGTGTGTGAGTTAAAGTGATTTTCTCATGTCTCAAATCGTCATAATATGTATACACTTATGCAATCTTACGATGTTTTTCACATACAACACGCAATATTCTTTGCTACTCTTGATACATGTGTAGGTATAATGTGATTTGGCCATCATAAGGTTTTACATGTGTTAATGTATGCTCGCTAAACTATCCTAACTTGTTTTTTTGAAATATAAAAGTTGGTTAGACTTGTTTAGTGTGTGTGTGTGTGTGTTTTTGAGATCCATATGCTTAAAATTGCTGTTGAGAGATGACTTTGAGAGGTTTATATGGTGTTTGGATAATTGGTTAAATTGCGTGCTTGATTGCATTCATATCTGTGTTTTTCCCTTCTTGAAAAACGGTTTTTAAGCAATCTCGACACCTCCTCGACACCTGGCCTTCTGTCGAGCTCTTAAGGTCTTTTCTTATCGCAATCTCAACAGATCCTCGACAGCTGGTGGATCGAACGAGAAAGTTCCTAGATCCTCGATAGCTTCTTGACAACTAGTTCAATCGATCGAGCTTCTGTTCTTGCTTTTGGTGTTTCTTCCTCGACACCTGCTCGACACCTTTAATTGTCGACGGCCTTTTTCTCGACGGCCTTTTTCTCGACACCTACCTCAACAGATGTCTCGACACCTCTCAACACCTTAATCTGTCGAGATTTACTGAGGTTTTATTTAAACACCTCGTGCGATTTGCCTTTGATTTCTGTTGATCTCCCTTTCAATTGCTCTGACTCTTCCTCTCCCAAACACCTTCTCTCTCACTCCAAAACCACTTCCTCAAAGTTTCTTCAAGCTTTCTCAAGATTTTCTTCACTTGGTAAGCTTCTAATCTCTTCCATTTCATGCATTTCATGTGTTTGAAACCTAGGTTTTGGGGTTTTTGAAAATTTTTGGGATTTTTCAAAGTTAATGAGTTTTTGTTGAAATTTTGGGTTGGGTTTCGAAGATTTGATCTTAAAAACTTCATGCATTGCATCACGTTTGCATTATAACAGTATTATCATGCATTTAGATGTGTGCAATCTGTTTTTGTGCTGGTAGGATTGGATTGGGCTGGGCCCATGATGCAATTTCTTTTGCATATTACATGTTCATGCGTTCCCCATGCATACGTACTTTCTTTTCAATATACTTGCTATATTTGAATTGTTTTGGAGCTTTTTTGATTGTCTCTTTCTTCCCCCCCCCCCCCCCCTCTCTCTTGTTTACGTTAGTCGTGTTTATGGCACCTAAGCGTAAGTTAGCTCAGTCCCAGAACCCTTTGTGTTCTAGGGCATCATCTTCGTCTGATCCTACTCCTTCTCACATTCGGTTCTGTGATGAGGATGCCTAAAAGGACTTCTCGAAGAAATTTTCTTGACGAGGTGTTCATTCGGAACGCCGACTCATTTTGGCGGACTTCACCGACATTGACCTTCCCACTGTCATATATAGTCGAGGATGGGAGTCACTGTGTGACGTCCCAGTCTCTTGTTCGATCGTGCTGATCCAGGAGTTTTACTTCAACATGCATGGTTTCGATTTTTCATTACCTCTCTTTTCTACTCGCGTTCAAGGTACACGCATTGTAGTCACACCGCAGCTTGTTGCGGATGTGCTTCATGTTTCGAGGGTAGAGCACCCTAACAACCCCTGTTGTGAGTGTCTAAGGATTGTATCCAAAGACGAAATGATTTCCACTTTTTGTGAGCGTCCCGCAGATTGGGTTGATCATCAGTTTACACCATGTCGGCCTTTTGCTAAAGGTCCTGGATTCATGAACATGGTGATGACTTTTGTTTTGTACCCACTCTCTCACTATAATTCTATCACAGAGTCTCGTGCTCGATTTTTGCTTTCTTTGTTAGAGCACCTCACTATAGATTTTCCTTCACACTTTATTCTTTCTATCTTAGATGTGTATAGGGATACGACTACCCGTGATAAGCTCATTTTCCCTTCGGCTATCACACGGATTTTATGCCATTTTTCTATTCCTTTTCCCTCTTCCAACCATTTTCTTGTCATGTGTGCCATAGACTACGCTACTGTTAAAGGTCTCGGCAGTCGGATTTAGTAGCTCCTCCCTCCCGTTCTACTCCGTCTCATTCTGCTTCATCCACATCTGCTCCCTCCTCTTCTTTAGGTGATGTGACTCTAGGAGACATCATGGCGTAGCTGCAACGCTTGGATGCTCGCCTTGATACTCTCTCTATGGAGTTGTATCAGGTGAAAGTTCGTGTCGGTCGTATTGCATGGGGACAAGTGACCATGGGTGGTTTTGCTCCTGAGGCTTCTCCTCCACCACCTCCTCCAGTGGCTTCAATTCTAAGGATGAGGATGATGATGATGGTGATGAAATGATGCTTTAGATGATGATGATGGAGATGCTAGCTCTACCGATGAGATGTCTGCTTGACACTCTTACCCTTTGTCACTCATGACAAAAAGGGGAAGTAGTTTTGATATGAGAGTAGTCATTCTTAGGGGGAGAGTTAGTATAGGATATTTTGTTAGGGGGAAAATTGATATCTGAGGGATGTAGTGAGGATTTTATGTATCTTTTCTTTTCTTTTCTTTCTTTTATAGATACATTGTTCTTGTATTTTAGGTCTCGTGACCATTTTTGACATACATTGTACTTATCTTCTTTATATATGTTGATGTAGGTTTCTTTCACCTACCCTTTCATGTGTTGTTTCTTTTTTCTCTTTATGCACATGTTTCTTATTACATGTATGCAACCTATTATTTCTGTTTCAGACAAAGATGCCTTGATGAGTTTTGTTTAAAGTGTTTTAGAAATATAGGTTGTCAAAGTCTATTTGCCATAAACTCTCTTCTTGCAAAGTTTTTCAAGAGTTTGTGTTAGGATAGATTTTATTGTGTTCAACAAGTGAATATGAGTTGAGTGATTTATAACTTCTCTCAAATATTCATTTATTTGTTGTGGTTTTGTCACGAATTGCCAAAGGGGGAGATTATTAGGACATATGTGATTCGCTTGGTAGGAACATATGTCACTATTTTATGTAATTGGCTTATCCTTTGACAAAACGCACTTTACTTGTATTTAGTTAGATTTAGGATGTGTTTAAATACTTCAAGAAACTATGTTTCAAGATTAAGTGTTGAAGCCTTCAAGTCTGTCCAAGAAAACAAGTTGAAAGTGTAGAGTTACTAAAGCTTGACAGCTAGCATGTGTCGAGGTTTAAGAAGCTGTTTCAGCCCCGTGGCTCGACAGCTATCTCGACAAATGCTTAATAGCGTCGATCTGTTGAGGTTTACAAAAACAGAATTTCTAATTTGTTTTTCTTGGGATCCGTAGATGTGTCTTTGGGCCTTCTTTTCTCCTAACCCTAGACATATAAAAGGATTGTTTTAGGGCCGTCAAAGAGTTCACAAGTTACACAAGCATTGAGCAAACTCTGTTCAAGCAAATTGTGACCGGAGATGAAGTTCTTGCCCTAATTCATCTCTTTTTCTTGAAGAAGTTGCTGTGATGGTGCACCGTAGGGTTTTGTGACCAAGCAACTTCTTTATCTTCATCGTGTGGATAAGCTTAAGAACTTTGCAACCAACAACCTTCTTAATTGGTAATTGAAGTCGCGTACTAGGATCCATGCAATTGGTTAGTCACATACTTGGGAGCCGTGCATCAAAAGTGGAAACTGTCACTACAGAACAAGTTCAATTGGGTATTGGGGTAAGGGTTCAATTGTAGGTTGGTAAGGTACTTAGGATTCCTTTACTTGTAACCGCTTATTGTGATAATAGTGGAGTTTCGGGAGTAGTGACCTGAAAATCACCCGGTGGGGTTTTTGCCGTTAGGTTTTCCCTATTCGTAAACAAATCACCGTGTTATTTATTTTTCACTACATAATTAGTTTATTGGTGATTTGTTTGTGCTATCACGCGTTTGCATGTTAATTAACTTAATTAATTCACTTTGCTAAATTAATTGGTTAATTTATCACAAGGGGTCAATTAATTTTTTACCTATCAAATTGTAACCGCTTTTTTTGATAATAGTGGATTCTCGGGAGTGGTGACCTTAAAATTATCCGATGGAGTTTTTGCCTTGTAGGTTTTCCCCATTCGAAACAAATCACCGTGTCAATTTAATTTCCCCTGCATTTAGATTCATTGGTGATTTTTCTGTGCTACCACGCTTATTGCATGCTAATTGAATTAATTAATTAACTTGGCTAATTAATTTGTTAATTCATCATAAGGGGTCAATACATTCTTGGCCTATCATTTTCTTTTTTATTGGGTTTGCTTACCAAGTGGGTTTGATTTATTTTTACTTTTTAACATTGATTTTAATATGAAGTTGTAGCCTAATGAATAAAAGAAATCATAATCAAACATGTTACAAGTTAAAGACAAATTTCAAGCAATCCTAATCCAAAAACAAGAACAATACTTAATCCAAAAAATAATCACTAGCATTTTGAGTTTGATGTTTTGGGTTCCAAAACCCACCAACCTATTTTACAGACATCACCTCAGAGTTCGACAAATAAAGTAAATAACTACAAAATTTAAAATACACATTACCTTAGGGTTTGGGTGATAGATGTGATGGAGACGGATCTCATCGTAAGAGAGATAGAGATTATATGTGATGGTCTTCTTCAATTGTTGTAAAGAAAGGAAGATCAGATTTGTTTGCGAGAGATGAGTGATTGAGATGGTCTTCTTCAATTGCTATAAAGAGAGGGATTGATATGGACGATTAAGAGTATGTGAAGGAGTATATGAGATGAGTGAGAGATGAGTGAGAGAAGAGTGAGAGAAAAGTGAGACAATTTCAGCTATGTGAAGAAGGGATATGCGAGCTAGAGAGAGGAGGCTAAAGGGGGGGGGGGGGGGGAGAGAGAGAGAGAGAGAGAGAGTGTGTGTGTGTGTGTGTGAGAACAAATGTTCACTTCTAGGTTGATTTGATGTTTAGTGGATATCAAGTTCTATTTTATTTTAAAAAAAAAATCAAAGAACTCGATATTATGACTATCGAGTTCTAAATTACACAAAACTCGATTTTGAAAATATTGAGTTTCACGTGGAATTTTTTTATTGAGAAAAGCCGCATCACTACCTGCCACCATGGCAAATTACTCATGGAACTCAATATTACTAAAATTGAGTGGTATTTAGCCAATTTGCCCTTTATTTTATCACATTCTCTATATGCGGGCACTTACAAATGATTTCCTTATATTGAGACAATGAAATGAGTGTTTGAGATTTAGAGCTTGGTATTTAGTTGTAAAAATGGAGTAGTTAAGGAAGTGTTTAGTAGGTTGCTTAAATTTGTGTAATTTTAAGATATGAAAGTATTTTATGCTTTGAATTTAAATTTATAAATTTCAAATTTCAAAATCATTTAATCAATTCAAAAATAAAGTCTACAAATAATATAATATATAAGTCTCCAACAAATGTAAAAAAAAAAAAAAAACTTGAATGTTCCAACTTCAAAAATTTAGATTAGTAGAGCAATTCCATTCAATATTCGGGAACCTATTATATGACAATTTTTTTATAAACTTTGAATTAAGAAAATTGAGTTTCAAAGCATTCAACAATATTTTGGTAAAACATAAATATTATAAAGCAAAATGAGTATTATAAATTGGTCTTAAAAACATTTTTTTTTAAATATTTCAAATAAATTTGCAAAGTATCTGAGCATCAAGCAAGAAATTATCTAGTCTATATCTAAAAGCTGAAGCATAGAATTTATTTTTTTTGCGCTCCTGTTGAACCACATTAGCGGCCACATCATCCACCAATTTCTAGAATTCTCTCTCTTATTTTTAATTCTCTTTTTTTCTTATTAATTTCCCAACTTAATGTTATACTTTCTCCAACTTTTCTTCTCTCTTTTACCTTTCCATCTCTCCACTACTATTTATTTTAATATCACTTTTTCTATCCCTTTATCTTTCTTTATTTTTGGCTTTTCTTATTCCCCTCCTCTTACTATAAATTTACAATTCTCTATTTCATTCTATACATAGTTTTCCATAAACAAAATGTTATTTCACTCTCTTTCTCTCTCTCAAATTTGTTTTCGTAGATTTTTTTATTTTTTATTTTTTTAAATTTCTTACATCTCTAACTTAGGTTGATAAATTTTTGTATTATTTAGAACTCTACTTTGGGTTGATGTGATTAAGTTGTATTTTTAAGTTGTTAGCTTTTTTCTTCTCTTTGATTTCATAGATGTTATCTTGTTGCATTATATATAAATCTAGTATATAAGAATATAATGTTATTTTATTACATAACATAATATGACTTGGATAATGGTGTTTATTACAATCTTTTTTATCTTTACTTTTTTTCTTCTCATATTATTTTATTTTATAAATTTCTTGTTATTCTCTCACACATTCTCTCTTGAAAAGTGGTTATTCTCTCTCTCTCTCTTTTCATATTTTTTTCTTTCTTGCTACTCTACTTTATATTGATGAATCATTGTGATTTTTAAAACTCTATTTTGGTTTCATACTGTGGATGCCCCAAAAAAGGAGAAAAAAAAAAGAGAGGCTAGTTTAGGGCTTTTCCCTTATTTCTTTTGGTTTATCGCACATTGGGTCCTTGGCAACATGACTCTTTGTGTACATGTGTTTCTAGGGTGAGGTGTGTATTGTGAGTCCCTTTTTCTTACTTTTATTTTAGGAGTTGCCACCAACCATTGGTTTTGTATTAGGTGTGATTGGTCACCTATAGGTCTAATTCATTTTAAGTTACCTAATTAACTAAACCAATTTTTGGGGGTTTGTTAATTAAGATAAACCAAAAGTCTCAAACCAAAAATCTTGGACTCGAAAGTTCGATTTGGTATGGAGAAGGTGTTAGGCACCCTACAATACCTATCCAAAGGATAGTACCTCATCTTAATTTAATTCTAAACATTATCTTTTGATGAAGAAACAAGATACTTGGCAATTTGATTTTTTTAAAAAAAGGTTTTGCAATCAATACATATATATATATATATATATATATATACATGTAAGTACTTATTTACTTATAATATCCCTTGTGAATATTAAGTCAAAGAATAAAGGGGCCAAAAACGTCGTGTTGCACAACAGTTAGTATTTGGAGTATAACTTTCAGCTCAAATGTCCAATCGATATGATTCAAGTTGGGCTAGAAAGTTACTTAAAGGGCTACAACTTTGTAGTTTACCAAAAGTCCTAATTCTGAAGATAAATGGGCCGAAAACATCGGTTAATTGAAGCCTAAAAATTTGGAATTTTCTCCAAATGGAATTCAACTTATAAGAGGATTACTTGACCTATTTAAAGGCTCTTTAGGGCAAAGTTGCCATAGAACATAATTTAGGATTTCTTAAAGTTTTTTTTTTTTTTTTTTTTTTTTTTTTTTTTTTTTTTCAGTTTTTAGAGTTTTATTTGCATTATGGCTTGCTAGAAGCCTTGCTAAGGCAAGAGGTGAAACCTAACCGATTATTGGTATGTTCTTAACAATTATTTTATGGTTTTAATGCTTATGTTTTTAATACATGAATTTTAGGGAAATATGCATGTGGACCATTTTGGAAAAACTCTAATTATCGCTTTTTAATTTGGTAATATCTCTACAACACAATTTTGGAAAAACTTTGGGGTAAAAACATAATTTTGGGAAAGCTTTGGGGTCAAAACATAATTTTGGAAAAGTTTTGTCAACATACAATTTTGACAAGTTTATGGAAGATATGGCAAAACATGGATTAAACGCAAACAATGGATTAGGTTGCAAAATATGGATTAAGATGTGAATATGATAAACTCTGGATTAACGTGCAAACATGACAAAATATGTATTAAAATGCAAAGCCAGATCAAACCTCCGTGGTCCTTAGCATACACCATCTGTTTGTTTTTAGACCTCTTAAAAGACAATCATATTAACCTAGTTATTTAGCCAAGTGATTAACTTAGGTAAATTATGCAGATCTAGGTTAACACATATATATCATATCATTGTAAAGTTCGGAAAATAAAGAATACAATAATATGATAACCCAGGAAAACCAAACCAATAAAAAACCTGGGGAGGATTTAACCTAGCTATCCTCAAGGTAAAACGAATCCACTATGAAGGAATTGAAGTTTACACAATAGTGACTTAGACCGCTAACATCCTATTTTATCTCGTGTAGGAAAATTACTACCACGACCACATGACAGCTCCGAGTCCACAGACTACTTCTTTCTTGAATTCCCAGCAAGCACAAGCACACCTGCTTATGTATTTTTAAGCTCTTGAATGCAGCAATTGAATGTTCACCAAGTTCTTGACATAATTTTGAATCTTGGAATCCCTAAGTATGTGTGAAGGCAACCACCTCCTAATCTCACAAAAGATTCACACATATAGCATAAGGAGCAACCTAAAACGTGGCTAGGGTTTTCCCTTTTATACTTAAGACAAAACATAAAACCCTACACGTCAAACGGGCTTGGGCTGAGTTGGAAAATTTTGCAGAAAAACAATCTGCACAAGCTTCAATCGATCGAGTCTAATTTTCGATCGATCGAGCTAGGCAGATTTACAGAGTCTAATTTTCGATCGATCGATCGAGTCTAATTTTGCAGAACACTCGATTCCAACTTTACATATAAACACACTTTAAGCAAGTCTAAAACAAAGACTAAAATATTTTGATCATGGTTTGCCAATATTACAAATTGAAATTCTAATACATTTAAACCTAAAGTCTTAGAACCCAACAAACTCCCCCTTTGGCAATCCATGACAAAACACAAACTTAAACAAAATGCTCAAAATTTACAAAAAAAATAGCCCATTACAAAAATATTGCCCATCAAAAAAAATAACCTAACTACTATCTATCAGTTGCAAGTGTAGACAGTAGCACGACTGAAACAACCTGTATATTTCTTGGAACACTCAACAAATGCATAAACGCATGTGTGGAAAATACAAGTAAAACAAAAATAACTTCTTGATTTCACATAACACAAAATAAAGACATATATCATGAATAACCTCATAAATATAAATCAATAAGCAATGTGAAACAAGAAACATATACGAATCAATGTATCTCCCCCTATCATGGATAACCTAAACAAAAACAAAAATATATCATGAGCCAAAAATGTAAGAACATAATGAAGCACCTAGATACAGTCTAATGGCTCCACAAATACAAAAATCTCCCCCTAACTACAAAAACTCCTCTACATATGTACTCCCCCTTTTTATGATGGAATGCCAAAGGGCAATCACACATCATCAAAAGGAGGTGGCGGAGGTGACCGTCTAAGATGCTCCAAATCTGCTCGTAAGGCACAAAACTCATCAAGCATGTCCACTAAAATCTGACCATGAGCCGCCTGAACGGTCATGACAGTCTCCAACATACATCGAATGTCTAAATCATCCGAGGTAAAAGGTGGACGAACAGTAGTAGCAGCAGCAGCAGGATCAACATACTCCTCAGCCGTAGCATCACCTGTAGAAGGGGAAGGAGGACGTGCAACACCAGAAGACTCAACTCTAGGGCGTTTAGAGCTTGCTCTCATTTGAGTAGCCCTTTGCCTAAGAAAGGTGGCACCTATGGGAGCAATAATATGGACAGGCTCAGAAGCGGGAAAGTTATCTAATCTTAGATGCAAAAGAATCCAATGAATAAAAATGGGGAAGAAAAGAGCATGAGCAATAGAACTACTCCTATGAACCTCAATCAAAGAACGAATGAAAAGATGAGGAAAGCTAATAGAAGCATTAGTAACAAGGGCATACAAAAATGCACAACGCTCTAAAGGAATGGTGTGTAGATGAGAGATAGGCCATAAAGAATGACAAGCAATCCTAAAGAAAAGATAGTGAATCTTAGTGAGCTCAGCAGTAGTGATCCGAGGATTAGAACCCCACTGGATAGACGACCTAGTGATATAAGACATGATGTCGTCCAGGGGAGGAGGCTCATCATAAAGGTAGACAGGGTGCTGGACCACTGGCACCCCAAGAGCAATAGACACTACCAAAGGGGTAATGGTGTACTCATCACCCTGTATCCAATTTCTCACAAGAGTGTTGGAATCATAGGAATGGACAGAGAGGTTCGAATAGAAATTTCTGATCAAGGTAGCCGGAGGAGGATGATCAACATCCAATAAAGGTAACCAACCCCTACGCCCAAAGTTACGTCTAATCTTAGGATCAAGTTCATCTAACAGAACCTTTCTCTCAGCCCAAATGTTCCTCTTAAGGTTAAGCTTCTCATACGCTTCCTGGTTTTTCTCACTCAAAAACCTCTCACTACTAAAGGTGGGGGAAGAAGTAGAGGTGGAGGTCCTATGGGCTTTAGTCTTCCTAACCATGATGCTAAGGATCAAAGGACAAACACAAAAGAGAGAGAGAGAGAGAGAGAGAGCGAAAAAGAGCAAAAAAAAAAAAAAAAAAAATTAAGGGCAAACTACAAGTTAGCACAGAAAATATAGAAATAACAATTCTATATGATGCATGAACAGTATAAGCAAATGATGCATGCTCTAATGCAATGAGAATATGTTCAATTTAACTTTAAATTCACAAAATTGGCTTGAGCATAGAGTTTATATCAAGAACAATCCTAAATTTGAAAACCCAGTTTTAGAAATCCAACAAATTGACCAAATTGATCATTATACATGATAGATAATAGTTTATAATGACCAAATCAATCAATAAAACTAGCCAATTTAAAAAATTAAAGCTTAATTGAACAAAAGCCCCAAATCGGGTACTTTCAAGCCCTAGAAAATTAAAATTTTCCCAATTCAACAAATTGATCAAATTAATTCATCAAGAACAGTTTTATAACATCCCACAACAAAAACCCATTGATCAATTGTGAAAGAAAAAGCTTGAATCATCAAAAAAACCAATTTCCCTTAGGTTCGACATTCTCCCTAAAATACCAAAAAAAAAAATGCATGAAACATGAAAATAAATGAAAAAGGAGGGGTATAAAGGTCTTACCGGCCTTAGATGACAAAAACCCTTGAAGAAATTTGGTTGAAAATGACAAAAATCTTGCTTTGACCCTTAGACCAATCGAATAGAGAGAGAAGGTGTTTTGAAAAAGATTTGAATAGTAAAGAACACATGAGAAACAAAGGTTTTAAAAAACTCTCTATACGATTTTCGATTGATCAAAAATTAGATTCGATCGATCGAAAATCACTTTCGATTGATCCAACAGCGATCGAGTAGGTCAGGTTCAAACCAAAATTTTAATCGCATTTTTGATCGGTCGAAAAACAAGTTTGATAGATCGAAAATTTGGAAAACACAATTTTTTGGAAAACCAAGCAATTTTATGCAAAAACTTCTCAAAGCATTAACTTTTATGAATAAAATGCATGAGTATGAGATGAAATGTTTTTCAAAAACACTTGTTTTGAACCTAGTTTTCCCAAAATTAAGATTTTCAATCAATTCTCCTTAAATTCTCAAGCTTCAAACACATTTTGCATAAAATTCAAGGAATTTTCAAACTTGGTTGGCCAAACCAAATTAACACACAATAACATGTACAAAGTTTAGTAGAGAGTGACTTGTGTAATGTGTGCAACTAGCAAAAGCTTGAGATACATGTGAGGTGATATGTAAATAGAAATCAATCACAATTTCTACAAAATTCATCACATAAATTTGAGAGAGACTATCACCTAAAGAGTTACATCATATAACTCTCACATCTCCTAGAATAAAAGCTTGCAGTCATGTAAGTTTCTCGATTTGCCTCAATTGTACACACAAATTTTGTTTGATCAAAAACTTATTAAGAATAGCCAGGATATTGTACACACCAATTTTATTTGATTGTGAAGTTATTAAAGCCCAATAATGTACACACTAATTTTAGCATTTAAACCGAGGCTACACCTTATGTTCTTTTCGTGCATGTGCTACACTTTCTCAAGCATAAAATCTTATGATATGCACTACGGTGTTCATGATTGGCTAGTAAACAGTGGTGAGATGATTATTTATGCCTTTCTCAATAAGTTCAAGTCCGACAATCATAAGCATGTGACTTTAAGATCAAGATCATGTGATCAAAAACTATAAACATCTTCCCACACAACATGCATTACAAGGCTTCAACTAGTTAAGTGCAATAAATAAGCTCATCCAAGCTAAACAAAGTACATAAACATGTTATGTGAAAATAAATTGGCTAACCTTGATTTCAAATCCAAGAAAAATAATGCAAAACACGTTTTGCTGCCTTTTTCCTTTTTTTTTTTTTTAATTTTGAAAAGAAGAAACAAAAACAATCCTAGAATGAAATGCATGAATGTTATGCAATGCAAATCCTAGAAACAAAAACAAGGAAAACAAAAACAATAAGGAAGAATGGTCACCAAGAATAGAGCGATGAAGCACAAGAACCATGAAAGCCAAAGATAATCAGGGACATAGAATCACACTAATTACTTGACAAAGTGTCTCAAACTTACTTCTATTAAGAGGTTTGGTCAAGATGTCAGCATTCTGACGTTCAGTAGCGATATACTCAAGAGACATAATCTTTCTTTCAACAAGATCCCTAATGAAGTGATATCTAATCTCTATGTGTTTAGTCTTAGAGTGTTGAACAGGATTCTTAGAGATATCGATAGCACTAGAGTTATCACAATAAACAACCATGGTATCTTGTGATATCCCATAATCACTCAAAAACTTTTTCATCCAAAGAAGCTGTGAGCAACAACTTCCAACAGCAATATATTCTACCTCTGCAGTAGACAAAGACACATAATTTTGCTTTTTACTCATCCAAGCAACAAGATTGGCTCCTACATAAAAACACCTACCAGTGGTGCTTTTTCTATCATCGGCATTACCGGCCTAATCAAAATCAGAAAATATAGCAAGAGACAGATTAGACTCTTTGCTATAAAACAAACCATAATCACAAGTTCCACCAACATATTTTATGATTCTTTTAACATTATTCAAATGTGAAACCTTAGGATTAGATTGAAATCTAGAACATACACTAACACTAAAAGCAATATCAGGCCGACTTGCAGTCATGCTTCTATATAATGTAACATCAACAAACTCACTTGATGGATCATTGGTTAATTTTACATTTGCAGCCATTGGTGCTCTAGCATGGGCAGCCTTGTTAAGCCCAAATCTCTTGACTAGATTTCTTGCATACTTTGCTTGGTTGATGTAGATTCCTGAGTCCATTTGCTTCACCTACAATCCCAAGAAATAAGTTAGTTCTCCAACCATACTCATTTCAAACATGGACTTCATTTCATCTGCAAAAGATTGAGCAAGAGAATCATTTGTAGCACCAAAAACAATGTCATCAACATAAATTTAAGCTACAACAAAATAATCCTTATCCTTTCTTATGAAGAGAGTAGTATCTACAAATCCCCTTTTGAATCCATACTCAGTGAGATATGCAGTCAATCTATCATACCAAGCCCTAGGAGCTTGTTTCAAACCATAAAGCGCTCTCTTTAACTTGTAGACATCATCCGGTCTGTGAGGATCAACAAAACCCTTTGGTTGTTCAACATATACCTCTTCTTGCAACATCCCATTCAAAAAAGCACTCTTGACATCCATTTGATACAACTTGAAATTCAGATGACTTGTTATGGCCAAAAATATACTAATGGATTCCAATCTAGCTACTGATGCAAAGGTCTCATCAAAATCAATCCCTTCCACTTATGTGTACCCTTGAGCAACAGGTCTTGATTTATTTCTGATAACTGTACCATGTTCATCTAACTTGTTCTTAAAGATCCACTTAGTTCTAATCACATTTACTCCCTTTGGTCTAGGAACTAATTCTCACACATCATTCTGAACAAATTGGTGAAGTTCTTCATGCATGGAATTAACCCAATCAGCATCTTGAAGTGCTTCATCCACCTTTTTCAGTTCAAATTGGGAAAGATAGCATGATTGAGTAATCACATTCAAGGCTTTTGATCTCAATCTCATGTTATCATTTAGACTACCCAATATATTAGTGATAGTGATTCAACTTAACTCTAGAAGATGGACCTTTGACCAGAGATGTGGAGGTACCTTTCTGTTTTGATGGGGGACTAAGCTCGCTTTGTTCTTGTTGAGTTTCATGAACTGGTGTGAATGGTTCTGAACTTGAAGGTACTAAAATTGTATCATTCAACAACAACAGCTCTTCCTCACTATGCTTCGCCACATAATCAGCAGGAAGTGAATCATCAACTTCCATAATCCTTTCTTGAACTGGAGAACTGTTTTCTGAATGACTTTCAGAACTTAATTCATCATTGATCACAACATTGGAAGATTCCACGACTGTTTTGGTTCTCAAATTGTACACTCTATATGCTCTACTAATGGAAGAGTATCCTATAAAGTATCCCTTGTCACTCTTTGCATCAAACTTTTCTAGGTTCTCTCTATCACGTAGAATGTAATAGTCATTGCCAAATATCCTGAAATATTTTACCACAGGCTTCTTACTTCTCCAAAGTTCATAGGGAGTTTGCTTGGAATCAAGTCTAAAATACACTCGGTTAAGTGTATGGCAAGCAGTGTTAACTGCTTCTCCCCAGAAGGATCTGGGCATCTTTTTATTGAGTGGCATGACTCGTGCCATCTCTTAAACAACCCTATTCTTCCGTTTCACTATCCCATTCTGTTGTGGTGTCTTGGGTGATGAGAACTCTTGATGCGTGCCTTGATCATTGCAGAAGGTAGCCAGCTTTGTGTTTTCAAATTCTCTTCCATGATTATTTCTGATTCTAGCTATTATAGTACCTTTCTCAACTTGCAATTTCTTGCACAAATGTATCATCTTCTCATAATCCTCAGCTTTATCTCTCAAAAGCACAACCCATGTATATCTTGTAAAATCATCTACAACAACTAGAATATACTTCTTTCCACCTAAACTCTAAACTCTGGTAGGACCCATGAGATCAATGTGCAACAACTCAAGAGGTCTGGAAGTTTGAACTTTAGTTACAGTCGGATGCTTGGACTTCACTTGTTTACCCATCTAACATGGTCCACATATGCACTTTTCTATCTTATCAAACTTGGGCAAACCAATAACTGTATCACACTTGGAAATCTTCTCTAATTGCTTGTGATTAGCATGTACCAACCGTTGATGCCATAAGTCAACTTGATTGATCTTTGCACTAAAACACTTGTTGCTTATACTTGGTGTTATACCATAACAGTTATCAACTTTCCTCACACCAGTACACATACAGTCACCTCCTCTATCAAGTATCTCACATTCATACTTAGTGAAGAGAACATTCAGACCATTATCATAAATTTGACTGATGCTGAGTAAGTTAGCCTTCAACCCATCTACATACCAGACATCTTCAAAAACCGGTAACCTTGGAATGTCCCACAGTTTCGATGTCTCTGATCACAGATTTGCTTCCATCTCCAAATGTGACTGTCCCAATCTTTCCTTCAAAGAATGTCTTGAACAAAGCTTTATTTCCTGTCATATGCTTGGAACAACCACTATCCAAATACCAAAGACAAGAATCACATTCCTTTAAGGCGATTAAAGCAGTATAACACACATAATTATCATCACATGTAATTATACCAAGATGCTCAAGGAAAGATTTAACAAAAGCAACAAGAGACAAGAACAACAAGTAGACATGCTCAAGGAATAAGATCTTCCAAGAATCCATGACAACAGGGGTCAATGATCAACTCTTAGATCAAAGGATCTGCAATAAGAGAGCAACCCGCTCTGATACCACTTGTTTGTTTTTAGACCCCTTAAAACACAACCAGATTAACCTAGTTATTTAGCCAAGTGATTAACTTAGGTAAAGTATGCAGATCTAGGTTAACATATATATATCATATCATTGTAAAGTGCGGAAAATAAAGAACACAACAATATGATAACCAAGAAAACCAAACCGGTAAAAAACCTAGGGGGGATTTAACCTAGCTATCCATAAGATAAAACGAATCCACTATGAAAGAATTGAAGTTTACACAATAGGGACTTAGACCACTAACATCCTATTGCTACCTCAAGTAGAAAACTTACTACCACGACCACGTGACAGCTCCGAGTCCACGGGCTACTTCTTTCTTGAATTCCCAGCAAGCATAAGCACGCCTGCTTGTGTATCTTTAAGCTCTTGAATGCATCAACTAAATGATCACCAAGTTCTTGACATAATCTTGAATCTTGGAAACCCTAAGTATGTGTGAAGGCAACCACCTCTTGATCTCACAAAAGATTCACACACACAGCATAAGGAGCAACCTAAAACATGGCTAGGGTTTTCCCTTTTATACTTAAGACAAAACATAAAACCCTACACATCAAAAGGGCTTGGGTTGAGTTGGAAAATTTTGCAGAAAAACAATCTACACGAGCTTCGATCAATCGAGTCTAATTTTCGATCGATCGAGCCAGGTAGATTTACATAGTAAATCCTACAAAACACTCGATTCCAACTTTACATATAAACACACTTTGAGCAAGTCTAAAACAAAGACTAAAACATTTTGATCATGGTTTGCCAACATTACAAATTGAAGTTCTAATACATTTAAACCTAAAGTCTTAGAACCCAACACTGTCGTTAGCCTTAGCCACAACCCTTGCGATGAAACCTTACCCTTGGAATCTTATTTTCTCTTTCCAAAACCTGAATCAAAGGTTAACCTTGCAAACCCACAAAATGATGTTATGGTGTCCAAGGAGATCACAGACAGACTGTGAACCAAAGCTAAGGCGGTCATGAACTCACACACGATGGCACGTGGGTTCAAATTGGTGGCTATGGGCGCAATGCGTGGTTAGGGAGTATGCTTAGGCTGAGTGAAGCGGGGCAGAGAAAAGATAAAAGGAGTTTCCATCTAGTTTTATGGTCTAGGAACCATGTTTATTGCACCCTTATATGGAAGGACTAAGTCTTACTACCAAAGTATGGGTTCAGAACCATCTAGTTTTATGGTCTAGGAACCATCTAGTTCTATACTCACACACACACACTAGCATACATCTAAGCATACAACATGACATCAATCATCCCAAAACCCTAACATACATCTATCATCATATCGTCATAAACCCTAGCATGTTCCTATCTCATTACATCCAAGGCAGCAAATACATCATGGTAGCAAGAAAGCAAGGTATATCTACGGTAACAACATGGCAACAATCAAACAAACATGTTTATCATATTTAAAGTATAGCACATGGACTTTGCATATACACATTCATCAAGGGAATATCAAGGTCATGTAACAAAAAAAATGCATGATCATGTGAAATGCATGACTCACCTTTACTTACCTTGCTACACCATAGCACTCATGCATCAATGCATGGACATTTGAATGCGTGTTCATGGCATATCAAAGTAAAAAATAAAAAGAAACCCTAATCTAGCATGTCAAAGGCAAAAAGACAATCAAACAGAGAAAAAGAGACTTAAGAACATTAAAAAAAAAAAAAAAAAAAAAAAAAAAAGACAAAATAGAGGCATATTATATAAGAAAAACAAAGAAATAGAAGTAGAAAACTCGGATTAGAGTTTCTGGGCTTGTGTTCACGTACGCATACGCATACATAGGGCCTAGGTACGCAGCCCAGTTGTTTGCGTACTTCATGTATGCGTATGCATGCAAAGAGCACACGTACACATATACACCTAAAACCCTAACCCAGAAATAGCAAAACAGAGTGAAACTTAAAACTATAAATCTAACAACTTAACATGCTTTAAATATAAAACAAAGAACATCTAAACTAAACAAACATATTACAACATAAACAAGGAAAAAAAAAAGTAAATAAATGAAAAAGAAAGTTTAGAACTAATACCTTAAAAACAAAATCTCTTGGCTTGATTTTAACCGTTCCCTTAGTCAAATCTATTCAAAAATAAATAAGGAAGTGATTAGTGATTGTAAAACTCAAAGATCAAGGCCAGGAAAGGCCCCAATCAAAAGAAAATTGACTTGAGGATGTTTTGTGAAAAACTCCCTATTTGATTCACTATTTCTAGTGAATTTTAGGTTTTCCTGTAGGATTTTCTATATGTTTTCTAAAATATACCATGTAAAGCTTTATGTAGTTGAAAAATTAGGGTTTGGAATGGCTCCCAAACAATGTGTGATTCATTCCAAACCTCAGTTTTTAATGCAAAAAACTTTCCTTTCATAACTTCTGGAACCCTATCTACATATGTAGGTCCATGCTTATGTACGCATGTATTAGACCTGTGTACGCATACACGTGTATACGTATGTAGGTTGAGGGTTTCCTTGGCCTTTATTTTCAAAAAATATCTTTATTTGCTCATAAAAAATTATATTTTCCATTTTAACATTTCTCAAGTTAATTCAGAAACTGATTGGATCCTAAACCAACCTTAGGCCTTCAAATTTTAGCATCATTAAGGAATAGGGGCTCAAGTTGTAAGGGGTACAAATTGCAGTGTCCATAGATGCCCCTCTTTTGATTCGTGAGCTTCGATAATGGAATCAAAAGAATAAGAGAAAACATTTTGTTTCAATGTACAGCTCGGGCCCAACCCATGCACATGGCACACAACACGCATACATAAGGTAGGGTGCAACTCAGCAAAGTTGTGTGGGATTCATATGTCCGGATTCCTACCTTTGCTACTCGGGAAACGAGCAAAGATAGGTTCGCTATCCTAGAACCTGTTTTCCCAATTGCAAGCAAAAAGCGAGTGACTCACTATCCAAGAGTCACTTAAAAAGAAAAACAAACAAGGCCAACGGCCGCAACCATCAACCAAACAAATAAGGTGCTCTTACGAGCTCAAAAGGATACATATCTGTGTGTCCATTTGGGGCTTTTGCCTCAAACTTTTCCAAGTGGCCTACGCCTCTAGGTAATACTTGTCTTTTCCATCTCTATCTCTACCTATTCTAGTGAGGCACTTGCCTCAAGATGACCTTGGTCTCTATCTCTATCTCTACCTATTCTACTATGCCTGAATGTTCAATTCCCTCAGGATATGTGCACAAGTTCTGTATGATGTAAGGTTTATGCATGCATGTTCAATTCCCTCAAGATATGTGCACAAGTTCTATATGATGTAGGGTTTGTGCCTGTATGTTCAATTCTCAGAGGATATATGCAAGAGTAGCCTTAGTGTTCTGACTCATGAGGAAGTCCTGGGTGAAAAATCCACTAGGGATGATGAAAAACTCATCATGGAGTATGATTTACTAAGAAGTGTGTTGGTGACCCATAAGGGAGTCTTCTTGGAATGTAGTTCACTAAGGAAGTTTGGTGGTGACCCATTGTGTAGCCTTCTTGATGATCTTGACCTATGAGGAAGTCTTTAATGGTGGGCGATCCACTAGGGAGGAAAGGCTCACTAAGAATTGTGGGTGGTCCATTGTGATTGAGATAACTTGTAAGGAGTTTAATGGTGACTTTGACTCACTGGGAATTCTTTGATGGTTTTAACCCACAAAGAAGTCTTTGATAATGGGTAGTCCACTGGGGAAAAATTTTCTTCTTCTTTTTCATGACCTACTGGGGATATTTTGTGGATTACACTCTCGAGGAAGATTTATGAACTCCATAGGGAAGGTTCCTTCTTAACCCTCGAGGGGTTATCCTTGTGCCTTAGACCCTTAAGGGAGTCCCTTTATGATATTATCCTTGGTGATTTCCGATCCACTGAGGGATGTTCTTGATGCTTTCAATCCATTTGGGATACTTTGATGGTCTTTGTGTCTTTTACCTGTGATAGGCCAAGAATGTATTGACCCCTTTGGTAAATTAATCAAATTAATTAGCCAAGTGAAATTAATTAGATTCAATTACATGCAATAAGCGTGGTAGCACAAACAAATCACCAACTTAAGTTAAATTTAGTGAAAAATAAATTTTACACAGGTGATTTGCTTACAAATGGGGAAAACTACCGAGGCAAAACCCCACTGGGTGAATTTAAGGTCACCACTCCCAAGAATCCACTATTATCAAAACAAGCGGTTACAAGTAAAAAGATTCCCAGTACCTAATACCAACCTATAGTTGAACCCTTACCCCAATACCCAATTAGACTTGTAATGTAGTAGCAATCTCTCATTTCAATGCACGAATCCCAATACGTGACTAACCAATGATGCACGGATCTCAGTACGTGACTAACACATCAACTTAAGGAAGATGTTTGGTTGCAAAGTTCTTCAGTTCATCTAACAATGAAGATCAAGAAGCTCCTTGGTTACAAAACCCTTGGCACAAAGACGTAGTCGCTTTTAGAGAGAATATGATGAACTAGGGAAAATTCTATCTCCGGTCACAATTTGCATGTACAATGACTTTTCATCAAATTGCATCACATTTGACGGCCCTTAAAATAATTTTTATATATGTCTAGGGTTGTGAGAAAAGAAACTCTACACAAATACACATGGATATACATGAAATCAGATCTGAAAATTTGAATTTCGTAATTCTCAATAGATATAGCTTCTGTCGAGCTGCCGTTGAGCATCAGCATTAAACCTCAATAGATATGATCTGTCGAGCTATCTGTCAAACTTTAATGAACAACACTTCTTAACTTGTTTCTTGGACAGATTTGCATGGCTTCAATACTAAACTTGAATTCTTGTTCCTTGAAGTACTAAATCCATCCTAGATCTAGCCAATTACAAGTAAAGTGCATTTTGTCAAAGGATTAGCCAATTTACATAACATATATTTCTAACAAGACTCACATATGTCCTAACAACCTGACTAGGAGTATTTCTGTCATTTTTTATGTATTTTTGAATTTGCTTTTGCACTTCATACCTTTTGGGAACCCACTAGAGATATTTGAATTTTTTATTTATTTTTACTAAACTCCACATAGTTTAGTAAGGAGGCCTAAACTACATGTAGTTTAGCCATCAGATGCATTCCCCCCCCCCCCCCCCCCGCCTCTTCATTTTCTTCAATAGCTACTAAACATTTCTTTTCTTTTTCTTCTTATTTTTCTTCGTCTTCCTCATCTTTTCACATTCTTTTTAACTCTCAATTTACATCTTCTCTCTACAAAACCTTACCTTTCCCTCATTTCCTAACAAACTGATCTTTTCCTCTCAAATTCTTTCATCCAAAACTCTCTTTCTCTCTCAAACTCCATGGCACCCTAGTCTAAGAAAAGCTCCTACATGATTTCTGGCGATGTGTTCAATCTCACCTACTAGAATGAGGTTGTGAGACTAAATGATCCTCCCTCATTGACCCACAGGCTGAATAATCATCTCTTAGAGAATGCATGGACCAGATTGGTGAGTTTTTCAAACTTTTCTCATTTTCAAGTTTTGCTTTAATGTTCCATTTTAATCTATTTTTGGACATATAAATGCTTGGGTTTTGCTATGGAATGGGTCTAGATGAAAACCTGACACATTAGAAGGGATAGGAACATGTTTAGGGCGAGTTTTTATCAAAAGGTGGTTGAAAATGTCGAAAAACACTTCTCTATCTGTACTCATGCGTACACGAATATCGACTTGTGTACACAGCCTTCATTCATGCATACATATACTTAACTCGTGCATACGCAGGCTCTCTTCATATGTACGTGTTCGTGTTCTTTAGATTACACAAACGTATGATACAACTTGCGTACGCGTGTGGCATCCCTGCATACACAGACACTGACCTGCGTATGCACACTAACACTCAGAAACCCTATTTTGACTGTTTTAGCTCCTTTTTCACTTATTTTCTTTCTCGATTGTCATTTTAATGCTCTATTTTCATCCTTTTGCATGCCTTGCCCACTTTCTCAAGTAGAGGCAGCACCAATCGTGTTGCTTCAGGGTATCAGATCATGACCGAGGAGACTATGGGCCACATACATGCTACGGGCTTCAAGCCCATCATCCATTTGCTGCCAGAGACCTCTGCTAGTGCCATCTTGGTGTAGTGCTTAGCTGAAAGGTGGTGGGACACTACCCGCACCTTCCATATTGCTATCCGAGAGATAACTGTGACTCCCCCTGATTTCCACTAGATGACTGGCCTTAGGTGTGATGGGGCACTTATCAACCTTGAGGGCGAGTCAGGCGTGCTTCTGGGCATAGATTGCTTGGGAGGAGGTACTCAACAGACACAATCTGTTACTTCGACATTGAGACATATTACTAACCCCTTTTGCAAGAAACTCTTGGGGACCATGCTCGAATGGCTGGGGCATTTCTGTTGTACATCTTGGGGGCCTATCCTTTTGCCAATGGGGGGCAGAAGTGTCCTTGAGGTGGTTATCCCTCTTTCATGACTTTGAGGGGACTCGGGAGGCAAACTAGGGGTAGGCGTGCCTTGCCTACTTGTACTCTTCCTTGGACACGCTTAGTTAGGGAACTCTATGCCAGCTTGTGGGGCCTTGAAAGCTCCTTGAGGTTAGTTCTCTTTTCTTTTTCTTTTCTTTTATAGCTCATGTATTTCCCATTCTTGTAATTATTTTCATCCACATGTTGTTTAGGATTAAAGAAAACTATGCCTTATGTTTTGCATTCATGCCTTTGTCCTGCAAACTGTCATCTTGCAACTGCTTTTCTTGTAAACTATCATCCTACGAACTGCAACTATTTTTCTTGCATACTGTCATCTTGCAAACTGCACTCATTCATCTTACAAACTATCATCTTGCAAATTGTCATCTTGTAATCTGTATTTTCTCTTTTTGGCGCTAGGCCGTGAATTACGGTCTTATTGCTTTTAGAGTGAAGGTGTATTTGAGGAGCTCCTCCTCGGTTAGGACTCACTTTGACAAAATTTCTTTTGAGGAGGTGAGTTAGATATTCACTTTTCGTTGTTACTATCTCTTGCTTTCTCTTAGGATTCTTCTTCTAAACCTATGTGCTATTACAAGTCATTTGGAGTCCTTAGGCGGGTGCCCCTGCTATTCCAAACCCAAACTTGAAGGTGGCTGCCATTATCACTTCTAGGATCACCCAGCCTTTCGCGGGTGCCGACTTGAGGGCACTATACTTGGCAGATAGGGTACACTACTAATTGGTGGGTAAGGATGCCCCATAGGTTCTGATGGACCTTCCGGTGTTTATGCTTGCCTCGCTTTCCATGACAAACGCTGAGTACTAGTTATGGAGGAATGGCATTCCCTTTGCCCAGTGGGTTACAGATGAATTGGATTATGAGGAGTTCAATGACACTCACCTCATACCCTTCCTTGCTCTTGCGATATGTGCTCTCCCTTTTCTCATTCATTTCCATTTTTTTTCCTTTGCATTGCCTCACATGATGATGTTCAAATGGGATACTTACATCAGGCTGGCCCTGCTGCTGGTGCTCCTATTGACCCTCCCCATTTACCCTGGATGGTCTATGCCTGTGGTCCTAACAGCTTCGCTCGGGAGCGTGCAATGGGACGTAACACAAACGTCATGGGTTACCCTTTTTCCTGAGGTTACATGAGTGGTGAGTTCTCCTTCATTCTTATCCTTTCTCTTCTTTTCTTGCATATCCTAACAATTCAGCCCACTGTAGAAGAGCATGAGGAGCTGGTTTGACTTACAGGGAACCTAAGCTAGAGATGACCGAGTATTCCAAGCAGATCTATGGTTCTAGATGGTTTGCCTACCCGGGTGATAATGATGATGATGGTGATGATGATGATGATGGTTAATTGTACCAAAAGAAATTAGGAAAATATAATGCATTATAATAATAGTTAGAATAATATGAACCATTTCATAAAAGAATAATATAAAAAAAAATTATATTTGTAAAAATAGAGTGATAGAAATTATTTTTTGAAATTTTTTAATTTTTAGGAAGAACAAATTATTTACAATAAAATTTAAAGAATAAATTATAAATATTTCTAAAAAATAAATTATTCAGTCCAATTTGGTCTATTCGATCTATCTGGTCCATTTCAGCTCACTTTGATCCAATTCAGTGTACCTACTTAAGAATGGCAAAATACAAGTTTAGGTTGAGAATATTATTAATTATTTGAGTAATATCAATTGTAATTATATGATAAGTTTTGGCTATCATAATAATCTTTTTAAGAGAATGAGAATTTGAGTAATAACTTAGAAACATTTTATAGAAAAAAAAATTAATTGTACCAAAAGAAATTAGGAAAATATAATGCATTATAATAATAGTTAGAATAATATGGACCATTTCATAAAAGAATAATATCAAAAAAATATATTAAAAAAATAAAATTATATATTTGTAAAAATAGAGTGATAGAAATTATTTTTTGAAATTTTTTAATTTTTAGGAGGAACAAATTATTTACAATAAAATTTAGAGAATAAATTATAAATATTTCTAAAAAATAAATTCTTTTAAGAGAATGAAGAATAAGAATAATTGTAAAGTTGTGATTTACAACTATGTATTTAGTTGGCTTTTATTCCTTGCCAAATTTGATTGTAATTTTATTCAATCTTTTGTACCTTGTATTTATTGTGGGATTTGATTGTAAGGGTTGTGTGATAGAGAGAGAGTGTGTGAAGACTCAAGCTATTGAAGATTGAAGAGGTTTTTGCGGGTATCTCATGACTTAGCATCCCGCAAAGTAATGCATGTACCCTACACATGACTGGAATGCGAAGAGTTAGTATAGATGGAGACAGTTGTGTCTCGCAAGTATCTCGTGGGTAAGGCCTTCCCGCAAGACACCCGCGAGACATTCTGTTTTGCCAAACTGTACTATCCGATACGCACTTTTTGTACTCACACTATATATACCCACATTACCCACAAATGTTAAGGAGTGCTTCTGAGAGAAAACCCTAGCCTCAAACCTTGAGAGTTAGAGATTATCATACCCATATATCTCTACACATATGCTTGTGGATTTCCTCAACTCCTACCTCTCCATTTTCATACCATTGAGAGGTTGACAGCCCAAACACTTACCACACCCTTTCAGAGTGTCAAGTGAGCTTTTGGTGCTACTGGGAAGCATTGGAAGAAGCCAAGAAGGGCAGATGCAACATGGAGCTTGTTGCAGGATCCGGAGAGCTAGACAAAACACGGTTCCGAGAAGCCTTGTTGGAGTAGGAGCTTAGAGGGTCTCTTGCTAACCCATGTGTCCCAACTGATTGTCTAGTGGATCGATTACTGCTTGGAGGGTGGCGGAGAGGTTTTTCGCCGAGTTCTTCGGTTTCCTCTTCAATAACACATCGGCGTGTTATCTTGTGTTTGCATCTCTCTTCCCTACTCTTTTACTTTCCATTTTACTGCTGTGTTGTTTTGATTATGGATTAGAGTAGCTTGTTTATTTATCCGCTTGCATTTACACTATTCCGTACTTAGAATTAAGTTAGTGTAAAATCTATAGAGCCGTAACTTTTATTTGGGGGTCTAAACAGCTCTTGTGTTTTTAACACATTTTCTAGCTTTCAATAATTTATTTAAATAAAAATACATATATACTTACATATTTATTTATTTTTCTTGAAGGTATAAATCAACCTCATGCAATTCATTTAAACGTAATGACATTAAAACAAATGAGTAACTGCCCTAAAGATTAGATTTGTATATTCATAGCCTTAAGGTTTAGAAAGACTTTCGCTTGAATTTAGTTGGACCAAAGTAGACTAAAATGCTACATTAATGTGGCTTAACAAAACTGTAATAACAGTAATTACTCTACTTAAGATTTTAGATATTACGTATTTGAAATTTATTTATATAAATATTAATAAATTGGGATTTAGAATGGGTACTCTTAACCCTAAATATGTCTTTCCCTTATATGTAAGTGCACAAAAATGGACTGAAGTAGAAGACCAAAATGGACTGAAGTGGACACAAATGGACCAAATGGACAGAATATGACTGGGAGCAAGGTGGACCGAATAGGATTGAAGTGAACTGAATAGGACAAAGTGGACCGAATAAGACCGAAGGGGACCGAATAGGACAAGAGTGGACCGAATAAGAATGAATGGACAAATTAGAACCAAAGTGGACAGAATAGGACTATAATGGACCAAATAGGTCCAATTTCAACTGAATAGGACCGAAGTTTATTGAATAGGACAAAGTGGACCAATGTGAATAAAATAAGATTGAAGGGGACAGAATAGGACCGTAATGGACTGAATAAGAACGAATGAATAGATTAGGACCAAAGTGGAGATAATGGACCAAATAGGAACAAATTGGACCAAATAGAACCAAATTGGACCATAGTGGACAAACAGGACCAATGTCGACTGAATAGGACTAAAATGGACAGAGTGGACCGAATAGGACTAAGGTGGACAGAATAGGACCAATATGGATAGAATGGACCCAATAGGACCAACGTGGACAAATAGGACCAATGTCAACTGAATAGGATCGAGGTGGAGACCAATATGGACCGAATGGACCCAATAGGACCAACGTGGACCAAATAGAAACAAAGTGGACCGAAGAGGATAGAATGGACCAAATATGACCGAAGTGGACCGAATAGGACTTTCAAATATTTATCATTTTTATTGCACTTTTAGGGATCATATTTCTAATTTCTATTTTCTTTTTCTTTTTTTTTTAAACTCAAAACTAAATATTTTAGCCCAAATATAATAAATTTCATACTTTTCAACCTAAAGATTAAGAAAAAAAAATTTAGCTAACCTTAAAAAGACAGCCCACAAAAAAAAAAAAAAAAAAAAAAAAATCAATTTAAGACCCAATTAGTCTAAAATGGATTAAAGGGGACCAAAATTGAATGAGTGGAGCAAATTGGACTGAATGGGACTGAAGTAGACCTAATTGGATCAAATAGCAATTGTTTAATTATAGGTAGAAAAAATTATCTTCAAAAAATTTTAGAGAATAAATTATACATTATATTACAATTACAAAATAATTATTTATTCTCATGTGTCATGTAACCAATAGAAAAATAATTCAAAGTCAAGGTTTCACAAGTAATGACAATAGAAAAATAAAATAAAAAGAATTAATAAAATCATAACTACATTGCATTACTTAAAATTTTATAAATAAAAGCATATCTCGAACTCATAAGTCACATTCTATGCATATTACATATCTTACTAGTTACTTTAAACCAAGAGATTACAATCCGAGCTTAAACTTGAAATTTATCTTTATTACAAAGTCTAGCATTAATTGCATTATAAAATTTCCTATTTTCATTAGAGCATTCACATCAGTATGTCTAAATTTTTTGTCTATTTTAGCATAACAACTTACTTTTTCTATTTTACACAGGCACTTTGCAAAAACACCCTTATCCCATACTTTCTTAAAATAATCATTTTTATTCTTTTTTTATTGTATATATATATATATATATATATATATATTTTGAACATGCTCTCTCTATCTCTTTCACGGTGTCTTCCTCTCTTTCTTTACCCATCATTTTTTCTTCTTCCTTCACCAAAAACTCCATAACCAAACCTCCAAACTTCACTCTAATACAAACCCAGATCAATTTAAGTCTGATAGGCCAAGAATGTATTGACTCCTTGTGATAAATTAATTGATTAATTAGCTAAGTTTATTACTTAATCAAATTAACATGCAATGTACGTGGTAGCACAAACAAATCACCAATTAACTAAAGTATGCAGTGGAAAATAAATTGATACAGTAATTTGTTTACGAATGGGGAAAAACTATACGACAAAAACCCCATTGGATGATTTTAAGGTCACCACTCCTAAGAATCCACTATTATCAAAACAAGCAATTACAAGTAAAGGAATCTCAGTATCTTATACCAACCTAAAGTTGAACCCTTACCCCAATACCCAATTGGACTTGTTCTATAGTGACAATCTCTCCTTTTCAATGCACGGCTCCCAGTACATGACTAACCAATTGCGCAAATCCAAATATGCGACTTGATCACCAACTTGAGAAGAATGTTGGCTGCAAAATTCTCTTGTTCATCACACGATGAAGATCATGAAGTTGCTTGGTCACAAAACCCTATGAGGTATAAACACAGTAGCTTCTTTAAGAGAAAGAAGAACTAGGTCAAAGTAGGTTTTCGGTCACACCTTTCTTCACACTTGTGGAATTGTGCTCTTATGCAACTTTGTGTGACCTTTTATGGCCCTCAAAATAATTGTTATATATGTTTAGGGTTGTGAGAAAAAAAATCTCAAACATACATTCACGGATTGAATGAAAATCTAAATTGAAAATCTAAACTTCATAAATCTCGACAGATACCCTATCTGTCGAGCAGCAGTCGAGCCTTGGGCTGAAACAGCTCTCTTTAAGCCTCAATAGATGCTAGCAATCGAGCTTTAAAATCCAGCACTTTCTGACTTGATTCTTGGACAGACTTGCATGGCTTTAACACTTAAACTTGAAACATTGTTTCTTGAAGCATTAAACACATCCTAGATCTATCCAATTACAAGTAAAGTGCGTTTTGTCAAAGGTTAACCAATTACATAAAACAGTGACATATGTTCCTATCATTGAATCATATATATACTAACAATCTCCCCCTTTGGCAATCCATGACAAAACCACAACAAATAAATGAACATATGAGAGAAGTCATAAATCACTCAACTCATATTCACTTGTTGAATATAATAAAATCTATCCTAACACAAACTCTTGAAAAACTTTGCAAGAAGAGAGTTTATGGCAAGTAGACTTTGACAACCTGTATTTCTAAAACACTTTAAACAAAACTCATCAAGGCATCTTAGTGTGAAATAGAAATATAAGATTGCATACAAGAAATAAGAAACATGTGTATAAAGAAAGAAAAGAAATAACACAAGTAAAGATAGGTGAAAGAACTGTAATAACAACCTTAAATGTGTATATATATATATATCAACAAGTACAAGGTTTGCTATCACAATATGATCACAAGATCTAAGGTACAAGAACAATGTATTTAAAATAGAAAGAAGAAAAAAAAAGATACATAAAGTCCTCACTACATCCCTCAAAAAAATGAACACTCCCCCTAACAAAAATCTCCTACACTAACCCTCCCCCTATGAGTATGACTACTCTCATATCCAAAACTACTCTCCCTTTTTGTCACGAGGGACAAAGGGTAAGTATATCAAGTAGACATCTTATCATCACTGGGTGAGCTAGCATCCCCATCCTCATCATCATCATTGTCGTTGGAATCATCATTGTCGTCGGATGCCTCGGGAGGAGGAGAGGGAGACTCGACGAAGCCACCAAGGCGAGCCTACTGTCTGGCAATACGGCCGACATGGGTGTTCACCTGACACAACTCATCACTGAGAGTGTCAAGGTGAGCATCCATGTACTGAAGCTGTTCCATGATCACATCAAGAGTCACACCACCCGCAAAAGAAGAAGGAACTGTTGTGGATGGAGCTAAAGAAGTGGGAGGAGCTACTGCCTCGATCGTAGCTGCGCCTAGCTTCATTTAACAGTAGCGGCATCTATGGCACACATGACATGGAAGTGGTTGGAAATGGGAAAAGAAACAGAAAAATGGCGTAAAATCCTTGTGATAGCCGAAGGGAAGATAAGATTATCACGGGTCGCTGTATCCCTATATACATCCATGATTGAAAGAATAAAATGAGAGAGAAAATCTATAGTAAGATGCTCTAAAAGAGAAAGCAAAAATTGAGCATGGGGCTCAGTAATGGAGTTATAATGAGATAAGGGATGCAAAACAAAAGTCATAACCATGTTAAAAAACCAAGGACCTTTAGCAAAGGCCGAACAAGGAGTGAACTAACGATCACCCCAATTAGAGGGACGCTCACAAAAAGCATATACAAGCTCGTCTTTAGACATAGTATTAAGATGCTCACAACCAGGGTAGTCAGGATGTGCTACCTTGGGGACATGGAGCACATCGGATACAATAACCGAAGTGACCATGATGCGTGTACCTCAAACACAAGTAACAAATAGAGGTACTGAATAATCAAATCCATGCATGTTGGAGTAGAACTCCTAAATAAGCACGGATGGAAAAGTGACCGAGACGTCACACAGTGACTCCTAACCCCTACTGGGAATGACAGTGGGTAGGTCAGTGTCAAAGAAGTCCGACAAAATGACTTGGTGTTCTGAATGAATGCCTTATAGAAAAGTTCTCCGAAAAGTCCTGTCGGGTTTTATCATCATGGAACCGAACATGTGAGGGAGTAGGGTCAGAAGAAGTGGATGCCCCAGAATAAAGAGGGTTCCGGGACGAAGTAGACTTACATTTAGGTGCCATGACGCAACTAACGTAAACAAGAGAGAGAGAGAGGGAGAGAGAAACACACAGAAAAGCACCAAACACAATCAATATATAAGAATATAGAGAATGTAAGGTACGTATGCATGAAAATGCATGAGCATGTGATATGCAATAGTAAAAACATCATGGGCTCAATCCAATCCAATCCTACCAGCATACAATTAGTTCAACAAAGTGAACACACACCTATAATGTATGAAACGTTGTTATAATGCAAATGAGATGCAATGCATGATGATTTAGAACCATTTTCACAAAGCCCATCCCAAAATTTCACAAAAATTCCACCAATTTTGAAAAACCCCAAAAATTTTCAAACACCCAAAACTTATACCTAAATGCATGAAATGGATGAAGAATGAGAGATAAAGAGCATACAAGAAGCAAGAAAAATGATATTGAGACCGAAAAGCTCTTAGGAAGGGAGTTTGAAGTGAGAAAGAAAGGTTCGGGAGGTGAAAAGACAGAAAAGTATCGAGAGAGATTGAGAAAAGTGAGATTTGAATCGCGCGGATCCTATTTATAGACTCTCATAATTCTTGACAAATCGAGAGGTGTTGAGCTTTAAAGGTATGAAGAGAAACAGCTATCGAGCAGCTATCCAGAGGTGTCCACAGCAAAAAGAAGCTCGATGGATCGAGGAGCTATTGAGCATCTATCGAGGAGACAGAAACTTTCTCAATGGATCGAGGTGCTATCGAGAAGCTGTTGAGATTGCAATTAAAGGAAGCTGAAGAACTCGATAGATAGCCTAGCTATCGAAAAGTGTCGAGGAGCTATCAAGATTGCTTAAAAACAGTTTTTCAAGAAGAGAAAAACACAAACATGAATGCAATCAAACATGCAACTCAACTAAGGATCCAAACAACATTTTAATCCCTCAAAAACATCTCTCAACAAAGAAATGTTATGCACATAGATCCCAAAGCACACACACACACACTAAACAAGTTTAGCCAATTTTATATTTCAAAAACAAGTAAAGACAGTTTAGTGAACATACATTAACACGTGTATTCCTTGTGATGGCCAAATCACATTGTGCCTGCACATGTATCAAAAGTAGCAAAGAATATTGTGTGTTGTGTGAGAAAAACATCGCAAGATTGCATAAGTGTCTATGTGTTATGACGATTTGAGATATAAGAAAATCACTTTAACTCACACACAATCATAACTATTTGATGGAGACTATCACCTTCAAGGTACATCCTATAACTCTCACATCTCCTAAAATATACGCTTGCAATCATATATAAAGCATTTTGATCTTTTTGCTTTTATTTTTCTTTGCATATTTTTCTTTTAAGCAAACCATGCATGGGCATATAAGAGAGAGAAAAGAAATACCCAATTATGTTAAGCATTTAACATTCCACTTTGCTATGCCAAAGCATACAAATGTCATTTCATGATTGGCGGGCAACAGTGGTGAGATGATTATTTATGCATTTCTCTTAGGATTTTCTAGTCCTTCCCGTCAAAAAGAGTGATATGAGTGTTAAGTACAAGAGATCGCTTAATCTTACTCATCACAAACACGAGCCACAAAGCTCACTTGCTTAGTTGTGCATAGAGATGCTCATCTAAGCTACAAAAGATACAAAGTTTAGAAAACTTTGTTTCAATGGCCATCCAAGGTACACAAGTACCAATGTACATAAACACACACTGTTTTTTGTATTTTTCTGATTTTTCAATTTTATTTTTATTTTTACATGAAAAAAAAAAAACAAAGCAAAACTGAAAAATAACCAAACAAAAACATGTTAAACAAAACAAAGCAATGCATAAAACTAGACTGACCCAAAACAATAAAGCAAAACACACAAGTAATGCAAAAACAAAAAACATGAAATGGGAGAGAGAGAATAAGTGACAGAATCACTTGGAACCCTTTTTCTTCCACACCTTGGAAGAAACTTTTCGTTTAAAGAACCCTTGATCTGATGGTGAGGGGGAAAAATTAAAACCATTCAAGTTCGAAAGGAACATAAGGGCTTTGAGAAGATCTCCAAGAGGAGCAAAAGAGGATGGAAACTGATTCTGATCTCCCGACGCGATCATGCTATTGCTCTTTTGAGTGGCTAACCACTTGTAGCAATTAGGTCGAGTATGTCCAGCTGCGCCGCAGTGATGACAGAAATGCTACTTTTTCTGCTTAGGCTTTTAAGAGTTTCCCTTCTTAGCCCTAGGGTTTTTAATCTCTTTCTTATCAAGTTTAAGGGGTGTTCCTAAGATAGATTTACCCTTGTATATGTTCTCACTAGCTAAATCATTTTTAACACTATTATTCTCAGTTTCAATATTATTAGCAGGAGGAACAAAAATAGTAGTACTAGCAGAAGCAATACTAGGAGAAGAGAAATCATACCCTAAATCGGTTCGATTGAAAGCCGATTTCTGAAGACTGAGCATCTTATCGAGCTTAGCGCTTGAAGTTCTTTCCAGCTGAGCTCTGACTTGGAACAGTTCTGCCTCAAGCTTCTTGGTCTTCTCAGCTAAAAAATTTTTCTCAAATCTCAATGCTCCAATAGTTTGATTGGCTTCATCAAATTTTGTAGAGATTTCTTCTTGCTCAAGCTCCACATCACTAAACTTCTTAGTGGCCAACCTATACAACTTCTCATACTTTTTGAAGACCTTGTATAACTTTGCATAAGCTGTGTGTATGTCATCTTGTTCATCCATCTTCTCAAACTTAGACTCCACCAATTCCTCTTCTTCATCTACATCTTCAACAATCCTCTCAGTAGGATTTACGGTGGCAGTAAAGGCATTTAGGATTCCATCATCCTCATTATCCGAGTCATCCTCAGGCTTAGTGTCGCTCAAGGTAGTAGCAAGTGCCTTGCTTTTTCCGATGGTCTTGAGATAAGTAGGGCACTCTTGTTTCATATGACCGAAACCTTAACACCCAAAGCACTTTGGTTATGAGGGTACAATGTACTGACCGCCATCCCTAGCATCTTTTTTCCCTTTATTTGGGCTTTTGAACTGTGAGGAACTGGATTGCCTATGATCCTTGTTGAAGCCCTTCCCATTGGCATTCTTCATGAACTTCTTGAATTTCCTTGTAATGTAGGACTTCATTTTAGAATCTTCATCATCTAAATACTCATCAGTATCACTACTTTTAGCCTTCAATGCCATGCTCTTGCTCTTGCTCGATTTACCGATCCTTGTCAAACCCAACTCATAGGTCTGTAGATTGCCAACCAACTCTATCAAAGGAATTTTGTCAATATCCTTTGATTCCTTAATTGCAGTGATCTTGGAATGGAATCTTTCGGGAAGAGATCTGAGCACCTTTCTCACAATCTTAGGTCCAAGAATAGTTTCCCCAAGATTAAATGCTGAGTTTACTATGTCCTTGAGCTTGGCATAGAACTCATCAAACGACTCATCCTCCTCCATCTTGATCTCTTCAAAGCTGGTAATAAGCCTCTGAAGCTTTGAATCCTTAACAGCCTTGGTTCCTTCATAGGTTGTCTAGAGGATGGTCCATACTTCCTTTGCAGTTTCAGAGGAGGATATCATCTTAAACTCCTCATTTGTGACTGCATTGATTAGAGCATTCAATGCCCTGCTGTTAAAGTTTGCCGCCTTGATCTTAGCATCATCCCAGTTGGCCGATGCTTCTGTAGGCTTAGTCCAGCCTATCTCCATAGCTTGCCACACTTTCTCATCTAAAGACTATAAGAAAACTCTCATGCGTACTTTTCAATATTCATAGTTAGTGCCATCAAATAAAGGAGGTATAATAAGAGACTTTCCTCTATCCATGATGAACAGGGGTCAATGGATTATAGAGAAAAGATTAACCCTAATTGAAGTGTGCCTACTCTGATACCACTTGATAGGGCAAGAATGTATTGACCCCTTGTGATAAATTAATTGATTAATTAGCCAAGTTTATTAATTAATCAAATTAACATGCAATGTACGTGACAGCACAAACAAATCACCAATTAACCAAAGTATGCAACGGCAAATAAATTGACACGGTGATTTGTTTACGAATGGGGAAAACCTACACAACAAAAACCCCCACCAGGTGATTTTAAGGTCACCACTCCCGAGAATCCACTATTATCAAAACAAGCGGTTACAAGTAAAGGAATCTCAATACCTTATACCAACCTACAATTGAACCCTTATCCCAATACCCAATTGGACTTGTTCTGTAATGACAATCTCTCCTTTTCAATGCACGGCCCCCAATACATGACTAACTAATTGCGCGGATCCCAGTACGCGACTTGATCACCAACTTGAGAAGGATGTTGGCTACAAAGTTCTTCTATTCATCACACAATGAAAATCATGAAGTTGCTTGGTCACAAAACTCTATGATGTACAAACACAATAGCTTCTTCCAGATAAAGAAGAACTAGGGCAAATTGGGTTTCCGGTCACACCTTTCTTCACACTTATGGAATTGTGCTCTTGTACAACTTTGCGTAACCTTTTACGGCCCTCAAAATAATCCTTATATATGTTTAGGGTTGTGAGAAAAGAAATCCCAAACATACATTCATGGATTGGATGAAAATCAGAACTAAAAATCTAAACTTCATAAATCTCGACAAATATCGTATCTGTCGAGTAGCTATCAAGCCTCGGGCTAAAACAGCTCTCTTTAAGCCTCGATAGATGCTAGCTGTCGAGCTTTAAAATCCTAAACTTTCTGACTTGCATGGCTCTAACACTTGAACTTGAAACTTTGTTTCTTGAAGCATTAAACACATCCTAGATCTATCCAATTACAAGTAAAATACGTTTTGTCAAAAGATTAGTCAATTACATAAAATAGTGACATATGTTCCTATCATTGAATCACATATGTCCTAACAGAGTCCATTTTTTGGAATTTATAGATAGATCCAAGGAAAACCCGACCCTTGGACCAACCATCACAAACCGAATTCGGGTCTTTTACGGTAAGGTTTGAATTTCTTCTTTTTTTTTCTTCTTTCCTCACCAAATCCCAACTTCTACTCCCAATACTTACCATTCTCCTCAATTGCTAAAATATGAAAACTCTCCATTGCTATAATATGAAAACTCTCTCCACCTAAGCCTCCATGGACAAGCACTCTCTCCATTTTTTTTCTTTTTTTTTTTTGGGTTTTGTTTTGGGTTGATTTTGATTTGGATTTGTGATGAGTTTTCAGATGTGTTTGATTTGGTTTGTTTTGGGTTAATTTCATTTTATTCTTCTTCCTTCTTCTTCTTCCTTTTCTAGATTAAAGAGACTCAAGGAGAGAGAGAGAGAGAGAGAGAGAGAGAGAGAGAGAGAGAGAGAGAAATTTAAAATGTTTTGGTTGAATATACACGATTACTGTAGCAATTTTGGATATGAAAATTGTTATAGAAAAACTGATGTTGGTAGATTTTGAGCAAAAAATGTATAAAATGATGTACTTTTTCTATTATAGTAGGACTAGTGCAAGTGCTCTTATATTCCAAATTCAAAAAATGGTATTGCAATGAATCTATAAAGGTGATTTTTTTTTTTCAAAGAAAAATTACAAAACTGCTTGGATCAAAACATCGTACTCAAGGTGCATGAGTTGTAGAAAAATGCTGGCTTTTATTAAGTTTAACCAATTCAATTGCATAAGTGGTCAATTTAAATGTCCAAACTATCTTAGATAATGGTTCACCAAGTTAGTGGTCCAACTGGCCAGATTGGTTTGGGTTTAATAACTATCCAACCAAGTTCCATAAAATCCACCTTAAGAAACAATATTCTTCAACAAAATTTTATAAAATAATTTTTTTTTTAAATCCATACTGATTTAAACTATTTGGAGAATTAGCCCCCCATTTTATTTTTTAATTGTGTTTTAAAAAAAAATTAAAAATATTAAAATTTTGTTGAAATCTTTCGCTTAAAACGCTATTTAAATGTTGAAACATATTTTTAAAACACGATTTTAAGTGTTGAAATTGTTTTCTTAAATCAATTCTTAGAAAATGGGTTAAGCTCTTAAAATTTTCAAAACAATTTCAATTTAAATAATCAATATTAAAAATATATTATCTTTCAAACTTTGTCCACTTTTCTTCCAATTTGAACTGCAATAAAAATGTAATTTTCTCTAAGCCATTTTGTAGAAAATTGAGAGCAGCCTCGATTAAAATTATTTTCCTACAATTTTTTTTAAAATTTCCTACAATTAGATTGTAGATCGAGATGGCTTGTGGAATAGTCATTACTCTATAGGCATACTTAAGAGGATTCTCCTCTTTTAACTGGACTTTTATATAGTTCAAAAATACCCTTATTAATTTAAGGTAACTTCATTTAGAAATAGGGCCATGAATGTCAAATAACAAATTTCATTTTGAATTCAAAAAGAAACTCCTAAAATTTAGGATTTTTTTCCTTCACATTCATCTTTTTATTTGATAGGCCACAAACTGAATAACCCCTTGTGATAGAATTTAATTAATTAATTAGCCAAGTTATTAATTAATCAATTTATCATGCAAACGCATGGTAGCATAAACAAATCACCAACAAACTAAACATGCAGCGGAAAATAAATAACACGATGATTTGTTTACGAATGGGGAAAACCTAACGACAAAAACCCCACCGGGTGATTTTCAAGTCACCACTCCCGAAACTCCACTATTATCACAACAAGCAGTTACAAGTAAAGGAATCCAAGTGCCTTACCAACCTACAGTTGAACCCTTACCCCAATACCCAATTGGACTTGTTCTGTAGTGACAATTCCCCTTTCAGATGCATGACTCCCAGTATGTGACTAACCAATTGTACGGATTCCAGTACGCGACTTCAATCACCAACTAAGAGGTTGTTGGTTGCAAAGTTCTTCAGTTCATCCACACGATGAAGATTAAGAAGATGCTTGGTCACAAAACCCTATGGTGCACATACACAGCAACTTCTTCAAGAAAAAGAGATGAACTAGGGCAAGAACTTCGTCTCCGGTCACAATTTGCTTGAACAGAGTTTGCTCAAAGTTTGTGCAACTTGTGAACACTTTGACGGCCCTTAAACAGATCCTTTTATATGTCTAGGGTTAGGAGAAAAGAAAGCCCAAAGACACATTCACGGTTCCCAAGAAAATCATATTGAAATTCTGAAAATCTTAAATCTCGACAGATAGAAGGTGTCGAGCAGGTGTTGAGCACACCGAATGTAGAACAGCTTCCTTAAGCTCGATAGATGTAGCTGTCAAGCTTTAATGATTTTGTACTCTGAACTTGTTTTCTTGAACAGACTTGAAGACTTCAATACTTGATCTTGAAACAAGGTTTCTTGAAGTATTTAAAGACATCCTAAATCTACCCAAATACAAGTAAAGTGCGTTTTGTCAAAAGATAAGCCAATTACATAAAATCATGACATATGTTCTACACATGTGAAACACATATGTCCTAACATTATTACCTAAAATTGAGTCTTTTTATTCTTTTTTCATCCCAATTAAAATAAAACACCCCGATTTAAAAAATTAAAAACAAAGAGAACTCCTAAAATTTAGCCTTCTTTCCCCTCATGTTCCTCTTATTTTTCCTACTCAAACTTTTCTCTATATCACTACACCACTTTCAAACGTTACTGTTTATCTCTAAAGTTTATCATTTTTAAACGTTATTGTTTATTGAGTCTTTAGAGATAAACAGTAACATTTGAAAGTGGTGTAGTGATATAGAAAAAAGTTTGAGTAGGAAAAATAAGATGAACCTAAGGAGAAAGAAGGATAAATTTTAGGAGTTTTCTTAATTTTTAATTTTTTAATTTTTTAAATTGGGGGTGTTTTATTTTTATGGGGATGAAAAAAGAATAAAAAGACTCAATTTTAGGGAATAAAAAGATGAATGTGAAGGAAAAAAAATCCTAAATTTTAGGAGTTTTCTTTTTGAATCCAAAATGAAATTTGTTATTTGACATTCATGACCCTATTTCTAAATAAAGTTACCCTTTATTAATAAGGGTATTTTTGAATCACATAAAAGTCTAGTTGAAAAAGGGGAATCCTCATGCATATAGTATAGGCAAAAGAGGATTCTCCTCTTTGGACTAGACTTTTATGTAGTTGAGAAAAATTCAGAAATACCCATAAACCTTACTTTTAATAGAAATAAACTTGAGAACAACCTAGTAAAAGTATATCTTAAACTCCACTTAAAAGGCCTACAAAATAGGATACTCTCCTACTAATCCGCATCTTCAAAATAAATTTATCCATTTTTTTTAAAGAAAATTATGACACTAGACCAAAAAAAAAAATCTCATCCCATGTGCAAAGCGTGTGTGATGATGCTAGTGTGTGTGTGTATATATGCACTTATTTTAGCAATATAATTACATTTAAACCCCTTAACAATATTATTATCACTCTTAAAGGCCATAAAAAAAATTTATGGATCTAAAATTACTAATAGCAAAGCTAAAGAAAATTTAGCCTAATCAACTATGGATGTCCTCAAAATTAACCTTAGCCTTTGCAACAAAATGAAATATGAATGTTTTGAATTTTTCTTTTCTTTTTTTTGTATATAAGATAGAAATTCTACTATAACCTAATCTAAATGTATATGTGTGTGAACCTCTCTCCTAGAGACTTGAAACTCCGACCCTTGTCTCCCTTCTCCCCCATCTCATAAGCGCTTATACACCATTGTGCCAAGGAACGTTTTGATGTTATTCATTATAAAAGGGACATTGTCGTGACTCTGTGACATTTAATATGAATTCAATCATAGATGATTTCTAAAATTTAAATAATCCGTCAAGTTTCTTTTTCATAATTGATTTCTTTGATTTCCAAGAAATTAGTACTTCCTTCCTTCAGTTTATATTACAGAATATTTCAAATTTCTATAAAAATTTCTTTACAAAAGTTTAACTATGATTATTGATAAGCGCAACATATTTTCCTCAGGTAGAGAACTCATCCATAATGGCCAGCACTAGACGAAGGAAAGACATTAAACCCCAATCAATGAGGAAAGCATTACACACCAACAATAAGTATTCATGCCATTGGGAGGAGTAAGATCCTCTCATTCAAACCCCTTAGAGGCGTTACAAACATTACATTGAAGATTGCCATCAAACACCCCCAATGGCTATGATGAAGAGGCAGATACGTATATATACATACCTCAGGACCTTGGGAGAGGTACAAGAAAACTTTCCACCCATATACTCTAATATCCTAATATCAAGTTCTTTTTTCTTTCCCAGTTTATCTAACTTAATCATCGGAGGTCTTGTGGCAGGCACGACATCGGTGCTCTTTACGTCCTCCATTCTTTATTTATTTTTACAGGATCTTGGATTGCTTTCCTTCTAGACGATCATTTAATTGATGATTTTGGCATCATCAATTTGGCGCCGTCTGTGGGGATGAATTTTTCGTACCTAGGTTCGAGAACGTAGTTCCATTAAACTCACAAGTCTAGATGGAGTCCAACGCTAACCAAGATCCTGCAGCATTAGCCTTGCAAATCCAGGCGCTCACAACCAGTGTGGAGGAGCTTACCTAACAAAACCAAGAGATAAGGCTACGACTGCAACAAGAAAACAATCGCTCGAAGACCAACTAGGACGATGATGGAGATAGCCAAAGAAAGAATGACTGCCGGTGACTAGTTACTCCAGAAGGGACGAGCTTGGACTTTCTCAGGGAAATAAGAAAAGAGATGGATGAGCTGAGGAATGTGATTAAGGAGAAAATAGACCGGAGCCTAGATCGAATGGTCAGGAAGACAGATTCACCCTTCACTACAGCGGTCCGGGAATGCCTGGTGCCTTCGAAGTTCTGTCTACCACAGCTCGAGCCATTTGACGGGTTGAAGGATCCTCTGGATCACCTTAATACCTTCAAGACGACTCTGGGTCTTCAACAACCCCCTGACGAGATCTTATGTCGTTCTTTCCCCACCACTCTCAAAGGAGCGGCGAGAGAATGGTTCACTAAGTTACCAACGTCGTCCATCGATAACTTCGAGCAGCTAGGCAATTGCTTCCTACGTCACTTCGTTAGTGGACAACGCACAAAGAGGCCAGCAGACCATCTGCTTGCCATTAGACAAGGAGAAAAAGAAACCTTGAGATCATATGTGAAGCGTTTCACTCATGAAACCTTGGAGGTGGATGAAGCAGATGACAAAGTGCAATTTACGACTTTTAAAGCTAGATTAAAATCCAGGGAATTTGTGGTCTCACTCACGAAGAATCCTCCTCGGACGATGGCGGAAATGCTCCTAAAGGTTCAGAAGTACACTAATGCTGAGGACGCTTTGGCAGCAATAGAAGGAATAGAGAAGCCTAAGGAGAATGAGAGAAAGGAGGACGATCGAAGAGGACAAAAAGGGGAATGGGTAGATCATCAGAATACTGACGGGAATAGACAAAAAGATGAAAAGACTCCTCGGACGGTAAAATTCATTCCTCTAGTTATGCCCATTGATCAAATTTTGCCGCAGATCAAAGATGAACACTACCTCAAATGGCCCCGACCACTACATTCGTCACCAAACATGCGCAACAAGAAGAAGTATTGCCGTTTTCATAAGGATAATGGTCATTACACAGAGGACTGCAGGGACCTAAAGGAGCAAATAAAGGAGCTCATACAGAAAGGGAAATTGCAGAAATTTGTGAAAAGGGAGATTCCAGCAAGCCCAGGGATGACAATAAGGACAAACATGAAGCTTTCCAGAGGGATGAAGACCTCTTGCCCCCTCGCCCACAGAGCGCCATAGGGGAAATAAAGATAATCACAGAGGGACCGTTCATAAGAGGGTCATTCAAATCCCTCAAGAAGTCATATCAGAGGCAGGTAAAAAGCGTCCATGGGATGCCACCCCTGAAGCTAAGACGAACAGAGAGGGATATCTTGTTCTAGGAGGAAGATGTCAGACGAGTGAAACAAACCCATGACAACCCTTTGGTCATCATACTCATGATTGAAGGGTTCAATACTAGAAGGGTTCTGGTAGATAATGGAAGCTCAGTGGATATTATTTACCTTTCTGCCTTCCAGCAGTTAAAGATAGATTCGAAAAGACTTCGTCCGTTTGAATCCTCCCTCATCAGTTTTAGCAGAGACAAGGTGTACCCAAGAGGAATAGTAATGCTAATGGTCACAACTGGTTCATACCCCTTCTAGGTAACCAATCGACATAACTTCTTGGTAATGGACTCACCTTTGTCCTACAATGTAATCATAGGAAGACCTATCCTCAATCGTTGGAAAACAACCACTTCCACATACTGTTTAAAAGTAAAATTCCCAACAGAAAGAGGGATCGGGGAGATAAGGGGAGACCAAATGCTGGCACAAGAATGCTACCAAGCAGTGTTAGCATCAAAGGAAAACCATACTTGGATAATTAAAGAGAAAACTCAGGAAATCGTAGAAAAGATGGAAATAGTTGAATTAGTGGAAGGAGATCTAGTAAAAACAACCCAGATAGGGATGAGTCTAAACCCCAGATGAAGAAGGAAATCATCAGCTTCCTGAAAGGTAACCTGGATGTGTTTGCCTGGAGTCATGAAGACATGCTTGGCATACCAGCTGACATTATACAACACCGCCTAAACGTGGATCCCAAGAAGAAGCCTGTCCAGCAAAGAAGGAGGGTCTTCACCCCTGAACGAAACAAGACAGTCATGGATGAGGTGGACAAGTTGCTCGCCGCTAAATTCATCCGAGAAGTCTATTACCCTGAGTGGCTGGCCAACATTGTCATGGTTATAAAGGCAAATGGGAAATGGAGAATGTACGTCGACTTCACAGATCTGAATAGCGCCTACCCGAAGAACAACTTCCCCTATGGACTCAATAGTTGGACACAAGCTTTTCACCTTTATGGACGCCTTCTCCGGGTATAGCTAAATTCAGATGGCAGAAGAAGATCAAGAGAAGACCACCTTCATCACTAGCCAGGGGCTCTATTGCTACAGGGTCATGCCCTTCGGTTTGAAAAACACAAGAGCCACGTACCAGAGGCTGGTAAACCAAATGTTTAGTAAGCAAATTGAAAGGAACATAGAGGTATATGTGAACGACATGCTCGTCAAGAGCAAGGAAGAAGAGAATCACTTAGACGATCTTAAGGAGACGTTCGACACACTCAGGCAGTATAATATGAAGCTAAACCTGGCTAAGTGTGCCTTTGGGATCTCCTCTGGGAAATTCCTCGACTTCATGGTGTCATAAAGAGGGATAGAGGCAAATCTAGAGAAGATGAAAGCCATCCTCGAGATGTCATCCCTAAAGACGATCAAAGAAGTGCAGTCCCTTACAGGAAAGGTGGCAGCCCTCAACAAGTTCAACTCCAAAGCAATAGATAAGGGCCTCCCTTTCTTCAAGACCTTGAAGCAAGCTTTCGTCTGGACCAACCAGTACGAAGCAGCATTCCAGGATCTAAAACGTAACCTGAGCAATCCCCCACTCCTAAGTCTGTCCAAAGAAGGCAAAGACCTATTCCTATACTTAGCAGTGTCCGTAACTGCGGCAAGAGCGGCCTTGATCAAGGAAGAAGATAAGGTGCAATTCCTGGTGTATTACATTAGCCAGGCCTTCTAAAGAGCTAAAGCCCGGTACCCACGAATAAAAAGATTACCTTTGCCTTGATAGAGGCCTCCAGAAAGCTTTGTCGGTACTTTCAGGCTAACCCGATCATAGTAATGACGGATCAGACCATTAAGAAAGTGATGAATAAACCTAAGGCTGTTGGACGAATGATACAGTGGGCCATCGAGCTTAGTCAGTTCGACATAGAGTACCGACCCAAGACGGCCATAAAAGCCCAAGCACTAGCAGAGTTCATAGCAGAGTTCACCTCCCTCGAACATGAAGACATCCTAGATGAAACATCTATTTGGATGATCCATACAGACGGGTAATCCACTTAGAAGATAAAGGGAGCAGGCGTCGTCATCACTTCCCCTAAGAGGGACACTTTAAAGTATGGAGTTCAACTTAAATTCCCTGTAACCAACAATAAAGCGGATTACGAGGCCATACTGATAGGGCTAAGGATCGCCCAAGCGCTTGGAGCTAAAATTGCCTTGCTAAGGAGCGATTCACAACTCGTCATAAGGCAAGTCAATGGAGATTTCAAAGCAAAGGAGGCAAGGATGCAGAAATATCTCAAGTTGACGAACGAATTGGTTAGCAAGTTTGATTAGGTAAAGTTTGCCCAAATCCCACGGGATCAAAATGCAGAAGCTGACAAAGTAGCAAGGAGTGCATCATCAGATGATCAAGCGAAGGTGACTGATTGGAGACTGGAAGAACATAACTCCCCCAGCATTAAAGAATTTCAGACCTTCCCAGTGCATACCTACGCTAGCTGGACGAGCCCAATCTTGTCCTATCTTAAGGATGGAAGATTGCCACCAAATCTTGATGAAGCCAAGAAGATCAAGAAACGAGTTGCCAGATTCACTATGCTGAATGACGAGCTTTACAAAAGAGGCTTCTCACAGCCTTACTTAAGGTGACTTGAAGAAGAAGAAGCCAAATATGATTTGGAAGAAGTCCATGGGGGCACTTGCTGTGACCACATGGGAGCAAAGTCCCTTGTAAGAAAGATCCTGAGGACAGGCTATTTCTGGCCTACAATGCAACAAGATGCAACAAAGTTCGTCAGGAAATGTGACAACTGCTAGAGGTATAGGAATGTCCAACGAGTCCCAGGGGAAAAAATGACAGCTATCACCTCACCTCGGCCATTTGCACCATGGGGGATTGACATCATGGGACCATTGCCACAAGGTAAAAGGCAAGTGAAGTTTTTGCTCGTCGCCATCGACTACTTCACGAAGTGGGTGGAGGTAGAAGCACTAGCCATGATCATGGAAGCAAATGTACAAAATTTTGTGTGGAAAAATATTGTGTACAGGTTCGGGATGCCATAGACAATCATCTCAGATAATGGTTGTCAGTTCGACAGTTGGGAATTTCGTTTGTTCTGCTCAAACCTTGGCATAAGAAACAAGTACTCTTCTCCAGGACATCCTCAAGCCAACAGACAGATAGAAGTGATGAATCAAACGTTGCTGAAGATCATCAAGGCTCGATTAATGGGGGCAAAGGGAGCATGGCCCTAGGAGTTGCCAAGTGTTCTACGGGCCTATCGAACCATAGCAAGAACCCCAACAAGAGAAAAACCCTTCAATCTTACGAATGGCACAAAAGCAGTCATCCCCGTCAAGATAGGACTCACTAGCCTCAGGAAGGAGTTCTTCAACGAAGATAGCAACGACGACCAATTAAAACAAAACCTGGATTGCTTAGACGAAGTTAAAGACCAAGCTTTTCAGAGAATGGGCAAGTACTAACAGAAGATGGCCAAGTACTACAACCAGAGGGTAAAGTTCAAGAGATTCAACATCGGAGATCTTGTTCTACGGAAAGTGACGCCTACAACAAAGGACCCAGCATAAGGCAAGTTAGGACCAACCTGGGACGGACCATACCGAGTCGTCCACTACTCTCGACGAGGAAGCTATCACCTGGAAGACCTGGACGGAAACAAATCACCTTGTCCTTGGAATGTTGAACACCTGAAGAGGTATTACAAGTAGGGGCTATAGCTCATTCGTTAGCTATTGACAATTTCTTATGATTTTTCAAGCAGATTAATAAAACGTACTATTCAATGCCTAACATGCTCTACCAAATTTTCTCCTCTCGTCCTCTATGAACTTGTCCAACTGAGTCCCCAACTGAATGCAAACCATTTAACAAGCGTGGACAATAAGATTCCTTAAAGGGATGTAAGTCGTCCAAGTAAAAATTAAGGCGATAAGATTCCTTAAATGGATGTAAGTCATCCAAGTAAAAATTCTAGACGATAAGATTCCTTTAATGGATGTAAGTTGTTCAAATAAAAATTAAGGCAATAAGATTCCTTAAATGGATGTAAGTCGTCCAAATAAAAAACCTGGATGATAAGATTCCTTGAATGGATGTAAGTCATTCAAGTAAAAATTAAGGCGATAAGATTCCTTAAATGGATGTAAGTCGTCCAAGTAAAAAGCCTAGGTGATAAGATTCCTTGAATGGATGTAAATCGTTCAGATAAAAGATGAGACAATAAGATTCCTTAAATGGATGTAAGTTGTCCAGGTAAAAGTTAGGACGGAAAGGTTCCTTAAATGGATGCAAGCCATCCACACAAAGAAAAACTAAGACGATAAGATCCCTTGAAGGGATGTCCACCGTCCCAGCAAAGTTAAGGTGGCAAAGTCCCTAAATGGACTAAAATTATGCCTTATCAAAACAAAGATGGCGAGATTCCATTAGAATATGCAAATCAAAGATGAGATCCCTTGCAAGAACGTGAGTGCTAAACAACCCTACATACCATTTAGCATGCTCGAAGTGTAAACAAGAGACATTCAAAAGCGAACAAGCCATATTCAAAAGCAAACAAGCCACATTCAAAAGCAACACAAGGAAATAAATATATATAAAAGGAGTTCCAGCTGAAAATTGTTCATAAACCCCAAAACAGGCGAGGTACCCAAAAAGTACAGAAAAATGTGTAAAGAAAGATAAAGAAGCTAGGTAGCAGGATCGTCATTCCCTCCCTTTTCAAGCACTAGGGGTTCCTCGTCAACAGCTACAGAAGTCTGAGCAGCCTGCGTGGCCTCCTTAGCTTCTATTTCTTTGTTTATAGCCTCAAAGTCCAGATCATCTAGGTCTGTCCCTGGGCCATGCTTCACTAGGTATCTCCTCAGCAGCTCAAAACTTTATAATACCAGTTGAACAGGTTTGTATTTTACTCGTCCGTAAGTTGAAAGGCATGGATGGCCTTGGTCATAGCATTCTTCATTTTCAAGTTGGCCGCCACAAGCTGCTCGACCTTCTGCTTCACCAGCAACTTCTCCGCATTGAGCATCTCGGACAAAGCCTTGAGCTTCTCCTTAGATGCATTGTTGTCGTCCATTGCAGCAATCAAGTCTCTTCTCAGGTGAGAACCCTTAGCCTCCAACACCTCCACCTTAGAATTGGCCACCACGGCCTTCTCCTCATTTAGCAGATATTGGGAGGTAATGTGCATCGTCTCCCTAACACCTGGCAACCAAGGCATACAATGATCAAAATTGATTAAGGCAACTTAAGGACGAGCAATGAAAGACAAAGGAAGATTACCTGGATGAGCTTCTGCACATGATGGCTCACCATAAGCAAGAGTCATCCCTGTGTCAACCCAGACGCTGGCTCCCATCTTATCCTTTCCCTTATCCCCCATCTGACATTTCTTCAAAGGAGGAATGATCTCCTCAATAGAAACGACCAGGGAAGCAGCTTGGCCTTCCTCCGAAGTAGGGGTGGATGAACCTTTCTTGGTCACCTCCTTCTCTTTCTCTTTCTTAACAACCCTTACTCTCCGCTGACCGATGCTAGAAAAGGGCTCATTTTTCTTTGCATTGATATATGTGTATAGTTCCTGGTTAAATTTAGTAGTCATTTCTAAAAAAAAAAAAAAAAAAAAAAAAAAAAAAAAAAAAAAAAAAGGGAAAGTTAATTGCTTCCTGGACCAACTCACTTTTGTCCTGGAACAACTCACTTTTCTCTTCACGACATAGAGCACAGAGGACATAGTAAGAAGGCTCCAGACCCAAACAGTGACGAGCCAAAGTTCGAGGATCGACAAGCTCGTCGAAATCGTCAATAGAGCTCGCGTACTTAATGGCTTCCTGGACGCGCCCTTTAAATCCACTCTTAAGTTCAGGATGCTCTTTAGCTGCAAAATAGAAAAAGTGCACAAGGTTAGAATGGACAATCAATGTAAACAATGAAGTTAATATTTTCGCACAAGATGTGAACGCAACAAGTTACGGGGTCTCCCACCGACGCAGCAGCCTAGGGACATCCCCCCAAAAGTCATTGGAAAGGGTCTCCCAACTGTCACCCAACACAAAAAAATACCTACACTTCCAGTACCGGAAGGACGAAGGCAGATTGATGATAAGCCGAGACCTTCTGTTCCAGGGTACGAGCTCATAGTAACCAAACTCTTTAGATTCCTTTAAACAATAGAGATGGACAAACTCATTTAGCATGATCATGTCCTTGTCAGCTATGGTCGTCCAAATCACCATACAGCTTATGATGGTTCTCCATGAATTCGGCACAAGCTGTCCTAGGGCTATATTTAGATAATGGAGAAGTTCCATTATGAAGGGATGAATGGGAAATCTAAGGCCACATAGGAAAGCTGCCTCATAAAAGCACACCTTACCATGGGCAAAAGCACATGAATTCTCACCAGACTGAGGGAGATGAATCCTAGTTTCCTCAGGGAACTGGAACCTATCCCTAAATCTACCAAGGGTTTCCTTGTTCAAGGAACACTTCTCTTTGAGGGCGTGAAATGGTCAGTATGAGGGCAAAATAGAATGGTAGGGAGACACGGGTATAGAAGCAACGATGTCTGTGTCAGTCCCAGCCATGCCAACGTTAGACGACAGACCTGTCTCCAAATCACTCGATCTAATTTCTGAACCCATCCTCTCACTCCTTAGTACCTCTTACACAAACCTAAACCAATCTAAGGATTGGTGCAACAAAGGGTACAAACTAACCAATGAGCTCTAAACCACTATCACCTAAGACAAAACCCCCAACCCACGGACAATTACCACTAGGGGAACCTAAAAATGCTCCCAAGCGAGCAAAGAAGAATGCAATAGAGGGAGAAGTATGCCTAATATCAGAGTAATCAACCATTATACACAAGGGAAAGGAGGAAATAAAAAGTCCTAAAAAGGAAAAAGGAACGGAAAAGGGGCTTACCTGAGAAAAAGGAAGAAATTGAGAAATCGGCGGAGCAAATGCGAATCAGAAAAAAGGAAAGTGAAGAGAAAAGGAAAATACAAAGATACTTAAAAGGTTACCTCGAAAAACGAAAAGGTGTGGGAAACTGAAGAGTTTCATCGGAGCGAAAACTCCTCATCTACTCCAAGCGTGATGCGTGGCCACAACATGCGCCACACCGCCACCATGCAATAAATGCGGAAGGGGTAGATCCCCAAACGCCACAACTGCAAAAAAAATAAAAATAAAAAAAAAAAAAATAAAAAAAAAATAAAAAAAAAATAAAAATAATAATAATAATAATAATAATAATAATAATAATAATAATAATAATTTACATATTCCTGTTATCGTCCTCAAATGGACGACCTCGGAATAGGGGGGCAACTAATAAGCCCAACATATTTTCCTCAGGCAGAGAACTCATTCATAATGGCCAGCACTAGATGAAGGAAGGGCATTAAACCCCAATCAATGAGGAAAGCGTTACACGCCAACAATAAGTATTCATGCCATTGGGAGGAGCAAGATCCTCTCATTCAAACCCCTCAAAGGCGTTACAGACATTACATTGAAGACTGCTATCAAACACCCCCAACAGCTATGATGAAGAGGCAGATACGTATATATACATACCTTAGGACCTTGGGAGAGGTACAAGAAAACCTTTTACTCATATACTCTAATATCCTGATATCAAGTTCTTTTTTCTTTCCCAATTTGTCTGATTTAATCATCGGAGGCCTTGTGGCAGGCACCACACCGATGCTCTTTAAGTCCTCCATTCTTTATTTATTTTTACAAGATCTTGGACGGCTTTCCTTCTGGACGATCATTTAACTAACAATTTTGGTATCATCAATTATTAATTTAGAAAAAAAATGATTATTAAAAACATAACAAATAAATTTAGAGTAAAAATGAAAAATTTATTATGCACCAAAATACGACAAATCTCCTCCCAAATTGTCCTTAATATTCTAAACTAGTTTCTAACCCATGCGATGCACGAGAAAACTACTAAAACTAAAATCTAAAGATATATTGTGTTTCCTTTTTTTGTTTTCTTGAAGAATGTTAAATAATACAGGAGTATTTATATAAGTTCAAATCCTTATAAAAATTTCAAATCTCTTAAAACATTACACCAATATGAGAAATTAGGGTGCTTTGTTCAACCCAAGTACAAAGTTAAAATCAACCTCTAACTTCATACCTTTAGGGCCTTGAACTTCGTGCACTAAGGTTATATTGTTATATATATAAATTGTAAGCTAAAGCTGGCTTGATATGATATTCCTTTTTGTTACAAAAAGAATCAATGGAATAAATATGACAAAGTAAGAGATTCCATGCCACTGGTGAGTAGTATAATTCCTCCAGTTCATGGCCAATCGAAAGCCATCTTTCTCCTATAAATTCATAAGCTAAAACAAAGGAGTTGTTATACATTCTCTAAACCTTGCATATTATACTCTATTGTAAATTGGAAAGATATATATCATTCTAGAGATTCAAGATATGATGAAATGGCAAACTACTATCAAATTAAAAGAAAAAGAATACCATATCATCCTTCAAGTAAGAGCTTGAGTTCAATATGCTATTCAACAACTTCATTTGTTTAATTATTGTCTATGATTATGTAATTTATTTTTCTGTTTTTTATTTGAATTTCATAAAATAGAGTAGTCATTGGGAGAAACCATAGTCTTGTAGAGACAGTGCAAAAAAAGAAAAAGAAATATTAAAAAAGGGAGTATTATGCCTTTTTTATGCAAGGCATAGGCAAGTTTGAGTAAACATTGAGTGTATATGTCCACTTATTAAACCTGAAAAAATGATATTGTACAAAATCAAATTGTGGAAAGAACATTACACTTATGTATTTTATCAAACAATTTGTGTGGTGAATGTAACAAAAGTATTTGTTAGTTACATCCACAACAAAATAATATAGCAAAAAAAATTGAGAAGGTGATTTTGGCATAATATAGGAAAAAAAACTTCAACCAAAAAGATTATTTTATTTTGATTTACATATAGGGCATCAATCAACATCAAATACAAACAAATTCAAACCAAAGACCCTTGTAGATGATGGAAATAAAGTTGAGAATAAAAACTAAACTATATATATATATATATATGTGTGTGTGTGTGTGTGTGGGTGTGTAACTAAGCTATCAAAATTCGAATTTACCACTGCAATTCAACTACAACCTAAAAACATAAAAGAAAAAGAGTAAAAAAGTTACCCACATAGACCAACACCAAGAGAGGGTACTTACATTTTATCAAACACTTGGTGCATATTTTTTGGAATCCCAAATGATAATATAATAGCAATGGAAAGAGAGTGCTTTTGAAGAGAGTCCAATCCCAATTTGAAAAAACATTCGGTTAAAATGCAACAGTTGTGACACGTTATTTCTTGCAGATAGTGAATGAGTTGTTATTGATTCCTAACACTAATGTGAATGTGCTAACATGAGACCATAAAACAGCCTTTGACATAGCTGATGGAATGCCCCTCTTAGAAGAATCCTTAGAAATAAAGGACTGATTGGTGCTGTTAGAGCAGAAGCCTAGTCTAGTTAAGCTCTGTAAGCAAGTCTGCTTTTACCTTATAGTAAAACTAAAACTAAATAAAACTTTCCTAAGAAACAAACAGAGGCCTACACAGAACAAAACCCACAATTAAAAAATCGAAAGTTTAGGAAAACTGTGCTACTTACGTAGATAATAAGAGTGTTCACGCCACTGTTGTGTTTGGGTGGAAAATTTTGATGGGGCTTTGTGAAGAAGAAGAAGATGGAAGAAAAAGAGAGTTATCGGCATTGAAAGATCTTAGAGAGAGTCTGCATGCTGAGTTTGTGTTTATTTTTAAAGGTAAGGATCGAGTTTTGTTTTACAGAGAAAAATAAATTATTGTTTTCAATTTTATTTTTTATTTTTAAAATATTATGTTGTGCTGATGTGAAAAATTATGGTATCAGCAGAGGCTTCGGTTTTATATATAACTAGTCGCAAACCTGTGCTACGCACGGGAACCTACTTACCTATTTGTGTAGTAGGCTAAAATAATTTTATAAAATCCTAACTTGATTATGAAACTATACCATCACATAAATTACTCTAGTCTTTTATGTTTAAATTTGATAAAGAATTCATTGCTTGAATGTGCAATGACTTGCAAAAAAATTTCTAGACGTTTTCAGATATTGTAAAAATAAAAAATAAAAAATTTAGATATAAAAACTTCCAAAATGCCAAAAAATATTAAAGAATCAAAAGATTCACTATCTAGAAATTATTGAAACAAAACAAAATATATATGTGACTACACAATAGAGAAACATAAGAGAAAGATGTGTTATCTTTAAAAGAATGATCTATGATTATAACGGTTGAAATCTGCCAAATTGTTTTAGATATTACAAAAAAAAAAAAAAAAAAAAAACCCAAAAATATCGATATTAAAACTTCCAAAATGACAAAAAAAATAAAGAATCAAAATAGTCAAAACCTACAAATTATAGAAACAACATAAAAAAATGTGACTATAGTGTTACCTTTAAAAGAAATAATTTATCACTATAGTCATGGAAATCTATCAAATAATTTCAATATTGCAAAATAATATCTCAAAAATTCATATGTTAAAACTTCTAAAATACCAAAAAATATTAAGGAATTTAATTGAAAATAATTAAATAAATGTTCTAAGGCATCCTATAAAGGAAGAGACAATCTTATGCTGATGTAGCCTGTAATAAGATTCACAAGTAATAGAGATAACAATGATTTATAACATAATCCCACAAAGAGCTTTTGAACCTTCCACTGCAAAGAGCTTTTGAGCCATTGTGTTTTCAGCTAATAAAATTAGTTTATTAGCTGAAAACAAAACCATACGACAAACGCACCTTCAACTTATTTGTATTAATAAGAATCTTGAAATTAATGTTTGATATGTCAAAACTCAAAGAGTCTAGCAAAAGATGGATTTCAGTAAGAGGAAGAACTACCCCTCCATAGCTTTGTATATTTTCCGTTGACAATACAATGTAGCTAAACAATAAGTTAACAGAAAACGGCCATACATATAAATATAAGATATTGACCAACCTTTATAAAAAGATGTCAGTTTCAATATGCACTTTGTGGTGAGGGTCCTCAAACATCATCTTCTCTGCGAATAGTTTTTGGGGCTTAGGTTTTCTACGCAAGCAATTCTTAAATAGGAGAGAGTAGAGGCGGTGAGAGAGTGTCCTTATTTGGCTAGAAGTCTAATTTGCATTGGAAAAAGAAAACAGTGATGAGGTGGAAAATTTAACTTAATTTAAATAAAATGATAATTTTATTTAAATATTGTGTTGATGTGGAAAATTGTGGGAGTTTCAAAAGTTTCGGTTATATATATATATATATATATATAGATAATAATAATAATAATAATAATAATATAGAAAATAAAATATTGTTTTTAATTTTATTTTTATTTTTAAAATATTGTGTTGTGCTGATGTAGAAAATTGTGGTATCAGCAGAGGTTTCAGTTTTATATATATATAGATTATTTTTAAAATATTGTGTTATGCTGATGTGGAAAATTGATATTGTGTTGTGCTAATGTGGAAAATTGTGGTATCAACAGAGGCTTCGGTTTTATATATATATATTGGAGGAAGTTGAAGTCTTTTTGATTCAAGCTTGGCTCATATGGAATAGGCGCAACAGCGTTATTCATGGTGGCAAATTCATTGATCCAGGGACTATTAATCAGAGGGCAGCAGAGTATTTAGAAGAGTACAAACATGCTCAACAGCAACTTTATGCAGAACCGATTATGCAGAACAGTAGGACAGTTTGGAAACCACCTCCAGAATCGGCTTTTAAGCTGAACTTTGATGCAGCAATTTTTTCTGAGTTGAACAGAATTGGTGTTGGGGTTATAATCCATAACTACAAGGGCGAAGTCATGGCAGCCATGTCCGCAAGAGGGCCAGCAGTACATAGTTGTGAGGAGGTGAGCTGTTAGCATGTCGAAAGGCTGTTGAATTTGCTATTGACGTAGGTTTTTCCAGGTTGGTTCTCGAGGGAGGCAATGTTAATGTAATGCAAGCTATTTCATCGCAAGAAGCCAACATATCTCTGCTAGGGACTGTTGTGGAAGATATTAAACATCTTATTAGGGGCCTGCAGTGGGTATCTATTTCTCACACAAGACGTAGTGGTAATAAGGTGGCTCATGTGTTAGTGCAACATGCTAGAGCTAGTATTGAGGATTTGTATTGGATAGAGGATTCCCCTCCTCCAGTCATTGAACAATTATATCACGATGCTTGCCTTTTATAAATGAACTAGTCGCTAACCCGTGCGATGCACGAGATAGTTAAACAAAATTTATACACATTCATTTTTATTGGTACAATCATTTGAAAATAATTCTAACTAATATCCAAATGTAAGAAACGCATTGACTTACTATTTAAAGTAGCCTTCTGAAGAATTTAAGTAGTTGTAATAAAATTGGCTTCTATTATTCCCTATTCTATAGAGATATGAACATATTGGATTTCTCAAACAATTACCGGTATTGCAATAAAATGATTTATTATTGAAAATAAGAAACAAAGAAAATCTGTCTATAGCTTAAGAAACACAATATAATAAAATTAAAGAGAAAATTTTCGGAGGACAAAATATTATAGATAATTTTAGAAACAGATTATACACTTAAAAGGGTTAGTAATTTATAGCACTTACCCCCCACTATTAGTATACAGATATTAAGTGCGGTCGTCGTAACCCTTTGAAAGAACCTTCCCCAATTGGACCCTATCAAAAAAAAAAAAAAAAAAACACCCAATTAACAAAATTGATCCAAAAGGGTCTAAAAAGCACACAAAATCAATTCAAAAAACAAAAATATGAGACAAAGTAATTACTTTCCGCTGCCAATGAAATCGTCTTTTGTATTGTTGTTCCAAACTGCAACACTTATCTCTCTAAAGCCTTCAATTAACGAAAACACAAACTTCTCTTGGAATACCGGAGTATTATGACCATCTATACACAAACACACAAAAAACAAAATCAGCATAACTCACTATAACTCTATAGAAGCCTCAAAAATATAAAGAGAAATTAAAGGGGTTGAATTTGATATTTACGTTTGGAGAGAGAGAGTTTGCAGAAACTGTAACTTTATATTTCTTAACTTGAGAGAAGGGTAAGATTGCTAGGGTTTTTGAGGGTAAGGTTGCTAGAGTTTTGAGGTGCTATAATATTTTAATTTTAATTTTTTATTTTTTAAATATTGTGCTGACGTGGAAAATTGTGGTGCTAGTAGAAACTTCGGTTATATATATATATATATATATATAGATGAATGCCGTATCCCTTTCCAAAAAAATGTACTCTAATTAAAAATTAAAAATAATAAATTTTAATTCTGAAGCCTATATGTATTCGTAACCTTTATTTTTTATTCGCTCCTGAAAACAAATACCAGTACTGTACAATATGCCACCGGCCAAGAAGGGCAAAGGAGCGAAGGCCAATTCTAACTCCAACTCGGCCGGGCCAACTCAGTCGTCGTCCTCCTCCGTAAAACCCCCCAACCACAATTTTCCATCCTGTATTCGGTCAATCCCTCCGTCCTCTGTGGCCATCACCATCCACGCCAAGCCTGGCTCCAAATCCTCGTCCATCACAGGTCCCGCCATTATTATATATACACACATACATACACATTATTGTATTTTGGATCTGTGTTGATACTTTGATTTTTTTTTTTTTTCCTGTTTTGGATGAATATGAAATGTAGATATCAGTGATGAGGCAGTGGGAGTGCAAATTGACGCGCCGGCAAGAGACGGAGAAGCTAACGCCGCCCTTCTCGATTTCATTAGCTCCGTCAGTCTTTCTTTCTTTCTTCTTCTCTTTCTTTTGTTTTATTTATTTTTCAGTAATTGGTTTCAATTTTATCTCTAGGATATTAATAAGTGTTTAATTTGAAAAAAAAAAAAAAAGTTGGGATCAGAAGTTTCAGAAATTTAAGATGGCTATTTATCATTAAAGTTAGAGGAGAGTTGCTGAATGCTAAGAATTGCTTCTAGAAACCGTTATTAGTTTTACATTTTTTTGGTAAGAAAAACATGACTTTACCATGTTACTTGCAAATTAGTACTTGCTAACTCGACAAGGCAATAAGTTTCAAAAATTTTAATCCCATGATTTCATAGTATGTGAGAGGTGCGCTAAAGGTTTGTCATTAAGCGGAGACATCCAAGATTTAAATCTCCCCTCTCCCAACTTTCAAATTATCAAAAAAGGTTTGTCATTGAAGAGGAACATTATCAAAGTTATGCTCCAAGAAAGATGAGTCCAAACTTTAGATTATTTATCAAGCAACTAAGATTTGGTCATCAGTAAATAATATAACATAGTTTGAGAGTTAGGAACAAAGGTTCTGCGAGTAGTTTAAAAGGCCAGAGTAATTTGAATCAATTGAATGAAGTTGAAATGACATCCATTGAGATAGAGGAGACAACTCTTGTTGGAGTGAATGAGAGTTTTTGGAACAAGTAGTTCAGATAAAGAGCTTCCATGTTCATGACAAGACCATTGTGACTGATACCTTTCTTTACTTCATAAGAAAAATAAAAATAAAAATAAAAACATAGATGATATCTTTTAGCACCTACATAATTAATGTTTCTTTTTTTCTAGAAAATCTGATGAGGTGTTTGTATGTGGAGTAGGGTAGGTTGGAAAATTATGATGTAGAATATTTAAGAATTCAGCACTAAATTAGATTTCTTGATGAGATTCCATGTAGCTCAATTGGCACTTTCTAGTGGGTCCACAACCTCACCCTCTGTCCTATTATTATGGGAGGAAGAAATAACATTTGAGCAACCTCTATAGGAGGTTTAAATACAGTTCTCCCATTCTTTCTCACTGGGGTATGAAATTGCAGTTGAGAACCCTCCCAATTGTCTACTTGGAACTATGAATTCCTATCTTGTGATTGGGACCATTTCCCCTTTATATTTTGCTCCTGAGATTGGCCTTTATCCAACTCATGAGCATCTGCAATCCCAGCCAATGTGGATTTTGTCTTTGATATACCAAACTGTCTCTATAGAAATTCCACCAGACTTCTATGCAGAGCATTACAATCAGAGACTAAATCAGCAGGCTCTAGAGTCTAGTCTTTCTTGCATAGGCCTGTTTTCCATCTGCAAAAGCATCCCTTTCACCATCCAAATGCTCAGCCATCTTAGATATCCCTTCTGGCCCATAGAGGTCAATATCGTCCAGAGATTTATCATCCCCCTAACATGAAAATAAATAAATTAGGCCTCCACTTTAGTATTTTGAATCAGATCATTCTTCAATCCTTCACATATTTAATGAGTCTCAGGCAACTCGGACTTCTAGCATAGCTTTGGAGCCCATTACTACTCCATACCTTGAAGAACATCCAGATTTACCTTTTTCTCTTCCCTAGACTTGCTCATGGATGAAGAAATCCAGGCAAAAGATTAAAGAAACACTAATTGAATAAATACGGATGAGAATTGGATCAAGAATCACTGAAATCACAAGAAGTTCAAGTGTGCATGATAGCATCCTAGATGCACCTAGAGTCCTAACTAACTAACTGCCAATCTGATACTATACTCATAGTCAGGACTCCCTATTTTAGCTTCTAGAATCTATTTCTTATTTTCGGAGTTCAAGATAATCACCATTCCACAAATTAGTCTTTCTCCAAAAAACAAAAAGAGAAACCTCCTCCAAAAAAAAAACCTCTCTTGCTCTCTCTCTCTGGAAACTTCTTAAACTGGTCTAGTCTCTTTACTTATTTTTCACCGTCATCCATACATAGAAAATTACATTGCTGGGCTAGTTTCCAAAGTGGCTTCAAGGAAAAAAGGGGATCTACTCAATGATTAGAAATCTAGCTACAGTACAAGGAAATTTGAATTGATCTTGCTATGGGCAACATGCAGTCATATCAGGAGGCATTTGTGTCCAAATGTTGGTGCAATGCAAGTGTACTAGTATCCTAGTGTTTAGTGAGTGAGGTTATAAGAGCAATCTCGATGTAAGTTTGGCATAGTGGTGTTTGGAAGTGTAGATTGTGGATGGGTGTCATTTTTAGAGTGAGACTTAAGTGAGTGAATAAAGTATCCAGGGCATACTTGTGTGAGATTGTATTTGGTGCATGTGATATTAAATGAGTCTTGTGATGTATATATCATTCTAATATTGGTTGACTGTGAGTAAGTGCTGTATGTGTGTTTGTATCCCTATGATGTGTTCTTAAATAGGAGTTCTTTTGTTGCTTTTTTTTGGGCTTCCATGGGCATGCGCAAATTGTGATGTGCAAAGTTTAAACTTTAAAGTGCCTAAATTTTTAATTTTAATTTTTTTTTTTTCTGAAATGTTGTCAAAAGCTTTACTTGATGTTCTTCTGTGGAATTCTTTTTTTGTTTTGTTTTGTTATTTTGATAAAATGACTTGACTTCTCAGTTTAGCTTGCATAGTTGAAGTGGAATGATGTTAAATACAAAGAAACTTCCTAAGTCTTTGCTCTTCTTGAATAACAGGTTTTAGGGGTGAAAAGAAGGCAAGTATCTGTAGGTTCTGGTTCTAAATCAAGAGACAAGGTTGTGATTGTCGAGGAGGTAACTTTAAAAAGTGTTTTTGATGCTTTAGAAAAAGTTTCAAAATCCGTGTTGGAGAAATGAGATAGGTGAGAGGTGATTTCTGTCTGTGAACCTGTCCTTGACGACCTTAACAAGTGACACCTGGCAAAGTGAAGCTGGATTTGAAGATCATTTATCTGCCGTCCATTCTGAATTATTTCCAACATTGCTTATGAAAACCAGGATCAGTTGTCATATTTTACCTCCTAAGGTGCATTTTGTTTGACCAAAGTTGTAATTACAACAGCTACATTTAGTTTTCTTTGAATTTTTGTTTGTAAATAATGGTTTTGAGTTTTGACACTACACTTCAAGTTGCTGCTCTTTTATCAGATATTTTCACTTTGTCATCTCTTATGTATTTGGATAATGTATTTCTTGTATGATTAACCGTTTGTTTAGGAGAGAAGAAAGGAAAGAAATGGAATAGAAATTTGAAAAAAAAAAAAAAAAAAAATTTCTGTGTATCCATTTGGTTAGAAGTTTTGTTGGAAGGAGTGGGCTAGGGGAACATTCATTCCATTCCTTAAAATATTAATTTTTTGTTTCATCCAAATCAGACAGAACGAATGGGAATGGAATAAATTTAATGATTAGTTTTGGTGAAATTCTTAATTTGCCGGTTAGAAATGTTCAAGTACGACTTGAAGCCCTTTGTTTTACATCTTGCACTTTGCCTTATAGTTGGCATCTCTCTTCAGAAAGCTTCATTCTTTGTAGCTAAGGGCTTCTCCTTCTGTAATACATTCCAAGTTGCAGAGAGGATTAGTAGGATTTTGTTGTAGCCTAGAGGAAAACCCACTTCTAATTGTGGGATGAAAGCAAACGTCAAGGGCTAAAAGTCTTTCTTGATTGTTTCCACTTATTCCTCGTTGAATTACCAAATAGCTTTCACTTGAATGCTTAAAAACAAATTAATAAAAAGTATATTAATTTTGTTTCATTGATTTTCAGATTTCTAACCTCACCTCACTTTAGGATTGTTTTTGCTTTACTTTTCCGTGTTCAAGCCAATTTGGATCCCTTGCATTTTTTTTTTCCCTTTAAATTGTTTTGGCTAAGCTTTCTTTGTAATCGCTCATCAACCCTATCCTTGACTCTTGTACTTCTTTGATTAGGCAATAGTCACCAGACGAAGAATTAATGGGTATTCCCTTTTTTTTTTTCCCTCTAAGCTTACTTTCGGTGCTCAAACTTGATGAATACACTTGTATCCGTATATTTAGGCCAAGATTTCAATCTATGACCTAATTATACTTTCTTTTTTTTTTAAATTATTTTATTTATTTTTTTATAATAATCATGACCTAATTATACTTAATACGTTTTGTTTGCCAATGCTTTGAAATTACCAGGAACGTGTCATCTATCAACTTGATGAGTTTGACCACCAAATTAAAAGTATCTGTTCCTGTACATATTAACGTATGCATATCTATCTTGACTAACAAATAGTGACTTGATTAGGTAAAGGAAAAGACTAATCAAGCAAAATGCCAAAGACTTCAAGGTTTTAGGTTTTAGTGAAGCTTACTACAACATTTTCTAGTCTTGACAGTTGACTCCCATATGTGCAATTGACTTTAATCCGTCCTTTCCATGGTAATTAAGCTATGTTGATTCTCTTTGGACTTTCCCCTTATGGCTAGCTACTGAAGAGCGCGTTTTGTGTTACTGTAATTTTCAAAAACAGAACCTTTTCTTAGGGAAAATTTGTCCTGAGAAAATGGGGACATGAACCGCTTTGTTGGACTTCCATGTACCATGATATACTTTCCAATTTCCATGCTTCTCTTGTCCATTTCATTTATTATATAAGCTTCGACTCAGAAAAATGAGTAACACCATTGTTAGCATATGTAAGAAGTCCCTATTCTAATGGCATTAAAGCTTTATTTGTTTCTCTTGTTTCTCCATCTATTTTCCATAACAAAAGCTCAATCCCCCCCACAATCAAACATTACCACTGGCTCCACCCTTTACACAAACTCCACCCCAAATTTCTGGCCTTCTCCTTCTGGCTATTTTGCATTTGGGTTTTACCCTAGTGGCAATGGCTTCAAGGTTGGCATTTGGCTCGTGGGCAGCCCCAAAAACACAATAGTGTGGATGTCACGTCAGAATGATACAGTGCTCTCACCTGGTGCAGCTCTTCTCTTTTCTACAGATGGTAGACTCCGCCTCCATAGCTCCACTGGACAAGTTGAATCAATTGCTAAAACAAATCAAAAGGCTTCAGTTGCTTCCATGCTTGATTCTGGTAACTTTGTTTTGTATGACTCTAGTTGGAACATCATTTGGGCTAGCTTTGATTATCCGAGCAATACCCTTTTGGTCGGACAAAAGCTAGGTGAAGACCGAGTTTTGTATTCTAGCATCTCCGAAGCAGATACCTCAATTGGAAGCTTCAAGCTATGTATGCAAAGTGATGGAAACCTCAATGCTTATCCAATAAGAAGTATTTTTGATGGAAGATATGTGTATTGGTCATCAAATAACCCACATGCTGAAAGAAACTCGTCCTTTAATTTAGCAGCTGACAGCCGCATCTACCTTTCCAATTCCATTGGGTTAAGCATAATGAATTTAACAGAAGGTGGATATCCTATTGATGCTAAAGCCTTGTATCGGGTAACGTTTGACGTGGACGGCATTTTGAGACTTTACCAGCATCAAATGGGGCTTAAAGGCAGCTCAAACTCTTCAATCTTGTGGACGACAATCCATGAAGAAGATCGTTGCAGGGTTAAAGGGATTTGCGGGCCAAACAGCATTTGCACCATCAATGATGCAGATCTTTCTTGCATCTGTCTCCCAGGTTTTGACTTTGTGGATTCTGAAAATCCTAATATTGGCTGCAAGTTAAACTTCACAATCATAGAAGATTGCTTTGGAAACAAGGGTAACGCGGATTATACTATTTTCCCTCTCCCAAACACTCTATGGGAACCTAGCGAGTATGATATACTGTCAAAATCGAGTGAAGAAGCATGTTCCAAAGATTGTTTGGAGGACTGTAATTGTGTGGTGGCAAAATTCAGAGACCAAATGTGCATCAAGCAAAAGCTTCCACTTAGATTTCTGAGGAGGAATAGTAGTGATCCAACTAAAGCATTGGTGAAGATTAGAAATGAAAGTTTGCCAAATGACTTGCCCACAGACACAAATGTTGTCATCACAAAGAAGCTAGGGAAGAAACTTGGAGTTGTTGGTGTAGTTCTCATCACCTTCTCTATAATTTTTTTTCTGTTGTCCAGTTATCTTATTTTTTCACGTCAGATTTGGAGCTCTAAGATCAATACAAGGCAAGCTAGTAGTCCACCTGATGTTGTTGAAGAAATAAGTTTGAGATCATTTACCTATGATCAACTAGTAATAGCCACAGATAATTTCAAGGAAGAGATTGGTAGGGGAGCATCTGCGAAGGTTTATAAAGGCACCCTGGCAATGAATGGTGGACGAGAAATTGCAGTTAAGTGGCTATTGAATATGGTAGAAGGAGAACCAGAGTTCCGAAATGAAATGAAGATAATAGGAAGGACTCACCACAAGAATTTAGTCCACTTGATCGGCTTTTGCAGTGAAGGATCAAGCAGGCTCCTTGTGTATGAATTCATGAAAAATGGCTCATTGGGAAGCCTTCTCTTCAATGCCAGGGAACGTCCTAGTTGGAATGAGAGAATGAGAATTTCACTAGAGATAGCAAGGGGGATTCACTATCTCCATGAAGAGTGTCAGACCCGGATCATCCATTGTGACATTAAGCCACAGAATATACTCATGGATGAATCTTGGTCAGCCAAAATATCAGATTTTGGACTATCCAAACTATTGAAAACAGATCAAACAAGGACATACACCATGGCAAGGGGAACAAGAGGCTATGTAGCTCCTGAGTGGTACAAGAGCAATTCTGCAATCACAGTAAAAGCTGACATCTACAGCTTCGGGGTACTGTTATTCGAAATCATTTGCTGCAGAAAGAACATGGTTTTATCAGCCCCAGAGGAAGAAATAGTACTAATGGATTGGATTGATAGATGCTTTGTGTCTGGAGAGCTTAGAAAAGTGGTGGGAGAAGAAGTGGTGGACATGGAGGAACTAGAAAAGATGGTGAAAGTGGGACTTCGGTGTGTGCAGACTGAACCAGATCAGCGCCCCTCGATGAAGTCTGTGATTTTGATGCTAGAAGGAACCATCGTGACACAACCACCTCCTCCACTATGTTCCTATGCTAGTGTCTAACTCATACTCCTATGCTACAAGAATTCCGCTGTGACCTATATTGTTGCTCATCAATGAAATAAATCAACACATCACGTTGACTTGAATAATTAATTCCATTTCTGCATACTTGTCATTCAAGTTTTCTATTGATTCAAAAAATTATTAGTAAACCACTAAGTACTGTTATTTATACAGCTTAATTGTAAAGATCTTATTTTTGTCTCTTCAAAGATGAGTAAATATGAAGGGTGATGCTGACAAAGCCTTTATTAGGTTCAACCTTGTCTTGTTAATGAGTACAGTGCAATGATACAAATTTAAACTCATCAAAAAAAAAAAAAAAAAAAAAAAGGGTAAATGGATTTTAAAAGGATTTCAGGAAACTATTCTTTGTATTAGACAATGAAACACCCAACCAGACCTAAACTAATTGACTTCTCTGTTGCACGATGAACTTAATTTTTTTGACTTTTGGCTGGGCAATAGAAAAATGATGAATCAAGAAAATCCCATCGTCCAAAGAGGCCTTTGGACGATGGAAGAGCCATAAAGGCGCATTAAATATGTTTTCTGTTACTAAACAGATGAATAAATCAAGTATGACCGTTGGACGGATATTGAAAGCACCGCAATAAACCACCAAAAGCGTTACCAAGCCATTAAGGCTACCATTGAAGACCTCCAACGGCTAGAAAAGCAAGCAACTATATAACTACATTAGACCTCAAACAAAGGTACAAAAATATAAGATACGATACTCTCAATATTTATCCTTATACTCTATAAGATATTTGACTTTGTCATTAGAGGCTCATTAGCTAGCACCGTGCCGATGACCTTTTTGAGAGGAACACTACTTCTAAGCTTGTGCAGGAATCAAGATTCAATTGGTCATACTCTGTCTAGACAAACCAATCGACTGACAAATTTGGCTTCATTAGTTTGGTGCCGTCTATGGGGAACAATCTTTCGAACTCTAGTTTGAAAACGTAGCTCTACCATTCTCAATATCCAGATGGAATTCAATGTAACACAAGATGCCGCGGCATTGGCCTTGTAGATCCAAACACTCAATGCCAATATAGAAGAACTCACTAGGCAGAATCAAGAAATGAGACAAAGGTTGCAACAAGAGGAAAATCGTTCACTGAGGATCGAAAACAACAGGAATGAAGATAAGGTTCAAGGCCTGGAGAATAGCCATGGAAGAGATGGCTCAAGAAGGACAGAACGTTCTGACGGGGTGAGTGATGACCTCCTTAGAAGCATGAGAAAAGAGATGGACAAGTTAAAAAAGAAATGAAGGAGAAAACGACTAAAAATTTGGATAGAATGGTGAAAAGGACTGATTCTCCTTTCACAACAAAGGTCTTGGAATGCCCCTTACTATCGAAATTTCGCCTTCCTCAACTTGAGTCGCATGACGGTCTGAAAGACCCAATGATCACATAACCACCTTTAAGATGACCTTGAGCCTGCAGCAAACCTCAGATAAGATTGTGTGCCGGTCTTTCCCAACGACCCTCAAGGGAGTAGCATGAGTGTGGTTTAGCAAATTGGCCCAATCATCCATAGACGATTTCGAACAGTTGAGCAACTTGTTTGTACATCACTTTGTTGGTGGGCAATGATAGAAAAGGCTAGCAGATCACCTACTCACAATTAGACAAGAAGAAGGGGAATCACTGAGATCATATGTGAAGTGGTTTAACAGGGAAGTGTTAGAGGTTGACAAGGCTGAGGACAAAGTGCAAATAACTATGTTCAAAGCCGGCTTAAAGTCCAACGAATTTGTGGTCGTGCTTGCAAAAAGCCCTCCAGAGTCAATGACGGAACTATTGTTAAAAGCCCAAAAATACATGAACGTAGAAGATGCTTTAGCCGTAATCAAAGTGGGTGATGCTTGGAGAGACAGAAGAGATGTTCAAGAGGACTCAAAAGGGAAAAAGAGGGAAAGAAAGGACTACTCATCCAGCCAAGATAACATCAAGCCTAGAAATGATAAGACCAAAAGGACGGTAAATTTCACGCCCTTATTAATGCCTGTTGACAAAATCTTGATGCAAATTAAGGACGATCATCCACTCAAATGGCCGAAGCCACTGAACTCTTCACCCAATGTTCACAATAAGAAGAAGTACTACGATTTCCACTGAGATCACAGACACTACACGGATGAGTGTAAACACTTAAAAGAACATATAGAAGAGCTGATTTAGAAAAGGGAGTTATAGAAGTTTGTGGAAAAAGATTCACTAGGAAGGTAAAAACATGACCTACAGGCAAGAACAAAAGATAAGCCCAAAGACGAAGAGAAACAACAGGATCATCCAAAGAGTGTTATAGGAGAAATAAGGATGATCAATGGAGGTCCGACAGCAGGAGGATCTTTCAAGTCCCTTAAGAAGTTACAGCAAAGATAGATTAACAGCATCCACACAGCACCATCATTGAAGCACAGAAAATAAAATGTTGGGAAATTTAGACCCCAGTTGATAGAATTAACAAGTTTTAAACCCAAGTTATTAATTAGATTTATTATGAATAAAAATTGTTAAAACAAATAAACAAACATCAATATCATGTACAGCGGAATAGTAAATAAGACAAGATATGATGACCTAGGAAAACCAATGAAACAAACTAATTTCATAGTAAAAAACCTGATGAGAAACCTTCCCAAAAAGCAATCCACTATAATAAAGAGAAATTTTAGATCTAATACAAAACTTTTGTCCTTAGACTTTACAATCCCCATAGATGAACTTACAATAAAACCCTTCTACTGCTTCAAAACCTCTGATCTCTTCAATATATGAACGCCACCCTTTTGCACAGATCCCAATACGTGACTAACCAAAGATGCACGACTCCCAGTACGTGACTAACTTACCAACTTGAAGATGTTGTTGGCTGCAAAGTTCTTCACTTCATCAACAATGAAGATCAAGAAGCACTTCATTACAAAACCTTAAGGCGCAATGACACAGTAGCTTCTTTCAGAGAGAATAAGGCACTCGGTCACTTTTTGCATGTGTTCTCCTCGTATTCTCTTATGTGACAGCCTTTAAAATAAGCCTTATATATGTCTAAGATTGTGAGAAAAGAAACCCTACACATACATATCAGCATGGGCCGAAAATCAGATCTGGAAATTTTGATTTCGTAATTCTTGATAGATATTTCTGTCGAGTAGCTGTCGAGACCTCGATAGATACATCTGTCGAGCTTTAATGAACAAAACTTCTTCACTTGTTTCTTAGACAGATTTGCATGGCTTCAATACTAGACTTGAACTCTTGTTTCTTGAAGTACTAAACCCATCCTAGATTTACCCAATTACAAGTAAAGTGCATTTTGTCAAAGGATTAGCCAATTCTACATAATAAATGTTCTAACAAGTTGCATATATGTCCTAACCAAAAAAAAAAAAAAAAAAAAAAACCATGAATATGGTCTTCTCTGAAAAAGATGTGACATCATTTACCTTTTAGCTTTCTAGCAGCTAAAGGTAGATCTAAAGAAACTTCATCCATTTGAATCTCCCCTCATCAATTTCAGTGGAGATAAAGTATACCAGAAGGGTATAGTGACTCTAATGGTCACGGTTAACTCATACCCTTTCCAGGTAACCAAACAACTTAAGTTTTTGGTAGTTGACTGCCCGTTGGAAAGCTGTAACATCGACATACTTCGTGAAGATGAAATTCCCAACAAAACATGGGGTAAGAGAGATAAAGGGAGACCAAGTGTTAGCTCGTGAATGCTATCAGGCAGTACTGGCCTCAAAGGCAAACCACACTTGGATGATCAAGGAAAAGAATTCAAAAGTAGTAAAGGCATTGGAAACAATTGAGCTGGTAGAAGGGGAGTTGACAAAGGTAACAAAAGTAGGGACGAGCCTCGATCCCTGAACAAAGGGAGAAATAATCAAGTTCCTGAAGGAGAATCTAGACATCTTTGCCTGGAGCCATGAAAACATGCTTGACATATCTGAAGATATCATTCAACATTGCCTGAATATAAATCCCGAAAGAAAACCAGTCTAGCAAAAAAGAAGGGTTTTTGATCTTGAGTGAAATAAAGTCGTAATGGACAAAGTAGACAAGTTGCTTGCAACCAATTTCATTTGAGAAGTCTATTACCCAGATTGGTTGGCCAACATCATCATGGTGAAAAAGGCAAATGGAAAATAAAGAATGTATGTATATTTCACGGATTTGAATAGTGCTTGCCCAAAGGATAACTTCCCATTGCCAAGGATTGACCAGCTCATTGACTCAATGGCAGGACATAAACTCCTAATGTTCATGGACGCCTTCTCAGATTACAACCAAATCTAGATGTAGGAGGAGGATTAGGAAAAGACAGCATTCATCACCAGTTAAGGACTCTATTGCTATAGAGTCATGCCATTTGGATTGAAAAACGTAAGAGCTACTTACCAGAGGTTGGTGAACCAGATGTTTAGCAAGCAGATTGGAAGGAACATAGAGATTTATGTCAACGATATTGTAGACACCGCATTTTGTACCCATTTTGACTTAGGCCCCCGTTCCCCAACAACACTTGAAATCTAAGGCCCAAGGCCAGTTTAGAACCCAGTCAAATATTAAATTGACTTGAGGAGTGTTAAAATGGAAAATATGACCTTTTTAATGAGTAAGAATCTATTTTTGGAAATAAATTGATCAAAGTAGCCTTCGCCCTGCATACGCAAGCTATAGCATGCGTACGCAGGCATGATCCTGTACATGTAGCTAGGGTTTCAAAAGCATGAAAAATGCAAGTTTTCTGCAATAATGGTTGAGGTTTGGAACAAATCCCACATCGTCTGAAAGCAATTCCAAATCCCATTTTTTCCACTATAAAATGCCTTACATGGTACATTTTCAAAACACACAGAAATCCCACCGGAAAAACTTAAAATTCACTAGAAAATAGTGAATCAAAAGGGAGCTTTTCACAAAACACCCTCAAGTATCTTTTTTATTTTATTGGGACCTTTTTTGGCCCCAATATTTTGAGTTTAAGATTACTAATTATCTTTTTATTAAATTGTGATAAATTTAACTGAGGGGAACGATCAAAAATCAAGCCTAAGAGCTTTTGCTTTAAGGTATGCTTTAAAACCTTTCTTTTTCTTTTCAGCTTTAATCTTTGTTTTAATTTGCTTCTTTTGTTTAGTTTATGTTTACTTATGTTTGTTTAGGTTATTTTTAGGCTTTCTTTATGTCTTTAAGCATGCTAGGTTGTTAGATTTTATGTTTTAAATTTCTGCTTTGTTTCTGTGTTGATTAGGGTTTTTGGGTAAGGATCTGCGTTGTGAGAGATCGCAAGGGGTGCTCTTGAAAAGAGATTTGAGTGCTTAAGGCACCTCTCTTTTGGGTAATTGTGTGGAGTCGCCACTAATTTTTTTATACAAAAAAATAAGAAAAAATAAAATACAATTACATGTCCAAAAATTCCTCGAATGTTATTAATTGACTATGGAAATACAATTACATCATGGTAGAATAACTTTACAAGGCTTTGGTCCTAAATCTATGTAAAAATTATAAAGCTTTGATCCTAGTTACAATCTACCAAAAACAAAAGACAAAACACTAGTCTACCTATCCAAGAAAAGCTAAGTTCAGGGGCTAGGTTTCGGAATGGGAAGGTGTTAGGCACCCATTACACCCAAACAAAGTCTGGTCTTCTAGACTCTAATGACCATTATATACCTTTGTATGATGTTGAATGATATGCTATGATGCGTGTAGCAAACACTTTCTTGACAAAAATTAATTTAAACAAATTCATCTTATGAATATGTCCTCTTCTTAAAGAAAAATCAGATCTGTTTTATAAGAGATAAGAAAATGGGATTTTGTTAATAAAAATTAGATATGTTTTGTAAAGGATAAAAAATGGGATTTTGTTAATAAAAATCAGATCTGTTTTGTAAGGGACAAAAAAATGAGATTTTTAAAAGAGGATTCATATTCATAATTCAAATCTATTATGCATGCATTACATATTCATGGAATGACCTAAAAAAATAACTTTAACCTAACTTTTAATTCATTCTTTAAAATTCAAAATCTGCAATTTTTATTTAAGAAGAAAAAAAATATTTTAGAAAAATACAGATCTGTTTTGTGATCAGAAAAATTTTCAGGTTTGTATTTAGTGAAAATACAGATCTGTTTTTTACTTGAAAAAAAATTCAAATTTGTATTTAGTGAAAATACAAATCTGTTTTTATTTAAAAAAATGTTTTGGTATTTAATTGCAGATTTTGAAATCAAAGAAGAATTAAAACATGTTAATCAACTAAAGAACATGTCAAAGAAAATTCTAACTAAGCATATAAACATGGCAAATATGAATTAAGAACAAGACATAATAAAATCAAACATATATTAACCAAATTCATGTAGTGAACAATCACAACATATTAATTAATGGAAAAGAAAAAGAAACATAAGAATGAAAATACCTCTTGCATGAGTGTACACTTCAATAGAAGAATATTTTAGAAATCAAAGAAAATTTCACTTCTTTGAGGTCTAAAATACTTTACTTACAAAAAAGAAGTTCTTAAAACCAAAACTTCTAGAACGTCTTTAACGTAAGGGGAGTAGAGAAGTTAGAAAAGAAGGGCCCTAAATTCTGATCTTTTTCCTCTATTTATAGAGGTTGGGATGCTTAAAAAATAAGCTAAATGAGATCAGATATGAATTGGGACACATCCTTATCTCTAGAAATTCAAAAAAGATAAGTTTTATCTTAATTAGGAGGTTCTCGGCCCAGGCTAGGCATTTGGGCCAATTGGCACTTGGGAAGTGACGATCGGCACTCCAAGAGTGCCGATCGGCCCTCTTGGGTGCCAGGCCCGCTTTTGAGTTTTTGTTTGATTTGGACTCATTTTTTGAGGATTTTTGAGCTAGAAATTGCACCTAGACGCATTTTTTATTCGTATTTTAAAAATTAATCCATTTTTCTTGATATTCAGGTCTTTAAAGTGATAATTATCTAATAGATAAATATTCTAAAAAAGACTTAATTATCCACAACTTTTTTATTATCTGATTATCCACTTTATTCCCGCGCAAGCAGGCTTATTTTTTACACTAACCAACAACCAACAACCAATCACAAAATTATTTAATTAATTTAGTTGTTTAACCAATCAGAATTAATTTAAATTAATCATGTGTGATAGGTTCCACCCAAAAAAAAAAAAATGCATGCAAACCGTGGAAACTTAATCATGTGATATCTTTCAATCTGACGATAATGCATGCAATGCGACTCTAAATTTTACTTATATGAATGGTCACTCTAGCCATCTTCCAAGATTAAATTATGGGTGCAAAATCGAGTGTTTACAGAATGCCCCTCATTGATAAAACTTGCAAAGTGAATGTCAATGTAAAACAAAGACACTGATTTTAGCAACCATGATTTAATCGAGGTCGACTTTTCAAAGATTACCTAGCCCTAGAACCTAAAACCTTGGGACATAGAACTACTATTTTGTTGTTTGAAAAATGAGAATTGTGAATACTTAATCTACTTGATAACTGATGAACCTGAGGTGACTGAGAGGCTTCTCTATCTCAATCTGCATGTGGGACAACCAAGAGGCTTCTCTATCTTGATCTAAATGGAAAGTAACCAAAAGGCTTCTCTATCTTGATTTGAACCTGGGGCAATTGAAAGGCTTCTCTATCTTAATCTGAAACTAGAGGCGATCAAGAGGCTTCTCTATCTTGATCTGAATGGAAGGTAACCGGGAGACTTCTCTATCTTGGTTGTAATTGAGAAGTTTCTCTATCTAAATCTGAATCTAGAGCGACCAAGAGGCTCCTCTATCTTGATCTGAATAGAAGGTAACTAAGAGGCTTCTTTATCTTGGTTTGAACTTAGGGCAATTGAGAGGCTTCTCTATCTCAATCTGAATTTGAAGCGACCAAGAGGCTTCTCTATCTTGGAACTTCAGGCGATTGAGAGGCTTTTCTATCTTAATTTGAATCTGGAATGATCAAGAGGCTTCTCTATCTTGATCTGAATGGAAAACAACCAAAAGGCTTCTCTATCTTGGTTTGAACCTAGAGTGATTGAGAGACTTCTCTATCTCAATCTGAAACTGGAGGCAACCAAGAGGCTTCTCTATCTTGATCTGAATGGGGGGTCACTAAGAGGCTTCTCTATCTTGGTTTGAACCTGGGGTTTTGCCTGCAAAAGACTAGAGTTTGGGATTAGATTTTAAATGATTGGTGCTTTGTTGTTCCACTATTTTGAGATGTGTGATTCTTTTTTCTTTTCTTTTTTTTTTTCTTTAAGAGTTGAATTTCCTCTTCAAGAGGAAAAACCATTGATTTTTATTTTTTATTTTTAAAAAATTCATCATTTATTCTTTTTGAAACTTGAAATTTTCTTTGAAAAGTGATACCCTTTGTTCTTGATCATCCTTAAGAAAATTTTTATTTTTCTTCCATCAAAATTGAAATTTTCTTGAAATTGATACCCTCTGTCTTTGGAAATCTTTGAAAAGTTTTTTTCATTCATCATCATTTCATCATATTTTTTTTATTCCATCATCATCATCATTTCATTTTTTTTTTAGAAAAAACAAATTTTTTTTTTTTTTTTTTGGGTGAGTTGACTCAACAACTCACATGTGATTCTAAAAAGGGGGGGCTGAATTTTTGGCCCCCTTTTGTGTTTGTCTTCATCTTTTTTTTTTTACTCATCCTTCTTCACTCTCCCTGATAGGCCAAGAATGTATTGATCCCTTATGATAGATTAACCAATTAATTAGCCAAATTGATTAATTAATCAAATTAACATACAATATGCGTGGCAACACAAACAAATCACCAATTAAACTAAATATGCAGCAGAAATTAAAATGACACGATGATTTGTTTTTGAATGGGGAAAACCTACACAACAAAAACCCTACTGGGTGATTTTAAGGTCACCACTCCTGAAAATTCACAATTATCACAACAAGCGATTACAAGTAAAGGAATAGTAGTACCTTATACCAACCTACAATTGAACCCTTACCCTAATACCCAATTGGACTTATTTTGTAGTGACAATCTCTCCTTTTTAATGCGTGACTCCCATTACATGACTAACCAATAGATGTGTGAATTCCAGTACTCGACTTGATCACCAACTTGAGAAGAATGTTGATTGCAAAGTTCTTCAGTTCATCACATGATGAAGATCATAAAGCTCCATGGTCACAAAACCCTAAGGTGTACAAACACAGCAACTTCTTCAAGAGAAAGATAAATTAGGGCAAATTTTGTCTAAGATCATAATTTGCATGAATAAAACTTTGCTTCACACTTGTGCAACTTGTGTAACCTTTGACGGCTCTTAAAATAATCCTTATATATGTTTAAGGTTTTGAGAAAAGAAAACCTAAACACATACTCATGGATTGGATGAAAATTAGCTCTGAAAAACTGAGTTTCATAAATCTCGATAGATAGCCATCTATCAAGCTAGTTGTCGAGCCACGGGTTGAAACAACTTTTAAATCTTGATAGATGCTAGCTGTCGAGCTTTAAAATACAGCACTTTCTCACTTGTTTCTTGGACAAACTTGCATGACTTTAACACTTGAACTTGAAACCTTGTTTCTTGAAGCATTTAACTCATCCTAGATCTACTCAATTATAAGTAAAATGCATTTTGTCAAAGGATTAGCCAATTACATAAAATATTGACATATGTTCCTAATATTGAATCACATATATCCTAACACTCCCTTCTTTCTCCATTGTCACTATTCACAAGCTTCTTCCTTTTGCATTTTCTTCATTTCCACACCATTTCTTGCTTAGAAAATCATTTCTCTAGGCTTCTAAACTTGATTTCATCCATTTCGCAAAATATCTTTTCAGATCTTAGTTCTTGGCCACCTTTGCAACAAACTTATTTTTTGAAACCTATCTTCAAACCTCCATTTCTTTTGCATTTTCCATGGCATCTCCTCATGGGCCATCTTTTCTCACTTTCAATGGGAAGAAATATCATCCATCCCTAGAATGGGATGAGGAAGAGGGGCTCCCTCAAGACCCTAAAACCCATGCTCCACACTCCAAAAATGACTTCATGGTGAACTCATTTTTTGTTTCTTTGTTGGCAAATTTGTTGATTTTATGTTTTGTTGGTGGGACATTGTCATTTTGTTGTTGTATGTTTTTGTGGGAATTTTGAACATTGTATCATTTGGTTGGAAATCATTGTGTGATCATGTTGTTTTCTTTGTTTTGAGGCATTTTTAAATTGTTGAATTGTTTGGTATTATGAAATTTGGACAATGTTGATGATTCATGAAGCTTTGCATTGTATGTAACTTATGTTATTGTTGGATGAATCTTGACTTGAATTTTGAGGGTATTGAAATCATGAGAATTTGATGTGTGGCATGGTTGAGCAAACTCATTTTTGATGAGTGTGGAAATTTTGTTGGAATGTGTAGGTCTTATTTCATGAGCATGGAAATTTTTATGGGTACTACTTTTATGGGTATGGAAAATTTGTGGGTAAAATTTTTTTGGTATTGGTATGAATTTTTTTGTGTTGAGCACGAAAGATTTTTGTTAGACATGGAATTTTTTTTGTGTTGGGCATGATTTTTTTTTTTTTTTTTTTTTTGAGCATGGGATTTTTTTTTTTTTTGGATGTGGGATTTTTTTGTGCGTATGCTTGAGCCATTGTTGAATGATCTTGTGGAGATGAAGGATTTTTGGGTTGATAGGGGCTATTGTTGGAATGTCATTGGATTTGAATTTATGGAATGGCCTTTGGGGTTTGGCTAAAATTTTTAGGGGCATTGTTTTATTTATTGGGATTTTGGAATGAGTATTTTGGGACATGGTGTTTTGTGAACATCTTAATGATTAGCTAAACTTTGTTTTGCAGAACCTCAAGAGTCAAGGTGGCCTCCAGATGTTGAAGGGCATGTGGTAGGACATTAAGAATATCATTAATGAAGCCGACTTCTAGACCATTTTCCAAGCCCTATTGGATCATGATACCAATGAGTATAAGGACTTCCAATTACTCGCTTTGTCAAAGCGATTCTGGTAAGGTGATGTTGACACCCTATGACTTCTCAGCCATTACTGGCTTAAAATTGGGTGGTGAAAGATGAAAGCTCGAAAATGTGTTAAAAACACAAGAGCTGTTTAGACCCCCAAATAAAAGTTATGGCTCGATAGATTTTACACTAACTTAGTTCTAAGTGTGGAATAGTGTAAATGCTAGCGGATAAACAAACAAGCTACTCTAGCACATATTCATATAATCACAGCAATAGAATGAAATGTAAAAGAGTAAGGAAGAATAATGCAAACACGGACAACACGCCGATATGTTATCAAAGAGGAAATCGAAGAACTCGACAAAAAACCTCTCCGCCGCCCTTCAAGTGGTAATTGATCCATTGACAATCAGTTGGGATACATGATTTAGCAAGAGACCCTCCAAGCCTAATCTACCTGCTGCACCTAAGCCCTCCAAGCTCCTACTCCAACAAGGCTTCTCGAAACCGTGTCTTGTCTAGCTCTCCAGATCCCGTAACAAGCTCCATCTTGCATCTGCCATACTTGGCTTCTTCCAATGCTTCCCAGCATCACCAAAAACACTCACTACACTGAAAAGGTGTGGATTGTGTTTGGGTACAAATCTCCTCTCAAGGTATGATAATGGGAGAGGGGAGGAGAGGAGGCTACAATGATTTCTCACTAAGGATGAGTAGCTCTCTCTCAAAAAGATAGGCGTGTGTTGTAGAAAACCTATCTAGGGTTTTTCTCTCTGAATGACCTCCTTTAAATTTGTCGGTAATGAGGGTATATATAGCATGGGTGAAGGGTAAGCAAGTCACACTTAAAAAACCTCCAGGCAGAAAGTTTCGCGACTATCTCACAGGAAGGCCTTTCCCATAAGACACTCGCGAAAACGATAGCCTGGCATGACTCTTTAGCTTCCAGACATGTGCTCCTTACGTGGCTCTTTCGCGGGTTAGCTTCTCGTGAGTTTCTTGCGAAATCCACTGATTCTTCACCAACTTGATACTAAAGTCAATACAATAAAATCCCATAAAATACAAGGAATAAAATTAAAGAATTACAACACTTTTTGTCATGGAATAAAGCCAACATAAAACGTAGTTGTAAATCACAACTTTACAAAAGAATTAAAGTTAATGATTCCATCACCTCAACATATATTAAAAGTCTTTTGGGTGTGATGCCTTTAAAAATCAGGAGCAAAAATATACCCTTGATGTGGCTGTACACCAATATTGAGAGCTGTAAGACTGTAGCAACCGGCACTCGTATGTTCATTCTTCTCTTCATTGGAACTCACTTATATCCAGACTTGGGTCGTAATGTGAGCTTGCACTATTTGTGAGTCTGAGGGATATTGGCTAAATCAAAAATTATGATTGGGGTGGCATGGCTTATGCAACCCTTTTGCACTTTATGACTCAACTTTCTCGGTGTAGCCTTTCAAGCTTAGGAGGTGCGCCATTTGTTTGGCAGGTGAGGTTTTGAATTCTTGGTTATGTGTTTTTTGGAAGGTCATTTTGGTTGTTGTGCTGTTAATGATGTGTGTTAATTTCTTTTTTAAGGTCTATATGTATGAATATTTTGGGGTTGGTCCTCAAGTTTTAGAAGATGTTGGTGACGTGTATCTAAGGTTTCTTCGTTGGCTGCCTAAGTATCGTTTGTCAACGCCTCCCAAGCGTTCTTTACAAGTTTGGCGTATGCTGATTGATAACTTGACTACCGATGATATGAGGTTTTTTTTTTTTTTTTTTTGGTTCTTGGGGTTTTGTGTTTGGTTGAGGGTTTTTATGTTTTTTCTTTTTTTGTGCTGTGTGGTTTGGCTTCCTTTCATTCTGGATTCTTGGTGATTTTTAGATGTCTTTGAATCCTTGGCTTGGATGTGAGGAGCATGCTAAGTGTGAATGGGCTCAAAAGCTGAATGGCCATCAAGTATTGTTTAAGTGTCACCATGGGAAATATTGGTGTCTTGGTAACCGGGTGTTCACTCAAGTTTGACATGTGTACCCTTTTAAGACTATTCTTGTTCATCCTTGTCCCTCCATCCGATTGGCAAACCTTTCAGCTAATAAAGAAATTGCTCATGCTCGAGTTGGCCATGTTGTTTCGAGGACACCAAGAGACTATCTTGAATTTGTCCAGGTTGCTTAGCTGGCATTCCTGTAACCTCGGTAGCCTTCTTTCTTTCTACCTTCAATTTGTACCTCGTTTAGCATCTCTCATATTCTTTGTTTCAACTTTTGTGAAAATATCTGGATGTTGCACTTTTAGGCTTCATCCTCTAAAAAGAAGGAGAGTCCTCCTCCTAGCCATGCTAATGGCTCTTCTAGTTTTTTCATGGAGTCAAATCCTCATTTTCCCGCATGGCAATATGAAGTAATGAACCTTGATTAGTCATACAACTTAATGAATCTTGACCGGCCAGAGTATACCCTAAATGTCCCCTAAAATGACTCGGTATATTCCTGAATCCTTTAGTCTTCTATCTTCATGTTTTTTCATTGAGTTAATTTTGAACTTATGAATTTGTGCTTCAAGTTGGTGTTGATCTTGTGAAAGAAAGCATGCGGATGATTAGAGGTTTGCAGTTGGTGGCACACACTCAGTCTTCTCAATATGTGCTCAATGAAATGAGCTGGGTAAAAGATGATGCTTCCTTAATGCTTCTGCTTGAACTTCCATGATAATGGATTTAACACTTGTCTCTATTGATTTTTCAGAACAACTGAATGGCAATGGCTAATGCCAACACAAGATCCTTGGAGGAGAGAATCAGAAACCTTGAACTTCAGAACCGGCAACAAGAATCTTGGTTTTATGTAAGTCAGGACCGAGACATTGAAGGTGGCTCATCTAGGGGTGGGTCTTGGAGATCTTCCCACAAGCGGACCCAAAGTCGGAATGATGCTTAACCTGTATTTTAATTTTCCAGATTGAAGTTTTGTAGTAAACAATTTAAACTCTTCTAACCACCTTTGATATGATTTGTACTCACTCGAATGAGACAAGGCCGAATGCCCCTAGTTTGAAAACTTTATGCATAATAACCTTTTATTTTTTATTCTCTTTTCTTTTTCTTCTTTTGAAAAGGGGTGAGTAATTTTTACTTGTTCCAAAGAGAGGGGACAAGGCACAACCGAATGCCCCTAGTTTAGGTAAACGCATGACTTTGGAAAATCTCGAATTAATTAATTTTCTCTTCCCTCTTTTTTTTTTTTTTTTTGAAACAAGTGATACATGTGATTTAAAAAAAAATGGACAAGGCATCTCTAAATGCCCCAGTTTGACAAGCCATGCAAATTTTTGAGAACTTTACTACACAATCAAATTTTTTGAGTGAAAAACAAAGTCAAAACAGACATGTGAAGTGCATGAAAACACAAAATAGGTAATTGGGCCATGGTTGAGCTTTGGGGTGCCGACAGGCACACCCAATTTCGCCCCAATTCCTCGCTCTTTTACAACGCATTTTCTGTGTTTTTTGGATTTTTCAAAAAATATTTTCTCTGTTTAGGACTATGAAACACTTTCCCATTTAGCTACAAACTCCAATTAAGGATTGAGGTAGCTTATTTTAGCATCTAACCTACAAACAAATCTCTGAATCAAAGTTATCAAGAAACAACATTCACATGCAAGAGTTATCCATGGCTAACAATCAAAATTTTCCTCATTTAACCATTCATGATATCAATAGATGGGTTCATAGCTTTGATTTTGGCACCAAAACCAATTTCACAGCCTACAAACTAGAGGGAATCAAGGTTTTGAGGGATGTCAAGATCAAGTGAGATTTTCTCCGTGCCGCCGTAAAGTTCTGGGATACTTAGGACCATGTATATCTGGTTAAAAACTGCTAAACTTTGTCCCACAATTGAAGAATTCTTAGCTATTTTGGGTTATGATCCTGGCAAAAAATTCGTAGTAGTTTCTTGTGATCCCAGACATAGGGAGATTTTGTTTGGTGCTTTGAGGCTTCCTACTTCAATTACTAGTAGCATGATTGAAGGCCACATGGTGAATCTTCATGTAGTTGTTTTAAGATTTATAAACAAACGTACTCATGGAATGACTGACAACATGCATAAAATTTTTGGCTTAGCTCTTTGTTTCGTGGGAGAATTTTTGCTTTGTTCTAGAATGCCATATTTTGTGGATGCTTAAGCCATAGGTATTGTGAGTCAAGTTAAGGATAGTGATAACCCTGCTTCTCTAATCTTGGCAGAAACTCTATTAGAATTGGATTCTATATTTCTTGGTAGAGAGTCACAACACTTTCTTGGGAGTCCCTTAACTTTGCAGATATGGTTGATGGAGAGACTGGACATGATTGCCATGCCTACATTGCTGATTATGGTCCTAGCAATTTCCTCAGTAGGATTGCCCTCAAAACTGAGTATCAAACTAAAAGTGACTGGGTGAATTTCTGAACAAGAAATTCAGTGTCTCAATTTGATGGAATTGTTATCGGTGGAAGTGCCCACCTCCTTTATTGCGGTCCCTGGGATCAAATCATATCTTCATAATTGGATTAAGGAAAGCAACATTTTATAAGATTGATAGACTCTTAAGACAATTCCAATATGAGCAAGGAATGCCTGGTAGATGAGGAAGAAAATTCTTCACTCCTGTGGACACAAATCCTACTTCTATAAGGAACATGTTGTTGGGCTTGGAGATAGCTAACCGAGTGGATCAATCTTTTGTTAAGGTTCACTTTCACAAGATGACCACAAAATATTCTAACTGGTTGGTGAACAAAATTGCAGATAAGGAGGCTAACATGGCTGTTATGAGAAAACAATTTCTTAGAGACAACCAAGAAAAATATGAGGCTAACAACTATGAGTTTAGAAGGAGGGACAAAGATGACAAAGTACCTAGCACAAATGGAACCAATGAACAACCAAAGGAGAAAATACCCAAAAAAAATGATCTTCTTATTTTTGGCTTTGAACATGTTTATTTTAAAAGTTGATGTGAAATAGGTTTAGGAATTATTTAAGACTTTCAGGTTTAGGGTTTTGTTTAGGGTTTAGGTTTCTAAGATTTGGTTTTTTTTTAGGGTTTGATTTAGGGTTTGGGTTTTGAATTCGGAGTAATGGAATGGTTGAATTTTGAAAACCGTTTTCTTTCTTAATGGGTAAATGGTGGGTTTGGGGAAGTTGTGACTGGACCAATATATGGTTGCCTACATACCTCCTTGGCAAAATGATTAGGTCATCACGTAGTTCATTTTCTAATTGCCTTAACATTTGCCTAGGCCACCCTTTCGGGTTTTTAACCTAGCAGGCTCTCTCACTCTCTTCTCTTTTTTTTCACTCTCATTTTGCGTAGATCGCCCTTTTAGTTTTCAACCTACCATTTTTTTTTTTTTTAATTATTGAACCTAGGAAAGGAAATAACATAATTTACAACCATTTCAAACGTGGTTTTTTCAGACTACCACCTCAGACGTGGTATTTCTTCAATTGATCCATATTAGTTGGCTCAGTAAAAGGGTTTGTGTTAGGGACATATTTTATGTGATTGATAAATCCATTGACAAAATGCACTTTACTTGTAATTAGGAAGATCTAGGACGGGTTTAGGACTTCAAGAAACATGTTGTTTAAGTCAAGTGTTAAAACCATGAAGATCTAATCAAGAAACAAGTGAAGAAAAGTTGTTCATTAAATCTCGAGAGTAATCTCGATAGAAAGACTTCTATTGAGGTTTATAGTCGAAACTCGACACAAGCTTGACACAAGTTGTTTCTGTCAAGACTTACGAAATCAAAACTTCCAGATATGATTTTCGGCTCATGCTGAAATATTTGTATGGGTTTTTTTTTTTTTTTTCTCACAACCCTAGACATATATAAGGCTTATTTTAAAGGCCGCCGCACATTCAGAAAGTGACCTAGTTCATTATCAACAACCTCTTCAAGTTGCTGGAGTTAGTCATGTACTAGGATCCGTTCACATTGGTTAGTCATGTACTGGGATTCGTGCATCAAGGGAAAGATTGCCGCTACAATACAAATCTAATTGGGTATTGGGGTAAGGGTTCAACTGTAGGTTGGTATTTCGTGATAGGACAAAGGGTTTGGTAAAATTCTTTATACTTGTAACCACTTGTGATTGATAATAGTGGATTTTTGGGAGTGGTGATCTTAAAATCATCCAGTGGAGTTTTGCCTTGATGGTTTTCCCCATTCATAAACAAATCACTTGTGCCAATTTTATTTTCTGCTGCATTTAGATAATTTGGTGATTTGTTTGTACTGCCACGCTATTGCATGAAATTTGATCTAATTAATTAACTTGGGTAATTAATTAATTAATCACAAGAGGTTAATTCATTTTAACCCAACAAATGGTATCAGAGCGGGCACACTCTGATTAGGTTTTAATCTTTGTTGTGTGATCCATTGACCCCCGTTATCATGGAAACTCTTGATTGTTTTGATTTGCATGATCTTGTGTTGAATGATGATGATGATATTCAAGATGCCTATTGCAAGCTTTATAATTTTTGTATGAAATCTCTTGAATGTTCTACAAAATTAAAAGCTAATTTTAAAAAGGTCAAACTTGAAAGAGATGATTTGATTGCGAAATTGGATGAAGCTAATAATTTGAATGAGAAATTTAAAAATCAAATTTCATCTCAAGTGGAAAAAAATTAAGAGTTTGGAAGAGCAACTAGTCGAATCTAAAACCAAAGTTGAAAAATTAACTAGTGCCAAACTTGTTGTTAAGCCTAACTCAAAAGAAAAAGATTTTTATATTCCTCCATTTAAAAGGAATAATGAAGAGTTGAATGCTAATATTGCTAGAATAGACAAAGGTAAACAATCGAATGTTAACGCTGAAGTTTCTAAACTTATGTCTAAAACTCCTCCTATGTTGAATAAAAATTCTGAATTTGTCCCCACTTGTCATCATTGTCGTATTGTTGGTCATATTAGGCCAAATTGTTCTAAGTTGTCAACCTCTAAGGTTAGACCTCCTTCTACGAAGCCGAGTAGCTCTAAAACTACTCATGTTTGTCACCCTTGTGGTGGTTCTGGTCGCACTCACCTTAATCGTTTCAAGTTGTTTCCTTATAAGCAAGTGTCCAAACGGTCACAAATTTTCTCTCAAGGATCAACACCTTTGTTTGCAGAGTTATTAAAAGCTTTGAGCATTTTAACTCAATTTTAGGAGAATTCTAATTCTTCTAATGTCCTTTAGTAGACATACTAGGACACGTGCCTTTTCATCTTCAATGCCAAAGACTAATGTTGTGTGGGTGAGAAAGGAGCCTAATACTTAATTGTCTTTTCTATTTTCCTCTACTTTAATTATTTCTGTCTAAAGTAGGACTCTCTTGCTTGATTTCTTATCTGTTTTTGGAATCATGCTTTCATACATCTGCATCTATCTTCATACTTTCATGTTGTTTGTCTGTTTTTGTTTGGTTGTTTAGTTTTTATTTTGTTTTGTTTTCAAAAAAAAAAAAAAAGAATCAGAAAAATACAAAAATAGTGTATTTATGTATATTGGTACTGTGTACCTTGGATGGCCATTGAAATAAAGTTTTTAAACTTTTTATCTCTTGTAACTTAGATGAGCATCTCAATGCACAACTAAGCAAGTGAGTTTTGTGGCTCGTATTTGTGATGAGTACGATTAAGATTGTCTCTTATATCTCATACTCATATCACTCTTTTTGATGGGAAGGACTAGAAAATCCTAAGAGAAATGTATAAATAACTATCTCACCACTAAAGCCCGCCAATCATGTATAACATCTATGTGCTTCGGCATAACAAAATTGTGATGTTTTGGCTTACATATGTTAGGACATACGTGATTCAGTGTTAGGAACATATATCAACATTTTATGTAATTGGCTAATCCTTTGAATTAACGCACTTTACTTATAATTAGGTAGATCTAGGATGTGTTTAATAATTCAAGAAACAAGGTTTTAAGTTCAAGTGTTAAAGACATGCAAGTCTATCCAAGAATCAAGTAATAAAGTGTTGGATTTTAAAACTCGACAGCTAGCATCCATCGAGGTTTAAAAGTTGCTGAAGCCCATGGGTCAATAGCTAGCTCGATAGATGACTATTTATCAAGGTTTATGAAACTCAGTTTTTCAAAGTTGTTTTTCATCCAATCCATGGGTATATGTTTGGGCTTTCTTTTCTCACAACCCTAAATATATATAAGGATTATTTTGAGGGCCATCAAAAGTTACACAAGTTGCACTAGAGCACAATTCCACAAGTGTGAAGAAAAGTGTGATCAGAAACCTAGTTTGCCCTATTTCATCTTTCTCTTGAAGAAGCTGCTATGTTTGTATACCATAGGGTTTTATGACCAATGAGCTTCTTAATCTTAATCATGTGATGAACTGAAGAACTTTGCAACCAACATTCTTCTCACATTGGTGATTAAGTTGCATACTGGGATCTGCACATCTATTGGTTAGTCACGTATTGGGAGCCGTGCATTAAAATGAGAGATTGTCACTATAGAACAAGTCTAATTGGGTATTGGGGTAAGGGTTCAACTGTAAGTTGGTATAAGGTACTGGGATTCGTTCACTTGTAACTACTTGTTTTGATAATAGTGAATTCTCAAGAGTGGTGACCTTAAAATCACCCGGTAGAGTTTTCGCCGTTTAAATTTTTCCTATTCGTAAACAAATCACAGTGTCAATTATTTTCTACTGCATACTTAGTTTAATTGGTGATTTATTTATGCTACCACACATCTTACATGTTAATTTGATTAATTAATAAACTTGGCTAATTAATCAATTAATTCATCACATGGGGTCAATACATTCTTGGCCTATCAAGTGGTATCAGAGCAGACACACTCTGATTAGGGTTAATCTTTACTATGTGATCCATTGACCCCTGTTTGTCATGGATAGACGATAGTTTCTTATTATAACCTCTTTATTTGATGACACTAACTAGGCATATTGGAAAGTACGCGTGAGAGCTAAATGCTCGAAAATGTGTTAAAACATAAGAACTGTTTAGACCCCTAAATTAAAAAATTACGGCTTGATAGATTTTACTCTAACTTATACTAAGTGTGGAATAGAGTAAATGCGAGTGGATAAACAAACAAACTACTCTAAGCCATATTCAGTATAACGCAGTAGTAATATGAAAGCTAAAAGAGTAGGGAAGAAGAATGCAAACAGAAGATAACACGCTAATGTGTTATCGAAGAGGAAACCAAAGTACTCGGCGTAAAACCTCTCCGCTGCCCTCCAAGCGGTAATCGATCCACTAGACAGTCAATTGGGATACATGGGTTAACAAGAGACCCTTCAAGCCTAATCTACCCGATGCACCTAAACCCACCAAGCTCCTACTCCAACAAGGCTTCTCGGAACCGTGTCTTGTCTAGCTCTCTAGATCCCGCAATACACCCAATTGTATCCGCCAAAGCCTAGCTTCTTCCAATGCCTCCCAGCAGCACCAAAACCTCACTGAACACTCTGAAAGGGTGTGTTAAGTGTTTGGGCTATCAACCTCTCAATAGTATGGAAATGGAGAGGTAGGAGTTGAGGAAAATCCACAAGCAATTGTGTAGAAAATTGTGGGTATAACAATCTCTAACTCTTAAGGTTTGTGGCTAGGGTTTTCTCTTAGAAGCACTCCTTAACATCTATGGGTAATGTGGGTATAAATAGTGTAGGCATAGAAAGTGTGTATCAAAAATGACAGTTTGGCAAAACAAAATGTTTCGCGGGTGTCTCCATCTTGTCCTGACTTTTCGCATTCCAATCATGTGCAAGGCACATGCATCACTTCGCGGGATGCTTACTCGTGAGCTACCCACAAAAACACTTCAGTCTTCAATGCCTTGAGTCTTTACACGCTCTCTCTCTCACACACAACCTTTACAAATAAATCCCATATGAAATGTAGGGTATAAAAGATTAAACATAATTAAAATCAAATTTGGCACGGAATAAAAGCCAACAAAACACGTAGTTATAAATTACAACTTTACAATCTCCCTCTTTGGCTATTCCGTGACAAAACCCCTAAAACAGACTTTAGACTTAAACGTGAGTTTGGGAATAGTGGCAAAACTCACTCATACCTAATCTAGAAGCTGTGAAGCACTTGCACGTATATACCTGTAACCTGAAACACTCATACACAAACAAAACTTTTATTAAGCTTATTACAAGTTGAATACATGGTACGTACATAAGCAAGTAAAGTGCGATCAAGTTTATAAACACTATATAACATGTAAGCGTATCTTGATCAAACAAGGTCGGTCATTAAAGAATGACTACAATGAACATTTAGCAAATAAATGCTCATCCGAACATGCAATGCAATAAAGACTAATCACAATGATCAATTGCATGTCCAACACACAACCATTGCAAAATACATGAAGTATATGCATCTAGGATACAAGATCCTACAAGGGTACAAGTGTGAGGTACTTAAGACATATTAGCAATATCTTAAAAGTACAAAAAATGCTTCAAAGCATTGAGATAAACACAAGTACTAAATATTAAACTGAAATTAAAAACAGAGAGCTTAAGCTTTAAAGAAAAGCAGTAAAAACAACTAACCAAGAGTTATAGACACTAAAACAGTTTAAACGAAACATAAAGAATGCTAAACTGCCTATAATGAACCAATGTATCTAAGTCTAAACTCTGTCTATGCTCTGCTCCCCCTCAAATGTGCAAGCTCCCCCTCAAAATTTTCTACCCCTTTTTGACCGGAATGGCCAAAGAGGCTAGAACTGATCGGACTCTGAATCTGATCCCTGCTCTATGGACAAATCATCGATCTGTGAAGATAATGCAGTGATCTGACCCTAGATGTATGCAAACTAGTTCACAGTGTGCTGCACATGGAAGTCTAGCATAGTAAACATCTGCTCTACTCTGGCAATGAGGCGATCAAGTCTGTCTGGTCCTCGTGCTAGTGCTAAAGATGATGGCTGAGCTGAAGTCTTTAGAGCAGTGATGAATCTCTCGATTTCATCCTTTGTATCTCCTCCTTCTTCCTCAACATGATCTCATGTGTGTGCACCAATAGGATAGTCTCTTTGTACCACAGTGAGACCACTCAGAAGTTTGAACCTTGTCTTTGCAATGAGGCCCATAATAAGAGTAGGGAATGGCATGATTGTCCTTGAGTTCCTTTTAGTGATGCTCTTGGTCAGGAGGTGGAAGATGTGTCCACAAATATCAATCTCCTTGTGAGTAAAGAGATCATACAGGAAGATTGTCCTTAGAGCGGACAATGTCGTTAGGTTGGTGACCAAATACAAGTTGTGGATCATCACATAAGCAAGAGCCCTCATCCCCGGACTAAATGGAGTTGTGTTCATGGACTTCTTGTTTAGTGTACCACCAAGACGCCTTACCATTTCCTTAATAGATTCCAAACGATCATCGTATTGCATGGTAATCGACTGAGAAGGAGGACAAACTTCAAGGAAGCCTTGGATTGATTCCCTTGTAATCACAAATTCCTTGTGTCTCACCCAGCAATTAATGTGGTCTCCATCCACCCTAGCATTTGAGAAAAACTCTTTTATGATCTCCGAGTACATAACTTCAGTCGGAGTTCACAGCTTTGTCCATGTCCTTTCCTTGAACACGTCTGGAATGAAAGTGTCATTAAGAGTATCCAATTTGACAACTCTCTCCATAATTATTATTGCTAGTTTGTACCAGTCATTATAAGCCATGTCTGCATCAGTTGATATGAAGTTATCAGAATCTGTGCAAGCACTCTTGAAGGATTTATTGGATGCTGAATGCTTGGTTGGAGACATTTGCACATGTACATAGAGAATACAAAAGGAAAACATGTGCAAAAACACAAAAATAGAACACAAACATGATTAGTTTCATGTTAGTCCAAAACATAAGTATAAGTGCTTAAAGCAGAGCATAACACAATTAAAACAATTTGCTTAAAGTGCTAAAGCATATAAACATGACCAAATGCAAGAAATAAGCAACTATGCATGTGTGTACATGTGTTGTGCATGTGTGTGCAAGAGGTGATGCATAGTGTGTGCTTAGTGAGTGCCTAGTGTGTGCCTTGGTGGTGCATGGCATAGCATTGTGAGGCACAAAGTGGGCACAGTGTGTAAAACACACACCCATTGACCAAAACATGTCAAACATGTTCAATCAAGAGTAAACCCAAGCAATGGATTTCAATTAAGTCCAACACAATACAAAATGCCACTTGAGCATTTTGACAAGCACTTGGCATGCAACACTGCACTACATGAATGAACAATGCATGAACACATAGAAAAATGCTTTAATACATGCTTAAAATGCCACAAGGGGCCAACATAGATACACACAAATGAAATGGGACACAGCCCAATCAAAATTTTGAAAAATTTTTGGTTAAAATCAAGAACCCAACCCTTTTTCAAAAAATCCCCAACTTTTGAAAACCTAAGTTATTTTCTGCATAATCTAAGTGGAAAAGATGAAAAGAATGTTAAGAACATACCTTTGAGATTGATTTTGCAGAGATTTGCTTGAAATTGATGGGGGTTTGAGTGAAAAATAGTTGTGGGTTGAGAAGGGTTCGAGAGAGGCACGGCAAGGGAAATAGAGAGTGTTTAAAAAACTGTCACATCAGTCTTATAAAACTGAAAAAACACATTTTTTGTGGGTTAGGCAGTCACGAAATTAGTCACAAAAAATACCACTGAAGCACAGAAGCTTTCACGAGAAGCTTTTAGTCGCGAAACAGTCACGAGATAGTTGCGATAGCCTTTGTATGAAACTTGTGTTTTTCTAGTTTTTGCCTAAAAATCATTTCGCAAGAAGGGTTAAGTCGCAAAATAGTCGCGAGGCAATTGTGATACTCTCTATATGAACTTTGAAATTTTTAGAATTCCCTTAAACACTTTTCGCAGGAAGCTCTAAGTTGCGAGCTTCTCGCGAAACTGCCTCTAAACCAGTTTTTGAAGAAAAACACAAAAGGCATTTTAAACAAAAACTTAAAAACACGAAAGTATAAAATCACTTTCAAAAACATGTAAAATATTCAAAAATCTTTTTGGGTTTGATCAACAAGTAAATGAGCATACAAATCACATTCGAACATGTACAATCATACAAATGAGATAAGCATTATTTGAACAAAGTCTTGTGTGTTGTGGGTGAGTATCAAATGTGGAATAGTCCTTAGACCAAAGTGAAGCTTAAATGATTAATTCAATCAAGTCATACACAACTAGTACTCAATCAAGTAATCTATCTCAATTATAGAAATGAATATATATGACCTCCCACAAGAAAATGAGTACAAATATTAGAAGCTTTCTATTTGGCTTCTTTACAAATCATAACATTTGATCTTTTTGAACAATACATCTCATTTTTGAGATCTGTGCTTGAAATTTTTGATATTTCAACATTAAGAGTTAGCCTTTGGCTTTTTGAGCACCATACATTTCAATTTTAAAATGTCGCTTTCCCTTTTTCCTAGTCAAATACTAGTATATGCGATGGCTTTTGCAGCTCAAAATCTCTTTTTCATTTTGAGATTTACATTTGGTGAGCTCTATTGCAAAAACATAAAAATAAAGGTGGGAAGATATATAGGCACAAGTCTACCATCAAGACCATTGACCAATCATTCATGACAAGCTTGAAGATCTATTTACAACAATCACACATAGTTTTCAAGATTTCTCCCACACTGAAAAATGTGCATACATAACAAGCTAAGTTCGGAAATGCACTACGCCAAGCTCGGAAATGCACTACGCCATTAGTACGAAGGTACTAGGCCAAACTCACATGTGATATACACAACACAAGCAATCAAACTTTTTGAAGATTTTTTAATTTTTATGGGTTTTTGAATTTTAGAACACACTCAAAAACATAACAAGTAAAGTAAGATCAACAAATCAACAAGTACAAAACAAAACTTGTAAAATAAACATGCTATAAACCGGAAGCAATGACACAAAATGAATTATGCATGTCATGATGCATGAACCTATGACCCTAAACATTGGAAGTATTGATGCATGGGCATAGAGAGTGATCATGCATAGGTACACTTCTTCACCCACTCTTTATGAGTATGTTAGATGAGAGCCTTAGATGGCGGGGTACGACCAACATAACTTTCAAACCTCGAAGTGAAGCTAGCATGGCACAGTGATATGTTTTTCAACATCTCCATAACGTCTCCTATGAGACATCCCTCACTATCTCCCTTAGCTTGTGCTCCCTTTGGTCTTTTCTTTGAACTTTCTTGACCATGCATGTAATCAGCCTTCTTAAGTGCATGAAGCTTGAAACAGTTAGGCCTAGTATGCCCTTGTGCGCCACAATGATGACACAAATGCTTTACTTGAGGCCCCTTTTGATTTCTAGGTAATGACTTCCCTTTTTCCATTGGCTTTGCACCAATGGTTCTCTTTACTACAGCAGGGGTCTCAATCTCAGGCTTCACTTATTTAATTTTCTCAATATTCTTGGTTGAAACGAACTTCACTTCCTTCTTGGGTTTTGCTGCTCGAACTTCCTTTTCCAGTATAGCCCAAACCGATCTTATCATGTGAAGATTTTTGAGAGGACAACACATTGTCAAGTTTCTTGGTGGAGATGCGCTCGACCTTGACATTAGCTTGGATAATTTCAAGTTCAAGAAACTTGGTCTTAGAGTAAGTTTCAACCAACTCTCCCTTGAGTCCTTCTACTTCACACTTAGCTTCCTTGAGTTGCACAAGTTTTCCCCTATGCTCTTCTTCAACCTTTTTCATCTTTTTCACAGCAAGGTTGGCAACTTTGGCATATTTGCCACAATCTTCCAGTAGAGAATCATATGCTTCTTGTAAGTTGATTTCCCCTTCATTTTGGCACACGTCTTTATCTTCCGATTCTTTAATTTCCTCATCCTTAGAAAGATCACCAAAGTCATCAACCAATTTGCTCAAATCATTCTTCGAATTGACAGAGGCAATTGTCATGAAGGCTCGGTAGTTCCCTTCACTATCACATTCTCCTTCCATGTCTGAATTTGAGTTGTCAAAATCACTCAGAGTAGTGGAAAACACATTTTCCCTTCCCTCTTAGGTAGTTAGGACACTCCTTCTTGAGATGCCCATGGCCATTGCATTCATAACATACAATTCCTTGAGGGGATTAAAACTCCTTCCCATATTTCTTCTTAAACTCCTTCCTATCACTCTTGGAGGATGAAAATTTTCCTTTGTTGAATGGCTTCCCACTGTTTTTCATCTTCAAAAATTTTTGGAAATTCTTTGCAAGGAATGCTACCTCCTTCTCCACATCATCTTCTTCGAAGGAGTCATCTATTCTCTCAGTGATGGTTTTGAGAGCAAGAGATTTGCTCAACTTGTGAGAAGGCAGTCGTAGCTCATATGTTTGGAGAGATCCAATGAGCTCTTGGATTTTGATCTCATCCAAATCTTTACTTTCTTCTATAAATGTTACTTTTGCTCGGAAGCTCTCCGGTAAGGACCTCAAAATCTTTCTCACCACCTTAGCATCCTCAATCTTCTCTCTGAGATTGAGCTTAGCAATTCAAATTTCATTGAGCTACCTGTAGAATGAATCGAAAGACTCATCGTCACCCATCTTGAGCTCTTCAAATCTGGTGGTAAGCATTTGGAGCTTTGTGTCCTTAACTTTCTTGGTACCCTTATAGGTAGTCTCAAGAATCGTCCAAGCTTCCTTGGCAGTCCCCACATGTGATATCCTGTGAAACTCATCATTAGACACACCACAGAATATAGCGTTAATAGCCTTACTGTTTGCATTAGCCAATGCAAAAGCTGCCTTGTCCCATTCGGACTTGGCTATCGTGGGTTTGACATACCCATTCTCGACGGAATCCCATACAAACTCATCTATAGCACACAAGAAAGCCCTCATGTGAACTTTCCAAAATGCATAGTTGCTACCATTAAAGAATGGTGGAGCGTTGAGCAATTGTGATCAGTCCATTACAAAAGAGATTAGGATCACACTCAGGTAACTAAACCACAGCGAGTGTACCCGCTCTGATACCAATTGAATGCTCGAAAATGTGTTAAAACACAAGAGCTGTTTAGACTCCCAAATTAAAAAATTACGGCTCGATAGATTTTACTCTAACTTATACTAAGTTAGGAATAGAGTAAATGCGAGTGGATAAACAAACAAACTACTCTAAGCCATATTCAATATAACACAGCAGTAATATGAAAGCTAAAAGAGTAAGGAAGAAGAATGCAAACACAAGATAACATGCCGATGTGTTATCGAAGAGGAAACATAAGTACTCGGCGTAAAACCTTTCTACCGCCCTCCAAGCTGTAATCGATCCACTAGACAATCAGTTGGGATACATGGGTTGGCAAGAGACCTTCCAAGCCTAATCTACCGATGCACCTAAGCCCTCCAAGCTCCTACTCCAACAAGGCTTCTCGGAACCGTGTCTTGTCTAGCTCTTCAGATCTTGTAATACGCCCGATTGCATCCGCCAAAGCCTAACTTCTTCCAATGCTTCCTAGAAGCACCAAAACCTCACTGAACACTCTAAAAGGGTGTGGTAAGTGTTTGGGCTATCAACCTCTCAATGGTATGGAAATGGAGAGGTAGGAGTTGAGGAAAATCCACAAGCAATTGTGTAGAGAATTGTGGGTATAACAATCTCTAACTCTTAAGGTTTGTGGCTAGGGTTTTCTCTCAGAGGCACTCCTTAACATTTGTGGGTAATGTGGGTATAAATAGTATAGGCACAGAAAGTGTGTATCAGAAATGACAATCTGGCAAAACAGAATGTTTCACAAGTGTCTCGTGGGAAAGTCTTACCCGCAAGATACTCATGAAAACCAGCTGTCTCCATCCTATCCTAACTCTTCGCATTCCAATCATGTGCAGGGCACATACATCACTTCGCGAGATGCTTACTCACCAGCCACCCGCGAAAACACTTTAGTCTTCAATGCCTTGAGTCTTCACACTCTCTCTCTTTCACACACAACCCTTACAAATAAATCCCACATGAAATATAGGGTATAAAAGATTGAACATAATTACAATCAAATTTGGCACGGAATAAATGCCAACAAAACACATAGTTGTAAATTACAACTTTACAAGAGTTTTCTTGTAGTCTTTAGATGAGAAAGTGTGGCAAGCTGTGGAGATAGGCTAGACCAAGCCTACGGAAGCACTGGCCAACTGGGATAATGCTAAGATCAAGGCAGCAAACTTTAACAACAGAGCATTGAATGCTCTATTCAGTGCAGTCACAAATGAGGAATTCAAGAAAATATCCTCTACTAAAACTACTAAGGAAGCATGGACCATTCTCCAGACAACCTATGAAGGAACCAAGGTTGTCAAGGATTCAAAGCTTCAAAGTCTCACTACAAGCTTTGAAGAGATAAAGATGGAGGATGGGTCATTTGATGAGTTCTGTGCCAAGCTCAAGGATATAGTGAACTCAGCCTTTAATCTTGGGGAGACTATTCTTGAACCCAAGATTGTAAGAAAGGTGCTCAGATCTCTACCCGAGAGATTCCATGCCAAGATCACCGCCATTGAGGAATCAAAGGACATCGAAAAATTCCTTTGACTGAGTTGGTTGGAAATCTGTAGACCTATGAGTTGGGTTTGACGAGGATAGGGAAATCAAGCAAGAGCAAGAGCATGGCTTTGAAAGCCTAGAGCAGTGATATTAATGAGTCTTCAGAAGATAAAGATTCTAAAATGAAGTCCTACATTACAAGGCAATTCAAGAAGTTCATGAAGAATGCCAATGGGAAGGGCTTTGATAAGGACCGTAGGCAATCCAATTCCTCACAGTTCAAAAGCCAAGATAAAGGGAAAAAGGATGCTAGGGATGGCAGTCAGTACACTGTTCCCTCAGGACCAAAGTGTTTTGGGTGTCAAGGTTTCGGTCATATGAAACAAGAGTGCCCTACTTATCTCAAGACCATCAGAAAAAGTAAGGCACTTGCTGCTACCTTGAATGACACTTAGCTTGAGGATGACTCCGATAATGAGGATGATGGAATCCTAAATGCCTTTGCTGCCACTGCAAATCCTACTGAGGGGATTGTTGAAGATGTGGATTAAGAAGAGGAATTGGTGGAGTATAAGTTTGAGAAGATGGATGAACAAGATGACATCCACACACCCTATGCAAAGTTATACAAGGTCTCCGAAAAGTATGAGAAGTTGTATAGGTTGGTCACCAAGAAGCTTAGCGATGTGGATCTGGAGCGAGAAGAAATCTCTACAAAGTTTGATAAAGCCAATTAGACTATTGGAGCACTGAGATTTGAGAATAATTTCTTGCCTGAGAAGACCAAGAAAGCTTGAGGCAAAACAATTCCAAGTTAGAGCTCAATTGGAAAGGACTTCAAGTGCTAAGCTTAATGAGATGCTCAGTCTTCAGAAATCTACTTCTAATCGAACCGGTTTAGGGTATGATTTCTCTTCTCCTAGTATTGCTTCTACTAGTACTACTATTTTTGTTCCTCTTACTAATAATGTTGAAACTGAGAACAATGATGTTAAGAATGAATTAGCTAGTGAGAACGTAGACAAGGGTAAATATATCTTAGGAGCACCCCTTAAGCTTGATAAGAAAGAGATTAAGAACCCTATGGCTAAGAAGGAGAACTCTTAAAAGCCTAAGTAGAAAAAGCAGCATTTCTGTCATCACTACGGTGCAGCTGGACATACTCGACCTAATTGCTACAAGTGGTTAGCCACTCAAAAGAGCAACAACATGATCGTGTCGAGAGACCAAAATCAGTTTCCATCCTCTTTTACTCCTCTTGGAGATCTTCTCAAAGCCCTCATGTTCCTTTCAAACTTGAATGGTTTTAACTCTTCCCCCTCACTACCGGATCAAGGGTTTGCTAAACGGAAAGGTTCTTCCAAGGTGTGGAAGGAAAAGGGCTCCAAGTGATTCTGTCACTTATTCTCTCTCTCCCCTTCATGTTTTTGTTTTCGTATTACTTGTGTACCTTGGATGGCTATTGAAACAAAGTTTTCTAAACTTTGTGTCTTTTGTAACTTAGATGAGCATCTCTATGCATAACTAAGCAAATGAGCTTTGTGGCTCGTGTTTATGATGAGTAAGATTGAGTGATCTCTTGTACTTAACACTCGTATCACTCTTTTTGATGGGAAAGACTAGAAATCCTAAGAGAAAGGCATAAATAACCATCTCACCATTGTTGCCCGCCAATCATGAAATGACATTTGTATGTTACGGCATAGCAAAAGTGGAATGTCAAATGCTTAACATAATTGGGTATTTCTTTTCTATCTCTTATATGCCCATGTATAGTTTGCTTAAAAGAAAATATGCAAAGAAAAATAAAAGCAAAAAAAAAAAAAAAATCAAAATGCTTTATATATGATTGCAAGCGTGTATTCTAGGAGATGTGGGAGTTATAGGATGTATCTCAAAGGTGATAGTCCCCATCAAACAGTTATGATTGTGTGTGAGTTAAAGTAATTTTCTCATATCTCAAATCGTCATAACTTGTAGACACTTATGCAATCTTGTGATGATTTTCACACACAACTCGCAATATTCTTTGCTACTTTTGATACATGTGCAGGTACAATGTGATTTAGCCATCACAAGTAATACTTGTGTTAATGTATGCTCACTAAATTGTTTTAACTTGTTTTTGAAATATAAAATTGGTTAGACTTGTTATGTGTGTGTGTGTTTTGGGATCTTTGTGCTTAACATTTTTTGTGTTGAGAAATATTTTTGAGAGCTTAAAATGTTGTTTGGATCTTTGGTTGAGTAGCACGCTTGATTGCATTCATATCTATGTTTTTCTCTCCCTTGAAAAACTATTTTTAAGTAATCTCGATAACTTCTCGATAGCTCTCAACAGATAAGCTATCTATCGAGACCCTTCAACTACTTTTTATTGCATTCTCGATAGCTCTTGATAGTTATCTCGATCCATCGAGGAACTTTCTGTCTGCTCGATAGCTCCTCGACTGCTATCTCAATACACCGAGCTTCCTTTGTGTAGAAACCTTTGGACAAATCCTCGATAGCTCTTCGTTAGCTGTTCGATAGCTAAAACACGCCTTTTTAAAAGCTCAATAGCTCTTGATAGCTCTCGATCGATTGAAGATTATGAATTTTCTATAAATTCATGCTTCGGGATTTCAGATCCATTCTCCTTGATCTCTCTCGATAGATAGACTTCTCTCCTTCTCTCAATCACTCAAAACTCAAGCTTTTCATCTTCCTCACTTCATTTTCGGTCCCAAGATCTTTGTTCCTCATCTAGTATGATACTTTCTTCATCTTTATCATGCATTTTCATGATCTTTGACCTAACTTTTGGGGTTTTTGAAATTGTTTGAGATTTTTCAAAACTTTTGAGTTTTTGTGAAATTTTTGGGATGGGTTTTTATTAAAATGATCTTTAAACTTCATGCATTGCATCACATGTGTATTATAACAATGTTTCATGCATTTTAGATGTGTGTTTACTTTGTTGCTATGTTGTATGCCAGTAGGTTTGGATTGGGCTGAGCCCATGATGCACTTAATTTAGCATGTCACATGTTCATGCATTTTCATGCATACATACCTTCTTGTTTTTATCATTTGATATTAAAAACTGCTTGGTACTTTTCTGATTGTCTCTCTCTCTCTCTCTCTCTCGTTCTCTCCCTCTTATGTTAGTATGCTCTATGGCACCTAAACGTATGTCTACTCCGTCCTGGAACCCTCTTCGTTCTGAGACTTCTTCTTCTTCTTCTCCATCTGACCCCACTCCCTCTCATGTTCGGTTTCGTGATGAGAAGGCCAAATCGAACTCCTTGGAGAACTTTTCATGACATGACATTCATTCGAAACGCCAAGTCATTTTGTCAGACTTTTCTAACACTAACCTACCCACTATCATCCATAGTAGGGATTGGGAGTCATTTTGTGGCGTCCCGGTCACATTGCCCTTCCGTGATCATACAAGAGTTCTACTCCAATATGCATGGATTTGATTACTCTATACCTCAGTTTTCTACTCGCGTTTGGGGTATACGCATGGTAGTTACTCCAGATATTGTATCTAAGGTACTACACATCCCTAAGGTAGCACATCTTGGCTACCCTAGTTTTCAGCATCTGAGGACAGTGTCCAAAGATGAACTCTCGTCTCTATTTTGTGAGACACCTTCTTTATGGGGTGACATTTGTTCTTCATCCGTTGTCTCACTATAACACTATCACAGAGCCTCGTGCTCGGTTTTTGTTATCCCTCATTAAGGATCTCTTTATTGACTTCCCCTCGCACTTTATACTTTCCCTTAGAGATGTTCATAAGGACACAGCAACTCGTGATACGCTCATTTTTCATTCCGCTATCATGAGACTCCTTCGCCACTTTTCTGTCTTTTATCCCAAGTCTCCCTACTTCTCGTATATGTGTGCCATTGATGCCACTACCATTAAGAGAAGTCTTGCACAACTTCGCTTGAGGTAGCCCCGAACAGAGACAGCAGCTCCTCCAACTTCTACCCCTCCATCCACCTCCGCTCCTTCTTCTTCAGCGAGTGGAGTGACACTTAAGGCCATCATGGGACAGCTTGTGCACATGGATGCTCGCCTTGACACTCTCAGCGATGAGTTGTGTCAGGTGAACACCCGTGTCAATCGTATCACGTGACAACAGGCTATGATGGGTGGTTACACAGTGGCTTCCTCTCCTAAGGCATCTGAGGATGATAGTGACGATGGCTCCAGCAGTGCTAATTATGCTGAGGATGATGATGATGGCTCGCCTAGTGATGATGAGATGTCGACTTGATTTACTTGCCCTTTGTCACTTGTGACAAAAAGGGGAAGTAGTTTTGAGATGAGAGTAGTCATACTCATAGAAGGAGGGTTAGTTTAGGAGATAGGGGGAGTGTTTACATTGAGGGATGTAGTGAGGATTTTGTATCTTTTATTTTCTTTCTATTTTAGATACATTATCTCTTGTACATGGGTCTTATGACCATTTTGACATACATTGTACTTATAATTGATTTTTATGTATCTTATTCACCTATCTCTCCATGTGTTATTTCTTTTCTTTCTTTATACACATGTTTCTTATTTAATGTATGCAATCTATTATTTCTGTTTCACGCTTAGATGCCGTGATGAGTTTTGATTAAAGTGTTTCAGAAATACAAGTTGTTAAAGTCTACTTGCCATAAACTCTCTTCTTGCAAAGTTTTTCAAGAGTTTGTGTTAGGATAGATTTTATTGTATTCAACAAGTGAATATGAGTTAAGTGATTTATGACTTCTCTCATATCTCATTTGTTTGTTGTAGTTTTTTCATGGATTACCAAAGGGGGAGATTGTTAGGACATATGTGATTCAATGTTAGGAACATATGTCAACATTTTATGTAATTGGCTAATCCTTTGACAAAACGCACTTTCCTTGTAATTGGGTAGATCTAGGATGTGTTTAATGCTTCAAGAAACAAGGTTTCAAGTTCAAGTGTTAAAGCCATGTAAGTCTGTCCAAAAATCAAGTAATGAAGTGCTGAATTTTAAAACTTGACAGCTAGCATCTATCGAGGTTTAAAAGCTACTAAAGTCTGTGGGTCGACAGCTAGCTCGATAGATGGCTATCTATCAAGGTTTATGAAACTCAGTTCTTCAAAGTTTTTTTTCATCCAATCCGTGGGTATATGTTTGGGCTTTCTTTTCTCACAACCCTAAATATATATAAGGATTATTTTGAGGGCCATCAAAGGTTTCACAAGTTGCACTAGAGCACAATTCCACAAGTGTGAAAAAAAGTGTAACCCGAAACCTAGTTTGCCCTAGTTCATCTTTCTCTTGAAAAAGCTACTATGTTTGTACACCATAGGGTTTTGTGACCAAGGAGCTTCTTGATCTTCATTGTGTGATGAACTGAAGAACTTTGCAACCAACATTCTTCTCAAGTTGGTGATTAAGTCACATACTGGGATTCGCGCATCTATTGGTTAGTCACGTAATAGGAGCCATACATTGAAAAGAGAGATTGTCAATACAGAACAAGTCTAATTGGGTATTGGGGTAAGGGTTCAACTGTAAGTTGGTATAAAGTACTAGGATTCCTTTATTTGTAACTGCTTGTTTTGATGATAGTGGATTTTCGGGAGTGGTGACCTTAAAATCACCCGGTGGAGTTTTTGCCATGTAGGTTTTCCCCATTCGTAAACAAATGGTAAGGTTGAATTTAATCAACCATTTTATTGGCTTTATTCCGTGCCAAATTTGCTTGTATTTCACCATTTAGTAACCCTGTATTTAGGTGGGTTTGTTGTAAGAGTAGTGAGTGAGATAGAGTGTTGATTGCTCAAGAGTGTTGATTGCTCAAGAGTGTGCAAGAAAACAGAGACTCGCGGCTTACTCTCGCAGGTAGCTCGCGGCTTCAAGCCGCCAAACGCAGCACACGTACCAAGCGTGCCAGAAGGTGAACAATCATGCTAGCTGGAGCACTACAGGACAACTGCGTATACGGTTATCTCGCGACTGGGTCTCGCGACTTAGTCAAGTCGCGAGGCCAAGCCGCGAGCCACCCCTGTTTTGTAAAACCTGACGTTTCACATTCCTCTCTCACTCCAGTATAAATACCCCTTATACCCACAAATGTAAGAGAGCTTCTAGAGAGAATTTTGAGAGAGAAACCCTAAAGAAAAACAAGATTGATTCACTCACAATCTATACATTAGAGTCTCTTCAAATACCTCAACTCTCTTCCTCTCCATTGTCAAATCCTTGAGAGGCATTTTACTAAACCTTGTTCTCACCATATTCATCACTATGAGAGGGCTGTTTGGATTTCTGGGAAGCAGTTAGGAAGGAAACAATCTACATTGGTTGATGCTACGATCTAGTAGCGGAATCCGGGAAGCTAGAAAAGAAAAAGGTTCGGCGCAACCTCGTTGGAGTAAGAAGCTTGGAGGGCTTAAGTGCACTGGGTAGATTAGGCTTAGAGGGTCTATTGCTGTCTATGTATCCCAACTACATTTTCTAGTGGATTGTTTATCGCTTGGAGGGCGGCAGAGAGGTTTTACGCCGAAGGCTTCAGTTTCCTCTTCGATAACACATCGCGTGTTGTCTTTGTGTTTGCATCTTCCTTCCCTTTCAGCTTTGCCTTTTTATTATCTGCTGTGGGTTGTGATTTTAATTTGACTTAGATAGTTTTTCCAATTCTATATTATAGCTTATGTTCATTTTCCGCACACTAATTGTTTGACATAATGCTTGAATTGGTTAAGTTGTAAATTAGGGGTCTAAACATTCAAGGGTGTTTATACACATATTTGAACTTTCAATTGGTATCAGAGGGGGTACACTTGTTTTGGTTTTATTACCTAAGTGTGATCCTTGACCCCTGGTGTGTTTTGCCTTGGATAATGCTTTGTATGCTTCTATGGATATTGTTGATTGTAACATGCCATGTGTTTGTGAAAATGCCTCTATGAGTGTTAATCCTCATAATTGTGATGACATGTTACTTGAATCTATGGGTGTTGTTGACAAACTCTTAAAGAAAAGAGCTAAGAAGTTTCAAAAGAATTTGAGCAAGTTAGTTTGTGAAAATGATGATTTGATTGCTAAACTCAATGAATCCAACAAATTGGTTGAGAAATATAAGAATCTTGCTGAAATTTCTCTTGAAAAGCTGAAAGAGTTTGAATGTTTAAATAAGGACTTGGATGCAAAACTTGTTTTGTCTAACAAACTTGTTGATGATCTTAAATCTGAAAATGAATCTCTTAAGATGCATGCCAAGTGTTTGATTGCTGAACCTGTTGCTAAAATGGAAGAAAATATATGTTGCAATCATGTTGTGGTACCCGATTTTGTGCCTATTGTATGTTCTACCTCAAAGGACAAATCGGTGTACAATCCTCCTCACAAAAAAAATCAAAAAGTGGAGAGAAAAGCTCTTAAGCCTAAGCCTCTGTTTAGGTCCCAATCTAGGGATTTGAGTGGATCTAAGTTTGTTCCTACTTGCCACCATTGAGGTGTGATCAGTCACATAAGACCCCAATGCCCCAAGTTAAAAGGAGAACAAACCTTTGTTGTTAGATCCCTTCCCAAAAAGCCTAATGGACCTAAATACATTATTTGTCACCATTGTGGTGCCTTTGGTCATCTAAGACCTCATTACTCTAAGTTTCAAGCTCTTAAGAGAATCAAAAGAAAAAAGAAACTTGAGTTTTTTGGAAGTTGTGCTTTGAAAGCTAAACCGGATTGGATGGAAAATGGTAAGTTGTTGAAGAAAGTGGTTAATGCTCTTACCTCCTTGTCTATGTTCATCTCCGGTTTTCATTCTTCCAACCCTCGTCTCACTTCCCATGAGACACTCATTCCAAACAATCATTCTGTTTGGATGAGGAAGGGTTCCTATGGTTGAGCTTTTGCTTTTTTGGTCCTTGATCTAATTCTTTCGATCTTTGTAGGACCCTTCATGCATTAAATGTCATAACTTCATCCAATTTGTGCATCTTGCATTTTTTTTGTATGCATTGTTTCGTTTTTGATCTTACTTTTATGTTTCTGTTTTGTGTGATTAAAAATCCAAAACCACATAAAAAGTGAAAAATTCAAAAAGTTTGATCGTATTTGTTTGAGCACATATCACATGTGAGTTTGGCCTTGTACCTTTGTACAAATGGCTTTGTGCATTTTCGAGTTTAGCTTGTTATTTTTGCACTTATATCTTTGTGGGAAAAATCTTGACATCTTTGTGTGATTGTTGTAAATCGATCTTCAAGCTTGTCATGAATGATTAGTTAATAGTCATGTTGGTTTTGATACTTGCGTAGACTTGTGCTTATATCTCTTCCCACTCTTTTATTTTTATTGCTTAAAGAGCTCAATAAATGTAAATCTCAAAATGAAAAGAGATAATGAGCTGTAAAAGCCGTTGCACATACTAGTATTTGACTAGGAAAAAGGGAAAGCGACTTGTATTGAAAATGTTTGATGCCCAAAAGCCAAAGGCTTGTTCATCAAATTGAAATATCAAAAATTTCAGGCATCAATCTCAAAAATGAGATGTATTGCTCAAAATGAGTTGTATTGATTCAAAATGATCAAATGATCATCCGAACATGCATTCAATGGAGCACAATAGCATAAGGATATATGCATGTCCAAAACACAAACACGATGCAATACAAGAAAACAAACACAATAAAGTTTTGTTGTTAACACAATGTCTTCTCTCCCTTGGTATATGCATCTCTTTTATGGAATATCTCTCCCCCTACAAATGTCCATGAGAAATAGAATTTCTCCCCCTAAGGATGTGCATAAGAGTCATATAGAAATGACAAAAACACTATGGTATACTCTCTAGAGTATCCAAAAAGATTTTTGATCATTTTATATGTTTTTGGAAGTGATTTTTATTACTCTTTATGTTCATGTTTAGTGTTTACTTTGTTTTTCATTGTTTAACCATGTTTTGTATTGAAAAACAGGTGTCAGTGTTTTTCGCGACTCAGCTGGCGACTCGCTAGTCGCGAAACCCCAGTCGCAAGTTCATCCAAAAGCTTTTGGCGACTCACTCGCGGCTTGATCGCGACTCACTCGCGATTCGCGAAAATTTTTGCGACTGAACCTCGCGACTCACTCACGACTCGCGAAAATTTTCGCAACTGAACCTCGCAACTTGCCCAGTCGCAAATCGCCCAGAAATAGCTTTTTAAAGGGCTTTTTGTGGGAAACTTTTTTTAAACCTCTCTCATCCTCTGTAAAACCCCTCTTTCAATATTTTTTCATCAAAACCCAACCAATTTGAATGGTTTTTCATTCCATTAACATTTCTAAGGTAATTATAAATTCTTTTCATTATTTTTGATCCTTGGATTATGTTTTGGAGAGTTTTGTGCTCTTGGTTGGGATTTTTATCATAGGGGTTGGAAAAACTTAATTTTTGTCAAATTTCTTCATGGGATTGGTTTCTTTTGTTGATTTACATTGGATGTTGGCCCCTTGTGGCAAAAAGAACATGTATTAAGGGTGGATTTCATGATGTTCATGCATTGTTTCACATTATTGTTCATAGTGTGCATGCTAGGTGTTTGATAAAATGCCTCTTAGACATTTTGTCGCTTGTTTAGAATCTGATAAGTACCAAACTTTGGGGTTTCTCATGTTTCCTCATTAGGAACATGTTTGGTTCATTGGTTGTGTATTTAACACACCTTACCCCACATGTGGATTTTTCATGCATTAATCATGCATTGCACTTAGCCATCTCTTGCTCACACCTTTGATACCCTTGTCATGCATTGGTCTATACATTGCTTCTTCATCCTAGCATGTCATGTCTATCTTATGCTTTGTAGCATTTTACATTGTCTTAGGTTTGAGCTTCATTTTCTCATTCATCTCGCACCCCTCATGCATTGTTCGTACCTTCATCTCTTGCCCTTGTTTCTCTTTGACCCTTTGTTTATTCCTGACAAAAAGGGGGAGAGTATACTCTAGAGAGTATACCATAGTGTTTTTGTCATTTCTATATGACTTTTGTGCACATCCTTAGGGGGAGAAATTCTATTTCTCATGCACATTTGTAGGGGGAGAGATATTCCATAAAGGAGATGCATATACCAAGGGGGAGAAGACATTGTGTTAACAACAAAACTTTATTGTGTTTGTTTTCTTGTATTGCATCGTGTTTGTGTTTTGGACATGCATATATCCTTATGCTATTGTGCTTCATTGAATGCATGTTCGGATGATCATTTGATTTGCTATGTGATCATTGTAGTCATTTCTATATGACTGTTTTGGTGTTTGATCAAGTTGCTCACATGTTTCACATCATGTTTACTTGATCGCAATTTACTTGTTACATTATACTTGTCCTTTTATTACTTACTTTACCTTGAGGGTCTAATGTGTTTTGTGCAAGTGTTTCAGGTTACAAGTATATATGTTCCAAGTGCATCACAGCTTCTCATCACTTTGAAGGGAAGAAACTTTAAGCACTTTTAGCTTATATTGTTTAAGTTTATATTCAGTATTTTGTGCTTTGTACCCATGTGCTTATGTAAGCTTTTAGGTTAATGTTTTTATGCATATTCTGTAGGCTTAATGGTTTGTACCTTACTTAATGCAGCCTTTTATGCTATGTTGAAATCAGTATTTCTATCTAAATGTCTTGCATTTTGATTTATGTACTGTCACTCTTATGCCCTTGTAGGATTGTTCCTAGATGCATATACTTTGTGTATTATGCATTGGTTGAGTGTTGAGCATACAAGTATCTTGCCTTGTTCTTGTTAACTTGTATGTTCAAGTGTTCATTCCAAGTGTGAATGAGCACTGTGATCACTACCTTGTGGTGATTACTTGGTTGATTAAGCCTTGACTTGAATCTTCACTTCATCTTTGCTTGATCACCTTAAGCTTGTTTCATATGCATTTCATGTTTTTCTGCATACAATGATCATGGTGTATTGTTGTGTTTCAGGAGTTTCATGTTCTTATGATTCAAGTGCCTCACAACTTCTAGAGTTAGGTGTGAGTGAGTTTTGTTCAACTGTTCCCAACTCACATGTTAAGTCTGGAGTCTGTTTTAGGGTTTTGTCACAGAATGGCCAAAGGGGGAGATTGTAAGGTTGAATTTAATCAACCATTTTATTGGCTTTATTCCGTGCCAAATTTGCTTGTATTTCAGCATTTAGTAACCCTGTATTTAGGTGGGTTTGTTGTAAGGATAGTGAGTGAGATAAAGTGTTGATTGCTCAAGAGTGTGCAAGAAAACAGAGACTCGCGGCTTGCTCTCGCGGGTAGCTCGCGGCTTCAAGCCGCTAAACGCAGCACACATGCCAAGCGTGCCAGAAGGTGAACAGTCATGCTAGCTGGAGCACTACAGGACAAAACAGGACAACTGGGCATACGGTTATCTACGACTGGGTCTCACGACTTAGTCAAGTCGCGAGGCCAAGCCGCGAGCCACCCCTATTTTGTAAAACCTGACGTTTCACATTCCTCTCTCACTCCAGTATAAATACCCCTTATACCCACAAATGTAAGAGAGCTTCCAGAGAGAATTTTGAGAGAGAAACCCTAAAGAAAAACAAGATTGATTCACCCACAATCTATACATTAGAGTCTCTTCAAATACCTCAACTCTCTTCCTCTCCATTGTCAAATCCTTGAGAGGCATTTTACCAAACCTTGTTCTCACCATATTCATCACTGTGAGAGGGCTGTTTGGATTTTTGGGAAGCAGTTAGGAAGGAACCAATCTACATTGGTTGATGCTACGGTCTAGTAGCGGAATCTGGGAAGCTAGAAAAGAAAAAGGTTCGGCGCAACCTCGTTGGAGCAAGCAGCTTGGAGGGCTTAGGTGCACTGGGTAGATTAGGCTTGGAGGGTCTATTGTTGTCCTTGTATCCCAACTACATTTTCTAGTGGATTGTTTACCGCTTGGAGGGCGGCGGAGAGGTTTTACGCCGAGGGCTTCAGTTTCCTCTTCAATAACACATCGCGTGTTGTCTTTGTGTTAGCATCTTCCTTCCCTTTCATCTTTGCCTTTTTATTATCTGCTGTGGGTTGTGATTTTAATTTGGTTTAGATAGTTTTTCCAATTCTATATTATAGCTTATGTTCATTTCCGCACACTAGTTGTTTGACATAATGCTTGAATTGGTTAAGTTGTAAATTGGGGGTCTAAATGTTCAAGGGTGTTTATACACATATTTGAACTTTCACAAATCACCGTGTCAATTTATTTTCCGCTGCATACTTAGTTTAATTGGTGATTTGTTTGTGCTACCACGCATCTTACATGTTAATTTGAGTAATTAATAAACTTGACTACTTAATCAATTAATTCATCACAAGGGGTTAATACATTCTTGGCCTATCAACATAATTGGGTATTTCTTTTCTCTTTTATATGTCTATGCATTCTATGCTTAAAAGAAAAATATGCAAAGAAAAATAAAAGCAAAATGAATCAAAATGCTTTTAATATGATTGTAAGCATGTTTCTAGGAGATTTAGTAGTTATATGATGTACCTCAAAGGTGATAGTCTCCATCAAACAGTTATGATTGTGTATGAGTGAATTAGATGTTCTCATATCTCAAATCATCATAATATGATAAACTTGTGCACACTTGTTATGTTTTTACACACAACATGCATACTCTTTGCTCCTCGTGATACATGTGCAGCTACAATGTGTTTTGGCCATCACAAGGGATACATGTGTTAATATATACTTGTTAAACTATCTTAACTTGTTTTTGAAATATAAAATTGGTTAGACTTGTTTAGTGTGTTTATGGATCTAGGAATGCTTTGCATCAAGAGTTAAGGTGTGGTTTTAGTGCTTAACATGTTGCTTGGATGCTTGTTTGAGTAGCCGTCTTGTTGCTTTCTCATCTTATGTGTTTTTCCCCCTTGAGAAACCTCTTTTTTGCATCCTCTATAGCTTCTCAACAAATACCTCTTCTATCGAGATTTCTGCGTTTGACCTTGACAGCTTCTCAATAGATAAGGAGAAAATGTGGTTTCTTTTTAAGATTCTACATGTTAGGGGGAGAAATACATGCCTTTGTAAGAGGGATTTGTGTTTCATCTTGTTAGAGGGAGTGTTTACCTCCTTTGTTGTTATAGGAACTTCTTGTAGCTTCTTGTACATCGGTCTTGTGACCATTTTTATATACATTGTGCTTATCTTTGATATATATATATATATATATATGTTGATGTATGTCTTCTTCACCTACCTATACAAGTGTTGATTCTTTTCTCTCTTTATACACATGTTTCTTTATGTACACAATCTTTATTTATGTTTCACATATGATGCCTTGATGAGTTTTGTTTAAGTGTTTCAGAAAGATAGGTTGTGAAAGTCTATCATGCCATGAACTCTCTTCTTGCAAAGTTTTTCAAGAGTTTCTAGTAGGGATAAATTTTTTATGTAATACAACAAATGGTTATGAGTTTAGTGATTTAAGACTTCTCTCATGATTTTTTTTTTTTTTTTGGTGGTTTTGTCACAAATTTCCAAAGGGGGAGGCTGTTAGGGACATATTTTATGTAATTGGAAAATCTTTTGACAAAATGCACTTTACTTGTAATTGGGAAGATCTAGGATGGGTTTAGGATTTCAAGAAACATGTTTTTCAAGTCAAGTGTTAAAGCCATGAAGATTTGACCAAGAAAATAGTGAAAAAAAGTTATTCATTAAATCTCGATAGCAATCTCGACAGAAAGACTTCTATTGAGGTTTATAGTCGAAGCTCGACATAAGCTCGACACAAGCTGTTTCTGTTGAGACTTACGAAATTAGAACTTCCAGATCCGATTTTCGGCCCATGCTGAAATATTTGTATAGGTTTTTTTTTTCTCAATACCCTAGACATATATAAGGCTTATTTTAAAGGCCGTCACGCATGCAGAAAGTGACCTAGTTTATTATTCTCTCTGAAGAAGTTACTGCATCTTTATGCCAAGGGTTTTGTGACCAAGGAGCTTCCTAATCTTCATTGTTGATGAACTGAAGAACTTTGTAGCCAACAACCTCTTCAAGTTACTAAAGTTAGTCACGTACTAGGATCCGTGCACATTGGTTAGTCACATATTGAGATTTGTGCATCAAGGGAATGATTACCTCTACAATACAAGTCTAATTGAGTATTGGGATAAGGGTTCAACTGTAGGTTGGTATTTCAGGATAGGCCAAAGGGTTTGTAAAATTCCTTATACTTGTAACCGCTTGTGATTGATAATAGTGGATTCTTGGGAGTGGTGACCTTAAAATCACCCGATGGGGTTTTGCCTCGATGGTTTTCTCTATTCGTAAACAAATCACCTGTGTCAAATTTATTTTTTACTGCATTTAGATAATTTAGTAATTAGTGATTTGTTTGTGCTGCCACGCTATTGCATGAAATTTGATCTAATTAATTGACTTGGGTAATTAATTAATTAATTGCAAGGGGTCGATTCATTTTAACCCAACAGTTTGCATCTAAGTCCATCAACCTTACTGCTCTCCCAGAGTATATCTGCTTGATAATATGTGGACCTGCCCAATTTTGCTTGAACTTTCCGTTTGTCTCTTGCACCGGGGCTCGGATCACTTTCAGCACTAAATCTCCCAACTTCAAATCTCTAGTTCTTACTTTATCGTCAAAAGCTTTCCTAAGTCTACTTTGATAACCTTGAATGTGATACAAGGCCTTGAGCCTCTTCTCATCCATCATGCATAGTTGGTCATATCTACTTTGCAACCGATCTACCTCAGGGATTTCACTCTCCAATACTGTTCTCAATGAACGAACACCCATTTCAATGGGGAGAACTGCTTCCATCCCGTACACCAAGGAATAAGGAGTGGCTCCTGTAGATGACCAAATTGATGTCCTATACCCCCAAAGTGCATAAGGTAATTGTAGATGCCAATCCTTGTAATTCTTCGTGCTCTTCTTCAGAATTCATCCTATATTTTTGTTTGCAGCCTCAACTGCTCCATTAGTTTGAGGACAGTAGGTTGAGGATTTGTGGTGCTAAATATTGAATTGTCGAAGCAACTTCTCTGTTTCTCCCTTGAAATGCAACCCATTATCTAAAATAATTTCATGTGATACCCCATATCTACAAATGCTATTAGCCTGAATAAATTGAGCAACTTTCTTCGAGTTCAAAACCTAATATGAGACAGCTTCTACCCATTTAGTGAAGTAATCAATAGCAACAAGTATAAATTCATGGCCATTGGATGCTGTTGGGAGAATCTTCCCAATAATATCTATTCCCCATGTAGAAAACGACTAGGGTGAAGTCATGGGTGTAATGGCATAGGTGGCATGTGCTCCAAATCTCTATGGACTTGGCATTGATGGCACTTCTGAACATGAGCTGCGTAGTCTACTTCCATAGTAATCCAGTAATAACCTTGTCTCATTATCTTTCATGACAGCATGTATGCATTCATATGTGGCCCATAACTTGACTCATAAATCTCTTCAATTATTTGCTATGCTTCCTTGGCAGTCACGCAAAGGAGATGAATTCCGTCATATAATCTTCTGTAAAGCCTCTTACCACAAATAATATAATTAGTGGACAACCTTATGGTGGTCAATTGGTCATTCTTGTCTACAGAGTTTGGGTATGTCCCATCCTTGAGGTACTGTAGAATGTCCAAATAAAATTCACCTTCTCCATTCTTTTCCTCATCTTCTTCTATTGACATACAATAAGCTGGCTCTTCTTTTTGTTTCACCACTATTGGTCGAGTTTCATCTTCCTTAGTTCCATCCATCATGGATGCCATTGTTGCTAGAGCATCTACAATTTGATTCTACATTCTTGGCACATACTGGTACTGAATCTTACTGAACTTTGAGACCAACTTCTAAAGACATTCATGATAAGGCATTAGCCTTTCTTCCTTGATCTTCCATCTATTCTAAATCTAAGAAATTATCAAGGCTGAATCACCATATACTTCTAACTCTTTTACTCCAAGACCTAGGGCCACTTGTAACCCCATAATGCAAGCTTCATATTTAGTGGCATTATTAGTGGTAGGAAAGTTAAGCCTACCAAAGAATGGGATGTGTGTCCCTTTTGGAGAAATTAAGAGAACTCCAATGCCATTTCCATTTTGATTAATTGCTTCATCAATATACATCTTCCATGATTCTAACTCTATCCCCATGATATCCTCATTCGGAAAATCTCCTTAGATTTCTTCAGTTTCTTCAGATGAACAGTGGGCTAAGTGATCGGCAATTTCTCTCCCCTTTATAGAGTTCTAAGTCATATATTTACTATCCAATTCTGACAGAAGCAGAACCCATTTAGCTCTCTTCCCATCTTGCACAGGTTTCTCCATTAGATATTTTAAAGGATCTATTCTTACAATCAATAAGATCTTGAAAGCAAGCATGTAATGTTTGAGTTTTCGAGTTGCCCATAAAAGTGCTACACATGTCTTCTCAAGTGGTGAATACTTCTCTTCATAAGCTAGAATCTTCTTGCTAATATAGTAAATCGCATTCTCCTTCCTAGTCTCCTCTACGTACTAAGAAGCAAAGCCCCCATTGCTGTATTCGCAGTTGTGAGAGACAACAATAATGGCTTTTCAGGTACCAGTGGAACCAATATTGGTAGCTTTATTAGATAATTCTTAATCTTTTCAAAAGCCTCTTGACATTGTTCATTCCATATTGTGGGAACTTATTTCTTGAGCAATCGGAAAAGCAACTTACATGTCATGGTGAGCTGGGCTATAAATCTGCTGATGTTATCCTTCCTAAAAATCCTCAGATCTCCTTCTCTGTCCTTGGAAGCTTCATCTCTACAATTGCCTTAATTTTGTCAGGATCAACTTCAATTCCCCTCTGGCTTACCATAAACCCCAACAGCTTTCCGGATATTACGCCAAAAGTGCACTTCTTCGAATTCAGTCGCAATTTATAGAATTGGATTCTTTCGAAGAACTTCCGTAAAGCAGATATGTGCCCTTCAAGATTTTTGGACTTCACAATCATGTCATCAACATAAAATTCAACTTCTTTGTGGATCAAATCATGCAACAAAGTAGTGGTTGCACATTGGTAAGTAGCACCAGCATTCTTAAGGCCAAATGGCATGACCTTGTAGCAAAAAATCCCCTATGAAGTAATGAAGGAGGTCTTCTCCATATCTTCCGGAGCCATCTTTATCTGATTATATCCCAAAAAACTATCCATAAATGACAGCAAGGCATGTCCTGCTATGTTATCAACCAAGATATCAATGTGAGGCAAGGGAAAATCATCTTTTGGGCTAGCTTTATTAAGATCTCGAAAGTCTACAAACATTCTCACTTTCCCATCCTTCTTCAGCACTGGAACCACATTAGCTAACCATTCTACGTAGTTGACCACCCTCAAAAATCCTGCATTGTACTATTTCTCAACTTCTTCTTTGATCTTGAGAGTTCATTCAGGCTTCATTCTTCTCAACTTCTGCTTGACTAGCTTCATGGTTGGATCTGTTGGAATGCGGCATTGCACTATATTTGTATCAATCCCAAGCATGTCTTCGTATGACCATGCGAATACCTTTTTGAAATCTGTCAGCAGTGTGACTAATGCATCCTTCTCAAAGGAGGTTAGATTGTTGCCCATTTGTATCATCTTAGGTTCATCATCAGTTCCCAGGTTAACAGGTTAGGTTTCTTCTTTTATAGGTTCTACATGACCTTGTTTTAATTCCTTATTATTAAGAGTTTCTTTACTAATTTCTGAAATAAAAACATTCAAAGCCAACAAATAAGTAGATTCAGAAATCATATTATAAGGAATAGAGTTCTTAACAGACTCAATAGACTTAACAGAAATAGACTCTAAGAAACAGACCTAATAAGGATAGAAACAATGTTTTTGGTAGGAGTGATTGGCTCAATGGTCATGATCTTCTCTAGAGAGTCTTCCAGGGGGTGGGTAGCTCCCTCCCATGCCCAATTCTTAAACTCGATTATGGGGTCAACAATGGCGGGTGGCTCCCAATAAGTTCCTTCTTCTCTTAGCATCAGTACCATGGGATCTTCATCCATATAATCTATGCCTTCACCATCAATCTCCGTATCTATGGGCTTGTCAGACACATAAGCATCCAGATGCTCTATGCTATCCATCCACTCACCAAACAGATCTTGCTTTCCTTTGTTGCTTGGGTGGATGTATTGGGGGAGGTATTCTGACTCATTACCTTCCATTCCCTCATCTTTACCTTCAAGACTCTCTAGTGTTAAGTTTCTGAAACTGTGGATCATCAACTTTCTATCTAATGTGGCCAATCTAGCATCTATGTCATCTTCTTCCTCAGTGTATGGGGTTAGTGAGCCAAGTTCTGAATTGTGGAATAACCATAACTCAGGAATTTCTCTACCTTGCTTGTCATATCGAGGGCCTGATCTTAAACTAACATCAGTAATGCAGCTTCAATCTGAGGGCCGCCCATAGGAGTAATCATCATAATCTATACCTTCTGCTTTTGCAGCCTCCTCCACTTCTTCATTTTCAACTCCTATATCATCTCCTACATATTCACCTTCAACTTCTAGATCATTTTCTTCATCTTCAGCTTTTGTACCATCTTTTATATCTATATCCCCAGCTTTGGCATCATCCTCTATATCTCCATCATAGTAGTCCACGTCATCATCAAAGTGGTCTTCATAGAAAGATCCTATATCTTCATCTTCTCTATCACTAGGCGGATCTCCCCTATCATTGCCACTATATTGGCTATCATAATCTTCACTACTGTTGCTATCACTATCACTATCACTATCACTGTTGTTGTTGTCTTCACTATCTCCACCGTTACTACTGCTACTATCACTACTACTATCACTCTTACTGTCGCTACCTTCATCATCATCACTAGGGGCTTCTCCCCCTTCCTCATCTCCATCATTTGTTCTTGCTTCATACGGGCTTTTCAATGCATGTTGGCAAGCTTCCCAGTACTCTTCTTCTTTTATATTGCAGATTGCATCTCCCAGAAGCGTAATCATTACATCAAGGTCCATGTAATCAACCCAATCAATTGGGACCCAATTTGTGTCTTCCTTCCTCAGTTCTGGAAGCTTATTGTTACAATCAAAGAATAGCTCAAACCTAGGCACCATTGTTTTCAACTCAAGATCGTATCTCGATTCAAGGAATCCCCAGTAGCGTTGACTATCTACAACTTTGACAAATTTCCCATTCAATGTGGGAGAACAAGCCTTTAAGGGTTTGAGGGGACAAGGGAGTCCCTTTGCTTTGGCGTTTGCTCAAGCCATTCTTCTCACCTCCATTTCTAGTAAGTCATCATCAGTAGGGTTATAACCTAGCCCAAAAGGTGGGGTGGCTGTAGGAATTATTGGAACTTGAGCAGTTGCCTTCTTCACAGTCTTCCCTAAGTTCATCACTAGAATATAATCCATTTTTCTCATCATGGCAACCCTATTGTTATCGTTGAAGGGAGCGAAGTCCATGGGAATCCTTTCAACCTCTTCTTCTCTTCTTCCAAAACTAGGCTTCTTAATTTCAAATCCATCCAAGGTTAATGGCTCCTTCAAAGAATCAATACCTCTCAGAATCAATACCAAAAATGGGATTTGTTATAGTCAAAGTATCACCATATATAGTAACTATGGCTCCTTCATGTGGAAATTGAACCTTTTAGTATAGGGATGAAGGTACGGCCTCTGTATCATGGATCCATGGTCGCCCAAGGAGCATATTGAAGCACGAAGCTATGTTCAACACTTGAAATTCCACTTTCTTGATCATTGGCCCTATGGTGAGCTCTAGTGTCTCGGTTCCCAAGACGTCTCTTCTACTATTGTCATATGCTTTCACATGCTGTTCAATTGGCACAAAATCCTCAATGCTTAGGCCCAGGCAACTTATAGTCTATAAAGGACAAACATTTAAGGTGCTTCCATCGTCAATTAGGACCATTGGGATCCTATTGCCTTTGGCATCTATAGTAATGTGTAATGGGTCATTGTGATGCTTCCCCTTCTTCATCAAATCTTTGTCATAGTAAGAAATAGTGAGTTTCCTACTTATAAATCCAATCATAGCATTCAGATCTTGAGAAGTAGTAGGGACTTGGATTTGATTAAGGTCTACCAAATTCTGGTGGTGCTTATATGAGGCCATGAGTAAACCCTATAAAGATATATTGGCTTGTGTCTTTTGCAACTGCATGAGGACCTCATCTTCTTCAGTGGGTGTTTGTTGGGTAGATTTATTTAAGGCTTCTATTAGGTTGTCTATCTCCAAATGAGGGGGTTTGAAGTGTCTCCTCCCCTTGTGATGTGAGCAATTTTTGATGGGTCATTTGGATTGGTATCTTGGGCTTTGAAATGTCTCCCCCCATATGTGGATGTTAGGTCGTTTGATTGAGGTTTGAAGTGTCTCCCTCCGTATGTGGTTGTTGGGTTGTTTGATTGGGGTTTGAAGTGTCTCCCCTCATATGTAGGTGTTTGGTAACTTGATTGGGGTTTAAAATGTCTCCCTCCATTTGTGGATGTTGGGTAGTTTGATTGGGGTTTAAAGTGTCTCCCCCTATATGTGGAAGTTAGGTAATTTGGGGTTTCTGTAACATATTCACTTCTTATATCATACCCTGTAGTGGATGTCATACCAATCAACTCTTCCCATGTCATCATAAAGTACTCAGGTAAGTCACAAATCAACTCAGATGGGTCCTTTTCTCCTTCTTCTTTAGTCATCAAGCAATTAATCATCGGTCCTCTCCAAAAATTGTGGTTGGACAAGGGATTATTAGTGATGCTAGGCCTTGTAGGCAGTGCAATCACCTTGGTGTCTATTAAATCCTAAATTGCATGACGAATGCCAAAACACTTGTCAGTGTCGTGGCTAGGGCCTTGATGGTAGGCACACCTTTTACTCACATCAAATCTTGTAGGTAATGGGTTGGGATTGGTCTTAGGTCTAAGGGTTTTAGCAACCCTTTTGCTTTTAGTTTTTCAAACACTTGACTTATAAGCATATACAACTCATGAAATTCTCTCCTAGGCCTCGGAGGCGGCCCTTGTGATATTTGCATGGGGGCAATAAGGGCAATAAGTTGGTAAGGATCATTTTTGTATATATTAGAAATTTCTATAGTTTTAGAACTAGATCCTAAATTCTTTTTAAACATTGGTGGGTCCTCATTTTTTATAGTGCCATTATTTATTGCATCCTCAATTTGGGTTCCAGCAGTAATCAAAGCTTTAAAATTCGAAAAAATATTGAGCAAACAAATACTTATGGTATATAGGCAACAAGTTTTTTACAACCATGGTTAATTGTTCTTCTTCACTTGGCCTATTCATCATCTGTGCAGTTTTGGACCTCCACTTGGTAATGAAGGTAGGGAAAGATTCTTTCAGCTCATGTTTAGTGGTCCCTAAATCTCTCCTTGTCACATCTACCTCTATGTTGTAATTGTATTGATTGTGAAACTCGCGGTAGATGTCCTCCAAACTCCTTGCTCTAGCATCATCTAGGTTGAGGAACCACCTAAGAGCGGCTCCAGTAAAGGTATTTTGAAACATTTGAGCAAGTAATTCTTCAATTGCTCCTAGGGGTTGCATAGCCCCCATGTACATCTTCAAATGGGACTTTGGGCAACTAGTCCCGCCAAACTTGTCCAAGGTCGACATCTTGAACTTAGGAGGCAATCTCACATCAAGAAAAAGTGAGGGTGATTGGTAGTCCATAAGGTCTTCCCTCTTGCAGGCTCTTTTGATCATCTCTTCCATCTTGTTTATCGTCTTGTTAATCTTCTTTTCACCCTCCATGGTTAGGGGATTATGATCGGTCTTGTTTTCCTCTTAGCCACCCTTCAAGTTCTAAAATTGTTGTACGATAAGGTTCATGTCTTCCTTCAATTGGATTTGACTAGCTATCATGGTGTTTAGTAGCTCTTGAGTGTTCATGGGTTCTTCAGTATTTGGATGCTCTCCCCTTTCCACCATAGTGATGGAGTCTTTGGACTTCTTGTGGCTTGGGCTGTCTTGTAAGTCAAAAATGGGATTGTGATGTTGCAACTGTGGAGTACCTTCTATGCTTACGGGCTTCAGTACTGTGGTAGGCTTGGAACTGGAACTACTAGCTTAAATGTCAGTCTTGGGTTCTCTTTGGAGTTTTCCCTCTGATCTTGACCAAATTCTCCCCTAAGAAAAGGCTTGGGTGGGTCAAACAAAGCTAGGTCCCCATCTATATCAATCTACCAACCAAACAAACACACACAAAATGCAATGCAATTTTAACATGGACCGGTCTAAGGTTAAGTTCTAAGTCATTACATTGTAGGGTGGGTTTGTTGTTTCATTGTTTCCCATAGCTAGGATGTTACACCTCCCAACTTGTAATGTAATGAACATTACACTGGTCCAAACGGCACGGTCTATCCTTTATAGTCAACAAGAAATGATCTAGTGACTTTAGGCTATGAGTTGGTGAGTTCGCCATTGGGTACCCAAATCTAATGAAGACCAGTGATCCATGGTTACTACCACCATATGTTGAGATGAGTGCATACATATTTGTTGTTTTGATGGTATACACTATGACAGTTAGGGAAAGCTCTTAACAATCAACATGGCAAATTCAAATAAAATATCACACAAACATTACAAGACGCAAACAACCAAACAACCAAACAAACAAAAACATCATACAAAACACAAGGGTATATAATTGGTCACTTAAAGTCTTATACGAAACTTAGCCCTTGACCTCCCCAATGGAGTCGCCACTGTGAGAGACCATAAAGGGTGCTCTCAAAAAAGAGATTCAGGTGCTTAAGGCACCTCTCTTTTGGATATTTATGTGGATTCGCCACTTATTTTTTTTATACAAAAATATAAGAAAAAATAAAATACAATTACATGTCCAAAAATTCCTTGAATGTTATTAATCGACTATGGAAATACAATTACATCATGGTAGAATAACTTTACAAGGCCTTGGTCCTAATACAATCTATGTAAAAATTACAAAGCTTTGATCCTAGTTACATTCTACCAAAAACAAAAGACAAAACACTAGTCTACCTATCCAAGAAAACCTAAGTTTGGGGGCTAGGTTATAGAATGAGAAGGTGTTAGGCACCCATTCCACCCAAACAGAGTCTGGTCTTCTAGACTCTAATGACCATTATATACCCTTTTGTATGATGTTGAATGATATGCTATGATACATGTAGCAAACACTTTCTTGACAAAAATTAATTTAAACAAATTAGTCTTATGAATATGTCCACTTTTTAAAGAAAAATCAGATCTGTTTTGTAAGGGATAAAAAAAGGGGGTTTGATGAATAAAAATCAGATATGTTTTGTAAGGGATAAAAAAAAAGGGGGATTTTGTTAATAAAAATCAGATCTGTTTTAAAGGATAAAAAATGGGATTTTGTTAATAAAAATCAAATCTGTTTTGTAAAGGATAAAAACATTTTGTTAATAAAAATCAAATCTATTTTGTAAAGGATAAAAAAATGAGATTTTTAAAAGAGGATTCATATTCATAATTCAAATCTATTATGCATGTATCACATATTCATGGAATGACATAAAAAAATAACTTTACCCTAACTATTAATTCATTCTTTAAAATTCAAAATTTGCAATTTTCATTTAAGAAAAAAAAAATTTAGAAAAATTTTCAGATCTGTATTGAATGAAAATACAAATCTGTTTTGTGACCAAAAAAATATTTAGGTCTATATTTAATAAAAATACAGATCTATTTTTTACTTGAAAAAAATTTTAGATTTGTATTTAGTGAAAATACAGATTGTAAGGTTGAATTTATTCAACCATCTAATTGGCTTTATTCCGTGCCAAATTTGCTTGTAATTCAGCATTTAGTAACCCTGTATTTAGGTGGGATTATTGTAAGGGTAGTGAGTGAGATAGAGTGAAGTTTGCTCAAGAGTGTGCAAGAAAACAGAGTGTCGCGGCTGGGACTCGCGGGTGGACTCGCGGCTTCAACTCGCCAGAAGATGCACACGTGCCAAGCATGCTGGAAGATGAACAGTCATGCTAGCTGGAGCACTACAGGACAAAACAGGACAACTGGCCATACGGTTAACTCGCGACTGGATCTCGCGACTTGGTCAAGCCGCGAGGTCAAGCCGCAAGCCACCCCTGTTTTGGAAAAACCTGACGTTTCGCATTCCTCTTCACTCCAGTATAAATACCCTTTTAACCCACGATTGAAAGAGAGCTTCCAGAGAGAATTTTGAAAGAGAAACCCTAAAGAAAAACCAGATTGTTTCACCCACAATCTCTACCTTAGAGTCTTATCAAATTCCCTCACTCTTTTCCTCTCCATTGTCAAATCCTTGAGAGGCTTTATACCAAACCTGGTTCTCACCATTATCATCTCTGTGAGACAGTCGTTTGGAGTTCTGGGAAGCAGTTAGGAAGGAGCCAATCTTCATTGGTTGATGCTACGGTGTAGTAGCGGAATCTGGAAAGCTAGAAAAGAAAAAGGTTCGGCGCAACCTCGTTGGAGCAAGAAGCTTGGAGGGCTTAGGTGCATTGGGTAGATTAGGCTTGGAGGGTCTATTGCTGTCCTTGTATCCCAACTGTATTTTCTAATGGATTGATTACCGCTTGGAGGGCGGCGGAGAGGTTTTTCGCCGAGGTCTTCGGTTTCCTCTTCGATAACACATCTGGTGTTATCTCTGTGTTTGCATCTTCCTTCCTCTCTATCTCTGCCTTTACATTATCTGCTGTGGTTTATTTTGTTGTGGCTTAGATAGTTGTTTAACCAATTCCATATTATAGCATATGTTAAGTTTCCGCACACTAGTTGTTTAACATATTGCTTGTGTTGATTAAGTTGGTTTTTGGGGGTCTAAACGTTCAAAAGTGTTTTTGTACACGTTTTTGAACTTTCACAGATCTATTTTTATTTAAAAATAATGTTTTGGTGTTTAATTACAGATTCTGAAATCAAAGAAGAATTAAAACATGTTAATCAACTAAAGAACATGTCAAAGAAAATTCCAACTAAGCATATAAACATGGCAAATATGAATTAAGAACAAGACATAATAAAATCAAACATATATTAACCAAATTCATGCAGTGAACAATCACAACATATTAATTAATGGAAAAGAAAAATAAACATAAGATTGAAAATACCTATTGCATAAGCGTACCCTTCAATAGAAGAATATTTTAGAAATCAAAGAAATTTTCACTTCTTTGAGGTCTAAAATACTTTACTTACAAAAAAGAAATTCTTAAAGCCAAAACTTCTAAAATGTCTTTAACATAAGGGGAGTGTAGCAGTTAGAAAAGAAGGGCCCTGAATTCTGATCTTTTTCCTCTATTTATAGAGGTTGGGATGCTTAAAAAATAAGCTAAATCAGATCAGATATGAATTGGAATGCGTCCTTATCTCTAAAAATTCCAAAAAGATAAGTTTTATCTCAATCAGGAGGTTCTCGGGCTGGGCTAGGCACAAGCCCGCTTTTGAGTTTTGGTTCAATTTGGACTCCTTTTTTGAGGATTTTTTAGCTGGAAATTGCACCTAGACGCATTTTTTATTCGTATTTTAAAAATTAATCCCTTTTTCTTGATATTCAAGTCTTTAAAGTGATAATTATATGATAGATAAATATTCTAAAATAGACTTAATTATCCACAACTTCTTTGTTATCTGATTATCCACTTTATTCCCACGTAAGCAGGCTTATTTTTTACATAACCAACAACCAATCACAAAATTATTTAATTAATTTTAATTGTTTAACCAATCAGAGTTAATTTAAATTAATCACGTGTGATAAGTTCCACCCTAACAAAATGCATGTAGGCCGTGAAAACTTGATTATGCGATATTATTCAATCTGACAGCCCGTTTTAGGGATCGGACATACCATTGCGACCGTTAGAATCTCAAGATCATTTTTATGATATGCAATGAACGAATTAATGCATGTAATGCAACTCTAAATTTTAGGTATATGAATGGTCACTCTAGCAATCTTCCAAGATTAAATTATGGGTGCAAAATCAAGTGTCTACATGCGTATGCATGATCTAGCCTGCGCACGAAGCTGAACTTATGTATACGCAGACCTGTTCTAGCGTGCGTGATGCCGTTACCCAGAAAACCCTAATTTTTTTTTGTTTTGATTCTACTTTCAAATGTTTGTTTGCATAGCCTACTTTTCACATGTTTTTAAGCCTCATAAAGTGATTGCTAATCTTTTTAACATGCTTGTTTGTTATCACATGTCTAGATTAGGGTTTAGTCTAGGGTTTCTTCATTTTAATGCCATTCATTCACATGTTCATGCATTGATGCCATAGGTGCTATGCTGCTGAGAGGTAAGTAAAAGGGTAAGTCATGCATTAGCAATGTTCATGCATTTGTGTTAGGTTTTCTTAGATGTATGAGTAGGGTTTCTAATATGTTAACATTTTGTGTTTGATATGTTTTGTTTGATGATTATGCTTGCTGCCTTGTTTTGTTTTAGATAGGGTTATTCATATGTTAGATGTATGATTAGGGTTTCTTTTGTTTGGATAGATGGATAAGTATGTTTAGGGTTAAAGATGTCATGTTGTTTGTTAAATGCATGTTAGTGTGTGTGTGTGAGTCTAGAATACAAGTATTTAGATAGTTTTTAATAGGGTTAAAATATAGGACACAATGATGGGAGGCCAACCTTAGGGTTGGGCAATCTTTGGTGCCTAACACCTTCCCAAGAGCGTACCTAAACTCTGAACCTAAACTCTGGTAGTAAGATCAAAGGTCCTTCCTTGAAAGGACGCTATATTCATGGTTCCTAGACCATATAACTAGGTGGCAACTCCAATTTTATCCATCTTTCCCCCTTGCGCACACACTCACGACAGTCGACCACCCATTGCCGCGATGCTCGCACGCCCTTTGATAGCGTACATAGGGTGTGTATGCGGGTTTGGAGCTTAGGTGCTGTGAAGAAGGGTAGACCTCTGGTGTATGTGACGAAATCGGGTCAATTTTAATCGGATTACTAAAGGTAAGTGAAGTCACCACCAATCATTTGGTTTTTTCTAAGGTGTGATTGGTCACCTGACTCTATTTGATTTTATTACCAATCCTAGTTTAAGAAAAATGTCATTTTTCCTAATCTAATATGGACGGATAAAAAATCTTGATTCTTGAGTTTGGAAATCTGGTTACGTGTGGGGAATGTGTTAGGCACCCCATAACGTTTGTCCATAGACAGTCCTTTATTTTGGTAAAATCTTAATTTTTGATCTTGATTAATGCTTTGCTAGTATATTTGGAATCATTGCCAAATTTCCATGACAAAAATCCGGAAGCATTTTGCCTTATTTTCATGGCAAAAATTCGGCAGCACTTTGCCTTAGGTACGTCATAGCACACAAAACACTATTCTCACCAAGCTTTCGTTATGAGAATTCGATAATGAAGGTGCCCCATTTCACGGCAAAAATCCTGCAGAGTTTCGCATTTGGTGCACTATGGCGCACTGATAGGGTTTCGTGCCTATGTGTATAGTGCGTGCCAACATGCTCGTACTAAGACGAGCCAGAGTCCCTCAAAGCATCAAGCATATTGATGTGTGTCGCATACATAGGGAAACCAATGTCACTTAGGTGACATGGATCAAGACAATTACACCGCGATGATCACATTCACAATATAGCGTGAATATGCACCTATGGCAAGTGCCTTGAGCGCATACCCGAACTACAAGGTCAAAAGCACTCATGACTAGAGAAAGTCACTCTCTTAATCATGAGAGTCCATCATACAAAGTGCACAATCACCCACAAGCAAGCATATATAAATATACATACATCATGCATAATGCTATCACATAGAGCAAGAAAGTAAAGCAAACATCACTAACATCCCAAGGGTATCGCCCAGAAAGGTACAGGAAATATAAAATAGACATTGCCATACCCTAAAGAAGCGGCCCAAGCAAGGAACAAGGAAAAAGAAACCCTAGTACATGGATCTAGAGAAGGCTAGAGAGAGAAAGAGAAGACCATTCGGAGAGGCTAGGCCTCCTAATCTACTAAACATTGCCTTTTTTGGGCTTGTGTCTTCTCGCTTGCATCATTGCCCTTTTTGCTCGGGCCTAGGAGATTGTGTCCTTGCTCCAAGTATCCTTGCTCCATGCATGTACATGCAACAATCAAAGACAACAAGCAAACTGAAAAGCAAATCTACTAAACATTGCCTTTTTTGGGCTTGTGTCTTCTCGCTTGCATCATTGCCCTTTTTTCTCAGGCCTAGGAGATTGTGTCCTTGCTCCAAGTATCCTTGCTCCATGCATGTACATGCAACAATCAAAGACAACAAGCCAACTGAAAAGCAAAGAAATAGCTAGAAAGAAAGCATATGAAAGGACAAACTAACAAAGGGAGCCACATAGGGGCAAATAAGTATGTTATCAAACAAAGAAGGTTTCCTTAGAGGACAAAATGTAGGTTTGGATCGGGTGTCCACAATTCCATGAGATTGGAGTATGGACGACACGCGTGCCATCAAGCAAAATTCCTAAAAGGGACTCGGGGTCTTGTGAATCAAGGACGGGTGTGAACCCGCACAAGATTTTAGGAATTAGGCTTGATGACACAAAGAAGCACACACAAGGACACATGTATGAACATATAGGCAAATGTGCAAAGATGCAAAGAAACAAAGAGAGCCAAACGGGATGGCACAAAGCAAGCAAGGCAAGCATATCATCACACGAAGTGGAGAAGGGTATGCATCAAGCAAACCCACATCATAGAGATGTGTTTTCACAAATGGTTGCATCCAAACAAACCACAGGAGGGATGGATGCAACCAAACAAGCAAATGGTCCCAAAGGCCAATAAGCACAAACCCACAGAGAACACAAAACATGGCAAGAATCTAGATCTAGCCAAACAAACATGGAACCAAAGTATAAAAGCAAGCAAGCATACACTTGCTTAAGGAAATTATCCAAACCCTTTGATGTAGGCCTAGATGTATGGATGTAGGCCTAGACCAAAAGATCTAGACCGACATCCTATCTAAAGGCCAAAACACAAGAAAAAGGCATAACAAGAAGTAAAAGGCTATGAAAGCACAAAGCATAGCATCCAACGTGTAGATCTAAGTATAAACATGGCAAGGAGCACATGAACATATAGATCTAAGCATAAACATGGCATAAAGCATGGAAACAAGGTGTAAAGCACCTAAGCATGTAGATCTAAGCACAAACAAGGTATTTAGGCATATCCTAACCCAAGAAGGCTAGGCCAACATTATCAAAGCAATAAAATGTACTAGAAAGCAAAGAGACATGCTAGAAAAGCTATAAAACATGCTAGGAAACAAGATAAAGCAAGAAACATACTATGGAAAAGCAATAAAGCATATTATAAAGCAAGAAAAAGCAAAGGGTGTATCCACTAAAAAGCTACCTCAACACCCCAAAACCTTAAATCCAAGGTTCTAAGACGAAGGAGAGGGAAAACAGTGTAAGAACACTACCTTTTTATGTATTTGGGAGAGAATTTAGAGAGGAAAAGAAAGAGAATCTACCTAGAAGAGTGCTTTAAAATGCCCAAAATCATTTTTTTTTCTTTTTTTTGTCTGAGGGGGGTCTGGGGACATTTATAGGCTATTTATGACTCTTCAACTCCTGGTAGCCACTAAGTTAGCTCCGGCGGCCCTTTAGTGTGCGTTGGGCTCGGTTCAATGACATCAGTAATTTTGTCTTGTCCCACCTAACTTTGATTACATATTTGAAGGTCTTCCTAGACTTTGATTAAGCTAATCTTCGTATCCCTAGAAAGTTCTAGATGTCTAGTTTGCAGAACACTAAAGAAATTGAAATTCCAATGGTTGGATCAAAAGTTATGATCGCGAGAAGCGTGCTAACACGCTTCACACGATTTAAAAGATATCTTAACCGTTTTAACTCCGATTTCAACCCATGAATAGTTATTAGAAAGGGAATTTGATAATCTTTACAATGACACTAGCCCCAACCCATTTTAATAATCAGATCAAAATTAGGGTTTCTGGTGCCTAGGAGTTAACCTTGAGTCAAGCTTGGTCAAAGTTAATGAAAATTTTCAAGTAGCTTGAATTTGATGTAAAAACATGAAAAATATTGTTTTGGGATAATTTTGACCATCTTTGACTTCGGTCAACCTAGGGTCGACTAGGAGCATTTTGGTCAATTCGACCTCAAAAGGCACTTCGAGTGCTCTGATGCCCAAACGGGTTGTGCCACGTTAATCTAGATGTTTCCACGGCCCCATGGGGAAAAGTTAATATTTTTGGAATTTTTGGGGTCCATGCAAATCTATGAAGGACAAAATACAGTATCTACATCAACAAAGACCTCAAAAAGTAAGGAGAAGGCTTGACTCCTAGGACATAATGATACATAGTACGAGGGTCAATAAGATCATTAAAATCGTCAATGGTCTTCGCGTAATCAAAAGCCATCTTAACCCGTCCTTTGTATCTGCTCTTCAACTTTGGACGAACAATGACTGAAAGGCAAGCACACAAGACAAAGATCAAAATCATATTAAATAGCAACAAGAAAAAGTTAAGAGTTTTTTCATAGAAACAATGCACCAAGTTTTGGGACTTCTCACCTACGTAGCAATCTGGGGATATCACCCTGAAAATCATCAGACGAAGTCTCCTAACCACTACTGGAGATGAAGAAAAACTTAGATTTCCAATGTCGAAAGGACAAAGGGAAATCAACTACGAGCCTAGCTTTCCTATCCCAAGGTACAAGCTCATAATACCCAAACTGCATAGACTCCTTGAGATGATACAAGTGTAAAAGCTCATTCATCCTAATCATATCCCCATCGTTTACGATCAACCAAATTGTCATGCAACTAATGACAATCTGCCATGAGTTACCCAGAGCAATATTGAGATGGTGAAAAGGCTCCATTATTAAGGGATGACGAGGAACCTAAGGCTGAACAAAAAAGTAGCTTCATAAAAACAAACCTAACCATGAGTAAAGACACAAGCTTTTTTGTTCTCACGTGGAAGACGAATCTTAGTTTCATTTGGAAATTGAAACCTATCCCTAAACCTAAAGAGTGTCTCTTCGTCCAAACAACACGATTCTTTAAAGGCATGGAAGGACCTAGGCTTAGTAAAAGATGAGGGTTTTGAAGAAGAGGGTTTGGAGGACGAAGGTTTCAAAGCAGCAGTATTTATCCCCATTTCCACAGGTTTATCACTAGATGATTAACCTGTCTCCAGCTCACTTGACCTAACAACAAACCTTCTTCTCCCTTCCACAGACATTTCACACAATAGACAATACCAATTTAAAGATCGATGCAATAGTGGGTACAAATCGGTCAAAACTGGTCTAAATGCACTATCCCTAGAAACAGAAAGACCAACGTGGAGGCAATGGCCACTTGAAGTTTCGAGAAAAGCTCCTAGGTGAGCAAAAAAGAAAGAGATGGAGGGACAAAGGTTCCTAACTTCAGAAAAATCTACCATTAATACATCAAAAAGAAAGTGAAAAGGGTTTAATGAAGATGGTACCTAAAGAAAAGAGGGCCTAGGAAGCTCTAGCTTGGAGAAGAAGAGATTTGCAGAAAAGAATTGCAAAAAAAAAAATGGCATAAGGAAGAAGAAAGAGGAGCAAAAAGGCTTATAAATGCCTCCAAAAAACTAAGGCGTAGGAAAACCAAAAGCCTCATCGAGAGACGTGCCTATGTCCAACCAACCAACACACAACACATGGCCACGTTGCATGTAGTGCCATCACATTGTATTAAATGCGAAAAATACAGAATCAAAGGCCACTGCTAGCATGAAACAACTTATTATATTCCTAAGTTCGTCAGTATGAGCACTTGACGATCACGAAATATGGGGCAAATGATAAATCAAAAAAATTCCTTCGTCTAGAGAGGCCTTTGGACGATGAAAGAGCCATAAAGGCACATTAAATACATTTTCCATTACTAAACGGATGAATAAATCAAGCATGACTGTTGGACAGATATTGAAAGCACCACAATAAACCACCAAAAGCGTTACCAAAGCCATTAAGGCTACCATTGAAGAACTCCAACGGCTAGAAAAGCAAACAACTATATAAACTACATCAAACCTCAAACAAAGGTACAAAAATATAAGATACGATACTCTCAATATTTATCCTTCTCTCTCTCTCTCTCTCTCTCTCTCTCTCTCTCTCTCTCTCTCTCTCTCTCTCTCTCTCTCTCTCTCTCTCTCTCTCTCTCTCTCTCTCTCTCTCTCTCTAAGATATCTGACTTTGTCATCGGAGGCTCATAGGCTAGCACTATGCTGGTGACCTTTTCAAGAGAAACACTACTTCTAATCTTGTACAGGAATCAAGATTCAGTTGGTCATACTCCATCTGAACGAACCTATCGACTGACGAATTTGGCTTCATCAGAAAACATCAACTAACTTGGCTATAGAGTTTGTTGGGATTATTTTGGATTTCAAAATTTTAATTACACCGTGAGAGACAAACATGCAAGTAGAATTATACAGAAGCCAAACTTGTTGCGAAATAGAAGGTAAACCTCTCTCTGTTTCTTACTTTATTTGAAAACAAGAAATTATTGTTTAAGCTAATGAAAATTTTTACTAGTAAAATTCAAGATTCAATTGTTTGTCAAGCATTTGAACTTATCCAATACAAGGCCATCCTAAAACATGTTCTGACCATCACAACTCAAAAATTCCAATTCAAAAGGTCCATATTTAACCCATGATAAAAATCTATTAGTCTCAAAACCAAATCACATAATAATTCATCTAATATCTAAAATAAGTAAATAATCTAAACTCCAAAAGGTTCAAACAAAAACAGTACTCCCAAATAACTTCTCACAAAAGTAATCTTTTTACTTATTTTCACTGTCGTCTTCACATGAAGAAAATTACATGGCTGGGCTAGATTCCAAAAAGGCTTCAAGAAAAAAATGCACCCGACTCAACCGCAGTACAAGGAAATTTTTAAATTGGTCTTGCAATGAGCAACATAGAGTAATATGAGGTATGAGTGTCCGATCGAGTGTTGGTGCAATGCCAGTGTACTAGTATCCTAGCGTTAATGAGTGATCTTGATGTAAGCTAGGCGTGGTGGTGTTGGAAGTGTAGATATGGATTGGTGACTGGCAGTCATGTTAAGAGTGAGATTGTATTTGCTGCATATAATTATGATAGTAAATGAATCTTGTGATGCATATGTCATTCTAACATTGGTTCATTAGTAGTTCTTTTGGGCTTCCACGGGATTTACTTATAGTCTATTTGGATGTTTAAAAAAGGAGGGGGAGTAGAGTAATTCAATTACCCTGTTTGGAAGTTTTTTAAGGAAGGAGGGGGAGGGGTTTAGAGAGGTTTAGAGGGGTTTCAACTACCTCTAACCTCTCATTTTTAATTCCCCCAAATTGGAGAGATTTGGAGGGAGAGTAGAGTAGATAAATTATTGATCAAATGAATTCCCCAATTTACCATTTCTAAATTAACAAAATTACAAACCGATTATATAAATAATATTTGTTTGTTTCCTGAGAAAATTTATGGTGAATGAAAAAAAAATTGAATCTCATTGTTGTTTAGCTCTCTCTTTCTCTCTCAACCATCTAATAAGCAGAGAGGCAGTTTCTCTTTGCACTGTTTTTGTTTGCTTTGATTGAAGCTTCATTGTTTTAGATTTGTGCTTTTGTGTAAAAGGTGTTCGGATTCTGAGATTCTGGTCAGATTTGGCCGAATAACATGGCGTCATCATCGTCAGTGTCAACTTCGGCGAGAGCCAGAGGAGGCTACAATCAACTTTCGCAGCCTCAGCAAAGGAGGATCATGTAGCTAACTTTGATTTGAGTCTGAAAAGAGAAATCAAATCTAAATAGAAAGAAAAGAAAGGAAGGTTCGATCTAACGAGGTTGACTTTTATTTGAAGGAACCCACAAAAGCAACCAAAGAAATAAATAAATAAAAATAAATAAATAAACAAATAAATAAAACAAACAAACAAACAAACCCAGATCATATAAAAGAAACGTCAATGACTCAAGCCCTAATGGTTTCTTTTTTTTCTTTTTTCTTTTTTTGCTAAACCAAACCCTCTCTCTCTCTCTCTCTCTCTCTCTCTCTCTCTCTCTCTCTCTCTCTCTCTCTCTCTCTCTCTCTCTCTCTCTCTCTCTCTCTCTCTCTCTCTCTCCATGGCTGGATCTAAACCAACTCTCTTGATTTGCTCGCATAGACCCAGTGTTTTTGGTTCTTTTTCTCATGTCCATAATTCTTTTTTTTTTTTATACAATCATGTCCATAATTTTGAGTTAAATTTCATTTTTTATTTCTATTTCAAGAGAATAATTTCATGGTGTTAATAATGGACATTTTGAAAAATAATTTGGGGGTTTTGACTTGTGGAAGTGTTGAATTAAGTGAGAATTTTATGTCAATGCATTGTAGAGGCTTTGGTTTAAAAACTTATTTGATTTGTGATTGCAGATTTGATAAAATTAGGAATTGATTGTTCAATTTGTTTTGGGTGTATTGTGTGTTTGGTTGCCAAGAAAATGAACGAAAAAATTCACTTACATATTCTAAGATTTGGATGAATGATAATCAGGTTCAAGACTTTACAAAACTGATAAATTAATCATAGACCAATGTTGCAAGTCCATTCTCAAATAGGGGTAAATTTGTCTATTTAAACCATTTCCTCTCCTCTCCATCCTAATTTTTAAAACATTCAAACAAGAGGAAGGGCTAATTACTCCCTCCTCCCTTACTAATTTTAAAAACATCCAAACAAGGTAGAGGATAACCATTCCCTTCTATTCTCCTCCCCACTACTCTCCTCCCCTCTACCCCCTTCTACTCTCCTCCCTCTCTAAACTTCCAAACAGGCCTTTAATGTGATATGCAAAGTTTCAAGTGCCAATATTTATTTTTTTGTTAGAAATGTGGTCAAAAGATTTTTACTTGGTATTCTTCTGTGAAATTATTTTTGTTTTATCTTGATCAAATGACATTACTTCTCAGATTTTTTTTAAGTTCATGAGATGGGATAAGGATTGAGTATTTAAAAAACATAAAGAAACACTTGGTTAAAAGAGGATTGGATTAATAAATTTAATAACAAAAAAATTTAAATGTAGGATTGGAAATTACAGTAAACCCACATGTGGTTTGTCCCAAAATTACTTTATCTACTCATAGTTTGAAAAGTCACCTTACCCACCTAAGGTAAACTCCGTTTGTTTTCCATATCCCACCTCTATTAAAAATTGGAATAAATGTGTTTTTACTTTCCTTTTATGCCTCTCTCCTTAAAAAAAAATAATAACAAAAAAAATAAAAAATAAAAAAGTAAAAAGACAAGAAAAAATAAAATCAAAAAGTGCTATTTGTAAAAAATTGAAGAGGAACAACATCAAATGGTTCATCCAAAATTCCTATCAAAATACAAAATTTCTCATAACACATTCATTCCAGAATTAACAGGCTTTAAGATTCAACCACCAAATCAACCAACTAATACCAAACCAAAGGGGAAGGATATTTCGGCCATAGTAAACAAAGCCAAACAAAAACCCCACCGCAAGAACACCACATGATTTTAGGAAAAAATAAAAAGGAAATCCACAGCCCAATCAACCTTTTTTTTTTTTTTTTTTCCATACTGGGTATAACACTTAATTAGTTTCTATGGAAAGATAATCTATAGAATCAGCTATTGAACGACCCAATCAACCTAGACTAGTGGGTTGCCAAACCAAATTTTTACATTTTTATCAAAGTGTTCGTACCTTCACCAAAAGGGGACTTCCTAGTGGTGATGTGCCGATCCTTGGTAGGGATGTTCACCAGGTCCTTAACCTCAACATCTTGTCACCAAGAACCAAATCCACACAAACCTTCTCAAAAAAAAAAAAAAAAAATCCACACAAACCTTCTCAATATTTTTATGCTCTTTTTATTTTATGGATCTGCTCCTTTTCCTCTAGATCTGGCTTAATTTTGAACCTCCTAGATCAAACAAAACCCCAATCCAAAGTTCCAAACACAAACCTAGATCAATGAAAATTCCAGCTCAACGAAAATTTCCATGAGAGAGAAGATAAGAGAGTTTTGGACCTTTTGGTCGAATAGAGGGAGGCTAGAGACAGTGGCAAAAAGAAAAAAAGAGAAACAAATATTGGTAGAAAGTGGGTTCGTGAGCAACAAATATAAAATTAGTAGAAAGTGCGCTTTAGCTATAAAATTGTGGAGATTGATTTGGATTTTATTTTTCTAGGTGTATGTTTTTCATGTTCAAGATCTATATAGTTCTTTATGTGGATGCAGTTGCTTGCACGTTCAAGCACTTATGGAGAACAACCGGTGAACTTAAGATTAGAGATATTGGAGAGCATATATTGTTGTTTGAATTTGAGGATGTACTAGATCCTGAGCGAGTGTTAGAGTTCAAACCATGGTCATACGATAAACATCTTGTGGCATTTGAACGTGTTTTTGACATTGAGTCGATGCCATTCCTGGATTTCTCTCGCACTACCTTTTGGGTTCAAATACACAATATTCCAGAAAGGAGTTTGAAGGTTGAAGTAGGGGAGTTGATAGGTAAGACCATTAGTAGGGTTATCCAAGTTGCCAACTCGGAAGACGACGGCGATGGCAATGAGTTTTTGATGGTTAGAATAAACATTGACATATCCAAACCCTTGCTCCGTTGCTTTAAATTATGCTCAGAGAAGAAACAGGTGGGCTGGGTTGGGCTAAAGTATGAACGGTTACCCAATTTCTGCTACTGGTATGGCCATGTGACTCATGGAGAGAGGAACTGTGAAGTTTGGCTGCGAGGTAAAGGGTCTTTGAGGAAGGAAGAACAACAATATGGTGAGTGGCTTCAAGCGGAGCCATTGAGAGGCACTCGTAAAACTGTGGTGGTGGTTTCGAGCACTTCACGCAGCCAAGCGCCATGGTGGAGGAAGAGGGATAGCAATAAAGGTCCATCAAAAGAGAATGCCGACAACTCTAAGGAGACTCAATCATCTGCTCACTCGGCGGCAAATATGGCTATGGACTATGTTAAGATTTCCAAGCCAACGCGTGGAAATGGGAGTAATGTGAATAACGTAAGGGGCTTTAGGGTACAAAGCCATGAGGTGAATCACGGCTTGCATGCAAATAAGCCAACCAACAGATTAGAAGAGATAGTGGTGGGGTTAAATTTAAATGATAAGCTGGATGGTTTTGTGGGTGAGACAAATGGGGAAGGTTTGAAGATGTCCGTGGGTCTTGGTGCTAAGGTAAGGAAGGGTGACGTGAGGCCCATGCAAGATTCCACCAACCAAATCACTAACTCTGATTCAGTGGGGTCCACAAGAAAATGGAAAAAACTTGCTAGGGAGGTGGGTCAGTGTGGGGTGTCTCCTTCACCAATGAATGTGGATAGGAGGCCTGTGCTGGATGATTTTGATAGGAGTGCTGGTAAAAAAATAGTGTTTGAGTGGCAGTAGCTATTCGAATAAAGAAAATGGTGAGGTGGCAGCTAGGTCCCAGCACCATTGGGCATTATGAGCTACTTGAGCTGGAACTGTTGTGGGTTTGGGAACCCACAGACAGAAGATGAGCTAGTTGCGATGCTGTGCAACAAAGATCCCAAGTTGGTGTTTTTGATGGAAACAAAGGTGGAAAAAGTAGTTTTAAAACGTATTGGCCGAAAGATTCAGTTTAGTAATTTGTTTGTAGTCCCCCATCACAATACTGGGGGACGGTTGGCTTTGTATTGGCCAACAGATATGAATATGGATGTTCAGACTTTCTCAGCCAGACATATTGATGCTATCATTGACCTTGGAGTGAATGACGCTTGGCGGTTCACAGGTTTTTACGGAGACCCTGAAACTACCAACCGGGAAAGCTCCTGGTCATTACTAAGACTTCTTAGCCAACGGTCCAATTTGCCTTGGGTTTGTATGGGGAATTTCAATGAGATTTTGTTTACTGAAGAGAAACAAGGTTGGCTCATTAGACCGGAGAGACAGATGCAGGGGTTTAGGGATTCTCTGGACTATTGTAGATTGAGGGATTTGGGCTTCAATGAGTTCCCATTTACTTAGTGCAATAGAAGGCCGGGTGGTCAGAATGTATGGATTCGGTTGGATAGAGGGGTGGCTTCAGTTGAGTGGATTTTAAGGTTCCCTTCAGCTCGAATACATCACTTGGATGCTTTTCACTATGATCACAAACCCTTGCTACTTTGTTCAGACTCTGAATTTAAAAGGTTCTACAGAAAAGGTAGGCCTTTCCGCTTTGAAGCTATGTGGTTGAAGGATAATTCTTGTACGGGTGTAATTTGGGATTCCTGGGATTTTAGACAGCCATCTGATTCGATTTGGGGGTTTAATAGAAACATAATGGCCTACCAAGAAAACCTCAAAGTTTGGAATCGAACTACATTTGGTCAGGTCCGATATGCTTTGAAGAGGAAGATGGCTGACTTGAAGGAAGCTAAAGAAGGGGACTATTACAGAACTAATCCAGGCCGTATACAGATGCTTAGAAAGGAAATTGGTAGCCTCCAGTCTAGGGAAGAATGTATGTGGAAGCAAAGGGCTAGAAACACTTGGCTTAAAAAAGGTGATCGTAATACTGCTTACTTTCATTGCAGAGCTAATCAACGGAATAAGAGGAATTTGATTATGGGATTGGAAGATGACAATAGGGTGTGGGTAGAGGATGAAGCCGATTTGGGTGGTGTGGTAGAGGGGTATTTTAAGAATATCTTTTCCACCTCAAACCCGTCTGAATTGGATAGAATTTTAAATGGAATCTCATGCCCTGTGAATGTTGATGTGGATCCGTGTGTGGGGGGTGAGTTTCAAACTTTTGAAGTGAAGCAAGCTCTAAACCAAATGGCTCCAAATACTACCCCTGGCCCTGATGGTATGTCTCCCATTTTCTACAAATCTTTTTGGCACATTGTTGGTAAGGATGTAATTGCAGTTGTTCTCCAAGCCTTGAATTCAAGCATTGTCCCAGAATCCCTTAATTCCACATTTATCTCTCTAATTACCAAAGTTAAAAACCCTAAGAAAGTTTCAGAATTTCGACCGATAAGTCTATGCAATGTTGTTTATAAATTAATTGCAAAAGTGATGGCTAACCAGTTGAAAAAGTTGTTGGCTAAAATGATTCCAGATTCCCAAAGTGCATTCTTATCAGGGCGGTTGATCATTGACAATATTTTAGTGGCTTTGGAGACCCTTCACTTTCTGAAAAGGAAGACTCAAGGGAATTTGGGGTATATGGCACTTAAACTGGATATGAGTAAAGCGTATGACAGGGTGGAATGGATTTTTTTGGAAAGGATAATGCGTCACCTGGGTATTGAGGATAGGTTGATCAAAATTATTATGGCTTGTGTGCAATCTATTTCTTATTTTGTTCTTCTCAATAGGCAGCCGGTGGGCAATATAAAACCCACAAGGGGGCTTCACCAAGGGGATCCTCTCTCTCCATACTTGTTCCTGTTGTGTGCTATGGGGTTGCAGAGCTTGATTCATCAGGCTGAAGTGGATGGGCATATTCGAGGGGTGGCTATCTGTAGAAATGGTCCTAAAGTTTCCCACTTATTCTTTGCAGATGATAATGTGTTGTTTTGTAGAGCTACAGAGGCTGAATGCAATAAAATATTGGAGATTTTGGAGGTGTATGAGAGAGGATCTGATCAAAAGATAAATAACTTTGCCCTTACAAAAGCAGATCCAGTAGCTCTTAAGTGTCCCAGCAATCTGGCAGTATGAAAAGTATCTGGGGTTACCAGCTTTAGTAGGCCGAGCAAAAAAACAAAGCTTTATCTTCCTAAAAGAGAGGGTTTAGAAGAAACTACAAGGGAGAGGCTATTGTCTCAAGTGGGAAAGGAAGTCCTCATCAAGGCTCTCATTCAAGCTATCCCAACCTACACCATGAGTTGTTTTAAACTTCCCAAGGGGTTGGTTAGGAAGCTCGAAAGCCTTATCCGGAAGTTTTGGTGGGGTTACAGTGGTGATTCAAGAAAGGTGCATTGGGTATGTTGGGAAAAGCTTTGTGAAGCAAAAGAGGTGGGTGGAATGGGTTTCAAAGAAATTGAAAAGTTCAATGACGCTCTCTTAGCAAAACAAGTTTGGAGGATGATTAATAACCCAGGGTCACTTTGCTTTCGAGTGTTTAAAGCTAGATTTTTTTCCAAATTGTTCAATTTTGGAAGTGAAAGATTCCATAGCCGGATCCTATGCTTGGAAAAGCATTCTTAGTGCGAGAGATGTTATCCGAAAAGGCATGGTTTGGAGAATCAGTGATGGCTAATCCGTGCAGGTAAAGGAAGATAAATGGCTGCCAAAAAGAGATAATAGTTCCATCATTTCACCCCTTACTACTATTTTGCCTGAGACGGTTAGTTCCTTCATTGAAGTTGACTGGAGAGAGTGGAAAACAAAGGTGATTCAAGAGCTATTTCTGCCTAGTGAGGTGTCGGTGATTATGGGAATTCCATTGAGCTTAAGGAATACAGAGGACCGGGTTATATGGGCCTACACACCTTCAGGTGTTTACACCACAAGTAGCGCATACAAGCTGCTAACTGATAGAAATGTGCAAGGCAGCTCTAACCGTGAGCAACAAAGACGTTTTTGGAAGGGAATATGGGAGCTTTGAGTTCCTCATAAAATCAAGCACTTTTTTTAGAGGGCCTGTCACAATGCTCTTCCAACAAAATGCAATCTAGTTCGACGAAACATAGTCAATTCGGAGGTGTGTGAGTTGTGCAATGAAGGCCAGGAGGATGTGTTACACGCTTTATGGAAGTGTCAGGTGGTGGAAAGTGTTTGGAGCTATCACAGTTGGGCCCAACAAGCTATGAACCCCCCTCCCCTAACCTTTTGCGATTTATTTGATCATTTTTTGCAGGTGACGAATGATTTCAGGAAGGAAATCTTTGCAGTAGCTGCTTGGTGTCTATGGAACCGGCGAAATGCCCTTCACTTTGGGCGTCAAATGCAGCCTATTACAAACATTAACCTGTTGGCTAGTAACCTGCTACAAAAGTTCTTGGCGGCCCAGGAAGATGAAGCTCCAACAGTTCACTCACCTGTTATCCAACACCAGTGGAGACCTCTAGAGCATGATCACTTCAAAGTAAATTTCAACGTAGCTGTGTTCAAGTCGCTTAATTTGGCCGGTATCGAGGTAGTCATCCGAGATTGGCGTGGAGATGTACTGGCAGCTCTGTCTATGCCAACTGCTCTAACCTCAACAGTTGCGGATTTGGAAGCCCTTGCGTGTCGCTGTGCTGTGATGTTTGCTGCTGAAAAGGACCTGCAGAACGTTATCTTCGAAGGAGACTCAGTTTCAATTATTAATGCTATTGTCCAAGAAAACCCGATTTTGAATTCATATGGAGATATTGTTGACGACATCCACTCGTTAGTCTCTGTTTTCCAGTCTTTTCAATTTGTTTTTGTTCATCGGTCTTGTAATGTGGTTGCCGATGCGTTAGCTAAGAATGCCAAATGTTTGGCCGAGTATCGGGAATGGTTGGGTGACTTACCTACAGACATTTCCCAGTTAGTTGATTTTGATGTTCCTTGAAGCTTTCTTTTAAATTCAATAATGTCCCAGTCGGATTGGTTGGTTTCTCAAAAAAAAAAAAAAAAGAACTATATGAATGGAAAGAGTAATTAACTCCATTTTGATCTTATTTCTATTGTGTTTTTATGTTATTTCTTGTTTCGGTGAGAAGAGAGATAAAAAGAAAGCAAAAATACATATTTACCCCTATAAAAACAAGGGTGGGTTACGGAAAATAAACAAAGTTTACTTCAAGTGAGTAAGGTGATATTTTTCAAATCACGGGTAAACAAAGCGATTTTAGGCCAAACCACAAATAGGTTTAATGCAATTACCCATTTCCTTTATATAAAAAATAATGAAGAGATTTGAGGTGAAAACTTTTCAAATCACGGGTAGATAAAGCGATTTTAGTCCAAATCACAAATAGGTTTAATGCAATTATCCATTTCCTTTATGAAAAAAAATATAATGAAGAGATTTGAGGTGAAAACATATAAGATTTATCTAAAATTAAGGATTTTTTTTTTATTACAAAATAGAAATTTTACTCTAGTCCAATCTAAGTGTATATGTATGTGAAACTCCCTTCTAGAAACTTGAACTCCGGCCCTTACCCTCACACTCCACAAGCACTTATACTTGTGGAGTGACCATCGCACCAAGAGTGTGCGGTGGTATCAAGGATTTTGAAAATTAGTAAATATAACTTAATTATCCCCCATTAATTACCGTTTGTTATGTTTTTAATTGTCATGTATGTGAGGCAATTTGAGACAATTAAAAAGTCAAATCCAAATAGAGGAATCTTGTTTTTAGTAGTATATATAGAAGCTCATTTTGAATATTTATACCTAGTATAATATTTTATAATATTTGAAAATATAATTTTGATTATATTACACATCATGTACTATATTTGCAAATTTTTTATTTTATAGGATTGCAAAATTATTTTTGATTATATATTATGTGTCACTAAAATGAGTTTAAATATATATATATATATATATATATTGTGGGTCAAATATTACATTGTCTCTTTGTATTCTTCATACTTGCAAAATATTGAGATGATTAGAGATTAACAACTATTATATTGGTAAACTATTTGGTCAAATCTTGTCAACCTAAGTATTAATGGAAAACAAACTGTATAACAAAAATAAGAAGGAAAAAGGACTCAAGGCTCAAACTGAAGGGTTTCAGGAGTCAATTTCATACCGGAGGCTGTACCAATTTAGCTAAGGGAATAATATATGTTAAGACATATGTGAATCATATTAGGAATATATGTCATTATAGAATTGGCTAATTCTTTAACAAAACACACTTGTAATTGGGTAGATTTAGGATGTGTTTAATGCTTCAAGGAACAAGGTTTCAAGTTCAAGTGTTAAAGCCATGCAAGTCTGTCCAAGAATCAAGTAAAGAAGTGCTGGATTTTAAAACTCCACAGCTAGCTCAATAGCTAGTATCTATCGAGGTTTAAAAGGCTATTTAAGTCTGATGCTCGACAGCTTCCCAATAGATAGGTTATCTGTCAAGGTTTATGAAAATCAGTTTTTTAGATCTGATTTCACTCCAATCCGTGAATATATGTTTGGACTTTCTTTACTCACAATCCTAAACATATATAAGGATTGTTTTAAGAGCCATCACAACTGATGCACCTGATTGCAAAAGTTTTTCACAAGCATATTGTGAACCGGAGACATATGCCCTACTTCATCTTTCTATTCAAGAAGCTGCTGTGTTTGTACACCGTAGGGTTTTGTAACCAAGGAGTTTTGTGATCTTAATTGTGTTGATGAACTGAAGAACTTTGTAGCCAACATCTTTCTCAAGTTGGTAAGTAAGCTGCATACTAGGATCCGCACATCAAATTGGTTAGTCATGCACTGGGAGCTGTGCATTAAAAGGAGAGATAGTCAATATAGAACAAGTCCAATTAGGTACTGGGGTAAGGGTTCAACTGTAGGTTGGTATAAGGTATTGAGATTCCTTTACTTGTAAACCGCTTGTTGTGATAATAGTGAATTCTCGGGAGTGGTGACCTTAAAATCACTCGATGGGGTTTTTACCGTGTAGGTTTTCCCCATTCATAAATAAATCACTATGTCAATTTATTTTCCGTTACATTTTAACTTAGTTGGTGATTTGTTTGTGCTACCCCGCTTATTGCATGCTAATTGAATTAATTAATTAACTTGGTTAATTCATCACAAAGGGTCAATACATTTTTGGCCTATCAAGTGGTATCAGAGCAGGCACACTCTAATTAGGTTTTAATCTTTACTATGTGATCCATTGACCCCTATTTGTCATGGATAGAGGACAGTCTCTCATTATACCTCCTTTCTTTTATGGCACTAACTATGCATACTGGAAAGTACGCATGAAAACTTTCTTACAGTCATTATATGAAAGGCGAAAAACCCATTTTAGTCCCTACATTTTTACGCGATTCCCACTTTGGTCCTTAACTTTTTTTTCCACCGATTTTAGTCCCTATCCTGGAAAACGCGTCTTGTTTTAGTCCCTGATGTTACATCAGAGACAGAAATTGCACAGCTGGCAAACAAAAAAATTAAAAATATTAAAATAATGCCCACTCTGTCCACGTGGCTTTCCACGTCAGCCTCTAAATTAAAAAAAAAATTAATTTATTAATTCTAACTAAATAAAAAAATTAAAAACAGAAATAAAAATCTGAGAGTTCAAAAACGTGTATAAACACCTTTGAATGTTTAGACCCCCAAATTACAACTTAACCAATTCAAGCTTTATGTCAAACAACTAGTGTGCGGAAACTTAACATAAGCTATAAACAGAATTGGAAATCAATCTAAGCCAATTATAAATCACATCCATAGCAGAAAATAAAAGGCAAAGATAAAGGGAAGAGAGATGCAAACACAAGAACAACACACGATGTGTTATCGAAGAGGAAACCAAAGCCCTCGGCGTAAAACCTCTCCGCCGCCCTCCAAGCGGTCAATAATCCACTAGAAAATGTAGTTGGGATACATGAACAGCAATAGACCCTCCAAGCCTAATCTACCCGATGTACCTAAGCCCTCCAAGCTTCTTGCTCCAACGAGGTTGCGCCGAACCTTTTTCTTTTCTAGCTTACCGGATTCCGCTACTAGACCATAGCATCCGCCATCCTTGGCATCTTCCAATGCTTCCCAAAACTCCAAAAATACTCAACACTCTAAATGGGTGTGGGTAGTGTTTGGATAGAAATCTCCTCTCAATAGGTATGACAATGAGAGAGGGAATGAGAAGAGACTACAAAGATTTCTCTCTAAGAATGAGTAGCTCTCTCTAATTGGGTGGGTGTTTTGAACAAACCTCTCTTAGGGTTTTTCTTTCTGAATAGCCAGCCACATCTTGTGGGAATGAGAGGTATTTATACTGGTGTGAGAATGGAATACCAAGAGTCAGTTTTTCCAAAAACAGGGCTGGCTGACGACTTGACCTCGCGACTTGACTGAGTCGCGAGTTCAAGTCGCGAGCTAACTTAATGGCCAGTCTGGATTTTTGTCGTGTAGTGCTCCAGGTGGCGTGACTGTTCAGCTCCCCTGCATGCTCTGCACGTGAGCAACTTTTGGCGGCTTGCAAGCCGCGAGCCACCTGCAAGTCCTAGCCGCGAGTCTCTTCTCCACTGCACTGTCTTGAGAATTTCTTCACACTCTCTCACACACTACCCTTACATGATTCCCACCTAAATACAAGGTTTCTAAGTGCTATATTACAAGCAAATTTATCATGGAATAAAGCCAACACATGGTTGATTAAATTCAACCTTACAAAATCAAACCCAACAAGAACAAGATCAACAAAACACAAACCCAGCAAATTTAAAACCCAAAAAATTAAATTCAAACCCATATTTCAAACCCCCGCACCACCAAAACATCAAACACAAAAATCAAATCCAGATTTTCGGCCCCCAAACTCAAAACTCAAAACCCAAATTTTCTTATACTTTCTGAGAAACCAAACACAAACCTCATATCCAAACCTTAGAGTTGAAACCAAACCACCTCCAACCTCAGATTCAAAACTATTAAACCCAAATGAAATCAACCTCACCTAACAACAAAACCATCTCCTCTCTTAGCCGACGCTGCTTTCTTTTTGCTCGTGTTTGCCTGGGATGTAGGTTTGCATAGAGGTGCTTTCATGGTGGAGATCGTGGGTCTTGGGTTTTGGGTCTTTGGTCATGGAAATCGTTTTATAGATCGGTGGGTTTAGGTTTCTTGCTCATTCTCTGTACGAAACTCATCGAAGAAGAAGAATCGTAGCATTGTTGTTGTTGTTCTTCTTCTTCTTCTTCGTCTTCGTCTTCTTGAATCTCTCTCCAGCTCTGCGTTCTTCACTGCCTCTCACGCCATATCACTTCAACACCACAAGGAAGAACCAGTCTTCGCTGGTGGCGACTCGCGCTGTCTCCTTCCACTTCGCCTGTATTGGCGTCGAGGTAGAACAAGAACTGGTGCAACGATATTCTGATCTTCTGGCTCAAAATTGATTGGAAGCCCTTGAATTGAAACAACGGGTAAACGAACACGCTTCCGATCTTCCGATGTCAGTGTGGGTGTGATGTAGCCGTGGGTATGGTGGATTCCGAAGTGTTTTAGTGGTGTGGGGTTTTGAAATATGGGTTTGAATTTAATTTTTTGGGTTTTAAATTTACTGGGTTTGTGTTTTGTTGATCTTGTTCTTGCTGGGTTTTAAATTTGTTGTTCTTGCTGGGTTTGGTTTTTATTTCTCTTTTTAATTTTTTTATTTAGTTAAAATTAATAAATTAATTTTTTTTTAATTTAGAGGCTGACGTGGAAAGCCACATGGACACAGTCGGCATTATTTTAATATTTTTAATTTATCTGTTTGCCAACTGTGCAATTTCCGTCTTTGATGTAATGTTAAGGACTAAAACGAGACGCGTTTTCCAGGATAGGGACTAAAATCGGTGGAAAAAAAAGTTAGGAACCAAAGTGGGAATCGCGTGAAAATGTAGGGACTAAAATGGGTTTTTCGCCTAGATAAAAAGGTGTGGCAAGTTGTGGAGATAGTTAATCAGGATGATGCTAAGATCAAGGCAGCAAATTTCAACAACAGGGCATTGAATGTGTTATTCAGTGTGGTCACAAACAAGAACGTTCAAGAAATAGTTAATCAAGAGCCTGCATCTCCAAGTATTCCCAACACTCCAAGTGTTGTAGAAGATTCAGCAGACATATCTACTTCACCTGATTCTGAATCCCATGAAGAGAAAGGACCTTCCTCCAGGATCAAATTAAATCATCCTCCTGAAGTTATTGTGGGAAACATGAATGAACTTACACTAAGGAAGCGTACAATTGATAAATGTATTGCTAACTTTATGTCTTATTCTTGTTATTTGTCGCAGGTTGAACCCACTAAAGTTGAGGAAGCTCTTTAGGATGAAAGCTAGGTTGAAGCTATGCATGATAAACTGCTTCAGTTTCAAAGGAATGATGTCTAGACTCTAGTACCTAGACCAGAGGGTGAACACATCATTAGGAAAAAGTGGATATTCCGCAATAAAACTGATGAGGAGGGTAATGTGATTTGCAACAAGACTCGTCTTGTAGCTTAAGGATACTCTCAAATGGAAGGAGTAGACTATGATGAGACATTTGCTCCAGTAGCCTGTATAGAGTCCATCAGAATTCTCCTAGCCCTAGCATGTCACTTGAAGTTCAAGTTTTACCAAATGGGCTTAAAGACTACTTTCCTAAATGGATTCCTTAAGGAAGATGTCTATGTGACTTAATCAAAAGGATTCATTGATCCACACTTTCCAGACCATGTGTTGTACCTCAAGAAGGCACTTTAAGGTTTAAAGCAAGCCCCCAGAACTTAGTATGATCGACTCACACAATACTTGGTATCACATGAGTTCATAAGAGGAAAAGCTGATCAAACTCTCTTCATCAAAAGGGAAGACGGCGAGTTGATAGTTGCTCAAGTCTATGTTGATGATATCATCTTTGGGTCGACTAAAGATGAACTTGCTCATAGTTTCTCAAAACTCATGCAGGCCGAGTTCGAGATGAGCATGATTGGAGAGTTGACTCACTTCCTTGGTTTGCAAATCTGTCAACAAGATTCAGGTATATTCCTATCTCAATCTAGATATGCTAAAAATCTAGTGAAAAAGTTTGGTTTGGAATCTGCTAGTTCTGTTAGAACCACTATGAGCCCAAATGTTAAACTCACTGTTGATTTGTTAGGTAAAAGTGTTGATTCATCTATTTATAGAAGAATGATAGGTCGTCTTCTTTACCTTACTGCTAGTAGACCTGACATTAGTTACAATATTGGAGTGTGTGCTAGATATCAGGCTAATCCCAAAGAGGCTCATATGATTGTTTTGAAAAGAATCATAAAGTATGTCAAAACTACTGCCGACTTTAGTATGTGGTACAGCAAGGACACAAATGATGTCTTAGCTGGGTATTCTGACTCTAATTGGGCTAGGAATGCTGATGATAGAAAGAGTATATTAGGAGATTGTTTTTATGTGGGTAATAATCTTCTCTCCTGGATGAGCAAAAAGCAGAACTCCATCCTCATTATCCACTGCAGAAGCTGAGTACATCGCTTCCGATAGTTGTTGCACCCAACTTCTATGGATGCAAAAACTCCTTCTTGATTATGGTATTCGTTAAGAGCATCTTACCATCTACTGTGACAACACTAGTGCCATCAACATCTCTAAGAATCCGGTTCAACATTCTCGAACAAAACACATAGAAATTTGACATCACTTCTTTCGAGAGCTTGTTGAAGATGGTACTCTTACTCTTGAGTTCATTCACACTAATGATCAGAAGGTTGATTTGTTCACCAAATCTCTTGATAGCAAATGGTTTAAAATCCTTCACCAAAACATTGGTGTTATCTCCATGGATTGATCTCTTTTTCTCCTCCTCCTTCCTCATGCATTTGCATCTATTTTTATGCTTTGCTTTGTTCAACATTTTTTTTTTTTTTTTTTCAGTTTTGCTTTATTTTTTTTTTCATTAAAAAAAATTGAAAAATCAGAAAAATACAAAAAAAATGTGTGTTTGTGTACATTGGTACTTGTGTACCTTGAATGGCCACTGAAACAAAGTTTTCTAAACTTTGTATCTTTTGTAACTTAGATGAACATCTCTATGCACAACTAAGCAAGTGAGCTTTGTGGCTCGTGTTTGTGATGAGTAAGATTAAGTAATCTCTTGTACCTCCTCATCTTTCCTCATGCATTTGCATCTAATTTTATGCTTTGCTTTGTTCAACATTTTTTTTTTTTGTCAGTTTTGCTTTATTTTATTTTTCATTAAAAAAAATTGAAAAATCAGAAAAATGCAAAAACAGTGTGTGTTTGTGTACATTGGTACTTGTGTACCTTAGATGGCCACTGAAACAAAGTTTTCTAAACTTTGTATCTTTTGTAACTTAGATGAGCATCTCTATTCACAACTAAACAAGTGAGCTTTGTGGCTCGTGTTTGTGATGAGTAAGATTAAGTAATTTCTTGTACTTAACACTCGTATCACTCTTTTTGACGGGAAGGACTAGAAAATCCTAAGAGAAAGGCATAAAGATCCATTTCACCACTGTTGCCCACCAATCATGAAATGACATCTGTATGCTTCGGTATAGCAAAAGTGCAATGTCAAAAAACTTAACATCATGGGGTATTTCTTTTCTCTCTCTTATATGTCCATGCATGGTTTGCTTAAAAGAAAAATATGCAAAGAAAAAAATTATAAAAGCAAAAAGAATCAAAATGCTTTATATATGATTGCAAGCATGTCTTCTAGGAGTTGTGGGAGTTGTAGGATGTACCTTGAAGGCGATAGTCCCCATCAAACAATTACGATTGCGTATGAGTTAAAGTGATTTTCTCATATCTCAAATCGTCATAACATGTAGACACTTATGCAATCTTGCGATGTTTTTTACACACAACACGCAATATTCTTTGCTACTCTTGATATATGTGCAAGTACAATGTGATCTGGCCATCACAAGGAATACATGTGTTAATGTATACTCATTAAACTGTTTTAACTTGTTTTTGAAATATAAATTGATTAGATTTGTTTAATGTGTGTGTGTGTGTGTGTGTGTGTGTGTGTGTTTTGGATCTAAATGCTTGACATTTTTCTTGATGAGAGATGTTTTTGAGAGCTTAAAATGTTGTTTGGATCTTTGGTTGAGTAGCATGGTTGATTGCATTCATGTCTGTGTTTTTCTCTTCTTTGAAAAACTGTTTTTAAGCAATCTCGACAGCTTCTCAAAACTTCTCGACAAGTAGGCTATCTATCGAGCCTTTTGAGCTTCCTTTCTCGATAGTTTTTATCGCAATCTCGATCCCTCGAGATTCTTGAGATTCAATCTCGATAGCTTCTCAATAGCTACTCGATCCATCAAGGAAGTTTTTGGAAGCTCGATAGCTTCTCAATCCATCAAAGTTTATTTGTTGTGGACACCTCTCTATAGCTGCTCGATAGCTATTTCTCATGTTTTAATTCTCAACACCTCTCGATCCATCAAGAAACTGGAATTCCTATAAATAGGGTCCGCACAACATTTCTATCATTTCTCCTCGATCCTTTCAAATTTCTCACCTTCCCAAAAACCTCTCTCTCACTCGAAATCACTTCCCCACTCAATCTTCGGTCTCAAGGTTGATTTCTTCCTCTGGTATGATTCTATTTCTCTCATTTTATCATGCATTTCATACTTTTTGACCTAACTTTTGGGGTTTTTCAAAATTTTGGAGTGGTTGTGAAATTTTTGGGACAGGTTTTTGTTTAAATGATTTTAAATCATCATGCATTGCATTGCATTTGCATTTTAATTATATTTTCATGCATTATAGATGTGTGATATATATGTTGAATTGTTGTGTGCTGTTAGGTTTGGATTGGGCTGAGCCCATAATGCTCTTAATATTACATGTCACATGTTCATGCATACGTACCTTCATTTCTTTATATTCTTATATTGATTTGTTTGGTGCTTTTCTCTGTGTGTGTGTGTCTCTCTCTCCTTCTCTCTTTCTTGTGTTAGTCTACTCTATGGCACCTAAACGCAAATCTACTCCGTCCCGGAATCCTCTTTGCTCTGGGACATCTTCTTCTTCTTTACCTTCTGACCCCACTCCTTCTCATGTTAGGTTCCGTGATGATAAAGCCTGTAAGGACTTTTTGGAGAACTTCTCACGACGAGATATTCACTCAGAATGCCAAGTCATTCTATCGGATTTTTCCGATACTGACCTTCCCACTATCATCTACAATCGGGGTTAAGAGTTACTGTGTGGCATCCCCGTTACTTGTCCCTCCGTGATCATATAAGAGTTTTACTCCAATATGCATGGATTTGATTATTTTGTACCTCATTTTATCACTCGCGTTCGAGGTACGCACATCGTAGTTACTCTGGATATTGTATCCAAGGTACTACACGTTCCTAGGGTAGCGCATCCTGACTACCCTAACTGCGATCGTCTGAGAATTATGTCCAAAGACGAACTCTTGTCTCTATTCTGTGAGACACATTCATCTTGGGGTAACCGTTAAAACACCCCTTACTCAGGCTTTGCAAAAGGTCTGAGATTCCTTAATATGGTGATGGCATTCGTTCTCCATCCATTGTCTCACTGTAACTCCATTATAGAGCCTTGTCCTCAATTTTTGTTATCCCTTCTTGAGGGAATTTCTATTGATTTTCCCTCTCACTTCATCCTATCTCTCATAGATGTCTATAGGGATACAGCGACTCGTGATAAGCTCATTTTTCCTTCCTCTATCATAAGGCTTCTTCGCCATTTTTCTATCTCCTATCCCAAGTCTACACACTTTTCAGTTATGTGTGCCATAGACGCGGCTACCGTCAAACAGAGCGAGGCTTAGCTTCGACTAAAGCAACCACGGACAGAGACAGTGACTCCTCCGGTTTCTTCCGCTCCTTCCACATCCACACCTTCTTCATCAGTGGATGGTGTGACCCTCGAGGCGGTCATGGCGCAGCTACAGCGCATGGATGCTCGCCTTGACACACTTAGTGATGAGTTGTGTCAGGTGAACACCCATGTCGGCCATATTGCACGATAGTAACCTCGCCTTGGTGGGTTCATAGAGTCTCCCTCTCCTTCTCTAGAGGCATCTGAGGACGAGGACAATGATGGTGACTCCGACGACAATGATGATGATGGGAATGAGGATGCTAGCTCGCCCAATGATGATGAGATGACTGCTTGAGTTACTTACCCTTTGTCATTCGTAACAAAAAGGGGAAGTAGTTTTGATATGAGAGTAGTCATATACATAAGGGGAGAGTTAGTATAGGAGATTTTTGTGATAGGGGAGTGTTTATATTTTTTAGGGATGTAGTGAGGTTATTATGTATTTTTCTTTTCTTTCTTTTACATTTACCTCATGTATACCTGTCTTGTGACCATTTGACATACATTGTACTTATCCTTAGATATATATATATATATATATATGTTGATATATATTATTCACTTATCTTTACATATGTTGTTTCATTTCTCTCTTTATGCACATGATTCTTATTTACTGTATGTAATCTTTTATTTTTGTTTTACACTAAGATGCCGTGATGAGTTTTATATAAAGTGTTTCAGAAATACCAACTGTCAAAGTCTTCTTGCCATGAACTCTTTTCTTGCAAAAATTTTCAAGAGTTTATGTTAGGATAGATTTTATTGTATTCAACAAGTGAATATGAGTTAAGTGATTTATGACTTCTCTCATATGTTCATTTGTATATTGTGGTTTTGTCACGGATTGCCAAAGGGGAAGATTTTTAGGACATATGTGAATCATGGTAGGAACATATGTCATTATAGAATTGGCTAATCCTTTGACAAAACGCACTTTACTTGTAATTGGATAGATTTAAGATGTGTTTAATGCTTCAAGGAACAAGGTTTCAAATTCAAGTGTAAAGTCATGCAAGTTTGTCCAAGAATTAAATAAAGAAGTGCTGGATTTTAAAACTCGACAGCTAGTATCTATCGAGGTTTAAAAGGCTGTTTAAGCCCGATACTCGATAGCTTCTTGATAAATAGGGTATCTGTCAAGGTTTATGAAAATCAATTTTTTAGATCTGATTTCACTCCAATTTATGAATAGATGTTTGAGCTTTCATTTCTCACTACCCTAAACATATATAAGGATTGTTTTAAGGGCCGTCACAGCTATTGCACCTAAATGCAAAAGTTTTTCACAAGCATATTGTGAACTAGAGACATATGTCCTAGTTCATCTTTCTATTCAAAAAGCTACTATGTTTGTACACCGTAGGGTTTTGTAACCAATGAGTTTCGTGATCTTCATCGTGTTGATGAATTGAAAAACTTTGCAACCAACATCTTTCTCAAGTTAGTGAGTAAGCTACGTACTGGGATCCGTGCATCAAATTGATTAGTCACATACTGGGAGCCATGCATTAAAAGGAGAGATTGTCACTTCAGTACAAGTCCAATTGGGTATTAGGGTAAGGGTTCAACTTTAGGTTGGTATAAGGTACTGGGATTCCTTTACTTGTAACCGTTTATTATGATAATAGTGAATTCTCGGGAGTGGAGACCTTAAAATCACTTGGTGGAATTTTTACCGTTTAGGTTTTTCCCATTCGTAAATAAATCACTGTGTCAATTTATTTTCCGTTGCATTTTAACTTAGTTGGTAATTTGTTTGTGCTACTACGCTTATTGCATGCTAATTGAATTAATTAATTAACTTGGCTAATTAATTGGTTAATTCATCGTAAGGAGTCAATACATTCTTGGCCTATCAATATATTTCAGTACCAATTAATACCAATGTATTGTTTCAATATTATTGCTAATATATATTTTATATGTATATTTATTTATTTGTATTGGTCAAAGCCTATATTATTTGTCAAGAGTGAGCCCAATATATTAATCTCTAGTCCAACCCAAATAAGTAGTAACAATTATTAACATATTTACCCAAAAAAAAAAAAAAAGGAAACAAGAAAAAGAAAAAGAAAGAAAGCACACGTAGTGGCAAAACTCAAGAGTGAGCCCAATATAATCTCCAGTCCAACCGAAATAAGTACTAACAATTATTAACATATTTACCCAAAAAAAAAATAAATAAATAAAAATAAAAAGAAAGAAAGCACACGTAGTGTCAAAACTCAAGAGTGAGCCCAATGTATTAATCTCTAGTCCAACCCAAATAAGTGGTAACAATTATTAACATAATTACCCAAAAAAAGGAAAAAAAAAAAAAAAAAAAAAAAAACGAAAAAGAAAGAAAGCACTTGTAGTGTCAAAACTCAAAAGCGAAGAAGTATTTTGAGAGTCAAAAGTGAAAAGTTTGTTTATTCAAATTTCAAAATTATAATACAATACAACAATCATTTGCATTAAATAATATAATCATATAGCCAATTATATATATTTTTTCAAATTAATAATATATATTATGTTCATATGTTATATAATATATATTTATCAATTTAATTAAAAATAAATAAAAGAACAATTAAAGAAAAGGCACTATAGCTGAGATTTTTGACCATACACGTGTGATGACTCTTTGGAAAGTGAGCAAATGGTACAAGATTTTTTACTAGAAATGTGTAGTCACCAGCCTCCCAGCCTCTTGAAAAGTGGCATAAATGGAACAATAAATTTTACTATAAATCTGTCTTTCTGTAGAGCACCTTACTTTAAAACCAAGCCAAACTAATTGAAGTGAAAAGATAAAAACAAGGTAATAAATCGGACAAAGAGGGAGAGAGAAAAAAGATTGAGAAAAATTGAGGAAAAACTCATTGAAGAGGAGAGACAGAGTTTGGGGAAGGCCAAAGGAGTTATAGGTGGTCTCATTTTTTTGAAGATGAACAAGAATAGAGCACGAACACAGGCAAGAGAGAAGGTTTTTTTTTTTTTTTTTTTAAATGAGGCCCCCCTCGGCCCCAACGTTGCGCCGCCACTAGCTGTACCATTGTAGTGGTGACTTTTGGCAACATCATCATCCTTTCTTTTTTTCTTTTTTTCCTTTTTTTTTTCAATTTTTGTACCAGCCGATTATTTATTTTTTGGTCAAAATGGCCAATATCACCCAATACATTTGGTATTGACTAGTACCAACCAGTATATAAAGCGGTGCGAAATGAGAAGGTTTTTGTACTAGTTCACCAATCGGTACGAAACATTCCTGCCATATCAGTTGTTACGGTATTAACTCCTCTATTTTCAGCCATGACTCATGCTGATCTTAGGGTTTGTGCCTAAAATCCAATTTATTGGCATATTATAAATAATTAAACTATTTAATTATATAAGACTATTTATAAATAAACTAATAAGACATTATCTTAGTCCATAAGATGCATAATATGTGATTTATATGATTTAGTCACAGAATATATAAATTACAAGTTATTTGTAAACTTAGAGTTTTAGTTCGTAGTCAATGATGAAATTGGGCATCTCATCTGCAAAGACTATAACATATCAATTAAGACAATTTGTCTTGATCATGAAAGTAGAGACTTCTAGTTGATATGTTGATATGTTTTAAGAGTTAAAACATATTGAACTAGACCGCTGTGAGATTTATTATTCTCCTAATAACTGTCAAATGAATAATAAATCTCACGACTTCTATTTACATCAATTCTAAATCCTGAGAGAATAATGAACTTAATCATGAGGTGTAAGTTGCTTTAATATATCAAGAATGAGATCTAAAGTCACGATCAAAACCTTAGTATATTGGGCAAACACATTTAGTGTTTATGGAACATATATTCTCAAGATGGAATTCATAATTTCTTAATGGAGATATAAAATATTCTCTTTAAATAAACTTAATGGGTTTGGTTATTCAGAGTGTTGGACCCAACCACTTTAGTAAGGAGTTACTAAAGTATATATTTATGAAATTGGATTTCATAAATATATGATGAATAATTTAAATGATTAAACTGAGTACTCAAGGATTAAGATGTAGTAATCTTCAAAATGGCAATCAACATTCATGACTTTATATTATTATGAATATTTTAATGAAGGGGTTGCATGTATAATAAAGTCTTGGAATATATTTATTAATAAGGCTTAGAGTGCAATTATATTCATATAGTGATATTGAATATAATTAATAATAACTTTGGACTTGTCAAGAGTTGATAAAAAAGCCCAAGGCTCATTGGAGTTAGAGTCTTATTTGTTCCATTTTGGTCCCATTCCAAGCCACATACTAAAACCCAATTAAAATTGGCCAAAAGGCTAACCCAATTAAATAATCAGTTATATATAAGGAGAGAAACATACAGAATTTCATAAGATTTTCATTAAAATCATATAAGGAATAAAATGGTATGTATATAAGTATAAGCCACTCTTTTATTCTCCTGTTAGAAACTAATTGGGAGACCACACTTCTTAGGCATTAAGTGGAATTTGAATGAAAATTAAAAGTGTTCCCAATTACTTTTAATATTTTGTTTTTGAATTTCACCACACCAAAGTACGCTTTCTTGTTCTTAAATTCTGAAACTTACATAGTACATGTTATCAATTGCGAATGAAATAGATCCATTAATTTTCCGCTGCGTATGTTTTGTATACGATACAAACATATGTTTTTCCAACGACTGAAGGATCTCTTCGTATATTTCTTTCTACTTTCCTAGATATATAGCTATACCTACTACAGATATTGTCAACCTACGTATTAACGGTTGTAGCACCAGTACCACCACTACCATATCCTTCTTACACCTATTGCCACCGTCCAAATTTCACTATTGTCATAGGTACCAAAAATTCTTCCGATCGAATCATGGGTGACTCCTTACTCCCAGTTGAAGATGTCAGGACCGTTTCCACCAAAGCCGACCTTACTATTCTCTCTCAGCCCTCAACCTAGCTACCTTGGATTCACCCAACGCATAGGTATGCTATTGTAGTTGAATTGCAGTTCCTCCATGTCCAACACTTTAATCAAACAAATGTTGTTGAGGAATTAGGTGTGAAATTCATTGACAAGGTGAATATTGGCGTGACGCCAACTGAGGATGTTGATTCTTTACTAGTGAATATTCCATGGACTTGATGAACGGTTGTCAACGGAGAGTCCGCATCAATTGAAGGTGCATCAACAAGTGCGATTGACAAGTTGGTAAAAAACAATAGCTTTATTGCAAGTTACAATTAAGAATAGCATGAATTTCGACATGGGTTTTAACTTTAGTACATGTTTGGAGGAACAAGAAGCATGGAAAAAGCTCATTCATATGAACTGCTCTTATATATGTCACCAACATTTTTTCTATCTGCATATATGTCACCAACTTATTCGTATGAAGTATGAACTGCTTTTATTGGAATGAATTTGTTGTGAATTTTTGTTTGGAATGGTGCCCTAAAACTCAATTGTATGACATTATCTTTTTAATAATAAAAGTTATTTTATCTTCCTTTGTATGATTAGCTAGATAAACAAGAATAAGAGATAAATTTCAATGATGGACATTATAGAAACAAAAACAATCTAACCGTCCCTAATGATATATATTTAGAACAAAATAAATCATATACATATTTTATGTACCTTTCGCGTTTGCCTTTCTAACTTTTTCGTATGAATAAAGCTTCTTTTCTTTTTCCTTCAAACTGTTCCAATTAAGAGTTGGATTGTCTAAAACATTAGATATAAATTCAGTATTTTCATTTTTAAAACAATTTTATAATTGAAAAAAAAATGGTAAGTTTACGAATCACCAAAAATATATTGCAAAATCAAAAATTCAATTTCATTGTATCTTCATATGCAAAACCAATAGGCTCCTAATGTGGAAGCCATCAACAAGACAAACCATGAGATCAACTTCTCAATCTCATCATGATAAATCTTACATAAGTTAAATTGTTGTATATATCCAGCAAAGCTGAAAAGGAAAAAAGAATCCAAACTTTGAATTTCTTTCCTATTGTCAACTTTTCCTAAAATAAAAAATTATCATGCCCCGACTCAAGGTTAATTTGGTTGGATCGAGTCCAAGTTTTAATAAAGTGTCATATAATCCTAGATGTTTTAAAAGCTAAATTGTCCAAAGATCCAAAAAAATGAGAGGTTCAAGGTTTAAGATCAAACAGAAATGTGCAAATTGTGATAATGTCATAATTAATTAAAATACAAATAATAATATGAAAATTTTTAAAAAAAATAACAAAATTTATGAAAAAAATATCTAAAGAAATTTAGTAATTAATTAAACTACAAATAAATGATAATTAAATATGTCAAGTGATTAAACGTGGATAGTCATTTGAAACAAAATGGGTTGGAGGAATTTTCTCCAAATTGATTTTGAGGTAAACTATGTCTCATTCATTGAAGCATACAACAAAACCATGTAGCTCACTGCTCCTACTTCTCAAAAAAAAAAAAAAAATCACTCCCTTTATATATATTCATGCATTTCTAATTTTCTAAGCTTAAAAAGTGCTTGATTTTCAATTCAAAAAACAAAAGGCATGCATAGCTGATCCAAATTTAAAAAGATCGGCTTTCTTTTATCTACAACTTTTTTTTTACAAATTTCTAAAGTAGCACATTTTGAATAGTGGACAATTATTTTTATATGAACCCACTATTAACATCATTTTTATTTTCACCACTCACGACCTACTACTTCAACAAATTGTGGCAAAAGTGATAAAAGTTGTCCCCCATATTTATTCAAAGAGATTTTGCTATCAACAACAACGAGTCCTTTTATCAAAAGTGTCTATATGTTTAAGGATTGTTTTTTCTCTTAGACTGCGTTTGGATTCGGCTGATAAGTCTGCGTTTGCGTTTTGTTTGCCTTTTTTTTTTTTTTGTTCTCACACGTTTTTTCAGATTGCGGTTACTATTCATGTACTGTTTAATGAACAGTAACCGCAAACTTTGACTTTTCAAACTTTTTTGAACCAATAAGTGCACATCGTGTACTGTTCATGGATCCACAAATTTCACTTTTCAACAACTTTTTTATTACAAATGGGTTCCACGGTACTATTTACACATTTAAAAATTATTTCGCTACAGTGTTTTTCAATTTTCAGTTTCAGTTTTCAGTTTTTAGCTGTATCCAAACGAACCCTTAGTCAAGGATTATTTTCATTCCTCGAGATGACTCTTTTAGAGCATTAGCATTAGGAGTTCTAAAACTCCTAATTTGCTATTTTATAGCATCAAAGCAAAAATAAGATGCATTACCCGAGTTGCTAGTTGTAAAAATTTTACAACTCAGCTATAGTACCATCTTGAAAATAAAATTTATTGTAGCAATGTGGGTAAAATATAAATAATAGGATTAATTGTATCTTTCTTCCTAAATATCTGCCTTCTCTCTTTCTTCAATCTCTCGTCTCCTCCTCCCTCAATAGACTCTCTCTCTCCCTCACCAATCCAATCACTCTCTCTCCCCATGCCACTCAAACCAGCACTCTAGTACACTGTCCATCTACCCATTTTTCTCTCCACTTTATCGCTCTCTCTGTCTCTTCCCTCTCACTTCTCTCTCTCAGGCAGTGCAATGGTTAATGTGTAGTGGGTTGTGGGTTTCAAGTTTTTGTGGGTTGTGGTCACCTGAGTTGTGGGTTACTGGTGGGTTATGGGGTGGTGGTGGTGGCGTGGGTTATACAGTGGGTTGTGGTGGCATGGATTGTTGTAGGCCATGGGTCGTGGGTTGTGGGATGTGGGTTTTAGGGGGTCATGTGGTGATGGGTCCAGTCTATATGGTGTTACTGTGGTAGATTGCGATGGTGGGCTTGTTTGGTGTGGTGATGGTGGTGGTGGTAGTTAGTTGCAATTGTTGATGGTTGTGGTAGTGGTGTCAATGGATTGCTCATGGTGGTTGCTGGGTAGAGGTCCGGTGGTGGTTGCAGTGCGGTTTTGTATTAGGTGGTGGTTTTAGATTTAATGGGTTTTGATAGTTTTTTTTTAATGGGTTTTGGTGGTTGGTGTGTTGGTGGTGACTTTGGTTGTTGTGGCTGGTGGCATGATTGGTTGTGGTGGTTGCTAGTGGTCGTTTCAGTTTCTGTTGGTGGAGGTGATTGAGTTTCAATGGTTGGGATGGTATGGGTTTCGGTGGTGAGCGATAAATAAGTTGATCTGAGTATGGATTTGGGTTGTGGGTGGTAGCTAATAGATGTGTTGATATTTTTTGGATGTTGGGTGGTTAAGAGAGAGAGAGAGACAAAAAGACAGAGGAGAAGAGAATGAAGAAGAAAACAAAGAGATGGGGAGAAGAGAGGGAGATGAGATAAATTATATTATGGGATAGTGTATATTATTTTAATGGGTTGAATGTTGAAATAGAGTTTGAGATGTTGGGTATTTTGCAAAGTAGTATGTAATAATAAATAAAGTAACTTTTTAGATGGTAAGATAAAAACTATTAAGCAATTCCAGATGCTTAACCCACAATTGTAAACCTACACATTCACATAAATCACCATGCCCTTCATACACCTACTACCATTATCCAAATTCAATAATGTCATAGCTAGGTATCAAAAACTATGCCAAACAATGGACGAGTCCCTACTCCTAGTTGAAGATGTGAGGATCGTTTCCATGCCTTCCTTGTTAGATACATAGAGCATATGATTGAAGTATAAAGACACATGTTCCAAACAGGTTCAAAGGTCTAAAAATTGTAAAGAAGCAGAGTCAACCCTAGGTCTAGGCAATGGTTTTAAAAACTGAATACTACAAATTATTTTATATAAGCTTTGCAAATTGATGTGTAACAAATCACAAGTAATTTAAATTCTATTTTTCTTTTTTTAGTGCTACATTCATTACCACAATAGCTTGTAAGCATATTGAAATAAAATTTGTAATAGCTTTACTATTTTCCCAAAAGAAAATGTATGGATATCCAATATTAAGTGAATTGGTCATGATTAGCCTAAATAAAAAAAGGAAAAAAGAATTAGTCATATTAAAAAGTAAGAATAATAGACTTTAAATTAAAAAATATATCATATAGAAATTAACTAAATTTTATTTAAGTATTTTTTTAAATTAAAATAATAATTAAAAAAAAAAAAAAAAAAAACTCATTTAAAATTATTTCCTTTGTCCTCAAAATGTATTGAGCTGACCCTAAAAAAAACCATATAATTTACTTTAGAACCCATTTATATGTTTCATCTAGTGGTAATATAAGTTCTTACTAGTATTTGAAAAATTATTTGAAATGAGAATTATCTCAAATTTTATGAATCGAAATCCACTGTGTTCTCAATGTGTCATTATGCTATATATCTTTGTCACCAACTTTCCTTTGCACTATCTCCTTTCTCTCTCATAAGCTCTTGCTCGATATGAAATGAGTCTTTTTCCTCACTGTAGCAATGAGTTTTCCTTAGTTTTCAAACTAGGCATGTTAACTTTTGTCTCACCAAAAAACTTGCTCAACAAAAAAATAGTTCAAACTCCTCTTTAATACTTTCTAATATAGGTGCCTAATGACAATTATTAAGGTAGAATTCTCAATGCAGTCAAACCGCAATCTTTTAGGTAGTCAAACTAATATGGATCTTGTTATCGAATGCCCTAATGGCAATTGTTAAGATAAAATTCCTAATGTAGTCAAGCTACTTTTTTTTAGGCGGTCAAGTCACATTCTGTTAAAAAGTCCAACTTGCAACTTTTGCTACTTCCCATTGTGGGTAAAGACACATTTTATTCTCCTTAACGATTGCCTACCCAATAACATATTCCTTTTAATAGACAAATAAAAGGGATTGAGACCCGGTGCAATAACTAAGACTATTGCACCATGCAATTTATCACTCCGAGATGTAATTTTTTTTTTTTTTTTTGAGAAACCTCTGAGATGTAAAAATTGATAAGGTGGAAAAGTTTAAAAGATTTAAAAAGAATTGCCCAATCAACTATACATCTTAAATGGAGTGATAATTACATGGTGCTAATAACTAACTCATGAATTTATCATGATAACGAAGATGGCATCCTTCTTTTCTAATGCATACACAAATTGAGGCCACCCCTATAATTTTGTTGCTGTATATTTGTAGTAAAGTTTTTCTTCCTTTGTTGTTGTTGTTGTTGTTGTTGTTGTTTTTTTTTTTTTTTTTTTTTTTTTTTTTTTTCACTTAAGAAGAACAACATTAACGGAAAATTATGGATTGAGTACAAAATGGTGATAAATTTCGGGCGAAATTTGAGTAATGTTGTTTGGGTATTTTTGATATACTTGTGGATGAAAAAATGTGTAAATGTGTTTAAAATGCTAAAAAGTGTGTTTAAAATGCTAAAAAGTGTGTTTAAAATGCCTTACCAAATAAGCTAGTTTCATCCATAAAAAAGCAACTATATTTTCAAATATTTTGTTGGTAGAATCCTAACGAGATAGGAAATACAAATTAACCAAACACTCAAACAAGTGTTAACTATTCCTTCCTATCAAAAAAAAAAAAAAAAAAAAAAAAGTATGAACTATTCCTTTCCTCCTATCAAAAAAAGAAAGTGTGAACTATTCCTTTTTCTTTTTTACATACTTTTATTTTGCGAAACCACTTTTATACGTACTTATCCATTATCAATTTTTTTTTTTTTAAGTATTAATTACTCCATTATTATTATTATTTTTTTTTATGAATATTACTCCATTAATTAGAACCTTAACTGGATAAGGAATCCCATATAGGGTCCCACGGCCTGTCACCTAAGTTTCACGAAGCTCCATTCTCCAAAAAAAAAAGTTCACGAAACCCAAACACTGTAGCACCACGCGTTCAATACCCTCAAAATCAAACTTTAATAACCAAACTGTTTTTTTAGAGACAACTTTAATAACCAAACTTAAATGCTGATTCATTCTCGTTTCAAAAAAAAAAACCTTAAGGCCCTGATGGTAGAGCATCTTAAATGCACATTTTTAGTTTTTAAATAATACAATAGCACCACGTGTTCAACACTCTCAAAGTCAAACTTTAATAACCAAACTTTTTTTTTAGAGAGACAACTTTTGATAATGTTCGAAATCAGTAAGGTAGAATGGCCTGGCTTCGGTGGGCTGTTCAAGCGGTTGATGGCCTGCAAGGAAGAGAATGAAATCAAAAGAGGAGACCGGAGAAGACCGGTCGAACCCCCTCCGACGGCGAAGTTAGATTTGTAGAAGAATAAGTTCCAAGTGTTTTGGAAATGTGTCCGAGAGGAAAGACTTACCTCTGTCGGGTCCAGACCGGTCTCTTATATAGGGAGCCAGGGGCGGTTATTTGTTCGATAACCTCCCCAGGTTTTGTGGAATCCAACAACTCCGGAGTAACCTCCCTCAACGAATATAAAATGGTAACTGCTAAATGGAGGTTAATTTATTCGAAGGGTTTGTTGAGATAGTTGAGGGTTGCTGAAAGTCTAAGTGTTGAGGGTTCGTCCGTCTGGTGTAGGGTGGCTTAGTCGTCCAAGGATATTTGACGACTTCTCATGGACGAACCTCATGGACGATCTTTTCGTCCTTGGGAGACTTAAACTTATGGAGTGGTGCTATTATTTAATGGACGTCTCTCCTTCTGGGTTGACTCTTGGATCAATCTGCGCTGTAGGCTCTGGACGAACCCTTTGGACGAGCTGGAGATGGATTATTTTCCGCTTCTCTATCAGTTGCCCCTTTGTTCAAAGGGTCGTCCAGGACATCGTTGTGATTTTGGCTAAATTTCACTTTTTCGTACGCCACGTGTCGCGAGACTGTTGGTTGGCCAGTCCTGTCGATCTCGTTTCCCAAAAGAATCGCCACGTGTCTGTCTCTGAGTGGCGAACGTCGTTTCGTTGACCCTGTTGCTGGGGCCTATAAATAGTACATTCTCTTTCATGCCCCTCACTTTTTTCCTCATTCTCTCTTCTGCCAATTCGTCCAAGATTCTCGTCTAGCTCTCGTCCTAGTTTCATCAGGTATTTCTTCTTTTCTTTTTTTTTTTAGGCTCTCATTTTAAGTCTTCTACATTCCAAACATGTCTTCATCGTCTAGTTTAGAGAGAGAGATAGACGACTACCTGGACGGCTCTGAGAGTGAGGGTAGTATAGGTAGTTCGTCCTGTAGTGATTCCTCAGACGAGCATTACTCGTCTGGGGTTCCTGGCATTCCTTTAGAGGAATTTCAGGAACAACGACGTAGGGCAGCTTCTGGATCAAAGGCTAGTTCGTCCAGAGAGCCATCTAGTCCTCCTCAAGACGAGGAGGAGGACGAAGAGGATGTAATCTATAGTTGTGCCCCAGAGGTAGCATCCACCTTAGACGGCGCTAAGTTAAAAACTCTTGTAGATAGATACCAAATCCCTAAAGAGCTTAACCCTCGTCTACCCCAGCCTGGTGAATGGTGTTGTTCCCCTTCCTCTGGCTTAGGGGTATATACTTCTTACCTATTAGCTGGCCTTAGGTTTCCCTTAAACTCTTTCTGCAGAGAACTCCTCCAAAGGTTGGGTATTGGGCCAAACCAGCTCAACCCCAATGGCTGGAGGACGATTGTTGCCATGCAAGTATTATGGCGTGAGGCATTGGAAGGGAACCGTCCAATTACAGTGGACGAGTTCCTTTACTGCTATAAGCCCTCAGAGATCAAAAAATCTGCTGGGTTCTACCAGTTTTCGTCCAGAGGTACATATTACAGTTTAATAACGGGCCGTAGTTCGTCTGACCGGCTTTGGAAAAAAGAATTTTTTATTATTTCTGGAAATTGGGCTGGGGACCCAGCTGATGTGGGTATTCCCCTCTTCCCACCTTTTACCAGCCCTCTAGGTCGTCTTCGTCCTGAGGGTATGTCTTTCTTTCCATTTTACCCTGTTTGTCCCTTAAAATTTCTTATCTGTTACTCGTCTAACCATTTATCTTGGTGATGCAGCTGTTGTTCGTCCACGCTTGGACAAGTTTTCCTTGGACCGGATAGACGTGGTTCGCACCTTTCCAGGAAGGACTTTCCACGACTTAGTCACTCTTAGTCGTCTAGCAACTTGGGGACTTGGTCCACTTCCTACGGCTGAGAACCTAAGTCACGAGGAGGTCACTCGTCGAAGTAAGTGTCGTCCATAATATTCTATTATTTCAGCTCTTCTTTTTTTTTTTTTAAATTTTTTCTGATTAATTTTTCTCGTCATAGGGATAAGCACAATGAGGGAAAACAAGGAAAAAACAGTGGCTAGCGGGGACGAGGATGTTGCTGCTCCAACTCCCAAAGTGGCTTCCGTCCAGGCTGGGAAGAGGAAGTCCAAGGGTATTTCAAGCAATGTGGACCTGGACGACCTTCCCAGTCGTCGTGGCCACAAGAAGCAAAAACCAAGTAAGAATTCCCTTCCCAAGGTTCCAAAGTTCGTACCACCAACAGTGAACTTGGACGAGCCTGTGGACGTGGAGCCCGTCCAAATAGTTCATCCTGTCCAGTCTGATCCTCCCCCTGCTCCCAAAACTTCTTACAAGCCTAGCCCGTCTGAGCCTTCTGATCGTCCCTCTAATTTGGTTCTGGACGAGGGTTATGCATGGAGGACGTTCAAAGGGATCGTCACTGATCATGAAGTTAACGAATGTTACAACATGTCAGTGAAGGAGTTTGAGCGTTCTGGCATCCATGACCTTTTCAAGGTAAGTTTTTTCCTCGTCCTTGTGTGTAAACATTTAACTTTGAATGAAATGTCTAACTCCTTTTCGTCCAAATGCAGGCTATGTCAAAGTTTTATACAGCGACTTGCCAGGCCAAGGAGCTTGCTACAGAGGCCAAGACTGCCAAGGATAAGGCTAAGGAGCTAAGCCATGAGGTCTTATCCAAGAAGGGGGAGGTCATTAGGTTGACCGAGGACTTTAATCGTCTGCTGGGAAGCGAGACGAAGCTGAAGAACGATGTTGAGGAGCTCAAAGCTGACAACTTAGAGAAGGATACCCGCATCGTCCATCTAGAAGGACAAGTTGCAGAGCTTACCTCGTCCTTGGAGAAGGCACGTGAAGAAGCAATTGCTGCTTTTAAGAAGTCTGACGAGTATAAGAATCGTCTAGACAGTCATTATGCAGCTGGTTATGAAGACTTCCGTGCTGATGCCAAAGACGCGTATCCTGATTTGGACTTTAACTCGTTCAAGCTTCCTCTTGCTACAGAGAGTTCTGTGTTGCAGACGAGTTCCGAGGACGTCAACATCATGGACGATGCTAACACTGAAGTTACTCAGGACGAACCCAAGTGAAGTCTATTTCCTTAGAGAATTTGTTTTTATTTGCTTTTCATGGAAGTGCCCGTTGTTTTGGGCTTTTTACTTCTCCTTTTTTTTTTTTAAAGCTCATGCAAGTACAATCATCTCGTCCAGGATTGTGGACGAGCTTTATATACATTCAAAACTAAATGGGTTTTTGGACGTTGGTCGTCCACCCTTTAAATGAAAGAAATGAATAATTCTATTTTCACTTCCATTGCTGCTTGAATATATATGTTTTCAGCTTTATGTATGAACTTTTTATTATTATATCAGCAATGTGGTTCGTCCATCTAGGAATTCAGTTCACCTCATCTTGGTCATGGGGGTGAATTTCATTACATCACCAAGATAAAGTATGTTGATTCCTTTGGCTAGATTTTCCATCATTCCGAAATTATGGACGATCATTTTGTCGTCCTGGATGATTAGACTTTTAGCGTTTCTCGTCCAAGGTAATGGATTGTTAAGCTAATTTTGAAGTCTTGGCTCGTCTGCGTTTCAGACGAATACTTTTGGGAATTCATCTCGTCTTGGGGTCTAGACGAGTATGCCCTTTTCATCTCGTCCCATGTTCTGGACGGATGAATCATGCTTTATTTTTCGCATGGGTTTCATCTCGTCCTGTGTTCTGGACGGATCGACTTATGTATTTGGGTTTCATCTCGTCCTATGTTCTGGACGGATGGACCTCTGTATTTAGGTTTCATCTCGTCCTATGTTCTGGACGGATGAACCTCCGTATTTTAGCTTAGGTTTCACCTCGTCCCATGTTCTGGACGGATGAAACTTTTCATATTTCCTTTGGAGAAAGGTTCATGGACGATATATCCTTGCGTCCAAGGATTTCATTCGTCCATGCTTTCTTTTTGCGGATCAATCTGAATGAACATATAAGGATTCCAATAATATATTTGAAAACAATATATATATATTTGAAAACCCAAACTTATGTAATCATTCGTCCACAGGCATGGCACATGCTTATTAGCTAGTGCCTTATTGAATTTAAAATACAAACCAATTCGTCCATGAATAGCACAAAAGTGAAAACACTAATGTACCTTCTAGGGGATTATTAAAATACTTAAAAACACTTAACAGTAGTAAAATACTTCTTCTCGTCCATACATCTCGTCCAAGGACACCGGTGAAGGGTCAGCACTTACTGATGGTACTTCCTGAGGTGCTCAACATTCCAAGGGTGTTCCAGCCTCCGCCCATCCAAAGCTTCCAAATAATAGGATCCTTGCCTTTTGCAGTTGACAACCCTATAAGGTCCTTCCCAATTTGGGCCAAGTTTCCCGTAGGCCGGGTTTCTTGTTGCCAAGGTAACCCTCTTCAAGACGAGATCTCCAATGTTGAAACGCCTAGGCTTTACCATAGCATCATATTGTCTTGCCATGAGATTTTTGTACCTTGCTGTCCTCTGTTCTGCATCCATCCTGACCTCGTCCATAAGGTCAAGGTTAAGACGGAGCTGTTCGTCGTTTTCTTCAGTTTGGTACTTCCTGACCCTGTGGCTCGTCATGTGTACTTCTGCTGGTATAACTGCCTCGCTTCCGTAGGCTAGCTTAAAAGGAGTTTCTCCTGTTGGAGTTCTCGCTGTAGTTCTATAAGCCCATAAAACACCTGGTAATTCATCCGGCCATATCCCCTTTGCCCCTTCGAGCCGAGTCTTGATGATCTTTAGCAAGGATCGGTTCGCTACTTCTGCCTGGCCATTGGCCTGTGGGTGGGAGGGTGAGGAGTAATGGTTCTTCATTCCAAGCTGTTCACAAAATTCCCTGAAGGGTGTGTTGTCAAACTGTCGTCCATTGTCAGACACTAGTACTCTAGGTACTCCGAATCTGCATACAATGTTCTTCCAGACGAAGTTCTTGACATTCTGCTGTGTAATTTTGGCTAAGGGTTCGGCTTCCACCCATTTTGTGAAGTAATCTATTCCCACCACCAGAAACTTCATTTGCCGAGTTCCAGTCGGAAAGGGCCCCAAAATATCTAGCCCCCATTGTGCGAAAGGCCAAGGGGCCATCATTGGCGTGAGATATTCTGCTGGCTGTCTGGGAATGTTGCTAAAGCGTTGGCATTGGTCACAGACTTTGACATATGCTTTAGCGTCAGCTTGGATGGTTGGCCAATAGAATCCACTTCGGATGACTTTATGGACGAGTGACCTGGCTCCCGAATGGTTCCCGCATGCTCCTTCGTGAACCTCCCTCAACATGTAATTTGCCTCGTCTGGAGCCAAACATCTTAAGAGAGGCTGGGAAAAACCTCTCTTATATAACACCTCGTCCATAAGCACATACCTTGCTGACTTGACTCTGAGCTTTCTAGCTTCATCCTTCTCTTCTGGAAGCATTCCGTCCTTTAAGTATGACACTATCGGGGTCATCCAATTTCCTTCTCCCTCTATCTGCATCAGTTCTGGAAGGTCTATGCTTGGCATGTAGTGTACATCATTCATCTCGTCCAAGGCCTCATTCGCAGATGCTTCCTTCGCCAGAGTATCTGCCTCCACATTCTCTTCCCTTGGGATTTGAACGAAATCTGCTTTTTTGAATTTCTTCACAAGGCGTACTACCTTCCTTAGATATTTCTTCATTCTGTCTTCCTTCGCTTCACATGTCCCATTGACTTGGCCTATGATCAGTTGAGAATCTCCCAAGACAAGTATTGAGTCTGCTTCTACAGACTTGGCCAGTTCCAACCCCTTTAAAAGGGCTTCATACTCCGCTTCATTGTTAGTAGTCTGGTATTGCAGACGGGCCTTGTATTTGAATTTGTCCCCTTCTGGCGACTGCAAAACAACTCCTATTCCGCCAGCATATAATGTAGACGATCCATCAACATGGACGACCCATTTGTTGTTGTACTCGCCTTCCCCCAGGTCTTCATAACGTGGAGTGAACTCCGCAATGAAATCTGCCAAGGCTTGAGTCTTTATTGCACTTCTCGGTTGATACCGAATGTCGAATTCACTAAGTTCGACTGCCCACTGAACGAGTCGTCCTGCGGCTTCCAGCTTGTTCATTGCCTTCTTAAGCGGATGGTCCGTCATGACATTAATGATATGAACTTGGAAGTAATGTCTTAACTTCCTTGAAGCCGTTATTAGTGCGAAAGCCAATTTCTCCATGAGCGGATATCTTCCCTCTGCTCCTCTGAGTGCCCGGCTAGTGTAGTACACTGGCTTTTGTATTTTCCCTTCTTCTCTGATTAAAGCTGAACTTACGGCATGTGGGGACACCGCTAAGTATAGGTACAGTTCTTCTCCTTGCACAGATGGACTTAATAATGGGGCCGTTGTAAGATAATCTTTCAGGTCTTGGAAGGCCCTTTGACATTCGTCCGTCCACTCAAATGCCTTCCTGAGGACTGTAAAGAAAGGTAAACACTTATCTGTGGCTTTTGAAACAAACCTGTTCAAAGCGGCAACTCGTCCTGTGAGGGATTGGACTTCCTTGATACTCTTCGGTGGCTCCATGTTCAATATAGCCTGGATCTTATCCGGATTTGCTTCAATTCCCCTTTGCGAGACCATGAACCCCAGAAACTTTCCCGACGACACTCCGAATGCACACTTGCTTGGGTTCAATTTCATCTTATATCGCCGAAGTGTTTCAAAGGTTTCCTGTAGGTCATCTAGATGGCTTCCTTCGTCTATGCTCTTCACAAGCATGTCGTCGACGTAAACCTCCACATTCTGTCCTATCTGTGGACGAAACATGTGATTCACTAACCTCTGATAAGTTGCCCCTGCGTTCTTCAAGCCGAAGGGCATTACTTTGTAGCAAAACAAGCCTTGGCTGGTAATGAAGGAAGTTTTCTCCTGATCAGCTTCATCCATCTTGATTTGATTATATCCTGAGAAGGCATCCATGAAACTCAGCAACTGATGGCCGGCAGTAGAGTCCACCAATTGATCAATGCGTGGTAGAGGATAACTATCCTTGGGACATGCTTTGTTCAAGTCCGTGAAGTCTACGCACATTCTCCACTTTCCATTAGCTTTCTTCACCATCACCACATTGGCTAACCAATCCGGGTAATAGACTTCCTTGATGAACTTTGCTGTGGTCAGTTTTTGAACCTCTTCCTTGATTGCTTTGTCCCTCTCGGGAGCGAATACCCTCTTCTTCTGACGAATGGGCTTAAAAAAGGGGTATACATTCAACCGATGAGTGATCACACTTGGGTCGATTCCAGGCATGTCGTCATGACTCCATGCAAAAACGTCGATACTTTTCCTCAGGAACTGGATGAGGTCTTCTCTTGCCTTATCCTTCATACATGTTCCAATTCTGGTAAATTTCTCTGGATCATCTTCCTGCAAAATAACATCTTCCAACACTTCCGTGGGCTCTGCAATAACTCTTCTTTCTTCGATGCTCATTGTCTGCACCTGTTCGTCCAAAGCCACCATGGCTAAGTAGCATTCTCTAGCTGCCAACTGATCTCCTTGTGCTTGTCCTATCCCGTACTCCGTAGGGAATTTGACTGATAGATGGTAGGTCGAAGTTATCGCCTTCCAACTATTAAGAGTGGGCCTTCCAATAATGGCGTTGTATGAAGATGCACAATCTACCACAAGGAAATTGACTTCCTTGGTTATCTGCTGCGGGTACGACCCTACCACAACTGGTAATGTAATGGTACCCACAGGCTGCACCTTCATTCCTCCAAATCCTATCAGTGGCGAGCATACTGGACGAAGTTGATCTCGTCCAAGCCTCATCTGTTGGAAGGCGGGGTAATACAATATGTCTGCTGAACTTCCGTTGTCAACCAACACTCTCCTGGTTGTATAATCTGCAATGAGCAATGTAATGACGATCGCATCATCATGCGGGTGATGGATCCTCTCAGCATCTTCGTCGGTGAAGGAAATGGTTGGCTCGTCCATTGATCTCGTCCTTGGTGATCGTCCAGAGAGCTGGACGCTTTGTACCGCTTTGAGATACGTCTTCTTTGACTTGGAAGACTGCCCCGTCGAGTTCCCCCCAACGATAATCCTTATTTCTCCTAGTGGGGGCCGGGATGATTCCTCCATTTTGCCTTTCAGCTTCTCATCTGTACGATCCCTTCCAACAAAGTGCTTCAACTTTCCTTGTCTGATAAGGTTCTCTATTTGCTGTTTTAGGTCATAACACTCATCCGTGTCATGCCCATGGTCCCTATGAAAGCGACAATATTTGTTCTTATTGCGCTTGTTGGGATCCCCTTTCATCTTCTCTGGCCATTTTAAAGCAGGATCGTCTTTGATTTGCATGAGCACCTGATTAAGTGGAGCATTCAGGGGCGTATAGTTCTGGCTTCTTCCCGAGGGACCTGTCTTCCTGCTATCTCGTTCCTTCCTATCTTCCGTCCGTCCCTTCTTTGGACGAGGGGCTTGTTCTGAGTGTCGAGCTGGGTGCGCTTCCATCCTTTCAGTTCTTTTCCTCTTCTTGGCTATGATTGCATCTTCTGCATTCATGAAGTTCTGAGCCGAATGGACGAGCTCGGCCATGGTTTGAGGCTCCTTCTCATATAGCTTGTGGATAAATAAATCCGAATTAATCCCGTTGTGGAAGGCTGCCAGTAGAAGCTTGTCGTCCACCTCGTCCACACTAAGGGCTTCTCTGTTGAAGCGAGTGATGAATGACCGCAAGCTTTCGTTCTCCCCTTGTTCTATGGTCAGTAAGCTGGACGAAGAGCGCTTGTGCCTCTGTCCCCCGATGAAGTTGTTAACAAACAATTTGCTTAACTCTTCGAAAGAACTTACGGAACTTGGGGGGATTTTACTGAACCAAACCCGTGCCGGGCCTTTAAGGGTAGTAGGGAAGGCTCGACACATGATTTCATCAGGGACCCCCTGAAGGTGCATTGTTGTCTTGAATGTTGCAATGTGATCGAAGGGGTCACGCGTCCCGTCATACGAGTCCAGGGAAGGTAGTTTGAACTTTGATGGTAGAGGGTGGCCATTGATGGAAGCCGTAAAAGGAGAGTCAGTCCTGTGGACCAAATCCTCTATAGGATTCGTTCTTCTCATGTTTTCCTTCATCTCCTCCATGACTTTCTTCATTTGATCCATCTCCTCTTTCAGGTGTGGCACTGTCCGTGAAGTGGTGCCTCTAAACTGACTTCCAATCTCAGTATTCTGTGTGTCACCATGGCCTTGCGTCTGCCCTGCATGCTCCTCACGTGTCTGTCTCCTGTGAGTGATCTCCATCCTTAACTCCTGGTTTTGGCGAGTCAATTCCGCCATTGCAGCCGCCATGGATTGCATATTTTGAACGGAAGACGTTTGCATGACTGGTGCGGATTGGCGATCACGCTGAGGATCACTTGAAGCGCCTCTGCTTCCCTGACGGCCAGGGCTAGTAGCCCTCGACCTGGTCCTGACCATCCTAACCTTTTTGTCGCGGAAAAGAAAATCGCAAAACAACCTTCGCTTCCCACAGACGGCGCCAACTGATAATGTTCGAAATCAGTAAGGTAGAATGGCCTGGCTTCGGTGGGCTGTTCAAGCGGTTGATGGCCTGCAAGGAAGAGAATGAAATCAAAAGAGGAGACCGGAGAAGACCGGTCGAACCCCCTCCGACGGCGAAGTTAGATTTGTAGAAGAATAAGTTCCAAGTGTTTTGGAAATGTGTCCGAGAGGAAAGACTTACCTCTGTCGGGTCCAGACCGGTCTCTTATATAGGGAGCCAGGGGCGGTTATTTGTTCGATAACCTCCCCAGGTTTTGTGGAATCCAACAACTCCGGAGTAACCTCCCTCAACGAATATAAAATGGTAACTGCTAAATGGAGGTTAATTTATTCGAAGGGTTTGTTGAGATAGTTGAGGGTTGCTGAAAGTCTAAGTGTTGAGGGTTCGTCCGTCTGGTGTAGGGTGGCTTAGTCGTCCAAGGATATTTGACGACTTCTCATGGACGAACCTCATGGACGATCTTTTCGTCCTTGGGAGACTTAAACTTATGGAGTGGTGCTATTATTTAATGGACGTCTCTCCTTCTGGGTTGACTCTTGGATCAATCTGCGCTGTAGGCTCTGGACGAACCCTTTGGACGAGCTGGAGATGGATTATTTTCCGCTTCTCTATCAACTTTAATAACCAAACTTAAATGCTGATTCATTCTCGTTTTAAAAAAAAAAAAAAAAAAAAACCTTAAGGCTCTGATGATAGAGCATCTTAAATACACATTTTCAGTTTTTAAACAAAATTACACATATTTCAATACACATTTTCATCCACATATATTTCAAAAAATGGTCATGTTAACGAGTGCCGTGCGGCATTGATTAAGAATCCATTTTAGGAAAGTTTTGACATTACTTTTATGGGAAATGAAAAAAACTGTCAAAATATTAATTGTTTTTTTTCTTTTTCCATAAAACTTTTTTTAATTAGATTCTTAACTAATACCGTATGACACTCGTTAACATTTCCCTTCAAAAAAATAAAAATAACATTATTCAAACTCCTTTATTGAAGATACATAGTGCCCGTTTGGAGAGCACTGAAAGTTGCGATGCGTTTTACCTTTCATGTTTTGCCTTTTTTTTTTTTTTTTTGGATTCAGCCGCAACATTTGACTTAGTCTTCCTTGAACAGTGCATTCGTGCACTGTTCATGTACCCATAAATTTCACTTTTCAACAATTTTTTCATTAAAAATGGGTCCTGCGATATTATTCATACATTTAAAATTTATTCTACTACAGTGTTTTCAGTTTCAGTTTTCAATTTCAGTAACAATAAGCTCAATCTAAACGGAGCCATAATAAGATACAAAAGTCACCTGCAGCAAACCTCAGAAGCTCGCGAATAAAAAAAATATATGCTATGTTCCTAGATAGATAAATAAATATTAGTAAATGCTAAAGTTTTTAAGATTTTTATATCATGGATTTCGACGGTCTCATAAGTCATAAGTCATAACTAATTAATAATATTGTTCAAAAAAAAAACTAATCTTTTCAAAAAAAAAAAATTAATTAATAATATTAAAAAAACTTGTAGTAAGTCATAAATATTTATAAGTTGCAGGATAAGTATAAGTATTTGGCAGAGTTTGGATTCAACTTTTCTACGTTTGCGTTTGCGTTTTTGTGTCTTTTTTTTTTTTTTTTTTTTTCTGCCGTTGTTTTTGACTTTTCAGCCTATTCACTGTACACTTTTCATCAAACTCAGTACTGTTCACAACAAAATAAGCCATGGAATGCACACTAGTGGGTCCTATTTACTGTTCACGGGCCCACAAACTCCACTTTTCAGCAACTTTTTCATTAAAAATGGGTCCCACGATACTATTCACATATTTAAAAATTATTTTGCTACAGTGTTTTCAGTTTTCAATTTTCAATTTCAACAAAATAAATTCTATCCAAACAGACCTTTTATATACCTCCTCTATTGTTGAGAGAGTTTCAAAAAAAATATATACCTCCTCTCCTCTATGTGTTGAATTGAGTTTTTAGTAAAAAAAACAAAAACACAGAGAATTTCAATACGAGGTGGTGACTAATATGACACTTGTCCGACTCTGTCTGTCTCCTCAAAATCTAGGTTAGGATTTCGCTCTCTCTCAAGCTCTTTTTTTTTTTCCTTTTTTTCCCCCAGAAAGCTCCTTCTCCAGGTACAAATTTTTTTTTTCCCAAATTTTCTCAATGGTTAATTTTTTTTTGTTGGGTAAAAAAAAATTTTTTTAGAAATATGTTTTTGCAGGTATCGTTTGTAGTGTTTTTTTTTTTAATTGGCTCAGAATTATATCTGAAAAAAAAGCTTTTAATTTGTCCCCCCAATGCTAATTGAGTCTTAACATTCGTTGCTTTGCTGAATTAAATTTGGTTTTGATTTTTTTTTTTTTTTTAGTGATCATACAATTAGGGCTTGCGTGTTGTTGTATTTGAAGTAAAAATGTTGATTTGTTTTAGCTTTAATATTTAATTATTGTCAAGAGTTTTTAGATAATAGAGATTGGTAAAGATGAGCATGGCTGGCACCGAGAGTTCCAAAGATGGTTCAGGTTATGCAGAGCCTCCTCACATTCTTGAGATTGATCCAACTTGTCGCTACATTCGGGTAAAATTCTGTCTTTCTGCTTAGTTTGCGTTTGATTAATGAGAAAATTCAGGAAAAGGGAAAGGTAATGATGGTTTAAATTTCATGCTACGATCCCTCAACTAAGTGACATTTCTGTGTGATGTGGTTTTTTTTTTTTTTTTTTTCTTTTTTCTTTTTTTTGGGGATTAAAAGTAGTCTAAACATCAACCAAACTCGATGTTCATATTATTTTCAAGGGCTTTGATTATTGCATTTATATCTTGGTTTTGGGTTTTGACAGTATAAAGATGTCCTTGGTAAAGGTGCCTTCAAGACAGTGTATCCTTCATTCTTCCTTTAAAATTAAAATTATGTTGGTGGCCTTTATTTAATTTCTTCATGTTATGCGTATGTGTGTATCAAGTGGGAAACTTAGTGTTAGTGGATGTAGAAAAAATAAGCAACGATTATATATTTATTTTACTTGAGTTGAGTTAATCTTCTTGTTGTATTTGTCTGTCTTCCTTAAATTTATAATCAACTAGTTACAAGGCCTTTGATGAAGTTGATGGGCTTGAAGTAGCATGGAACCAAATTCGAATTGATGATGTGCTACAGTCACCAGATGACTTAGAGAGGCTGTACTCAGAAGTGCATCTCTTAAAATCACTGAAACATAGCAATATATTAAAGTTTTACAATTCGTGGATCGATGATAAGAACAAGACTGTTAATATTATCACTGAGTTGTTCTCCTCTGGCAACCTTAGACAGTAAGTTTAGTTTCCTTCTTACAACTTTACTTGAGTTTCTTGTTTTGTTTTATGGTGCCATCAGCCTTGTAGTTAGTGGATGTAATCCGTGATTTAGGTATCGTAAGAAACACAAAAAGATTGAGATGAAGGCTGTGAAGGGATGGGCAAGGCAGATTTTGACAGGTTTGAACTACCTTCACAGTCACAACCCACCAATTATACATAGGGACCTCAAGTGTGATAACATATTTATCAACGGTAACCAAGGAGAAGTTAAAATTGGAGATCTCGGGTTGGCAACTGTCATGGAGCAGGCTACTGCCAAAAGTGTAATTGGTACATTTTCCATGCTCTTGCTTTACCTTATTGATACTCACTGTCTGATACTCATGGCCAGGCCATAGATTGTTGGAGTAATAAATCTTAAAACAATGTGGATATTATTGCTCAGATAGCTGTCTTAAAGAATATGCCTTTTTGTTTTGCAATAGTCTGGTCTTGTGTATGGTTTATTTGTTTGCCATTAACTTGTGAATGTGATCTTGATAGGAACTCCTGAGTTTATGGCACCTGAACTATATGATGAGGATTACAATGAGTTGGCCGATATATATTCATTTGGCATGTGCATGCTAGAGATGGTGACTTTTGAATATCCTTACAGTGAATGTAGAAATTCAGCTCAAATATACAAGAAAGTTTCATCTGTAAGTTTTTCATGATTAATTAAATTTGTTTCTTCTTACTTATGAGTATTAGCTGTAGTCATGGTCAATCCTAAAATTATAAGACCTAACAGGGAATAAAGCCTGTCGCACTCTCTAAAGTAAAAGACCTAGCAATGAAACAATTTATCGAGAAATGTTTGGTCCCAGCATCTCAAAGGCTGTCAGCAAAAGAGCTTTTGATGGACCCTTTTCTCCAAGTAAACAAATTGGCAAAGAATCGTTCTCTACCACTTCCAGATATAGTTCTTCCCAAAATGGGAGCTTTTGGAGATCGTTGGTTGATGTCAGAAGGACCTGCTAGCACACGAAATAAACCCCATTCCATAGATGCTGACAATGATGGTAATCTACCCATTATCACCACTATTGATGATGGGTCCCATTCTCTGTGTGTGGAGGTAAAAAGAGCACAAAAAGAAAATTCCTTTTGGTTAAAAGGTGAAAGAAATGATGAGCACTCGGTCTCATTAATACTTCGAATAGCTGATCGGAATGGTATGTATATATCTAACATAGTTCATTGCCATTCTGATTAAGTTTTATTGTTAATTTATTACTAGAGAACTATATATTCTGTTATTTACATGCAGGTCGTGCAAGGAATATCCACTTCCTATTCTACCTTGATAGTGATACAGCCAACTCAGTTTCAAGTGAGATGGTTGAGCAACTAGAATTAGCTGATGAGGATGTTATGTTTATAGCTGAGTTGATTGATTTGTTGTTGATGAAGTTAGTGCCTAAATGGAAGCCTTGTGTTCACATTGATCATCTGGTTGCTCCAAATGGAATACAAACTCATGAAGCCCATCAAGAAGTCTCTCAGTTGCTAAAACATGATGGAAACTTAGTACAATCACACCGAAATGCATGTGAGGCCGGTTTCACCAATTCTACTTCCTCTGGTGGGTCCATTCAACCAGTACAGGAAACCAATGACAAACTTGAAGAGATCAGGTCTCATGATAATTTTGGTCTTCAAAGTGCAACCACGACTGAAGATCAGTGTTCTGAGATATCATATGTTTCTGCAACCTCTTCTGAATTGAATGATCAAAATAGTTCTATTGATTCATACACGTCTGCAGAGATGGGGTATGGGCTGGACAGAAGAGTGAGGGAATCCCCATTTGAAGCGGAAATGGGTGCATCCCCTGATCACAGTAGCAAGGTTATAGATTTGGAAAGCAGCAGTTTAGTGACTTTCCCAGCTTATACAATTCATTATGATCAAGATGGAGATGAGGAGTTGAGAATGGAGATGGAAATGATTGAGCTGCAGTACCAGGAGGCCATTAGAGAAATATCCAAGAGAAGACATGAAGCTATCATGGAGACAAGGAGGAGGAGGTTGTCTCAGAAAAAAATAGAGTCAGTTTGTTAGTCAATTCTTGTAGTTATTTGTTTTATTTCCTTCCCTCTTTTTCCTCCTTTTCTCTTCCTTGAAAGTGTAAATAGTTTTTTCTTGAAAGTGTAGATAGTTTTTTCTAAGAAGAGAAAATTAATTGTAATTAAACACATTTTTTTTAATTTTTTTCAAAATAGCTAACTAGAGCTAAAGATCGACTCTAGTCAAAATGTCAAATAGGAATGAAATGAGTAATTATGTGATTCATATTCTTCTTCATCATCTCAAAAAAAAAAAAAAAAAAAGAGGTGATTCATTTTACTTCTGGTGTTTTGTAGTTACTTTTATTGATAAGGTGAGCATTTGTCAATTTGGTCTCTATAGTTTCAATTTCGGCAATGCTAATACTAAAGTTTAGGTTGAGTTGTTCTCAATTTAACCCCTTCGTTCAACTTTGTTACCCGAGTCCATAGGATGGGTTGGTATGAAACTAATCATCCTCACTCTTTACATATACCCACCCATGTGTTCCTTTTCACTCAAATGGACCATCGTCCTTCCAATAATTCATTTGTGTGTGAACCTGAATTGTGTTGATACACAATGCCACATTCACGAGCGAAAACAGAGCTATGAAAGTCGTTCTCAATCCTTGGTCTTCGCCTTTGGTTTGTTATTGCCATAGAGTATCAGTACCCGGTTTCTCAAATGGTATATGTTGGTATATTTTAGCATCAAAGCATCAAAAAGCTCCATTACTCAGTCTTCCAATTATTAAATAAATAAAAAATTACAATTATGCTACATACCATCCTAAATTTGAAAAAATAAAATATTGATTCATTCTCCTCAAACATTATCTTCTCTCTCTTTGTGACTCGCTTCTCTCTCTCTCCTCTAATCTTAGGCTTCAGCCTCTCTCTCTCTCTCTCTCTCTCTCTCTTTGGTTGAAGGCGGTGACTTGATTAGTGGATGTGGTGGTGTGATCAGTGGATCGGCATGGGTTTCTCCCTCTCAACATGGATCAGTGGATTGAAGTAGGTTTTAGGTCAGTGGGTGGTGGCGGCGTGGTGGGTCTAGGGCTGAGTTTCGATGGTGGCTCTCTATGCTCGGCGGTGGTAGGTGGTGTGACTAGGAGGCGGTGGTAGGTGATGGGCAGTGAGGCAATGGGTTTTGTTGGTCATTTGTGGTTTTTGAGTTATATTATCATTTGGGGGTTTTGTTTTGGCGGTGGTGGGTGATGGGTAGTGAGGTGGTGGTGGATGATGAGTGTCAGGGACGTTTTGCGACAAGGGTCAAAAATGCAAGATTAGCCCGAATCTCCCCTTGGTTCTTTAGAAGTGTTAATTTGTCGAAAATCAAGCCCAAAATTCTAAATGTATAATGAACAAAAGACTATTGGTGTTTTAACAAAAGAGAAATCAAAATGCCAATAACAAAAATGTCAAGAAATGCATAAAAACATAACAGATCCGAAACTTCAACCCACAGTTAGCAAGAAGAGAAAATTGAGAGAGGTTGTGAGGAAGAGAGGGAAGGTTCCCTTATACCTATATTTTCATCCCCAAACTTTAGAATTGTGAGGATGTTAACTGGCTGAATGGACTTTTATTTCTAAAGTTTAAACTCTGTGGGGGAAACGTGGTTGGCTTTGTTTTGAACTAAAAGGAGAGTTTTATAGCAGCATTTGGGTGTCATTAATGACTGGTTTTTAGGCTAAAGATGAGGCTATGGACCTCCCAGGTGCTAAATTAATGTTTGGTTCATATTTGCTTTAGTTGGGTAAAAGATTTAACTTGCTTTATGCATAATTTGGGAAATATTTGACTAACCCCGCATTGGCTCCTCATTTTTAATTGTTTCAGACTCTTGGAAGGCTCACCTAAGTGAGAGCTAGCAGCTGGAGTTGGTGAATGAGAGCCAACTATTTTTAAAGGGAAAACTGGGTTCGGGCAGAGACTTTGGGCCACAGTCAACCAGAGCATAAAAGCTCTTTTGGGATGGAAATTTTAGGTACAAGACCTTCTCCATGAGCCTAAGGTTCTATCAGTGTCTTTGCCCACTTGGTAGCATGCATGGGCTAGGCTCACGCAAAAGATTTAAAAGAAATTTACTCATACCTTCCAAACCACACTTCCTCAATTTTCCCTAATATATCACATAGGCTTGGGCCATGCTTAAAAGAATAAAATATAATCTAATATATGAATTGGGCCCATAATGAGGTCAGGCTTGATTAAGTCGAGCTTGTAGAGAATGTGTCGCGAAAATGAGTATCAACAATGGGCATTGAGGTGGTGGTGGGGTGATGGGCAGTTGAGGCAGTGAGTTTTATTGGTTATTTGTGGGTTTTGAGTTATATTATTTTATAGTGTAGATATATTATTTTAATATATTGCATGATAAAATAAAAGTTGGAATGTTGGGTGTATTTTAAAATGGTATAGTATAATAAATAAATAACTTTTAAGATGGTAAAACGGGATATTGAGGAGAAATCGGATGCTAATGCTCTTATTGGTATATTTGCAGGCTCGCTCTTCCTATCAACTCATCTCTCACAAAGCTTGAAGGCTAATGAGTTTGTTATTTATGATCGTTTTGAAGTAAAAGATTTTATATATAAAACATTTGAAGTAAAATATTTTCAAGTGTTTGGTGTAACATCTAAAATTTTTCAAGCAAATTACCAAAATTGGTGGCTTAGCCATCGGAGTTGTTGGTGCCAAAGGTCCGATGACCAAATAGCTGGAATTGACACCTATAACTGTGGCTTCGGCGACCAGACCGCCGAAACCAATAGTCAGAATGGTGGCTCTGGCGAATGAAACAGCTTCTCTAGGCACTATACCGCTAGCGGAATGGCGGCTCTGACTTGCCCCGTTGTGTCCACAACCATGCATAGGCTACTAAAGAGCATCGGGAAGCTGGCCCACAACAGCTTCCCCAACAGCCATGAGGATCTTAAACTGGAATTGCAGAGGGTTGGGCACTCCCTCTCCAATTATTTAGTGTAACAAAAAGGTCCTAGAGTCTAGACTGGATTTGATTTTTCTTATGGAGACTCGACTGGTGAAGGATAAAGGAAAACTCTTCCTGTTTTGTGCCAATATACTTTCTATAGCCCTTATCCAAGCTGAAAACTAGAAGAAAATTAAAGGCATCACTGTGGGTACGAATAGAGTCTCTTTCACTCATTTTTTGCAGATGATTCCCTGTTTTTGAATGACAAACATTCTTTCTCAAACCTCAGAAAAACCATTCTCTGGTACTTCTCAATCTCTGGACAGAGCATCAATGTTAACAAATTTGACCTCCTTTGTTCCCCTAACATTACAATTGAGATGCAAGAAACCTTAGCTCATGATCTTCAGGCAAATCTTGTCCAAAACACAAGCAAATATCTGGGTATTAACTTTAAACTTAGGGGGAAAAGAATTGTTGATTTCCATGATTTAGTTGATAGAATGCAGGCCAAACTCCAAGGTTGGAAAGCCAAACTCTTATCCTAAATAGGCATAACTACCCTTATCTCCTCTGTTTTGCAAGTCATGTCTCTCTATTCCTTCTCTTACTTTAGAGCACCTGAAACTATTTGCAACAAACTGGACTCCATCACTAAATCTTTTTGGTTGGGACATGATCCTGGCGAGAGGAAACTTCATTGGGTAAATTGGGATACCATCTGCCAGCCTAAGAGAGAGGGTGGCCTTGGACCTAAAAAATTCAGTCATCTTAACCAAGCTATGCTTTCTAAACAATTTTGGAAGATCTCACAACACCCCAATTCTCTTCTTGCTAAAACCCTCAAGGCCAAATATTTTCCGAGAACCTCAATCTATGAATGTGAACCCAAACCTCACCACTGTTGGATATGGAAAATTATAATTAAGCCATAACATACTTTCCTTCACCATGGTCAATGGTTAATAGGAAAGGGCCAACAAATCCCTTTCACTCATCCCTATTGGTTTCATTGCCCAAATAATATTTTGGAAGAGAATAACCTACATGAAGGATCTGTTGCAGACTTGATTGATTCCAATGCCAAGTCCTGGAACCATAACGTGGTCAGAAAGCTTTATCAATACCCTGCTTGTAAGGATATATTGCATCTCCCAATTCCAAAATCTAATGGCAACATTGACAAGATTTTATGGAAGCACTCCTCCTCAGGTGACTACTATGTCAAAACAACATATTCCCTAATCCATAAGAGCCGCACCACTTCTCAACATCTAAATCACAGAAATTCTATCATTCCAACAAACACCTGGCACCTGATTTGGAAAGTCAAACTACCCATGAAAATCCTAACTTTCACCTAGAAACTTCTTCATGATAGCCTACTAGTTTTCTCTATTCTGAATAGCCGAGGGATTCCAGCCATCAATGAATGCCCTATGTGTAATGAGGAGGCAGAAACCATCAATCATCTTTTCTTGCAGTGTACTTTTTGCAAGAGCTGTTTGGCATGGTTCTAATCTTGAAATCAGAAACTTTGAGCTTTATTAAACACATACTAAAAAATGGATAGCAAATAGCATTGTTGCCAACAATTTAATGGATCACAATAGGATGAGTTTCCTTCAATCTTTGTTCACCATTCTTTGGACACTATGGAATCAAAGAAATCAGATTATTCACCAAGGGAAAATGCCTAATCCTATGGAAGTTATACTCACATCTCAAACACTTATTTGCTGGTATCAGGAAGCTTTCTTTGCAAGTCAATGAGCAGATCAGCCTTAGAATAGGGTCTCTAGAACCCGTTCAACACAGCAAAACATGCAGACCGATTGGCAGCTTCTCATCAAAATAGTAGGTTTCAGTAGTAGAAGAATTAAGAGAAGTGGCTATGCCTATGAAGCCAAGAATCTAGAAGGGATCACAATCTTCAAAGGTGGTGCTAGCAATGGAAGGAAATCTTGTTTACTTGCAGTCTAGGATGCTTTGGTAAAAGCCATTCTTAAAGCCAAAGAACTAGGATTTAGCCATATTTTGATCTTGAGCAACAACAAAAGGCTAGTGCAGACTTGCAACAAGCTGAGAATTCCATCTTGGCAGGAACAAACAATGATGTCTAATATTGGTCAATGGCTGTAACAAGGAATGGTTTTATACTCCATTTTTGTTCCTAAACCAGTAGTCTCATACGTAACTGAAGTGGTAGCCATCTATATATTACTAAAAGCTGAAGCGTAGCGTTTAATGTTGCTGCTCTCACGTTGCGTCACATCAGCTGCCACGTCATTTTTTTTTTTCTTTTCTTTTTTAAAATATAATATGTCCTACAATTTTAAAATGATTTTTACAATTTTCAGCCCTATAAATGCAGCCCACTACTTATTTATTTACTTCCACTATCACCTTATAATAAATCTAGCCCACTACTTATTTATTTACTTTCACTATCACCCTATAATAAATCTATATAATTAATCCAGCCCATCTCTTATTTATTTAGTTCCACTATCAAGCCCAACCCAAAAACTTTTCAATTCAGCTTTAGGGTTTTGTGTGAGCCTTTCCGGCTTAAAGGAAAAAAAAAAAAAAAACAACAACAACAACAAACAAACAAACAAAACGTTGAAGCCTTTCAAGCTTTAGGGTTTTTTTTTTTTTTTTTTTCCAATTTTCTTATAACTGTTTTTAACATTTATTTTTTTAATATTTACACTTCTCCAACCTTTCGCTCTCCCTTGCCATTTCATCTCCCCACTACTTCTTCAATCTTTCTCCCTCCCTTACCTTTTCATCTCTCCACTACCTTCTACATTAATATCATTCTTCCTCTTTTCCTTCATCTTCCTTTATTTTTGTCTCTTCTTATTCACACCATCTTACTATAAATTTGTCACTATCTCTTCTATTCTATGCATAGTTTTCCCTCACAAAAAAAGGTTCTCTCTCTCTCTCTCTCTCTCTCTCTCTCTCTCTCTAAATTTTTTGATGAATTTTTTTATTTTTCTTGCATCTCTACTTTAGGTTGATAATTTTTTATATTCTTTAAAACTCTATTTTGGGTTAATGCGATTTAATTTTGTTTTTTAAATTGTGATTTAGTTTTTATTTTTTTATTTATTCTCTTTGATTGTTAAATGTTATCCTATTGCGTTCTAAAGAATTAAATATAGCATATAAAAATATAATATTATTCTATTACATAGCATGATTTGGATAATTTGGTATTTATTCTATTACTTAGCATGATTTTTTATAGTACTCAATTTAGATGTTAAACTATGAGAATTTACTAATTTTTGTTTATTTTCTAATCCTTTGTGGTGGACAAAGCACTCATAATAGTTGTATTAGAAGTACTCTATAATGCCATTTATTTAATGAAAAGCAAATGTTAGCCAAATGAAAATAATCGGATAGGTGACAAATTTTAACTTTTGCAATTTTACTTTTATTATTATTATTTTATAACAATGCATATATAGAAATTTAATTCTTAGATTTTGCCAATAATTGTTTACTTGATAATATGTTTTGGGAGGCCGAAATTATAATTTCTACAAAGAAAATAACCTTAATAGATTATCAAAAACAAAATTTTATCCTAATATTGGTTCAATTAATCATTGTTAAGTTATTAATTTTTTTTAGTTTACATTTTTTTGGTGTTTTGGATTGTTCCTATATTACCTTTATGATTGTTCCTATAATAAATAAAAATATAATTATGAAATACATTACTCATTATTAGATTAGTTTAAATTGTAAATTTTTTTTAATAAAATCACCATAAAAATAATTATCACGCGCATCACTCGGGTTCGCGACTAGTTTTATAATAATTTACATAGCCTATTCTAAAATAGAAGATCACACAATCTTCACTCTCTTCCTACAACTTTTGAATAGTATATAGTCGAAGAATTCAAGTGTACACACTTGTTCATTTTGTATTTACCATACTTGTCTAATCTTAAATTCTTAATAGGATATTTCTTTATTTAATATATATTTCATAATAATACTACGGGTTGCCTCAATGGTCAAGGGGATGCGCTAGGATGAATTGTATACCCAAACGTCCTAGGTTCAACCCCTAATTAGGGATTTCTCTAAACTTAACTGATGCATGGGTCTGTGTGGGTGGCTCATGCATCTCAGGTTTAGTCAATAGGGTTAGGTCCAAAGAGCATTTTCTTGGAAAGGATCCACGCAACTATAAACAAGTAGAGATGAGTGAATTTTTTTTTTTTAAACAAATATTGTTCATTTACTATTATATAGAACACAAGTCAAACCCAAGCTCATCATCGAACTAAATTACATACTTAAACTTGATTCATTTTATTGTCAAACAAGCTCAAGATTGTTCACGAGGTATTTGCTTAACTTATACCTTTTCCATTGTGGATAGAAATATTAATTGTATTTCCTCAACCCGAATAATCTGACTAATCTTAATACACATAATATATATATTCGTTAGCCTCACAATACAAAATGATCCCATTGCCCTCACGGCTAAACCAATTTTACTCATAACACTCCCCCTCAAGTTGGGGCATATCAAGCTAGGGCATATATATCCATATAACCCCAACTTGTTACTCAACAAATCTACATGAGTTTATCACAATGGTTTCATGACCATATTAAGAACTTGATCCCCTTTAGAGGTATGCAATGTAGCAATTATACCACTCTCCACTTTTTCTTGAACAAAATCAAAACTCACCCCTATATGCTTGATACTTTCATGAAACATTGTGTTGGAAGCAATATGAATAACCAGGGGTGGAGCCAATGGGTTCAAAGGGGCAAATGCCCCCTTACCTCCTCCAAAAACTCCTTTAAAATAGGAGATTGAGTATAGTTGCCCCCTTACCGAAACAATTTGCAATAAGGATAACCTCACCTTAGTGTAACCTCATTGGACTCTTAACAATTTTTTCTTTCAATTCAAAGAGATAACTCCGTAACCTTTCTTTTCTTGAATACTCAGTAACTTAGGATCCGTTTGGATACAACTTATTTTTGCTGAAACTAAAAACTGAAAACTGAAAATACTGTAACAAAATAATTTTTTAATGTGTGAAAAATTACTGTTTACTCTTTTTTTACTGTTCATAAGCCTAAAACCACTGTTCATGTACAATGAACAGCGACAAACGCATGTCCAGGAAAAAAAAAAAAAAAAAAAGCTAAAACGCGCAGCTTGAAAACGCAAACTTTAAAACGCTATATCCAAACCCTTCCTTGATTGAGTTTTTTTTTTTTTTTTTTTTTTTTTTTTTTTTTTTTACACAATTTTTTATTTGAGAGAATTTTGATCCACATGAGTATTGAGTGTAGTTTTTATAACTTATCTCTATTATGTTAATCAAGTTTTTCCAATTCAAATCTTGTTTCTAATTCCCAGATCCGCCATAAAATTAAAGGACTGATAAGCATAAGTATAATATATGATAAAGGATAAAACAAAACAAAGATATAACATTAAAAAAGAAAAAAGTCACGGCACTTGTGGTCTTCTCTCCATATCACAACTATATTTTTAAGTTCAAATAGAATTCTATCTTCCTCACTATACGGGTGCCATATTTCCATTTTAAAAAAAAAAAAAAAAAAAAAACACAAACCGAATAATATCTAATGTCTCCATCTCTTCACTAATTTTTTCACTTCAATTCGTAGACTCTTTTACAGTTTTAACTTTTAAACTCTAGGGTTTTGCTACTCAAGTTTTATAAATAACTAATTGCTAACTTGTGTTATGCACGAGAACTTATTTATTTGTAAGGTAGACTATAATAATTTTTATAAAATCTTAAATTGATTAAGAAACTACATCATTGCATGATTTGCTCTTGTATGACTTCAATTTGTGTTACAATTTGATGAAGAAACCATTGCTTGAACGTGCAATGGTTTAAAAAAAATTTGTCAGGCAATTTCAGATACTACAAAAAAATAACTCAAAAATTCAGATATTAAAACTTCTAAAATACCAAAAAATATTAAAGAATCAGATGATTCACTGTTTAAGAATTATTAAAACAAAACAAAATATATATGACTAAACAATAGAGAAATATAAGAGAAAGATGAGTTATATTCAAAAGAATAATTTCAATTATTGGAAGCTTTTTTATCTTGTATGATAGGCCAAAAATGTATTGATCCCTTTGGTAACTTAATCAAATTAATTAGATTCAATTACATGCAATAAGCATGGTAGCACAAACAAATCACTAACTAAGTTAAATGCAACCGAAAATAAATTTAACACAGGTGATTTGTTTATGAATGGGGAAAACCACCAAGGCAAAACTCCACCGGATGAATTTAAGGTCACCACTCCCAAGAATCTATTATTATCAAAACAAGCAGTTACAAGTAAAAGGAATTCCAGTATCTAATACCAACTTACAGTTGAACCCTTAACCCAATACCCAATTGGACTTGTAATGTAGTGACAATCGCTCCTTTCAATATACGGCTCTCAGTACGTGACTAACCAAATAGTGCACGGATCCAAGTACGTGACTAACACACCAACTTGAGAAAGATGTTGGCTGCAAAGTTCTTCAGTTAATCTAACGATAAAAATTAAAAAGCTCCTTGGTTACAAAACCCTTAGCGCAAAGACGCAGTAACTTCTACAAGGAATATGATGAACTATGGCAAGTTTTGTCTTCAATCACAATTTGCATGCACAATCAATTTGCATTGAGTTGCATCACTTTGCATCACCTTTGACGGCCCTTAAAATAATCCTTATATACGTCTAGGGTTGTGAGAGAAGAAACCCTACACAAATACACATGGATCTGCATGAAATCAGATTTGGAAATCTGAATCTTGTAAGTCTCGATAGATACAGCTTCTGTTGAGCTGCTATCAAGCATCAGCATTAAACCTCGATAGATGTCATCTGTCGAGCTATCTGTTGAACTTTAATGAACAGCACTTCTTCACTTGTTTCTTGCACAGATTTTCATGACTTCAATACTAAACTTGAACTCTTATCGATCCTTTGAAGTACTAAACCCATTCTAGATCTACCAAATTACAAGAAAAATGCATTTTGTCAAAGGATTAGCAAATTTACATAACATATGTCTCTAACAATATCCACATATGTCCTAATATTGTAAAAAAAAAAGGCTAAAAAGAGTTTGGTGGTTCAAGTACGAAAATTACTTTTAAAAAAATACATGAAAAACCATAAAATAAAATTTTATTTTAACAAAGAAGAGGAGAAGAAAATAACATAAGAAAAGCTCATACCTCTACTCGGTTTTCTTTTTAAAAAAAATATTGGGGTTTGCATTGTTTTATAGTGTTCATGATTAACCTCGCAAATTTGGAGATAAATTATCAACATTTGAGTTTGAATTTAAGTTGGATTTGTTAGAGAGATAGAGTTTAACTCTTTGTTAAGTTTGGATTAAACAAAAATAATTTTGTTTTAAAAAAAATGATAATGATGAGTTTGAGTTTAAGTTGGACTTGTTAGAGAGATAGAGTTTCACTCCTTGTCAAGTTTGGATTAAACAAAAATAATTTTATTTAAATAAAGTGATAATTTTATTTAAATATTATGCTGACGTGTAAAATTGTAAGAGTTCTAGAGGTTTTTGTTATATATATATATATATATATATAGACTAGTCGCAGGCCCACTCGATGCGTGAGAATATACAACTATTTTGTAACGTGTTATAATGTATGATTTATTTTCCAAAATGTACTAGAGATATTATTTCTAAAATTATTTTTCATCTCTCCATATTTACAAATATATCATTCTATTATTTTGAGTTTTTTTTTTTTTTTTTTTTTGAAAAACTTAAGTGTATTTGATTGATATTATTCCTTTTATTTATTTATTTATTTATAAAAGATAGAAATACTATTCTTTTTTCAAGTGGTCTATATTATTCAAACTTTTGTATAGTTTGTTATGGTTTTTATTCTACAACTAAAATTTTTAATTCCAAAATTAATTATTTGAATTTCTCATTCTCTGAAGAAGATTATTATTGATGAAGTGAAAATCGTCAATAGTCGTCCAGATGGAGTGAAATCCTCGTCGTTGTACCTGCAAATGTAGCGCAAAGGCTTTCCTCAGGTGGTCACCGGTGTGGTGCCTGCCACAATGCCTCCGATGCCAAAGTCAGTGTATAGAAACTTTTGGGGAAATAAGAGAGCCTAGAGTATCAGAATTACCTTTGCCTGTGTATTTTGGGTGTGTATATATAGTTTTGTAGTTTCTAGCTGTTGGAGCCTTAATTGTGGCTTTAGTGCTCCTTCCGTAACGCCCTAGGACTTGTTAATGCGGGTTTTGAAGAGCTATCAATGGTTTGACAACTAATTGGTAACGGTCCAAGGCATTGAAGCTTCTCATTAATGGTTTGATTTTCCTCATCCATGCCGTGGCTAGGTAGACGGAGGTATTTGATGAGGTCATCTGGGCAAGGGAGTTCATTGATCCCATCAGCTGCCCCCCCAAGTTCTATGGTCGTCATTGCGTGTCGTGATGACCACCAAAAGGTGAAAGGTTGTTTGCCTAGACATGACTCTTGGGGTTTCGTTCCGCGTTTGATGCGAAGTGGCGGCGCATTAATGCGTAGTGACGGCGCCGTACACACCATGGCCACGTGGCATGTAATCGCTGGTGGAGTTAATGCTCCACTTGTGTGGCTCTTTGGGTTTCCCATTGGTTTTCAGTTTTTTGTGTTTGGTTTTTAAACTTCCCCTCTCTCACTTTCCTTTCTTCACTTTTTCTATTCCTCCACCATTGTTGCTCTGTCTTCTCCGAGCTATTCTCTCCTGCGATTTCTTGCATTCTTCCTTCTTGTGGGTGCCTTTTTTTTCGAAGGTACGGTTCCTTCTCCCTTCTTTATTCTTTGTAGCATAAGGAATTTGTAAAAATTTCTGATGTTCGTTCTCGTTTTGAGTTTTTAGGATTTTGTCCCCCTTTTTCTTTTTCTGGGTTCCATGGTTGGTAGTTTTGAAACTAAGACACTTTGCCCCTCTATTTCATTTCTTTTCACACATTTGGGTGCCTCTCTAAATGCTTCTCGTACTTTCTACCCCTCACTTGAAGGTTTTGTGTTTGAGGGTAGTAGTTTAGGTGTAGTGTTAGCTGATCTGGTCCCTTTGCTTCGTCAATCCGTTGATTGGTTCAAAGATTTGGTGGGTGAGTGAAGAGCAATGTCGGAGGTGAGATCTAGTGAACTTGAGACGGGGCTGTCGTCTAGCGACTACCCTGTGGAAGTGGAGGAGGACATTGCGTCTTCTGGCCCAAGGGAGGTCAGGGCTTTCTCTGCCTTTAGGGAAGAGTGTGGCTTAGATGTTGAAACCCTCTCTAGGTTTAGCAATAGGTTCCAGTTTCCTAAGAGGGTTAGGGTTCGTCGTCCTCATAAAGAGGAACGAGCCTATCATTTTTCGCCTGGAGAGGTGTGCTTCTATGAGGCTACCTTCCTACATGGGCTTAGATTGCCCATCCACCCTTTCATTATGGAGCTTTTAAACCACTTCAAAATTACTCATGGGCAACTTATGCCAAACTCATGGAAGATAGTGATCAGCTGTATGGAGATATGATTGGCTACCACTAAGGGAAATATGATCAGGGTAGACAAGTTCACTTACCTGTATCGTCTGAAGGAATCCAAGGAATACGGGTACTATGAGCTAGTGCCTTGGGTCAGGGAAGCTAGGATCATCAAGGTCCTGCCCTTGTCATTTCGATACTAGAAGTCCCGGTACTTTTTTGTCTCCGGGGATGAGTGGGAGACCCCTGGAGAAATTATAAAGCAATCGGAGAAATTGGGTGGAAGAACTCGACCTCATAATCAGATGCAAGCATTTAGAGACATCTTGGATGAATGTGGATTTATGGATCTTGGTTTTGTGGGATCAAAGTTCACTTAGCATAAGCATTTTAATAACTTCACAATATGGGAGAGATTGGATAGGGCAATGGCAACCAATGACTGGTTTTCTTTGTTTTCGGATACACAAGTTCATCATATAGATGTTACTACTTCAAACCATAAGCCTTTGTTAATTAATCCAGATGGGATGGAATGCAAGCAACAGAGGCCTTTTCGGTTTGAGCAGATGTGGATGAGTGAACCGGGGTGTGAGGCAATAATTGAAGTGGTATGGCAGCAGGTAGGGGCTGATCCGAGGGGTGAGAAAGTGATAAAAAAAATTGACAACTGTAGGAAAAGATTGACCAAATGAAGCAAGACATATTTTCGAAATGTGAGAAGAGAGCTAGAACAAAAATGAAAAAACTTGCCTAGGCTAAGAGACTAGCATGCAGTGGGGCGTTGGTGACTTTGATGAAAAAGCTGGAGAAAGAAATAAACAAACTCCTCGATAAAGAAGCACAGATGTGGCGGTAGCGGGCAAAGATGCAATGGCTGAAAGATGGGGATAGGAATATGAGGTTTTTTCATAGCATAGCTTCATAAAGAAGGAGGAAAAATTATATTAAGGGGCTGTATAATAATAATGGCCAATGGTGCACTAATCCAAGCCGAGTAGAGGACATTGTTCTAGAGTTTTTATCAAGCTCTTTTCACTTCCCAAAGGCCAGATAACTTTGATGAGATTTTGGCACAAATACCTCAGGTTGTAACAGCCAAGATGAACAATGATTTGTTGGCCAAATTTAAAGTAGACGAAGTAGAGACCACCCTTAAGTAGATGGCTCCTTTGAAATCGCTCGGACTGGATGTAATGCCACCCTTTTTTACCAACATTATTGGTCCTTGGTGGGTAGTGATGTGGTTGTTGATATTCTATATTTCCTAAATTCGGGTAATCTCCCTCCATTTTTGTGTCATTCATTTATAACTTTGATCCCTAAAGTTAATAATCTTGAATATATTTCACAATATCGCCCTATTAGTCTTAGCAATGTATTGTATAGAATTTTTTCAAAATTTTTGGCTAACAGGTTGAAGAAAGTTCTATCCCACTTAGTGTTAGGACAACAAAGTGCTTTTGTGAAGGGCAGGTTGATTTCTGATAATATTATGGTGGCTTTCGAAACCCTCCATTATATGAGAAACCATAGTTCGGGGGAGACGGGGTATATGGCACTTAAATTAGACATGAGCAAAGCGTATGATAGGGTGGAGTGGTTGTATATGGAGAAACTGACGAAGAATATTGGTTTTGGAGACACTTGGATAAATCTGATGATGCAATGTATTTCCAAAGCTACTTATTATGTCTTGATTAATGGGGAGCCACATGGTCACATCACACCCACGACGGGGTTGCTCCAAGGAGATCCTTTGTCTTCATACTTATTCTTATTATGCACGGAAGGCTTCCATGGATTATTGAGAAAAGCGGAGGAGAATGGAGACATAAGGGGTGTTTCTATTTGTCGAAGTGCATCAAAACTAGCACACCTTCTTTTTGCAAACGACAGCCTTATTTTTTGCAGGGCAAAAATAAATGAGTGTGAGAAGCTTTTGGAGATCTTAGCCACTTATGAACGAGCATCCAAGCAACAAATAAATAGAGATAAAAACTCTATTATTTAGCAAGTCCACTTCCCAACAAATGTAAGCTTCAATTCAAAAGGCCCTTGGAGTACCCGTGGTCAAACAATATGAGAAGTACTTGGGATTACCAAGTTTCATAGGGCAAAAAAAGAAGAACAGTTTTGACAATATCAAGCAAAGAGTGTGGAAAAAGCTTCAAGGATGGGGAGGCAAACTCCTATCACAAGCAGGGAGAGAAATTTTAATTAAAGCAGTGGCTCAAGCACTACCTACATACACTATGTCATGTTTCAAACTACCGGTTACTCTTTGGATGACATTGAAGCTCTCATTCGAAGATTCTTTTGGGGGCAATAGGGAGATAGTCGAAAGGTGCATTGGGTAAGGTGGGAAGAACTATGTAAGCCAAAGGAGCAAGGAGGGATGGGTTTCAAGGATTTGTCACGCTTCAATGATGCATTGCTCGCTAAACAAAATTGGCAACTCCTACATGATAAATCCACACTGTTTTACCGGATTTTTAAAACGAGATTTTTCGCACATTGTTCGATCATGGAAGCCACTTGTCTAAGCTCAGCATCCTATGCATGGAAGAGCATTATAAAGGGGAGAGAGCGTGGAGCAATTTGCAAAATTGGTGACGGGAAGTCAGTTCATATTTGGGGGGATAGGTGGCTGCCCCAAAAACATTCACCACTGGTTTTATCTCCCAAGTAGGCGGGCTGGCTGAAGCTAAAGTTAATAGTTTGATAGATGAAGATAGAAAATGTTGGAGGATGAAATTAATCGATGAAACATTGCTGGACTTTGAGGCAAAGATGGTGAAAAGCATACCCCTCTGCCTTACTGAGCAACCCGATGAATTAATTTGGCCTCAAAGTGCTAATGGTGCTTACAGAGTACCAGAACCAACAACCAGGACAATTCAAACCTCTAATGCTCAAGCCGCTGTGGAAAGGGATATGAAGTCTCAATGTACCAAGCAAAGTGCAGAATTTAATTTGGCGAACTTCAAAAGCCTCCCTCCCCAGAAAGCAGAACTTAGTCAAAAGAAAGGTTCTTAACAAGGACTACTGTGATCACTGTCAAACGCAACATGAAGACACCCTCCATGCCCTTTATCTCTGCCCGAAATTAGAGGAAATTTGGCTCTCAATACAAGCATGGAATTAGTGCAGTCTACGGCAAACGATGAGTTTTGTTCATCTCATGGGATGTATTCTGGCGGAGAATAGGGACCCAGACTTGTTTGCTATGGTAGTGTGGGTTGTATGGAAGATAAGAAATGACATGAGGGTGGGGAAAAGTTGCGAAACTCTCCCAAATCTTGTGTAGCAAGTTCGCAGTAGGCTAAGGGAATTTTTGCTGCATAATAGTGCAGAGGTGGGACCCGTTGAAAGACCTCTAACTTAGTGGTAGCCCACAGCACACCAATAGTACAAAATTAACTTTGATGGGGCACTTTTCAAGGCAGAGAATTAGGCCGAAATAGGGGTGGTAATCCAAGATAGCGAGGGGCAGGTGATGGTGTCCTTGGCACAGCGAATCCCCCTACCTTATTCAACCATAGAAGTTGAGGTGTTGGCAACAAGGCATGCAATGGAGTTGGCTTTGGAAACTGGCCTTAATAAGGGAGTTTTGGAGGGTGACTCATTGATCCTCATGAATGCCCTAAAATCAATTTCTCACAGCTTTTCACAATTTGGTCACATTGTCAATGATATACAGCACTTAGCCTCTCAGTTCTCCATTATTTCTTATTCTTATGTAAAGAGGCATTGTAATACTGTAGCTCACTCACTTGCGAGGCGAGCAATTTCTTTCTTCATTACAAGTCTAGATGGAAGATGTACCACTAGAGATTGCAAATGTATTTCAGGCTGATTTTCATAGCCACAGTTAATAAAATTTTGTGATGTGGATTCTCAAAAAAAAAAAAAAAGGCTGAAGCGTAACGCTTAATGTTACTGTGCTCCTGTTGAACCACATCAGCGTCACATCATCAACTTATTTTCAATATTTTCTCTCTCATTTTTAATTATTTTTCTCCATAATAATTTCCCACTTTACAATTACACTTTTTCCAACATTTATTTACTTTTACCTTTTTATCTCCCCACTATTCTATACCTTAACTTTACAATTTCTTCATCCTTTCATCTTCCGTTTATTTTGACTCTTTTTCTCCGCATTTTTTTTACTATAAAAATTTGTTATATTCTCTTCCATTCAATCTATATTTTTCTCACACAAAAAGGTGAATACTCTCTCTCTCTCTCTCTCTATATATATATATATATATATATATTCTTTCTTTTGATGGATTTTTAACTCTTTATTACACCTCTAATTTAGATTGATGAATTTTTATGTATAACTCTACTTGAGATTGATATGATTTGGTTATATTTTAATTTTTTTTCTTTTTCATTTTAATTTTTAATTTTTTTTTTGTTACATGTTATCCTATGAAATTACAGAATGATTTAAAGTTATTCTAATACATAGCATGACTTGGATAATTTGGTGTTTACAACTATACATTTTCTTTTGAATATTCTTCTACTCATCTTCTTTTATATAATTTTGTTATTTGTCTCACATTCTCTTCAAAAAAAAAAAATGATTACTCTCTCTCTCTCTCTCTCATTAATTCTTTCTTGCAACTCTACTTTAGATTGATATATATATATATATATATATATAAATATATTTTTGTATCTCTACTTTTGGATGATACACTTTTGTGGTGTATTTTTTAAGTTATTTATCACATGTACTCTCTATCCCTCTTATAGTTTTGGTTTGAGTTAATTTTTAGATATTTTAGAAGTGAGAATTTGAGTTTATATCAAAATACAGTTTACATGATTATGTATTTGAATGTGTCAATAAATTATTTGAGTAATATCAATTGTAAATTTGTGATGAGGTTTGGTTAACATAATTGATGGGATCAACGAACTCCCTTGCCCAGACGACCTCATCAAATACCCCCGTCTACCTAGCCATGGCATGGACGAGGAAAAGCAAACCATTAATGAGAAGTTTTGATGCGTCGGACCATTACCAATTAACTGTCAAACCGTTGATAGCTCTTCAAAACCCGCATTAACAAGTCCTGAGGCGTTACAGAAGGAGCACTAAAGCCACAATTAAGGCCCCAACAGTTAAAAACTACAAAACTATATATACACACCCAAAATGCACAAGCAGAGGTAATTCTGATACTCTAAACTCTCTTATTTCCCCAAAAACTTCTGTACACTGACTTTGGCATCAGAGGCGTTGTGGCAGGCACCACAACGGTGACCACCTAAGGAAAGCCTTTACGCTACATTTGCAGGTACAGTGACGAGGATTTCACTCCATTTGGATGAATACTGACGATTTTTACATCATCAGTTTGGCGCCATCTATGGGGACGACATTTTTGCACTTAGGTTCGAAAGCGTAGTTCCAGTCAATTTCCAAATTCAGATGGAGTCCAACCAAGATTCTGCAGCATTAGCCCTACAAATCCAGACACTTACAACTAGTGTGGAAGAACTCACCAGTCAGAACCAGGAGATGAGACTACGACTTCAACAAAAGGAGAACCGGTCTAAGTCCAATCAGAAGGACGATGGAGACAGTCATAGAAGGAGTGACCGTCAAAGGCCAGCCACTCCAGATGGACCAAACTCAGATCTTCTCCAAGAAATGAGAAAAGAGATGGACGAACTAAGGAGTGCCATTAAAGGGAAAATGGATCGAAGCCTGGATAGAATGATCAGGATGACAAATTCACCTTTCACGGCAGCAGTCCTGGAATGCCCAGTGCCATCAAAATTTCACCTGCCTCAACTTGAATCATTTGACGGGCTAAAGAATCCTCCAAAGATGATGGCAAAGTTGCTCCTAAAGGCGCAGAAGTACATGAACACCGAAGACACCTTAGCAAGGATAAAAGATAGAGAGAAGACCAATGAAAAGGGAAGGAAGGAGGATGATCAGAGAGGACAAAAAAGGGAGCGTTCAGATCGTTAAAACAACGATGAGGGCAAAAGGAAGGATGATAAAGCTCCTCGAACGGTAAAAGTCACTCCTTTAATTATGCCTCTTGACAAAATTTTGGCGCAGATTAAGGATGAGCATTACCTCAAATGGCCAAGGCCATTACACTCATCACCCAATGTACGTGAGAAAAAGAAATATTGCCGTTTCCATAAGGATCACGGCCACTACATAGAGGATTGCAAGGATTTGAAGGAGACCCTGTACAAAAGAGGTTTCTCCATGCCTTACGTGAAGTGCGTCAACGAGGAGGAAGCCAAATATATTCTGAAGGAGATCCATGAAGGAATTTGCGGAGACCATGCAAGCCCGAGATCCTTAGTTAGGAAAGTTATCCAAATGGGTTACTTTTGGCCTACCCTGCAGAAGGATGCAAAGGAGTTTGTCAAGAAGTGCGATAAATGCCAAAGGTTTGGGAACATCCAACGCATCCCATCTGAGCAACTGACGACAATCGCCTCCCCGTGGCTGTTTGCCTAATGGGGACTTGACATCGTTGGCCCATTACCCCAACATAAAAGATAGGTAAAAATTTTACTAGTTGCCATTGATTATTTCACAAAATGGGTTGAAGCAGAAGCACTATCAACCTTAACGAAGGCGAAGGTCCAGAACTTCGTGTGGAAGAATACAGTTTGCCGATTTGGGATACCACAGGCGATTATATTAGACAACGGGTGACAATTTGATAGTCAAGGTTTCAGGGACTTCTACTCGGGGCTAGGAATCAAGAACCAATTCTCATCCCCTGGTCACCCCTAAGCTAATGGCCAGACAGAAGTGACAAACCAAACTCTGCTCAAGATCATCAAGGCTCAGTTAGACGAGGCAAAGGGCACATGGCCAAAAGAGTTTACCAATGTTCTGTGGGCATATAAGACTACAATGAGGACCCCGACAGAAGAGACCCCTTTCAGTCCCACTTATGGCACCAAAGCAGTAATCCCAGTCGAAGTAGGGATCACCAACATGAAACAAGAAGTTTTCCACAAAGGTAGCAATGATGATCAACTAAGAATCAACTTGAATTGCTTGGACGAATCCAGAGACGGAGCATCCCGCAAAATGGTAGAGTACCAACAGAAGATGGCCGAGTACTACAACAAAAGAATGAAGCTCAGATGACTTAACATAGGAGATCTTGTCCTGCACAAAGTCACACAGACTACCAAGGACCTAACCTAGGGGAAGCTTGGCCCAACCTAGGAAGGACCCTACAAAGTAACCCATTATTCCAAGCAAGGCAACTATTACTTGGAAACGCTAGATGGAAGGAGATTGCCACGACCATGGAATTTTAAGCATTTGAAACAATACCATCAGCAAATGTAATGGACGATTGTATTTATATTTGAAATAAGGCAATAAAAGAATTATTTAGCCAATGTGATGCGTGTAAAGCTATTAAAAAAAAAAATTGGCTAAGTAACAAGATTCTGCCTAGACGGATGTAAGTTACTGACAAAGCCAAAAATGACAAGATCCCTTCAATGGGTGTAAGTCACAAAGAATTTGGCTAAGTAACAAGATTACGCCTAGATGAATGTAAGTTACTGACGAAGCCAAAAATGACAAGATCCCTTCAATGGGTGTAAGTCACAAAGAATTTGACTAAGTAACAAGATTCCGCCTAAACGGATGTAGGTTACTGACAAAGCCAAAAATGACAAGATAGTCACAAAAAATTGGCTAAGTGAGAGATAAGTCACAAGAAAATTGGCCCAAATGAAAACAAACTATTGACAAATGTAGATCATTTCCTAAATAGGCAAACCCCTGAACTACGGGCAAACAAACAACGAAGCAGATAGAGATCACATACAGTCAAAAAGTATCATGCATGACAAGGCAGGAAAGTAAATATGTAAACACAGAATAGTCAATAGAATTAAAAGCCCAAAAACATTGGGCAAGAGACATTGTTGTTAAATTAAAATAAAAATATTGTTCTAAAAGTAGAATCAAAAAGCCCAAAAACACATTGGGCACCCAAAAAAAAAAAAACAAAAACAAAAAAAGAGTAGGCCAACATAAAGCAGGAACATGAGCAGGATCAGGCAGCAGTTGTGTCATCACCATTAGGAGAAGGCAGAGGAGCATCTCCGAGAGCATCACCAACAGGAGCAGTGGATTGAGAGGCCTCATCTGCTGCCATCTCCTGGTCCACTTCTTCCAAGTCTAAGTTCTCCAGGTCCACTCCAGAGGGATGCTTGACTAAGTACCAAAGAAGGAGCTCAAAGACCTTGTAGTACCAGCTGAAGAGCACAGTGTTGTACTCCTCAGTTTGCTGGAAAGCCTCAACGGCCTTGGCAGCAACAGTCTTTATCTTCTCCTTCGCAGCCTAGAGTTGCTTGTCCTGCTCCAGGGTCAGTTGCCTCTCAGCTCTAAGGTCGTCTCCCAAGACCTTGACCTTCTCATTGATGGTATTGGCATCGACCATGGCAGAAATAAGATCCTTCTTCAGTTTAGAATTATCTGCCTCCAAAGCCTCCACCCTGGACATCGTCGATGCAACCTTTGCTTTGTGAGTAAGGTACTCCGAAGTAATGTGAAAACTCTCCCCCAGTACCTGAAAAGAAAATCCACCTTCAAAACGATGCAAAAAGAAGAAAAAGAAAAGAGTGAAATTGCACAAGTACACTACTTGGACGAGTTTGTGGATATGATGACCCCCAACCTTGTTAAAGGACATGCTAAAGAAGACCCTCAGCTCCTTAGTAGTGAAAGCCTCTTGTGCCCTCACCAACGCAAGGCTAGCATCATCAAAAATGCTAGATGAATGGGAATCAACCTTGTCTTTCCCCTTGTCATCCACATGTTGCTTCTTCTGGAGGGGCGTAATTTCTTCGACCGAGGTAGCCGGGGAAGCTGTCCTCGTTGGCTCAATGACAGGGGCAGGAGGAGCGACGGAGGCCCCCTTTTCCACAACGTGCAATGTCTTCTTCCCAAGGTTGGAAAGGGGCTCATTCTTCTTGGCCCTCATCTTTGCGTACATCCCTTGGTTAAATTTCGTCATCATTTCTGCGAAAGAAAAACACTTGTTAAAAAAAAATAAAAAAGGGAGAAGAGTAGTAGCGACGAACTTAGCAAACACTTACTCTTCTTGTCCTTAATTTCTATAGTGCACAGGACATAAGCAGAAGGCTCTGGGGTGAGGCAGTGAAGAGCTAGGGTTTGCGGGTCAACCAAATCGTTAAAATCGTTAATCGTCCTCGCGTACTCAATGGCTGCCTCAACGCGTTGCTTGTACCTGCTTTTGAGCTTTGGCTGCTTCTTAACTGTGCATGAGATAACAAACAAGAGAGTTGAAGGTGACAAAATATACGCAAAAGTATGAATGAAGAAGGACTGGCAGAGAAACGACGCACCTAGACTTGAGGTTCCCCACTGACGGAGCTACCTAGGGACGTCCTCCTAAACTTCACCAGAAGGGGTCTCCCACTCATCCTCAGAGACAAAAAAGAACCGGGACTTCTAGTATCGAAATGACAAAGGCAAGCCCTTGACGATCCTAGCTTCCCTAACCTAAGGCACTACCTCATAGTACCCATATTCCTTGGATTCCTTCAGACGATACAGGTAAGTGAACTTGTCTACCCTGATCATATCTCCCTCAATGGTAGCGAATCATATCTCTATACAGCTTATCACTATCCTCCATGAGTTTGGTATAAGTTGTCCAGGAGTAATTTTGAAGTGGTTTAAAAGCTCCATAATGAAAGGGTGGACGGGGAATCTAAGCCCACGCAGGAAGGTAGCCTCATAGAAGCACACCTCCTATGGCAAAAAATGATAGGCTCGTTCCTCTTTACGAGGACAACGAACCCTAACCCTCTTAGCAAACTGGAACTTATTGCTAAACCTAGAGAAGGTCTCAACATCTAAGCCACACTCTTCCGCAAAGGCAGAGAAAGCCCTAACCTCCCTTGGGCTAAAAGACGCAGTGTCCTCCTCCACTTCCACAGGGTCGTCGCTAGATGACAGCCCCATCTTAAGTTCACTAGATCTCAACTCCGACATCCCTCTTCAATCACCCATCAAATCTTTGAACCAATCAACGAATTGATGAAGCAAAGGGACCAGATCAGCTAACACTACACCTAAACTACTACCCTCAAACACAAAACCTTTAAGTGAGGGGCAGAAAGTATGAGAAGCACTTAGAGAGGCACCCAAACGTGCAAAAAGAAATGAAATAGAGGGGCAAAGTGTCCTAGTTTCAAAACTACTAACCATGGAACCCAGAAAACGAAAAAAGGGGACAAAATCCTAAAAACTCAAAACGAGAACAAAAATCAGAAATTTTTACAAATTGCTTATGCTACGAAGAATAAAGAGGGGAGAAGGAACCATACCTTCGGGAAAAAAAAAAGGCACCCACAAGAAGGAAGAATGCAAGAAATTGCAGGAGAGAATAGCTCGGAGAAGGAAAGGCATAGAGCAACAATGGTGGAGGAATAGAAAAAGTGAAGAAAGGAAAGTGAGAGAAGGGAAGTTTAAAAACCAAACACAAAAAACTAAAAACCAGTGGGAAACCCAAAGAGCCACACAAGTGGAGCATTAACTCCACCAGCCATTACATGCCATGTGGCCACGATGTGTACGGAGCCATCACTACACATTAATGTGCGGCCACTTTGCATCAAACGCGGAACGAAACCCCAAGAGTGATGTCTAGGGAAACAACCTTTCACCTTCTGGTGGTCATCACAACACGCAATGACGACCACAGAACCTGGGGGGGCAGTTGATGGGATCAACGAGCTCCCTTGCCCAGACGGCCTCATCAAATACCTCCGTCTACCTAGCCACAGCATGGACGAGGAAAATCAAACCATCAATGAGAAGCTTCATTGCCTTGGACCGTTACCAATTAGCTGTCAAACCATTGATAGCTCTTCAAAACCCGCATTAAAAAGTCCTAAGGCGTTATGGAAGGAGCACTAAAGCCACAATTAAGGCTCCAACGGCTAGAAACTACAAAACTATATATACACACCCAAAATACATAGGCAGAGGTAATTCTAATACTCTAAGCTCTCTTATTTCCCCAAAAGTTTCTATACACTGACTTTGGCATCGGAGGCATTATGGCAGGCACCACACCGGTGACCACCTGAGGAAAGCCTTTGCGCTACATTTACAGGTACAGAGACGAGGATTTCACTCCATCTGGATGACTATTGACGATTTTCACTTCATCAATAATAATCTTCTTCAGAGAATGAGAAATTCAAATAATTAATTTTAGAATTAAATATTTTAGTTGTAGAAAAAAAACCATAACAAACTATACAAATGTTTGAATAATATAGATCACTTGAAAAAAGAATAGTATTTCTATCTTTTATAAAAATATAAATAAATAAATAAATGGAATAATATCAATCAAATAAACTTAAGTTTTTCAAAAAAAAAAAAAAAACTCAAAATAATAGAATGGTATATTTGTAAATATGGAGAGATGAAAAATAATTTTAGAAATAATATCTCTAGTACATTTTGGAAAATAAATCATACATTATAACACGTTACAAAATAGTTGTATATTCTCACGCATCGAGTGGACCTACGACTAGTCTATATATATATATATATATATATATAACCAAAACCTCTAAAACTCTTACAATTTTCCACGTTAGTACAATATTTAAATAAAATTATCATTTTACTTAAATAAAATTATTTTTGTTTAATCCAAACTTGACAAGGAGTGAAACTCTATCTCTCTAACAAGTCCAACTTAAACTCAAACTCATCATTATCATTTTCTTTTAAATAAAATTATTATTTTTTAATCCGAAACATCTGAACCTCTCATAATTTTCCATGTCAACACAATATTTAAATAAAATTATCATTTTATTTAAATAAAATTATTTTTGTTTAGTCCAAAATTAACAAAAAGTGAAACACTATCTCTCTAACAAGTCCAACTTAAACTCAAATTCATCATTATCATTTTTTTTTTATAAATGAATTGACATGTTTGTGAATAGATTAGGTACAACTCGAAGGAGAGTGGAAAATTGTTTATGTTCATTTAGTTTGCAACTGATCAAAGTTTAAGCCTAAGTTTTGACTCAACTATTAAACAAGTTGAGCGTGTGGATCTTGGGCAGTTGCTAGCTTATGCAAATACCTCACCATCACTTGACCAAGTGTATCATTTGCTCTTAGTGTAGTAAGATGTGCATGCCAATGCCACACCTTCCACACTGGGAGGCTATCCTTGGAATTGTGAAATATCTTTAAGGTCATCCCAGTTGTGGACTCTTATATATAGCTATGACATTTGCTTGTATATATAGGCCTTTATAGCTTTGGATTGGACAATATCACCTTCAGATATGTGATCTACTACAGGATGTTGCTTTTTCTTAGGTGCGAACTTGATCACATGAAAAAGTAAGAAACAAAGTGTGGTGTCCCGCTCTAGTGAAAAAGGCTAAATATGGAGTCATGACCCATATGTCATGTGAACTCATGTGAATCAAGCAACTTATAAAGGAATTGAGTTCTATTGTGCAATTGCCTATGATTATGTATTGTGAATTTGTGACAATCATGTAGTTACTCACAGTAGTGTAGCCAGGATTTCAGTTGAGAGAGGGCAAGATTAAGAACAAGATTAAAATCAAGAAATTCAATAGATTAATTAAATCTATGTACATTAAGTTTGAACATGTAATTTGATTACTTAAAAATAAATTGATAAAATGAATAAATATAAAAGTGTTGAAAGTATAGAAATGCTTGAAAAGTTATATACCTCGTCAGTGCTTTGATTGCTCTTAAAAAATTACTAGTCTCAACTCCGCGCAATGCACAGAAATATCTAATTATTTTAAAATAAAATAAAATATATAATTTATTTTTTTAATTATTCATTAAATTATATATTAGGACTAAAATAGTGTTTTCTCATAAGAGAATTTCATTTTAAATGTATTAAACTATTAACTAAGAATTTTTTTTTTAAATAACTATTTATGAAACCAACAAAGGGCAAGGTCTTCTTCTTTTTTTTTTAAGTAATGAATTTTTTGTTCCCTATAAATAAAAAATTATATATATATTTTTATATTAAGATTATTTCATCTATTCATATTATGAGCCAATTTGCTAGTAATAGAATATAGTGTGGATTAAAATTTTCCAATTATGACATTTAGAAAAGAATGAGAAAAATAGCTTTTTCCCACCACTAATAAATTTCAACTTCTAGCATCCTATTTTAATATTATCTTTACTTCCAAACCAATCTATCTCTTTTGAAGTATACGAAGTATAATCATGATCTATTTTCTTGAATACATTACTTATCTTCAATACATCCATAAAAATACATCGAATCAAAACATACCTATATGAAGATGCTTTGAAAAAAAAAGGATGTCTCATCAATCATCGTTTTGCAAAATATCATATCAATCATTGCTTAACAATGATTAATTTGATCGATTAGGAAAATTACTTTTTATTTATAATCTATTAAGATTATTTTCTCTATGGAAACTGCAAAATTGTCCACTCAAAAAGATTATAGAATAAACAATTATTAGCAAAATCTCATAATTAAGTTTCTATGTGCATCATTATAATAATAATTAATAATAATAACAACAACAATAACAAAAATAATAATGAAAATACAATTGCAAAAGCTAAAATATGTCACTCATTCAATTATTTCCATTTGATTAACCTTTGCTTTTATCTAAATAAGTGGCACTATAGAGTATTTCTAATACAATTATTAAGAGTACTTTCTCCACAAAAACTACAATTTTGTTCACACAAAATGATTTAAAAGTAAACAAAACTTAGTAAAGTCTCATGGTTTAACATCTAATTGAATCACTAAAAAAAATGGAATTTTTTTTATCGGGAATTGGAATACCTAAATATACATAAAAGTTGATACAAATTTGCCAAAAAGAGAAACAAATGTGAAGTGACAAATAAATCAACAATAACAAAAAGAACCATTATGGGGGAAAAAGTGGTTGAAGCAATAAATAAATAAAAAAGCATCAAAAGAGACAAAATTGGAGAGAGAGAGAGAGAGAGAGAGAGAGAGAGAGAGAATTGACCTTTTTTGCAATGAACAACTTGGAAGGAATAGGGGAGAGAGGTGGAAATGAAGTAAAAGAAATTTATAAGAAAATCCAGTTGGAAGATGAAGGATAAAAGCAAATGAAAGATTCAAAAAAGTGAAACTGTAGAATTTATGAAGATGAAAGGTTGGAAGGGTGGAAGTAGATGAAAGGTTCAAAAAAATGAAATCATAGAATTTATGAAGATATAAATGAGAAAATTTATGAATTTATAAAGGAAATCAAATTAAAAATTTAAGAAGCCAATAATTGGCGAAGATGAAAAATTGAACTAAGAAGACAATGGTTGAAAAAGATGAATGGTTAAACAAAGTAAAAATTGCAAAAAATTAAAAAAGATTGTTAATGACATGACACAAAAAGAGCTTTTGTAAAATTTATTTTAATGCTTCCATTATTATATAATAGTATAGATAGATATGTATAGACATTGTTTTATTTTATTTTAGATTCTTCATTGATTTTATTGCTTAGTTATAATATCTAAATTAAAGTAGATGAATGTGTAAAGGCAAAGTTATATATAAAGTTAAAACCGCTTAAGATAAATGTGTAAAGTCAATTTATACATATATTTAATATATTCTTAAAAAATATTTATATATTTAATATTGTCAACAAAATTTAGGAATAAAAATTAAATAAGAAAAAGAATGATTACATAATCAATGACATGGCGGATGAGGTGGTGCAATATGAGCATAGCAACAATAAATGCTACACTTCAGCTTTTAGATATATATAGATATAGATTATGTAGAATTTAATTTTCTCCTAGGTCGTAGAATAGCCGTCCCTTCTCTTAAAGGTGTTTTTGTACCTTGAGGTAACAAGTTTACCTTCAAGGTTTTGTGGTTTTTTCCTTTCTTTCGAGGGTGGGGAAACACGCTTTCTTGTTTTTAGTTTTTTTCCCTTTTTTATTCTAGTTTTTGATCAATGGAGTAGTTAGCAAAATTTGGGAGTTGTCTTACCCTCTCGGACGTGGAAGGTTCTCATGGTAGCATTACAGAGAAAGAAGCAGTTTCAGATTTCGTCCTTGTTGTAAAGTTTCTCACCAAGCGGGCTTTGAACGTGGAGGCTATTGCCAAAACATTCAAACCCATATGGAGAATGAAAAATGGATTTAGGGTGACTAAAGAGAGTGATCATCATGTGGTGCTCTTTACTTTTGATAACCAAACTGACATGGAGCGAGTCCTTAATACAGAACCATGGAGCGTTGATAAGCACCTTATGGTTTTACATCGGTATGATAAAGAGGTTGACGTACTGGATATTGATTTTAATATGGTTACTTTCTGGATTCAGGTACACAACATACCAGTTTGTTTTCGAACAAGGGCTATAGCTGAAAAAATTTGTGGCGTTGTTGGTTTGGTGGACAAGAACACGGATGAAAGGGAAATTATGGGCGATAGTTTTATTTGAGTATGGGTTAAGGTGGACATTTCAAAACCTTTGTGCAGAGGCCGAGTGATTTCGTTGGAGAATGGAAAGTATGAGCGGCTGTCAAACTTGTGTTATTGGTGTGGCAGCCTCACACATGATGAACGAGACTGCGAGTTGTGGATTGAGAGTGAGGGCACGCTACCAACTGAGGCTCAACAATATGGTGCATGGATTAGAGCACCACCTTTCGTGCAATCAAAAAGAAACTCAGTTTCTGTTCTTGGATTTTATAAAACAAAATTTATCGGTCCAACTACAATGTCCACCCCAAAGTCGTCTGCAAAACCACAGGTGGTGATCCGAAGAGGAGGTCTGGCGCCTAAGATTGTCAGATCAGGCCAGGGTAGTGAGACACCAAATCAGGAAGGAATTAAATTCCCAGATTTTCAGAAGGCAAATCCGATGGAATCAAGTCCTTTCCATACAAATCACAATGATTTAGGTGAAATCAATGCTATTAATACAGATCTAAATAAGGAGAGTTTATCTGTTGAGCTATTTGAAGAGAAATTAGAGGAAATAAATCGTGATTTGAGGAAATTTGATGCAGCAACAGAATTTCATTCAAAATCAAACTCTCCCATGGGTAAGGAAAATAATTTGGACTCAATGACAATTAATGAGATTTTTCTGAAGTCCACTTAATCACATGCAACATCACATGGTTGTCCCCGTGTACCACTTTCTGTTCTACCTGATACTTCAAACATTAACACAGGGAATTCAACTACTTGGAAACATTTGGCTAGGTCCATCATAGGCACGGATGTCATTATGGCAGATGTAGTGGGATCAAAGAGGAGTGCTCATCCTAATGGGGGTCAGTTGGGGTTACAGAAAAAGAAGAAGACTGTTTCTCGAGTTGGCAAAGGTGACAATGTGATATTGGCGAAGGCTGGTTCCCAACACCGCCAAAACCGATGAGTCTTTTATGTTGGAATTGTCAAGAGCTTAGGAACCAACATACAGAAAATCAGCTTGCAGAATTAGTGTGGGCAAAAGATCCCTCCATTGTGTTTTTAGTCGAGACATGGACAAATGAAGCTAGGCTAATTTTAATTCAAGATCGTTTGAAGTTTAAGCACAGATTTATTACACCTAGGAGAAACAAATAAGGGGGTTTGGTGATGTACTGGAAAGAGGAGGTTGACTTAACAATACAGACTCTTTCAAAGAACCATATTGATGCCACAATTTGCAAAAACAAGGAAGGGGAAAAACACAAACACATGTTCTTAAGAACAGCCAATGTTCTTGCCCATTGTACCTAGATAGATAAATGACTTTTGTTGCATACTGTAGAATATGAGCTGCAAGATAGAGTTACAAAAAATTGCCCCCTTTTGTAAAATATGTTACTATCTAATTTTTTAAAGAACATTTTTCTACCATTGAGTTGGCTTATCAGACTTGGAATATATGCAATTTGTTTTAAATGTAACCCACATATGTAAAGTGTTTGTGATGTTTCCTTCCTTAGAGGTATAGTAATGGGTATATACACTTTACATGAAACTGTAATTTGTGTTTACACAAATTTTACTATTAATAGAAAATTCTCTACTGCGATTGTTTATATATGAGCTATGAAAACAAGTTTGAGTAAAAAGTGAAGAAGAGGGTTAATTTTTTTTTTTTGTAATAAATTGATAATTCAAGAAGAGGGTGTTTGAACCTAACCAATATAGCTATAAAGTTATATAGATTTTGTAGATATTCTTTGTGCTTTCCCGTGCATTGCACAAGTTAACGACTAGTTTCTATAAAAACTAATTAGAAGAAGCAAAAGGAAAAATCTCTTGAATCTACCTTTGAAATGATTGATGAAGTGAGGAAAAAAATAACACAAACACATGGTTGGCCTAAGAGAAGGCAACCTCTGGTGAAAAACAGCGCTAATTTTCTTCTTTCCTTTTGAATACCAAGAGAGCAACAATAGTATCTACTTTACCCCACAAAATTAATAATCATGAGTGTGCTATCTGTTGCACATATCTTCTTTGATCCAGACAATTCCACAGTTTCTCCTCACCAATAAACTACAAAGTCCAACACCTTCATCGTATCCAGTATGGGGAAACTAGCAGAAATAAGAATCACAAATTACTGAACTCAAATGAAAGCATATATGCCAATGAATTTAAAAACGAAAAATGAAATAGAAAGCTACAAAAAAAAAAAAAAAAAAAAAAAAAAAACTATAAAAGGGAGAAAGATATCAGTGACTTACAAAAAATTCAGCTATATAGATTCATCAAATCCACCACTTTCCCTGGGATTTCTCTTCCTCTCAATCAATGTTACATTGTCCTTCTATGCTCAAATTCCCAATCCAATTTCCCAAACTTGGATTGAATCTTTCAATTAGATTAGAGGTACCTTCTCCATTAGTTCCATTCTCATCCCTATCATACTCATCATGGCTTTCATCCAGTTTTGGTATCTTTTGCTAAATCTTCCAAATCATTTTCATAAGGAGTGAGGCTACAACTGCTACTGCTGCACCCACGCATAGTTTGGTTCAAATCTTCAACTTCAATGTCTTACTCGTATGCCCAACAGGCCCCACATTTTGTAACCTCTAATCCTGGACCTTCGATTTCAAATCCAATCTCAATTTGACTGAATCCATTAGCATCCATGAACATATGTGAAAGTTCAAAAATGTGTATAAACACCTTTGAACGTTTAGACCCCCAAATTACAACTTAACCAATTCAAGCTTTATGTCAAACAACTAGTGTGCGGAAACTTAACATAAGCTATAAATAGAATTGGAAATCAATCTAAGCCAATTATAAATCACATCCATAGCAGAAAATAAAAGGCAAAGATAAAGGGAAGAGAGATGCAAACACAAGGACAACATACTATGTGTTATCAAAGAGGAAACCGAAGCCCTCGGCATAAAACCTCTCCGCCGCCCTCCAAGCGGTCAATAATCCACTAGAAAATGTAGTTGGGATACATGAACAGCAATAGACCCTCCAAGCCTAATCTACGCGATGTACCTAAGCCCTCCAAGCTTCTTGCTCCAACGAGGTTGCGCCGAACCTTTTTCTTTTCTAGCTTACCGGATTCCGCTACTAGACCATAGCATCCGCCATCCTTGGCATCTTCCAATGCTTCCCAAAACTCCAAAAACACTCAACACTCTAAATGGGTGTGGGTAGTGTTTGGATAGAAATCTCCTCTCAATAGGTATGACAATGAGAGAGGGAATGAGAAGAGACTACAAAGATTTCTCTCTAAGAATGAGTAGCTCTCTCTAATTGGGTGGGTGTTTTGAAGAAACCTCTCTTAGGGTTTTTCTTTCTGAATAGCCACACATATTTTGTGGGAATGAGGGGTATTTATACTGGTGTGAGAATGGAATGCGAAGAGTCAGTTTTTCCAAAAACAGGGCTGGCTGGCGACTTGACCTCGCGACTTGACTGAGTCGCGAGTTCAAGTCGCGAGCTAACTTAATGGCCAGTCTGGATTTTTGTCGTGTAGTGCTCCAGGTGGCGTGACTGTTCAGCTCCCCTGCATGCTCTGCACGTGAGCAACTTTTGGCGGCTTGCAAGCCGCGAGCCACCCGAGAGTCCTAGCCGCGAGTCTCTACTTCACTGCACTGTCTTGAGCATTTCTTCACACTCTCTCACACACTACCCTTACATGATTCCCACCTAAATACAAGGTTTCTAAGTGCTATATTACAAGCAAATTTGTCATGGAATAAAGCCAACACATGATTGATTAAATTCAACCTTACAATATGATTCATGGTTCACCCTTTTCCAATGTTATTAATACTAGTGGCTAGAGGTAGAGGTTTCCCTGCCTCACGTATGGTTTTTCACTCCTCTTGCTTATGAAGAATGGACATGAGCATGATTTGAAGGAGAGGCAATGTCAACAGCAATCTGCACCCCCCCTCCCCCCCTAGCCCGCCTCAAAACAAAAACAATTGACTGCTTAAGGGCCAACATGTTAGCATAACATTGTAAATATTTTCTAATTTACAACATGGACATCAATAATCACAGCAAGCAGAACCATTCGATGTCCTGTAAAATGGAGCACCAAACCAGAAAACACAAAGATGCTTGGGAAATTAATTGTAGTTATAATATACATATGAAACAAAGTTTCTTTGGCTTTTTCATTGATGCAGGAGCATCAAAAGGTCTGATTTCAATTACAACAATAGCAACAATAATCCAGCAGGAAGGTTAGTTCAGTAGTACATTCTTTCAGCCAGCAACCTAGCCTAATGAAACTTGTTATTTGCAGCAGCCAGCTGGTGATCACTTAAGGAGATTAACCGAGTGACTGAGTCTTTGCCAATTCATATGGAAGCAGTTGGAAGGAGCTTGGAGGGCTGGAAGTCTCAGTTATAACAGTCAAGTTAGAGGCAGGTTATTTAGGCTTGCAACCAAACAGTAGGCTAAAGGTTGCTAGAGAAAAGTAAACATTAAGAACTTTTTGTAATGTGTTAGTCAGGATGTTAAGTGGTTATTTAGTCTAGTTCAACAGTAGATAAGATCATATCAGGTTGATTTTTTGGCTTCACTTTGATACAGCCTATATAAATAGGCATTTATCCTTCTGTTGTAATCAATTAGTTTTGAAGTTAATGAAATATGTAGCCTTGAGTGCTATTTGAGAGAACTGGGTGTTTTTTGCATAAGTGTTATCCACCTATAAGCTTCTCTAATCAACTTGCATCCTAATTAATCAACCAAGCCTAAATAGCCACCCTACTTATCATTCATTTACTGAAGTATGTTCAATAAACCATGAAAGAAACAAAACATTAAGAATATTAAGAACATTAGTTTTACTAGCATCAAGGCTAGTATAAAGCTTCTCATTATATATACTTTTTTACTTACTAGAAAAAATCATTATTTTAGTTTAAGAAAATTAAGGAATATTAAGGGCTCATTTAAATCTTGAGGATATATTTTCCAGTGCAGGTGGACATACAGAACAGGTCAAGGACGGACCTAGGTGGGGGCCTGAGCCCCCCTGGGTCCAATTTTATATATATATGTATATGTATATATATATATATATATATATTTATATATAGTTATTATATATTTTATTTCTATAGTTGAGCCCCCTTCCAAAACTTTAAGCCCCTCTTCTCCCCAATCAACCTAGCTAGTCTAACCCAAATAGCAACTATTCAACCCAAAAAGTCAACAAAAACAATAAAAACATTCACAATGATGATTGTATTTTAGCAAAAAAAACTATTTTACCACCAAAGAACCAATAAAACATTTGTTATAGGAGAAGCTAAAGCTAAATTTTTTGCAACTATAGTAAATTGGTATAAATACCAGTTGACTATAACAAGTTGTTAAAAATAAAATACAATATTTTATTAAGATTATATCTCTTCCTTTTATTAAAAACCTCAAATTCTCTTTCTTCCTTTATTATTTTAATGAGTTGTTTATATTATTTTAAATGAAGTGATAAAAAAATAGAACTCCTAGCCAACCTAGTATTAAAAAAAAAAAAAACATTATTTTGTTTTTGTTTATGTCTTTTTTGGTAGATGATTGCATCTTAATGTATTTAGAAATAACAATTTTGTGTATTTATAATTTTTTAATACTATATGGATACTTATTTGGATTTTTTGCTTTATACTTCGGCCCCCATTAGCTTAAAATCTTGAGTCCGTCCATGTAATAGGTTGACATACAAAGAAATAAATCATGCACATGAGATCAATCAATCCAAATTGGGATATTGTCCCATAAAATGTCTGTGGACAGTATCACACACATCGTATACACAAGCAGTATGCTTCTCTCACACAGATCATATACAAAAGCGATATGCTTCTCTCATTTGTTACTTCCTATGACCACTCAAAATAAAGTGAAGTGCTAGTAATCATGTATTCTAAATTCATTTTCTTTTATGTTCGTGCAAATCTAATTCAACTATAACCTACAAATAACAATGATCTCAAACCTCTTTAAGTTTTCAATGTTTATCCAAAAGAATAGAAAATATATAAATATAGCCAATATTAATCTATCTAGTTTGGTTACCCATTTTGCAATAAAATTTCCCATTTTATTAAACTTCTTATCTTATATAACCAACATCCATATCCTACCAATGATTAATCGATAAGGCAAAGTGCTGGAGTCTATGATCTAAAATCAAATTGTGATGTCCATAACAGAAGAGCACACATATAAGATCTAATCAAATGCAAATTGAACTAAGCAAACGAAAATTTCATTATTTATTTATATATATATATATATATATATATATAGGCATTGCTAGAGTAACAAGAGTGTAGATTTTACTCACCAACATAATTGAACAAAAATGATGAGCTCACAATTTGTTGCACTCTTCTTGTCTGCTAGTAGTTTAACAATTTTTCCTCCCCAACAAAGTCCAGTAACTTCATCAAAGCTACCAGGTTCACTAGGATTCCTCTTCATCACAAATAGAACTACCTTATGTGCATAAATTCCCACTCCAATTTTCAATTAGATTAGGGTGCTCTATCCACTTTTTGGAAAAGCCACAACAACCAGCTTTTTGTTTGTAGCATGTCACAAAGAGCTGTAAAATCTTACCATTCTACTTAAAAAAAAAAACTCTTTTAAATAAGTCTATTGACAGAAGACTAGGAGGTGGATGACATACCATTAACTTAAGAATACCTCAAAAGTCACAAAGGAAGCAGTGAAAGTAGAGGAAAAATTATTCTTGTTTTCCCATTTTCCCTAAGCATGGGATCAACGGATATCTTCAGTCTTTCAGGTTATAATTCTCGATTACAACTTATAGTTCTATTGGGTCTTATTACACCATTACAGTTTTGCTTATTTCTTTCCCTAATATGAATTATAAAATAATAAATGAGACCCCATTTGTAAGATAAAGAAGCCATGCAGTGCCTTACTGTTTGCTAGAACTCTGCATATCATCATGTTGTTATGACTTATGAGACAAAGTGCACACTTCTTTACTGCAAAGCTTGGGCAAATGCTGGCAATTGAAAGCTTCAATGCAACTGCATTGATTCAACCAATCTGAAAGTGATGCACACCATATATATGATATATAGGACACCCACATCCATTCACCTAGATGGAACAGCATGACATCAGTTTGCTAGTGACAGACAAGTAAGACGATGAAAAGTTTCTAATTCCAAATTGTCAACAAGAAATACCTTAGGCTCTATATTTCTTAATACAACAAACATGAAAATAAAACAAGGGTTCTTTAGATGGACAAAAAATTTTGGAACCACAATGCAAATGCTCTTAACTCTTAAGCCATATTAGTTATTGATATGGACAAAAAGAATATTTTGAAAACAGAAACAGATTTTATAGACAAAAATTAAAACAATGCCACACTTGAATAGAAAAAAAGTGTAATTTTTAGAAGTTTAGAATAGCTCACATTCTATGCAAATTATAAATGAGTAGACCCCAAGCCTCCAGCAAAAACCAATCTCACTCTTCCTCTCTCCCTCCCTCCCTGCCTCCCATCATGATTCCCATCCACAAACAAAAAACATGTTCACTCCACCATCATGGCCCGCTCTTTAACACCCCAACCCCAACTCCTCCTCTCCTACAACCACCACCCTCCTCCTCCTCTCCACCTCAACCCCATAATCACCCGTTGCACCCTCCTCCTCTCCACCACTTCACTCTCCCTCACCACCACCACTCCGCCACCACCCTCACTAGCCTCTCCTCCACTTGACACCACTATCACCGACCGTATCTTCATGGACTTCAGCCTCTGCCCCACCACTTTCCTCCCCAACACCAACCCAACTCTCTCCCTTGACCCCTCCACTCCTCTCTACACTGAATCCTTCCTCTTAGGCTGCCTCATTCTTGGCCTCTATGGCCACCTCGTCCCTCTTACTGTCTCCAACTTCAGTCTATGTGTTCGTCCACTTCCTCTTCCTCATACAAGAACACCCTCGTCCACAAAATATTTCCACTAATATGGCTTAAGAGTTAAGAGCATTTGCATTGTAACATTATTCTTATTCATTAAAAAATAAAAAATAAAAATGAATTAAATGGGGTGAGTTTTCTCTTTATGGCATTTACTACATTTTTCCAATTCCAGTATTATTGTAAAATCAAATGGAAAGAAGTAAATTTGGGCCATTTTTCACCAAAGAGGTCACCTTTTCTCAGGCCAGCCATGTGATTTCTTTTTCCCACAACATAAGTGAACAAAAAATAAAAAAAATGCAGATGGTTGAAATCAAAAAATGCAGATGGTTGAACTCAAATGAAAGCATATGCTAATGAATTTAAAAAGGAAATATATAGCTAACAAAAAAGATCCATAAAAGGGAGAAAGATATCAGTGACTTACAAAAAATTCAGAGGAAAAAGATTATCAGCTATACAGATTCATCAAAGCCACCACTTTCACTAGGATTTCTCTTCCTCTCAATCAAAGTTACATTGTCCTTGTGTGCTTAAATTCACAATCCAATTTCCCAAACGTGGAATGAATCTTTCAATTAGATTAGAGATACCTTCTCCACTGGTTCCATTCTCATCCCTATCATACTCATCATGGCTTTCACTCAGTTTTGGTATATTTTACTGAATCTTCCAAATCATCCTCATAAGGAGTGATGCTACACCTGCTGCTACTGCTGCACCCACGCATGGTTTAGTTCAGATCTTCAATTTCCTGTTCAAATATCAAATGGGCCCCACATTTTGTAACCTCTAATCTTGGACTGTCAGTTTTAAATGCAATCTCAATTTGACCCAATCCATTAGCATCTACTTGACTTTTCAATTTATGATTGAATGATTTATAGGGATAGTAACCCAAGTAAAGATGATATGATTCAATCTTACCATATATCTCCCAAACAAAAATGCAGCACATATGGCTTTCATCTCTGTTGGCTTTCAAGTAACAATGAAGCTCATGAAGTAGGTAACGTGGATGTTGTTGGCGGAGTACAAAAAGTGCACACACAGCGACTCCCTTCAATTTATCTAAAGGCACTTGCAAATTCACTGAAGTCCCCACACTTTGATGCCTAAACCATTTCGGAATTTCTCTTCCAGGAATTATAATATTAGAAATGGGTTCATCTCCCTGAAACATACAAAATTACAAAATGATTATATTTAGAACCTCACAAGAGAGAGAGAGAGAGACCTTAAATTGAATGTGATGTCTTAGCGCTATTAATAACATTTCATTGTAGTCTTCATTGTTAATCAATTTAACACAATTGAGAAGACGGAGGGCCAAAGAAAGACCATTTTGAGGTCTTAATGGTAATATTTCCAGTGTGGTACAACCATCTGCATAAATAAGCCTAACATCAAATGGAAGCTTTGGCAAAGATTGAAGATGTGTGCAACCATTCAAAAAAAGAAACTTCATATTAGATAGTCGAGCGGTACTCTCAGGAAGGCAAACAAAATTATTTCCCCTAAGATCTAATTCTGTTAAAGAGGCCAAACAACCAAGACCATCAGGGATTGCCTGAAGATTGCAATAACTTAGATTCAATTTGGTCAAAGACCATAATTTATTTGAAGGCACTTGCAAATTCACTGAAGTCCCCACACTTTGATGCCTAAACCATTTTGGAATTTCTCTTCTAGGAATTATAATACGATAAATGTCTTCATCTCCCTGAAACATACAAAATTACAAAATCATTATATTTAGAACCTCACAAGCAAGAGAAAGAGAGAGAGAGAGAGAGACCTTAAATTGAGTGTGATGTCTTAGTGATTTTAATAACACATCACCGTTGTCTTCATTGTTAAAAAATTTACCACAATTGAGAAGAAAGAGGAACGGATGAGGACCATCTTCAGGTCTTAATGGTAATATTTCCAGTGAGGTACAACCGTCTACATAAATAAGCCTAACATCAAATGGAAGCTTTGGCAAAGATCGAAGATGTGTGCAACCATTCAGAAAAAGAACCTTCATATTAGATAGTCGAGCGGTACTCTCAGGAAAGCAAACAAAATTATTTCCCCTAAGATCTAATTCTATTAAAGAGGACAAACAACCAAGACCATCAGGGATTGCCTGAAGATTGCAATAACTTAGATTCAATTTGGTCAAAGACCATAAATTAGAAAGAGAACGCTCTAACATGCCCTTGGGGTCTACTCTTCTTTTTTTCATTAAAAGAAAACTGATGAGTTTATTTGATGATGTAGATGATAAGCCTTTACATCCATCAAGAGATAGTACTTTGAGACCTTTGATATTCCCCAAATCTTCTGGCAGTTCATTAAGTTTTGAGCACCCAGATAAAGTGAGAATTTTTAGAGACATCGAACAACAACAGGCATTTGAAAGACTTGAAAGGTTTTTACAGTCTCTTAGATCCAATTTAATAAGTCCAGTTAAATACTTTGTTGATATTGATAAATCTTTTATAGCACTCCCGCTCAAACAAAGTTCTGACAAACGTGGCATATTTCCAACAATTTCTGGAAACTTCTTCAGTCTTGAACAACCAACAAGATCAAGAATTTCTAGTGCCTCCAAGCTGATCTTAGGTGTAAGGCTCTCAAGGCTCTTGCAACCATTTAGATCCAATCGAATAAGACATTTGAGATTTCCAAGAGATGCATGAATCTTGGATAGTCTTATACAACGTTGAAGAATCAATTGCTTAAGCTTTGGGGCTCCACTAAGGTCTGGCATCTCAATCAAGTTTTGGGAGTCACTTAGGTCAATGAGTCTTAACTCATCTAAATTCTATTATAAACCAAAAAAAAAAAATTATTAGATAAACTCAAGTATTAATGAAAAGGAAGAAAATACACATTTGCTTGAGTGAAAATCTTACCATAATTCCTTTCCACAGTTGTTTGATGTAGCTGCAACGCATTCTAAGTTCAACAAGTCTGTTTGGTTGAAAACTAGTTGGCATAGATTTAAAAGGATATCTGAGCCATTCTATAATGCGTAACTCGTCAGAAAGATAATTAAGACTTTTTGGAAGTTGCATAGTACCATTTATGAAGTCTTGTGGAAATTTCTCATCACCAATTTTGAGAAATCTCAAATTTTTCATCTTTGAGAAGGTTTCAGCATGTAAGTGTTGCATTTTTTGAATAGGAACTTTTATCATTATGCCTTCAACTGCCTCAGTTCCCTAATAAATAAAAACAATGAATTTAGAATAATTGGTAAATTCTTAGAAAATTTTATAGTAACATATATACTTCTTAAAGCTCAAATTTATACTAGTCAACTTACAATATTATTCTTCAATACATGAATGACATCCTTATAAATCCACAACCTACTACGTCTACCAGGCTCTCTAGGGGATTCGCGACAAATGATTTCTTGACCCATATCTTGCAGCAAATCATGCATCCACAAAATTCCATAGTCATCAATGGTTATGAGAGATTTGTCCTTAAGAACACCAATATTGTAGTCTGGATAATAACCAAAACTCTCCAGTATATCACTTAAGCAATCCTTTTTTTCTCCTTTGAAAAAACATGCAATATCTAGAAATAGTCCTTTTTCAGAATTTGTAAGCCCATCAAAACTTATTTGAAGTATATCCAAAATGGTTCTATTAGGTTCTTCTTTTAGTCTATCTAGGGCACTTTTCCATTCATTCCTTCCTTTAGCATACAACAAAGAACCTACAACTTTAAGAGCTAAAGAAAGGCCTTTAGCATAGTTCACAAAGTACTTACACAAATCCACATAATTTTCTTTAGGATGGGGTTTCTTAAAAGCGCTCCAACTAAAAAGCTTCAAAGCTTCATAATCATTCAACCCTTTAATTTTATATACACCATCCACTTCATTTCTTTGCAAGAAATGACTATCTCTACTTGTTAGAATAATTCTACTCCCCGCACCAAACCAATCATGTTTCCCTGCTAATGCTTCTAATTGTTCTTCTCCATCCACATCATCAAGAACAATAAAAACCTTTTTATTACATAATGTATTCCTTATAACATTGATTCCCTCATAAACATTCGATATATTTATTTCACTTTCCATGAGGGTCTTAGAAAGAAGTTGTTTTTGTAAAGAAACTAAACCTTGATTTTTAGTTTCTTCTCTTACATTAGCAATAAACTTACTAACTTCAAAGTTACTTGAAATTCTTCTATAAATTTCTTGTGCAAGAGTTGTTTTGCCCATTCCACCCATCCCGCATATCCCAACAAAGTGAACATCACCCAACCCTTCACCTAAGTATGAACCCAACATTTCCTCCACACGTGAGTCCATTCCAACAAGGTCCTCACAAACACTTGAGAATTTATGATACAACTCAATGCATATCCTTCCAATGATTTCTTGGATAACTTTTGATTCATACCTGTAAAGAAAATTGCAAAACAATAATTTTGATGAGGCAAAGCTAGCCACATTTTAAGATAAAACATTCAGCATATAATCATAATCTTAGATTCGTTCAGCCACATTGAGAATGCCTAATTATATTTAGTCCTCTTTGTTTTACATTTCTTGAATGCTATTTTCAGAGCCCTTTTTTCATAAAAAAAAATAAATAAATAAAACAATTGAAGTATTTTAACTGTATAATTATACTTTTATCCTAACCACTTGCTTTGGACATTTTTACTTGCTTATTTTTTTTCTTCAGATAAAAAAAATGATGTATTAACTTTAACTGTATAATTCTACTTTTCACCTAACCACTTGCTTTTGATATTTTTACTTGCTTATCAAGACAATTCTGCCAAAAACATAAAGTAGCAATTCGAATGAAAACATTACGGGTGGGCGGGTAGCTTATATAAAGCAAAGCTATGTAGACTCCATAAGTCACATGTAAAATGAGGATTACCAAGTTCGTGACTTTTTGCTCATATTGGGTAATTTAGGGACTACCATGTCAAACTATGCAAATCCAAAGTGAGGGATTTTCACAATTCGCTCCAATACTAATGGGCTTGGTCTGCGATCAAATGCTATAAAAGATTTGTGCCCCTTCATCCTTCACCAATTGGTCGTTGGATGGATTGGTAAGGCACACGGTCTGACAAGTGGTATCAAAGCCCAATCATAGGTTCGAGTTGTTGGAGCCGCATTGTGAGGGAGGGATTGTGAGGGATTTTCACAATTTGCCCCAATACCAATGGGCTTGGTCTGCGATCGAATGCTATAAAAGATTTGTGCCCCCTCATCCTTCATCAATTGGTCGTTGGATGGATTGGTAAGGCACACGGTCCGACAGTCCAATTTGAGATTATAATTTCCAAAGTTTGTAATATACATGGGACAAAGAAATTCATTGCAAGATGTGTTATGGGGGCAATTTTAGAGATATTAGGGGCCAAATTTGTTGTAAGGCCCAAGTCTCTCTCTCTCTCTCTCTCAATTTTATATTCTTTCTTGTAACTTTAATTTAGGTTGACGAATCATTGTGTTTTTTTTTTATAACTCTATTTTGGGTTAATACATTTTGGTATTGTATTTTTGAGTTCCCCATCACAAGTAGTCTTTCTTCCTTTTATATCTTTGGTTTGAGTTAATACTTAGTTATTTTGGAAGTGAGAGTTTGAATTTATATCAAAACATAATATTGACTACATATTTGAATGTGCCTATCAATTATATGAGTAATATTAAAAAGTAATTTTGTTATGAGTTATGATTATCATGATAATCTCCTTTAAGAGAATGAGGAATTTAAATAATTTATTTGAATCTTAAAAACTTTAGTTGTATAGGAAAAAAAAAAAAAAAAAAAAAAAAAACATAGACACTATAACATAATTTCAAAGAATATGGATCAGCTCATAAAGGAATAATATTAATTAAACACACCAAAAATAATATAATGATATATTGGTAGAGATAGAAAGATGAAAAATAATTTTAGAAATTATTTAATTTTTAAGGAGAAAAAATTATTTTCAACAAATTTTAAAAAACATAATAGTACATTATATAACAATTACAAAATAATTATCTATTCTTACACATCCATGAATTTGCGACTAGTTATATTAAAAGAAGTAATCCTACATTGAAAGCGACTAGTTATATTAAAAGAAGTAATCCTACATTGAAATTAAAAGAAGTAGGAAGGTGTTAGTCCCTATAAATAGAGTGGTGATGTAACTTTGTTGAGTGTGTGTAATAGTTAGAAGAAAAGTTTTGTCTTGTGAAAGAGACAACGGCTAAGTTTTGCATAGTGAGCATAAAGTTTGAGCTGGAGCTTTTTTATGGGAAAAATAATTTTAATTTGTGGCAAAGTACTGTGAAAGACATCTTGGGGCACGAGAATTGATTAAGGCGTTGTATGGAAAGTCAAAGTAGCCAAACAGATGATAAATGGGAAGATATTGAGATGAAAGGAGAAAAAACTATTTGTTCATGTAATCATATCTTACCCCTTAGATAAAGTCTAGCATGTTAAATGAGACCTTTCCCCCAAGCATTTTGGAAAAAGTTGTGGAAAGTATATATGTTTAGTCATTGACAAATCGATTATATGCTTGAAGAAAGAGTTGTATCGCAGGAAAGAAGGCACTGACAAAATTTTCTCTGATTTGATTGGGCTAGAAAAAGTAAATAAAATTTGTCATGATAATCCATGTGAAAGTCGGCAAATTTTTAGTGTAGAAAATTATGATTTTGATATTTAGGGCGGTAAATGAGCCAAGCTTTGTCGAGTAGTGACTGTTTAAGTTCGGCTCGACAATAAAAGTAGAATGTTCAAGCTTAGATTGAGCTTGATACGAGCCTATAAATAATGTTCAAGCTTGAGCTTGTTATAAAGTATAAATGCTTGAGCTCTACTTGGATTGACTTGGTTCATTAATCAAGCCAAACCCAAGCTCTATATCAAGCTCAATATCATGTTTTTGAGATTGAGATCCAACACAAGTATATTATCAAATATATATCCGGTTTATTATCTAGCTTATTTGGTTTGGATGAGTGGTCTCAACTTATAATTAATTAAAGTCTTAGAAGGATGTGAGTTTATATGTTAAGCTCGTATCAATTTTATTACCAAACTCATAAATAAGCTTAGGCTTAACTTGTTTTGTTACTTTTGTATCGAGTCTCGGTGTTCACGAGCTTGTTCATGAACAATATTTTTTACTCAGGCTTGGCTCGTTTATTAAACAAGCCTAAAACTAAAGTTTAAGTTTGGATTGTTTATAAACAAACAAACATAAACGATCTTTTTATCAAATCAAGGCCAAACTATTTATGAACGGCTTAGTTCATTTATAACCCTATTGATATTAGTATGAACAAAATTACTCTAAAAAAGACAAATGTTACCTGTCATGCACATGCCATCCAGCTATATGACCCACATCTCTCAAAGCAGCTTTCCATGCTTGCACATCCTTTGTGTTAACTTTGGTATCTTTCTCATGTTTAGCAAAGGCTTCAGCAAGAGTGCCTCTCCGATTCCTAATGTCAGAGGGATCCACATGATAAAAGACAGGCAAAACTGTCAATCTGGTCTTTTTCATGCATTCAACAATTTTTGCTAGTTCAATCAAGCACCACCTTGAAGAAGCATAATTTGTTGAAAGAATGATGATAGTATACTTGGACTCTTCTATTGCTTTCAAGAGCTTTGGAGAAATATACTTTCCTCGCTCAAGTTTTTCATCATCCCTGAAGGTGATAATACTCTTTTGTTTCAAAGCAGTATAGAGATGATCTGTAAAATTCATGCGGGTGTCAACACCGTAAAAACTGAGGAACACATCATATTTCCATCGAGGGCAAGAAGAAGAAGAAGATGATGAAGTTGAAGAAGGGGAGGAGGAAGTTGCTTGAGTGGCCATGGAAGCAATTGGTAACTTACTAGCGTGTTAAGCGATATGTAGTAGAGAGTGTTGTAGACTTAGAGAATGGGAGCAACAATAAGAGACTCTAAGTTTCTCTAGCAAGGCTTTGGTTGGTGATATATGCAATCGTTTCCCTGCTTTCCACGTCTTGAAAAAGTAGTCAAAATGAGTGAATTTCCAGGTGACCAGCTACGAACTTTTTTTTATGTTGAAGACCAGCTATGAAATTTCCCACTTGCTTTTGTTTTGTCTATCAAGTTGGCCATTTTCATAGTCTGGCTTTTTTGTTCTTGTTCTAATCATGCCGGACAAGTTAAGTTAGTGACCTTGTCACTGTTTTTTGGACTTTCAAACCCAACTAAATTTGGTGTATTTTCACTTGGGCTCCACTACCTTTTGTTTCTTCTTTATTTTATTTTTGTTAGGTTCTAAAGTCTTAGGATTTTATGTATTTAGAACTCTAATGTGTATTGTTGGCAAACCATGATCAAAACAAGATGTTTAGTCATGTTTAGACTTGCTCAAAGTTGGTTCATTTATGTGAAGTTGGAACAAGCTGATGTAGAAATTAATTATGCTTCTCGGACTGGTTCGATCGATCGAAGCTTAGGCTCGATCAATCGAAAATCGGGTCAGATGCATTTTCTGCAGAATTCCAACTTAGCCCTAGTTTGTTTTAAAACGTTTAGGGTTTTGTAATTTGCCCTAGGTATATAAGGCAAACCCTAGCCACGTTTTAGTGTTGCTCATATTGCTGTTTGTGTAAATCTCTTGTGAGATTTGTGAGGAGCTTTCCTTTACACAAGCTTAGGACTATCAAGAAGGAGATTTCTTCAAGAGCTTGATGATCATTCAGTTGCTGCCATAAGAACTTAAAGAAACACAAGCGGGTGTGCTTGTACTTGCTGAAGAATCCAAGAAAGAAGGAGTCCGTGGTTTTGGAGCTTGCACGTGGTCGTATCAGTAAGTTTCTACTGGTGGGTAGCAATAGGATGTTAGTGATCTAAGTCCTGTTGAACAACTTCGATTCTTTCATAATGGATTCAGGTTTACCTTGAGGATGTTTGTGTTATTTATCTTTCCACTGCTTTGCATGATATGATTGTTTTGATTGTGATAACCTAGATTTGTTAATTTGGACTAAGTAACAACTTGGCTAATTACCTAGGTTAATCCAATTGTGTTTTTAAGGGGTCTAAAAACTATCAATTTTTACTATCAAACCAGCAACTTTTGTAGCTATTTTCACGTGGGCTCCATTTGTGTAGACTTCCATGTGCTATCCAAAATAAAAGAAAAAGAAAACACTTACACATATGGAAGAGGAAGACAAGGGCCACTTTCACAATTTATCAAAATGGTCTACCGTGAGTCATGAAAAAAAGGGTGATAAGTTGATGTAAAAAATGGTGAACTAGTTTCTACCTTATCAACCAGTTAAACGTATTGTAAAATTGAGTATAAAATTGAATTTTTACTTATATTTATTTGAATGGATTATTTGTCAATGCCACTCCCTCTCTAGGTTATTTTTGCTAAATAATACTCTTTAAAAAAAACTAATAATAAAAGACAAAGTTTATTTGTAGTCAATGGCTACAACTTCTACTAAAAAAATTAACATGTTTATATATTTTGAAAATCTATTTGATGGAGTGCTTGTTCTTTATGTTCTTAATATGCATATTAAATTTCATGTTGATCAGAAATTATTTACTATTCGATTTATAAATTTATTTTTAATGCATAATTTTAGATTATAAAAACTTGAAATTTAAACATTTGATTGATGATATAGTTATTGATTTTTAATCTTTTGAAAATTTTGCAAATATGAAAGATACAAGAAGAAAATATTATACAATGGCATATAACTCAAAATTCACATTTAATAAAAAAAAAAATAGTAAAGTTAGAGCCTTTGGCAAACTTTGTCCTAAAATAAAAGGAAATGGTTAGCAAGACAAAACTATAAAGATGAAATGATATATGTACTTCTCTATTAATCAAGTGGCCATCCACTCTGTAGCTATAATTTCTTCAATACAATAATATAGTAATGCTATTATGCCAATAAGTGAGGTGATCTTAATAAGATAATACCTCGTAGAAAAGAAATTATTAACGAAGTATTTCTATATATCTTCTTATGCTTCACTGTTTTTTCATTTTTCTTTCTTCGTCTTCTTCTTCTTCTTTTTTTTTCTTTGACTATCAAACCCAATTTTAGCAGCTTTTTACCCCGCGCGGGCTCCATTCAAAGCTCTGTATGCTTAGGGAAATACACGGAAGCTATCCAACCTAAGAACAGACCAAACTAGTGAAAAAAAAAAAGAACCGAACAGCCAACCTAAGAGAAGAAAGGAAAAAAAAAATCAAAAGGTGGTCAAAAGGTGCGGCTGAGTACTGTTTGTGGGTTCCTATGTGTATTTAATTACAATATTGTCATTGAGTTATGAGTAATGGAAACTGAAAACAGCCAAAATGTGTTTTCAGTTTCCATAACTCATAATTCAAAAATCAGAGAATTGAATGATGAAAACAGAGTTATGGACTTCCTAAACAACATTTTTGCTATGGGTCCCACCATTTTTGAGTTATGAGTTATGGAAATTGAGAATTGAGTTATGGAAACAGACCATCCAAACAGGCCATAATTTTTTCTTTTCCAAAAAAAATAAAAAATAAATTGTATGAGGAACCTCATCCTCACGTGAAAGATGGGTCAAAAGTTCATTTTCTATCACCAATCAATTGATTTTTTATTAGAGACGGTGGGCATCCCATTAAAAATTTTCGCATAAAGTCTTTTTTCTTTATTTATTGTCAAACCAACTTTTGCTTTTTTTTAAGGGAGTCAATATCGTACCGGAGACTGTACCGATTTGGCCAGTGATACAATATATTTTGGATACTGGTCAATACCAGTGTACTGTTTCGGGTTTACCGCTATTTTTATATTTATAAATAAATATATATATATATATATATATGTGTGTGTGTATTATAATAAATATAAAAGTTTACCATAAAATATTTCCTCAATTCAGAACTAATTATTCATGGTTTTAGAATTTAATATCAATTAAAAAAAAAACACAATATAAAAAATAGAAAGCTTAAAAGTTACCATTGCATACTAAGAAAATAAATAATGCTAATAAGTTAATGCAAATAAGTTACCATTCAGCCCTAACAAAAATTTAAAAATTACAAAACTTAAATAAAATAAAAAATTAAAAAAAATTAAAAAAAAAATTAAAAAAAAAACTTTTTCCAGTATTGACTATCTTGCTTTTTTCACGTGGATGTGTGCTCTATCTGCGCAAACCTACATATGCACAATAAAGTACTTGGAAGCTATCCAAAACAAAATAAAGGGAAAACGGAAAATGCTAGGAAAACAGCTGGAAGGTAAGGGCCACTTTGCACACGAAATCTAATACAAAATGCACTCGCTCAATATCATATTCATTAAAATCTGGGGATACTTTAATTGACAAATTTTATTAAAAAAAGTTATTACTAAAATATTAGTTCAATAAGATAATAAATATATATATATATTTTTTTTGGTGATCGGTAATTTGTAAGATTAGTCACTTTTTCTTCTTCTTCTTCCGTTTTCTTTGACCATCGAGCCTAACTTTAGCTGCTTTTTCCACGTTGACGCCATATGTGCAAACCTCTATATGTATAAGAAAATACCTAGATGCTATCAAAAAAAAAAAAAAAAAGAAAGAAAGAAAGAGGAAAGCACACAATTTTGTATGAGGAACCACATCCTCATCTTTCTTTCTTTTCTTTTTTTTTCTTTTTTTTTTTTTTATAGAGTTTGGAAACTCTAATGCTCTTTTGAGTTGGTTTGTAAGGACTTAGGCCCTATTTGATTAGGGTGTTTGAACAATAGTTTTTCAGTGTTTAAATACTAAAAACTGTGAGCTAAAAAAAAAAACCACGTTTGGTAAGGGTGTTTTTTTACTAGAGTGTTTGAGTTACATTGCTCATTTTAAGGTATTTAAACACAAAATTTAGAAAATTCATCTTACCAGTTTTTAGTTTTTAAATAACGTTGCTCAATAACACTTTTGTAAATATGTTAAAAACCATGGAGCCCACTTGATTAGACAAAATAGAAACTAACTTCTCTCACCTCAAATAAAAAAATATTAAATGGTATTGTGCTTTTCATATTTTTAAAAATAAACATACAATTATGTTTTTTTCTAGGTAAAATGAGGCCTCTCAGTCCACTGCTCCTGTTGGTGATGCTCCCGAAGATGCTCCTCTGCCTCCTCCTGATGGTGATGACGCAGCCATCGCCTGATCCTGCTCATGTTCCTATTTTATGTTTGCCTACTCTTTTTTTGTTTTTGGGTGCCCAATGTGTTTTTGGGCTTTTTGATTCTACTTTTAGAACAATATTTTTATTCTAATTTAAGAACAATGTCTCTTGCCCAGTGTTTTTGGGCATTTAATTCTATTGACTATTTTATGTTTACCTATTTACTTTCCTGCCTTGTCGTGCTTGATACTTTTTGACTGTATGTGATCTCTATCTACTTCGTTGTTTGTTTGCCCGTAGTTCAGGGGTTTGTCTGTTTAGGAAATGATCGACATTTGTCAATAGTGGGCCAATTTTCTTGTGACTTATCTCTCACTTAGCCAATCTTTTGTGACTATCTTGTCATTTTTGGCTTCGTCATTAACCTACATCCATCTAGGTGGAATTTTGTTACTTATTCAAATTCTTTGTGACTTACACCCATTGAAGGGATCTTGTCATTTTTGGCTTTGTCAGTAACTTACATTCATCTAGGCAGAATCTTGTTACTTAGCCAAATTCTTTGTGACTAACACCCATTGAAGGGATCTTGTCATATTTGGCTTCGTCAGTAACTTACATCCGTCTAGGTGGAATCTTGTTACTTAGCCAATATTTTTTTATAGCTTTACACGCATCACACTAGCTAAATAATTCTTTTATTGCCTTATTTCAAATATGAATACAATTGTCCATTACATTTGCTGATGGTATTGTTTCAAATGCTCGAAATTCCTTGGTCGTGGCAATCTCTTTCCATCTAGTGTTTCTAGGTGATAGCTGCCTTGCTTGGAATAATGGGTTACTTTGTAGGGTCCTTCCTAGGTTGGGCCAAGCTTCCCCTGGGTTAGGTCCTTGGTAGCCAGTGTGACTTTGTGTAGGACAAGATCTCCTATGTTAAGTCGTATGAGCTTCATTCTTTTGTTGTAGTACTCGGCCATCTTCTGCTGGTACTCTACCCATTGAAGGGATCTTGTCATATTTGGCTTCGTCAGTAACTTACATCCGTCTAGGTGGAATCTTGTTACTTAGCCAATATTTTTTTATAGCTTTACACGCATCACACTAGCTAAATAATTCTTTTATTGCCTTATTTCAAATATGAATACAATTGTCCATTACATTTGCTGATGGTATTGTTTCAAATGCTCGAAATTCCTTGGTCGTGGCAATCTCTTTCCATCTAGTGTTTCCAGGTGATAGCTGCCTTGCTTGGAATAATGGGTTACTTTGTAGGGTCCTTCCTAGGTTGGGCCAAGCTTCCCCTGGGTTAGGTCCTTGGTAGTCAGTGTGACTTTGTGTAGGACAAGATCTCCTATGTTAAGTCGTATGAGCTTCATTCTTTTGTTGTAGTACTCGGCCATCTTCTGCTGGTACTCTACCATTTTATGGGATGCTTCGTCTCTGGATTCGTCCAAGCAATCCAAGTTGATTCTTAGTTGATCATCATTGTTGCCTTCGTGGGAAACTTCTTGTTTCGTGCTGGTGATCCCTACTTCGATTGGGATTACTGCTTTGGTGCCATAAGTGAGACTGAAAGGGGTCTCTCCTGTCGGGGTCCTCGCTGTAGTCCTATATGCCCACAGAATGTTGGGAAACTCTTCTAGCCATGCGCCCTTTGCCTCGTCTAACCGAGCCTTGATGATCTTGAGCAGAGTTTTGTTCGTCACTTCTGTCTGGCCATTAGCTTAGGGGTGACCAGGGGATAAGAATTGGTTCTTGATTCCTAGCCCCGAGCAGAAGTCCCTGAAACCTTGACTATTAAACTGCAACCCGTTGTCTAATATAATCATCTGTGGTATCCCAAATCGGTAAACTGTATTCTTCCACACGAAGTTCTGGACCTTCGCCTTTGTTATGGTTGATAGTGCTTCTGCTTCAACCCATTTTGTGAAATAATCAATGGCAACTAGTAAAAATTTTACCTATCTTTTACCTTAGGGTAATGGGCCGACGATGTCAAGTCCCCACTAGGCAAACAGCCATGGGGAGGTTATTGTCGTCAGTTTCTCAGATGGGATGCGTTGGATGTTCCCAAACCTTTGGCATTTGTCGCATTTCTTGACGAACTCCTTTGCATCCTTCTACAAGGTAGGCCAAAAGTAACCCATTCGGATAACTTTGCTAACCAAGGATTTCAGGCCTACATGGTCTCCGCAAATTCCTTCATGGATCTCCTTCAAAATATATTTGGCTTCCTCCTTGTTGACGCACTTCAGGTAAGGCATGGAGAAACCTCTTTTGTACAGGGTGTCATTTAGGATCATGAACCTTGCTACTCTCATCCGGACCTTCCTGGGCTCTTCGACGTCTTGTGGAAGCCGTCCGTCTTGAAGGAAGGATAGGATTGGGGTCATCCAGCTGCTTTCGCTCTGGATTGTGAAGGTGTGGACCTCTTTGATACTGGGGCATTTCTAGACTTCAATCTTCAGGTCTGTGCTCGTTGGTCTTGCTTCTGATGACAACTCTTTCGCTGGCTCGTCTACCCTCATATTCTAGCTTATGGGGATCTGTGTGAACTTCACCTAATCAAACTCCTATGTCAAAAGTTTCGTCAACTTTAGGTATTTTTGCATCCTTTCCTCCTTTGCTTTGAATTCCCTTTTTATCTGACCTACAACGAGCTTTGAATCGCTCTGGAGGAGCAAGTTCTTAACTCCTAGGGCCTTCCCGACCCTTAGTCCTGTTAGTACTCCCTCGTATTCAGTTTCATTATTGGTGGCTGAGAATGCTAACTGAACTCTGTATTTAAGCGTCTCTTTTTCTGGGGTGATGATAATGACCCCTACTCCGCCCCTCTTTCGGACTAACGAACCGTCAGTCTGAATCGTCCATCTTTCCACTTCATCTGTAGCTCCCTCCTCATCAGAGATTGTAAATTTGGCGATGAAATTTGCCAATGCCTATACCTTAATAGCTGTCTTGGGGTGGTACTTAATGTTGAATTGGCTGAGCTCGATAGCCCACTAGATCATCTTTCCTGCAGCCTCGGGCTTATTCATTAACTTCTTTATAGGTTGGTCTATCATCACCAAGATGGGGTTCACCTGGAAGTAAGGGCATAGCTTGCGTGAAGCTACAATCAAAGCGAATGCAATCTTCTCTATGCATGGGTATTTAGCTTCTGCCCCTTGGAAGGCCTATCTGACATAATATCCTGGGAGCTACCTTCTGTCCTCTTCTCAAATCAAGGCAGCACTCACAGCTGTAGTTAACACTGCTAAGTATAAATACAGGTTTTCTCCCTCCTTGGATGGGCTAAAGAGGGGTGGATTGCTCAGGTAACAATTGAGTTCCTGGAAAGCTTTCTCACACTCGTCCGTCTAAGCGAATGCCTGCTTTAGTGTCTTGAAGAAGGGCAAGCATTTTTCCGTTGCTTTCGAGACGAATTTGTTGAGCGCTACTATCCTCCTTGTGAGCTTTTGGATTTCTTTCACGGTCTTGGGCGACACCATTTCTAGTATGGCTCGTACCTTCTCTAGGTTCGCTTCTATTCCTTTCTGGGACACCATGAACCCTAAGAACTTCCCGGATGCCACCTCAAAGGCGCACTTGCTGGGGTTTAACTTCATCTGATATTGTCTAAAAGTTGCAAACGTCTCTTGGAGATCATCCAGGTAAGCAGACTCTTCTTTACTCTTGACGAGCATGTCATCCACGTACACTTCCATGTTCCTCCCAATCTATTTACTGAACATTTTTTTTACCAACCTCTAGTAGGTAGCTCCTGCATTTTTCAACCCGAAAGGGCATCACCTTGTAGCAATAGAGCCCTTGGCTTGTGATAAAGGCAGTTTTCTCTGGGTCTTCCTCTGCCATTTTTATCTGGTTCTACCCTGAAAATGCGTCCATAAAAGTCAGGAACTTGTGTCCTGTTGTGGAATCCACCGGCTAATCTATCCTCAGCAGAGGGAAGCTATCCTTTGGGCAGGCCTTGTTCAAGTCTGTGAAGTCCACACACATCCTCCATTTCCCATTTGCCATTTTTATAAGGACGACATTGGCCAGCTAGTCCGGGTAATAGACCTCGCAGATGAAGCCTACTACTAGTAGTTTATTTACTTCATCCATGATCGCCTGGTTTCGTTCTAGAGCAAACACTCGTCGTCTCTACTAGACGAGCTTTTTCTTAGGGTCCACTTTTAACTTATGCTGAATGATCTCTGTGGATATGCCTGGCATGTCCTCGTGGCTCCAGGCGAAGATGTCCAAGTTCTCCTTAAGGAATTGGATTAGTTTCTTCTTCATTTCTGTACTCATGGTTGTCCTTACTCTTGTAGTCTTCATTGGCTCTCCGTCTACCGGCTCCAAAGTTTCTAGGGCTTCCACCTTCTCCTCTTCTTTTTCCTCGATCATCCACGTATGGTTTTTCTTTACTACCAACACTGCTTGGTAGCACCCCTAGCCAGTACTTGATTTCCTTTTACTTCACCTACACCATTTTTCGTTGGAAACTTTACCTTCAGGCAATAGGTGGATGTGACTACCTTCCAGCCACTGAAGCTAACGAGAGGGGACTCAAAAGGGTGTAGCCTCCCTGGATCTAACTTTAGTTGTTGAAAAACGGAGAGGTAGATGATGTCTGTGGAGCTGCCATTATCCATGAGGATTCTTCTGGTATTGAACCCTTCTATCATGAGCATTATGACCAAGAGGTCGTCATGAGGCTACTTTACTCCTTTGGCGTCCTCTTCTGAGAAAAACATGTCCTTATTCGTTCATCTTTGCTTCAAGGGTGGTATACTATGGATGCTGTTTACCTACCTCTGATATGATTTATTGAGGGATTTGAACGACCCATTTGTGGACGGTCCATTTGTGATTGTCTTTATCTCCCTGATCACACTTGGTGGACGTTGGGAAGTGAGGTCTTCGTCCTTTGGTGAGGCTTCACACTTGCCCTTGTTATCATCCCCAGACCTACTAGGTTCTCCCTTCTTTACAAACCTCTGCAATTTCCCTTTTCGTATGAGTTTCTCTATCTACTCCTTCAAATCCTTGCAATCCTCTATGTAGTGGTCGTGATCCTTATGGAAACAGCAATATTTCTTTTTGTCACGTACATCGGGTGACGTATGTAATGGCCTTGGCCATTTGAGGTAATGCTCATCCTTAATTTGCGCCAAAATTTTGTCAAGAGGCATAATTAAAGGAGTGAATTTTACCGTTCGAGGAGCTTTATTGTCCTTCCTTTTGCCCCCATCGTTGTTCTAACGATCTGAACGTTCCCTTTTTTGTCCTCTCTGATCGTCCTCCTTCCTTCCCTTTTCATTGGCCTTCTCTCTGTCTTTTATCGTTGCTAAGGTGTCTTCGATGTTCATGTACTTCTGCGCCTTTAGGAGCAACTTTGCCATCGCCTTTGGAGGATTCTTTGTGAGTGAGACCACGAACTCCCTGAATTTCAATTCAGCTTTAAAGGTTGTCAACTGCACCTTGTCATCAACTTCGTCGACTTCTAACATTTCTCGAGTGAAACGCTTTATGTACGACCTCAAGGTCTTATTTTTTCCTTGTCTGATGGTAAGTAAGTGGTCAGTTGGCCTCCTCGTGCGTTGTCCCCCGACAAAGTGGCGTACGAAGGAACTGCCCAACTACTTGAAGCTATCGATGGACGATGTTGGTAACTTTGTAAACCACTCCTTTGCAGCTCCTTTGAGAGTGGTGGGGGAATGAATGGCACAGTATTTCATTGGGAGGCTGTTGAAGGCCTAAGGTTGTCTTGAAAGTGTTGAGGTGATTTAGGGGGTCCTTCAGCCCGTCAAATGATTCAAGCTAAGGCAGGCGAAATTTAGACGGCACTGGGCATTCCAGGACTGCTACCATGAAAGGTGAATCCGTCATCCTGACCATTCTATCCAGGCTTCGATCCGTTTTCCCTTTAATGGCACTCCTTAGCTCGTCCATCTCTTTTCTCATTTCCTGGAGAAGATCCGAGTTTGGTCCATCTAGAGTGGTTGGCTTTCGACGGTCACTCCTTCTATGACTGTCTCCATCGTCCTCCTGATTGGACCTAGACCGGTTCTCCTTTTGTTGAAGCCGTAGTCTCATCTCTTGTGTTAGGTATAGAAAAATTGGTCAATAATTATGTTAGTTTTTTCATCTAAAATACAAAATTTTAATATACAATGAAGACGCGTCCAAGTCTAGGCCCTTCCAAATGCAAGTGATGTTGGGAATTTTTGTTGTTGTTGGTGGACACTATTTGAATTATTATAATAATACTCTAATTCTTTAAATAATTACAAGTAGTTAGGTAAAAAAGAGAAGGAAAAAAAAAAAAAAAACAAAAAGCAATAGAAAAAAATCCTTGAAAAAAAGGGTCAATTCGTTAACCCATGAGTCCAACCCAATTGAACCCGACATGTTTATTCAATTTTACACACAAAAAAATTATTGGGTGTTCCTAGAGTATGATAACTTACTCCTTATTCTTCTTACGTTCATGGTGAATTTTACCAAGAATTTAATTATTAGGACTTATTAAGAATATGAGAGAAATAAGCACCACATTACCATATTTTAAGAACACCTAGTAATTACTTTAAGGTTAGTAAAATCCAGATTGTTTTGCCATTTTTTTTGTTTTTTGTTTTTTGTTTTTCTAATGGGTTGAAAAGTCCCTATCCATATGAACATATTTTTTCTTTCGAGTTTGAAGGGCTAGTGGGTTTGATTTTCGAACGCAATTTTGCCAAACAATAAGAATAGCAATTGGCATAGGGTGCTGGTGTGGTGTACAGAGAAAATGCAAGGCAAAGTGGCTAGCCCTTAAAACTTAATAAATGTTTTTTTTTTTTTTTTTGTTGAAATTGAAATTTTTTTACTAAAAATACTGTAAATAAATATAAAAGTTAGCTGAAATAATATAGTGAGTAAAAAAGTACAATGAAACCCATAAATAGTAGCAAAAATAAATTAAATAGTAAAATAAGTTGGCATTTTATTTGGAGCCAAACACACACTTAAATTGGAAGATGATCTATAAGAGCATCCACAGCAGTGGAGCTAAAAATTTAGCTTTTTAGCTCCACCAAAAGTTACTTTATCTATTTTACCTACATATATGCTGCAGCAGTGGATCTATTTTAGCTTTTTACACAATAAAATAATATAAACATCACAATAAAATAATATATCCATTACAATAAAATAATATATCCACTATAATAAAATAATATATCTTATACAATAAACAACAACCATAACCACCTTCAACCGCCACCGCCACCGCCACCGCCACCGCCGTTGCCACCGCCGCCGCCACCGTCGCCGCCGCCGCCATCTTCTTCGGTTATACCACTTTGATGAAGTGCGTTAATTTGAGCCATACACCCAGCAAACTTATTTGTCTTTTCACTAATCGTACCCCAACGACTTAGTAAGGAGATAACAGTGCGTGTGGTACCGGATGTATTGTACTGCATAAAATATTCCCAAACTTTTTGACGAAAGGTATTTTGTGTTTGTTCATTACTGTTTATGGCATCAACACTAGTATTGAGCCATGCTGCCACTAAGAGTTTATCTTCCTCTACAGTAAAGTTAGAGCCCCGTTTTCCTTTTGTAGAAGAGATATTTTCAACTTGTGGTGGTGGAGGTGGAGAATCAGAAACTGACACAGGAGTATTTTGAGACGTTCCCAAAAATTGAGAGTCAATTTCTATATCCCCGTTCATTATACCCGTGATAAATGTTAGGTCTCTACGTAACTCTATGTCCCTACATGACTCCATAAAATTAGAAAAAATATATATAAACTTCCCTGCACACAGAAAATTTCCAAACTAACATTTATATCGACACAACAAATTACATAGATAAATTACACAACAAACTTACATTTATATTACATTTATAGACAAATTACAAATTACATAGACCATACAATAAATTATAGTGACCCAATACATTCATGTGGTTTTATGCAACACAGTAATGTGGTTTTGTGCAACACAACAATTTACAGAGTGTGGTTTTGTGCAACACAACAATTTACAGAGACCACCCATACGTAACTCTGGCTCTGTGCAACACAACAAATTACACTAACAACAAAACATAAAAACTTTCCTGCACAAATTACAGAGACCACATAATCCAGACAACAAATTCTTGCAAATAGAAAATTCCCAATACAGAGACCACATAATCCACACAACCAATTCCTGCAAACAGAAAATTCCCATTACAGAGTGCACAGAATCCACACAACAAAATAACAGAAAATTTCCAAACACAAAATTTCCAATACAGAGACCACATAATCCACACAACCAATTCCTGCAAACAGAAAATTCTCAATACAGAGAGCACAGAATCCACGCAACAAAATAACAGAAAATTCCCAAATAGAAAATTCCAAATACAGAGACCACAAAATCACAATAACCCAGAAAAATTAAGCTATGAAAAAATTCACTACAAAAGAAAAGAGAGAGCACTGACCTGAAGTGGATCGGCTGGGATGGCAACGGCGACGGCGACGGCGTGGAGAGCTTGATGAGTGAGATGAGAGCTTGCGACGGCAACGGTGATGAGTGAGGGAGATGAGCTGGAGTGTGATGAGTGAGGGAGATGCGGCGACGGACGGCGTGGGCTGGGCTGGTTTGGGACGGTGACGGCGTGGGCTGGGACGGCGACGGACGGCGTGGGTTGGGCTGGTCTGGGACGACGATGGGTGAGAGAGATGAGTGAGGGAGATGCTACTGGGACGGCGTGGGCTGGGCTAGGCTGGGACGGCGAGGGAAGGCGTGGGCTGGGCTGGTCTGTGGCGGCGACGGTGATGAGTGAGGGAGGAGTGATCCGGGAGTTGAGAGTGAGGGAGAAGGAGATTGAGAGTGACGGTGAGAATGTGAGATATAAAATAAAAGAATGAAAAAAAACTGAGTGGAGTGATTATTTTAATCGGGCTGCTGATTAAAATTATTATTATTTTTTTTAGATGAGTGCTACAGTGCACATCTATCTATAGATGTGCACTGTAGCAAATCAGCCAAATATTATGGCTTTGACTCCACTACTGTGAGCTTATTTTACTATATTGGTGGAGCTAAAATAGCATTATAGCTTTTTAGTTCCACTGCTGCAAATGCTCGGATTGTGAACTTGTGATGTGGTGCAGATGCCAGCACAATTTAAAATGTAGGCTGTAGCCCTTAAAATGAAAAAAGAAAAGGAGTTTTGGCGGGAGTTCACTTTCATTTTCGCACACAAAAATATTCTCACAGGCTGTAGGAGTAGGATCAGACCCCAAACAAACAGTCTCCACTCTCCACCTACAGAGAGATTAGAAACCCTTGTTCAAAATTCAAATCCCACATCTCCTCAGAAGTCACTGTTGGTGAGAGAGAGAGAGAGAGAGAGAGAGAGATCGATGGGTGGAGAGGATGGTGCGAAATTAAGCGTAGCGAAGAGGTCGTACCAGAGCGCCAAGGCGGAGGGTAATCGGCAGGAGGAGGCCAGGTGGGCGAACGTGATTGCAGACATCCTCAAGCAAAGAGGCGAGTACGTCACCGCCCTTAAGTGGCTCCGCATCGACTACCACGTTTCCATCAAGTACTTGCCTGAGAAGCACTTGCTGCCCACCTGTCAGTCCCTCGGCGAACTCTATCTTCGCCTCGAGGACTTCAATCACGCCCTCATTTATCAGGTCTATATTGCCTCTCTCTTCTCTCTTTTTGTATATGTTTCAGAAAATCTGTGAATCAAATCAATCATTAGCTGAGCTGATACAATTATACAGTTAGTAATTAAATTTTGAAATATTTATATTTATATAATATAATGTTTTTGGGTTTAGAAAAAACATTTAGAGCTTGCCAAGGATGCCAATGATCTTGTTGAGCAGCAACGGGCCAGCACTCAACTCGGTCGTACTTATCATGAAATGTTTTTGAGATCCGAGGTTGACCATTTGTCTGTTCGGAATGCTAAAAAGTATTACAAGTCTGCCATGAAGCTTGCGGAGACTCTTAAGAGGAATCCGCCTGATAAGGATAGCAAATTCCTCAAGGAATATGTTGATGCACATAATAATCTAGGTTTGGTTGAAATGGATCTTGATAACTTTGAAGAGGCCTTGAAAATATTAAGTGTAGGATTAAAGATTTGTGATGAGGAAGAGGTGGATGAAAATGATGATGGGCGCAGCAGGCTGTACCACAACCTTGGAAAAGTTTACATGGACCTCAGGATGTGGGTTAAAGCTCGGGAGAACATTGAGAAGGACATAATGATCTGTAAGAAAATTGGGCATTGCCAAGGGGAGGCAAAAGGGTACATCAACCTTGGTGAATTGCATTATAGGGTTCAAAGGTATGAGGAGGCACTTCGTTGCTACCAGAGAGGACTTGATCTGGCAAATTCCATGGAAGATGAGGATGCTTTGGTTAGGCAAATTGATGATAATATTGAAATTGTTAAAGAAGCTATTAAAGTAATGGATGACCTGAAGAAAGAAGAGCAGAATCTTAAGAAGTTGACAAGAGACATGGTCGTTGCAAGAGGAACTCCACGCGAGAGGAAGTGTTTGTTGAAACAGTATGCATCTCTTGATTGCCTCGCAGAGAAATCAAGATCGATATTTGATTGGTTGAAGGTACATACTCTGCTCCATACACATTTTCTGTCTTTCTGCTCTTCTCAACAGTTAGACGAGACTTCAGCAATAAATGTTGTATTTAAATTTGTTGGATAGTGTCACATTTATTTTCTTATTTGAATTGGGGTTGTAAATTACATGCTTAGCTAGATATAATCTTCCACAAACATTATCTTCGATAACTTTATTGTCTCCTCTCAACTAATTGGGTTTGTATGTATGTCAAGACTGATGCAAACAGTAAGTAGTAGGAAAAACAAGATTCGATTACCAAATGATTCAAAAATTGTGGTTTAGTTTCAATGTGGGGTTTCTTGTTACCTTTCATAGGCTACTTTAGTTGTTACTGAGTCTTAGTATTAAGTTTCTTTTGGTTAGAAACTTGTTGGGTCAGTTTTAATAAAGTATACTAAAATATGGGTAGTTTGGTAATTTCCAGATTTTTATAGATTGTGCTATAGTGGGCTGTGCATGAGCCATTGGTCTTATTTTATGTTTTGAGCCATTTTTCCATTTTGTTTAGAAGTCCTAGTCTTTCTAGGAAAAAGGTTATTTAGGACTGGTTTGGCTTACCTCTAGTGCACCGGTGCCAGATGGGCATGACACATGTCTTAAAATGGCCATGTGTCGGCTTGGTGTCCTGTTCAGTGCACATGAGCATTGAATGGAAGCCTCACCCATTTAGGAGTCCTAGTCCTTCCAGGAGTAATAGTGGCAATAGAGCCTTTATGTATTCAATAGAGACAGAAATACAGAGATTGATGTACTCTTGCCACTCAAAGCAGGTGTATTGCTCTAATATTGGTTCAGGTTTAGACTTTCTGACCTTTTTGGACAGTTTCTTTCCTGAATCTTGGGGCTGTTTTGTTTTGTTCTTTTTCTTTCATATACTCTTGCTTTTGTTCTCCTTTAGAGTGTCCTTAGTATACTCCCTGTGTACTTTGGCCTTGGCTTTTTTTCTTCTTTTTTGATTTAAAAAAGTTTCTTTTCTTACTGATTAAAAAAAAGAAAAAAAGAAACTGAAGTGTGATTGTCTGGGGTTTATCTTGCTCTCTTTCTCATTCTATTTACTGTTTTAGCACCAAGCATCCCTCAAACTTATTCAAGATCTCATCAATCCCTATTCAAGATCCTTTCAAGGACTGCAATTTAGTGCTGAAGTCCTAAAGATCCTACATGACATTTTGCAGTCTTGCGATTTTGTTTTTGAAATACTTCAAAAATTCAACGGTCCATTATTTTTAATTGGAATGTGTGGGCTAAGATAATGAAATGAATACTGCTTTGAAACTTGACCAGGTTAGATGGGAATCTTGGTCTTTGTTTGGGTGTGGGAGTGTGATGCCAATAGGCAAGTCTCCATAAACTTTTTCAAAGTTGAATGCAGTTAGTGTAAGATGAATGTAAATGAAAAAAGTACATATCCCTCTTCCCCCACCAACCCTGCGCGTGGTTTCTTTTTTCTTAAATCTTTGAGGCATATTGCAAATAAACTGGATTTACATGGCAAGGGAGTATTGCATTCATATTTATGCTACACATAAACAGTGCTTGATACATCTAACAGGCAATTGGAAGTTATGAATGTTACCAAAGACTACATTATAGATTCTTGTACAATTTAATGCGGCTTTATTTCTTATTCAAATTTTATGTTTAGCTTTGTGAATATGCGAAAAGGAAGAAGAGAGTTGCAAGTGAACTATGTGACAAGGAAAAGCTGAGTGATTCACTTCTGGATATTGGAGAATCATACCAGAAGCTCAGAAAATTTGACAGATCCATTAAATGGTACAAGAAGAGTTGGGAAATATACAAGTCAATTGGCAACTTGGAGGTAAGTTGGTGTTTTGTTCTATCATCTTCTAACATATGATACACATTAATTATTGTTTTTCTTAGATAAGGAGTAGCATGGAACTTTGCTTGAAATCATTCTTATGATATATTTGTATGTGACCTTAGTAATAAAGTTGAACGTTTAATTTTAGTTGCTTAAATTTCAGTAATAGTGATTGCTGTATAGGAAAATTATAGGCATCACAGTTAAAGTATGTGGGAGCAGTTCTGTCCATGGATGTGCTGTGTATTTGTTGATAAGTGAATTTTCACTCTTGAGTTGGTATTGATTTCAGGGGCAAGCATTAGCAAAAATAAACATTGGTTATATTTTGGACAGCGATGGTAATTATACTGGAGCACTAGATGCATTTGAAGAGAGCTACAGGTAATTATCTGTATATATATACACACAAATGCACAGATATATATATATATATATATATGTGTGTGTGTGTGAATGTGTGTGTGTGTATAATAAGAAAGTTAAGAAACATTTGTATTAATTAATTCCTAATTAGCATGAGTAGTCAGAAGAGGAGCTTCTTTCATGCTGGGCAAGCAAGCCTAGATGTTTCTGACACATCTGGAACTATTTTGATCTTGTTTGCATCACCAAAATGAAACCTATTCAATATTGTAGAGAACCAAAAGAGGGTCTTGCAATCCATGGAATCTCACATCTTCTAGGGAAGCATATAGGGATGTGTTTATAAGGAGTGACCTCCGTTTAATGTGTAGGGCCTTTTTCCCCCACTACTATGTGCTTTGGGGGAGAACAAAACCGTAAGGGAGTATGGGCTCCAAAGCGGACAATATCTACATAGTTGGGGTGGGGTCGTTACAAATGGTATTAGAGCCACTCCCTAGCCAGAAGTGTGGGCCCCACACGTGAGGATGCCTGTACCCGTAAGGGGGTGGATTGTAGAGATCCAAAAGGGGGTCTTGCAATCCATGAAATCTCACATCGCCTAGGGAAGCACACAAGGAGTGACTTCCCTTTAATGTGTAAAGGCCTAGTGGACAATATGTACACAATTGGGGCGGGGTTGTTACAATATGATATGCATGTCTTCAGGCAATGGGCAATGCTGTTTTATTGTTATAATATGAAAGACTAATTGCTACAGCAAACAAATTACAAGTGTATAGTAGTTCTTGTACTATGGCAGTGAGTGTATGTTAACATAGATCAGCAAATAATCATAAAATAGCAATCTGTGGAAATATAAGTTCTTTATATTTCCATACTCAAACCCAATTAATTCAATTGTTGATCAATGCTTATTTAATTATTATTATTATTATTTGAAAAATAAGCATGGGTATTTATGTCAATTCATTATTTTTAAAAGCTGTAACAGTGCTCTAAAGAACTGTAACACTAAAGCTTGGATTCCAGTTAAGCTTAAAGCTATTTTTTAACTTTAAGGGGGTTCATATTGCTTCCAATGTGGTGATCCATGAATGGACCAAATATATCAAGCCGTTGATATGTTCACAAAACCATTGTGCTAGACTTGTTATGTAACTTATTGTCAATGAATGTGTATTAGGGTTAAAGTACCTTTCATCCCTCAATAAAATTATTCAATTACTCTGCATAGATATAAATGGCATCAAATATATAAATTTGATCCTATTGCAAGGGAAGCTTTTTCTTGCATATATGGATAATTTGGTGAAACCACACTATTAAATATATGATTAATCACTACACTAATTGAGCCTCCTTTAATTTTATGCTATTACAAGAATAATGCTCAATTTGGGGCACTAGTCGTGAATATTGACAAACCAGATTCAACCTGCTTTTGGCTGTATAGAAAGGATTAAGAACAGATGTCATCATGATCATCATCTTATGTTTAAGTGATTCTTATCATTATGATTGTGCTTTATATTCATCCAAAGATATTTAATTAAAAAAAAAAAAAAAGATCTAGCAGCAATAGCAGTAATTAATCCTTAAATATGCACAAATGCACCATTGTTAACTTAAGAGGTCAATGTTGCTTTGTGCTCATCTAGTTTATCATGTATTGCAGGATTGCCATTGAAGCTAACCTTCCTTCTGTACAGCTTTCTGCACTAGAGAATATGCACTATAGCCACATGATAAGATTTGATAATGGTGAAGAGGCCAGGTAATTTGGATCATGCAATCCTCTTTAACCATATAGACTAGCCATTAATTTTCTGTGATGCTGCAGGTGAAGCTTCCAAGTTTTGCAGAATATAGGCCAAAACATTGATTTAAATTATAGTAAACTTAACTTGAAGGGACAATTTTTGGTAGTTCCATAAGAAAAATTAAGTTTTATGACCCTCCTTGGCCTTTTCTGTAAGTTTATTTATTTATCAAAAGAAACTATTAAGTTCGGTGAATTTTTTAATGGACTTTATACCACTTGGAAGTTATAATATTGCCTAAAGAAAGATGCTCCTGTGTAGGAGATTGCAGCTTTTAATTGACAAATTGAAGAAGTCAAAAGATAAAGAGCTTGAAACACATGATGTAGCAGAGGATTGCTGCTCTGAAACTTACACAGAAGGGAACTATCATTCGTCAGAAAGTAGGTCTGATGCATGCTGCTCCCCAGACATGAGTAAATTGAATTCTAGCAGATCAAATTCTGTAGCCAGTGTAGAAGAGTTGAATGATGATGCACCTCTGATTTCTCTGCTTCGGTCCTCAAAAAATTCGCCCAAAATGAAAGCAGCTCAGTCAGAAAAGCACAATATTTCTACTCAGCCAGCTAAAGTTCTACCAAAAAGTTTGTCTATATCAACCAGCAATCAACAGACAGGTGTTGGTCGTAAACGTGCTCGTGTCATCCTTTCTGATGATGAAAGTGAAGTGCCATATGAGGTGGAGCGCTCAAAAGGAAGGCCTGATAAGTGTCCAGTAGAGGCTGTTACTACATCTGATGAATGTAGGTTTAAACTAAGAGTCCTAGTGACACAACACTTTTACAACATTCCCAAATCTGCATACTACCTCATATGTGATTCATTAAAAAAAAAATTAAATTAAATTATGGATTGTGGAGGGCTCACGTGTGAGATGGTAGGCTAATTTAGGAATGTTGTGGATTTTTGTTGTGTCCTTAGCTTTATTGTTAAACTAATTTGTGCTTTGGACTTTTTACTGTACAAGCAGAATACTGAGCTGTATTTCTTACCTGATTGCAGTTAAGAGTACAAGTAATTCAGCAAGTCATGATTGCAAATTTCAGGTAAACAAGTCTCTTGCAATCCTTGATCAAAATTACTACCTCGTTCAAGTTGTTCTGTTGGTGTCTGGTGCTTAATCCTTTAGTTTGGCAGGAGGTCTCAGCAACTGCCTCCAAATGTGCCACCAGGTCCTGCAATCCCGTTAATATTGATGAAAGTGCTGGTTCATACAAATCAAAGAGTCCTAATGTAGCCACCCCAAATGGCAAACTGTTCAGATCTTCAAGTAGTGCTGAAGTTTTGATTGCATCTGATTTTGCTGCGTCTGGGTTTAAATGTGATATTGATCTCTCTGGAAACCTATTGCCTAAACATGATGCTTCCAATCTCAAGTTGCATACTTCTTGTTATGAACATGATGTGAGTGTTGCTAAAATTATGTGTACAAATGTATCTGAATAGTAATATGTGATTGCAATTTGTTGTATTTTGCTACCCAAAGGGTAGCACAATCGGCTAGAGACTACACCTCTTGAATTAAAGGTCACTAGTTCGAATCTCCCATCCTCTCATCATGGGGGCCAAAACTTATATAGGAAAATGTCATATTTTGCTAAACGGTCTTTCATACTGTTTGCACAGCATATTATTTGCAGGATTGACAAGGACCTGATATATTTAGAATCAAGCTTATGCATGGATGGTGATAATTTGAGCACTGAGGCCATGAAGGTTGAACTTGCATGCCTATACTACTTACAACTTCCCAGTGAAAAGAGATCAGAGGGTAGGCACTCTATTGAACATTACATGCTAGTATTTGCAAGTCATCAAATTTTTCGCATCTAAGGTGATTTTTTACTTGCAAACCTGTCTGATTTAAATTAACAATGAATTTAGTTGCAATTCAATTATTTGTGAACATAAGAAAAAGTGGCAGAAAAATTTCAATTGTAGTTAAGATGACTAATGCATTTAACTGGATCCCTCAACATCTTGAGTGGTCCCCAATATGAGAAGGAGGTTTCAGATGCTAGTATTTTATTGTTTGAGATACGGTTGGCAGTGTATTAGAAATGGAGGGACATATAGAGTTGCTATAGTAAATTGGAGAGATATAGTGGCACATATAGTGTTGCTGTAGTAACTTGGAGAAGCAAAAATGCTCTTTCTAATGGCACCTATGCTCAATCATGCCTACTTTATTGTTGGGTTGACTGCTCAAATCACAAAGCTTGGCTTCCACACAATAAGCCTTGGCTACTTTGTAAACGTTTGTATCTAAAGGAAACATGCAAGTTTTTTGTTTCCCTACTGTCATACTTTTCTCTCTTGTGATGCAAATCAGTAGAAAGATTGAAAGCGTGGTGGGTGCAGCCAGCAACTCACTATTGTACTTGTTCCATTGGTACTTTTATGTTGGTTATGATTTATTAATATGGTGGATTATTTTATTTCTCATTAGGTCTTTTGCCCATAATTCAGCAAATGAAATGTGGTGGAAGAGTTTTAGAATCCTTGGAAAAAATTGATACTCTTAGGGATCATTTGGGAAAAGTCTTGCTTGAAGCATTCATCGATGGTACGTGTTACAATTGCTTTATTACATTTCTTGGTGTTGTGATTCTTTCATTTTCATTATTTATTGTGATTATGCTTGATGATTTCAAATTTTTATCATTGATCTGAAGGAAAATGGGTAGTTGTTTGACATGTTTTTCAGTATTAGGTGTTACATACTAAATGTTAGTGCAAAGGTGAAGTCCTGAGTTGTTGAGCACCGGTCTATTGAATTTTTGAGAATGGATACCTCTTGCCAAAATACTGCATGTTAGGACCATATTGATGTAGGATTTACATGTGTTTGTGTTAGGCTTAGGGAAAGGATTTATGTGTGATTGTGTAGGTTTAGGAGCATTTGTGAATTTTATGGTTTAGTCTTCAAAACCTTTTGAAAGAGGTGTTAGGGTTCAATAATTATTAGAGTTTTGTAGGGAAGGTAAAAGATTTGATTTAGGGTTGCAAAGTGGTAAGAAGACACAGAAATCAAATCTGCCACAATCAATGAACAGTGCACATGCACAATATTTGGATAATGACATAATATGAGAGAGAGAGAGTAGGGCTAACTTGCCTCAATATTTGATTCATTAACTCTGTCTTGTTTGAGTACAATAACACACTTATAACTTAACCTTCCTAATAGATTTAGAAATCCTATTTTGACTAGTAAGCCAAACCTTAATTGAATTGAACTGAAGTCCACCCATAAGGACTTGATTATTATTAATAAATAAAACCCAAGGACCACAACTTACAATTATAGAACTAGAAAATTACTTTTGACTTTAGAATAGCCAAATAATACATAAACTAAGATACTAAAAACTTAATTAACTAATATGGACACATATTCTTGGACTTTGCCGTAATTTTAAGCTTCCAAAGAGGATTTTTTTTTTCTTTAACGATGCTATGGTTGTGACATCACATATCTATGTAATGCGGTGAGAACTTCGATATAGTATAGAGGAAGGGTTTGAGAAGAAATCTCCATCAATAAATCAAGATTCCAACTAGCAGACGAAAATAGGATTGAAGTTGGAATACCAAAACATTGATCTCTGGGCTCAAAGAGCTCAAGAGATATTCAAATCTAAAATTTCATAGATTAGATTAAAAAAATATAGCCTACATTGGCCAAAATAGGCTATATAAAATGGTGTCTAGTAACCCTAGAATTTTACCGTTCATCTTACATATTCCAATTAAATCCTAACCAACCAACTACATTAAGTGTCACATGCTAGTTTCATGAACTTTTAAAATACTCAATACATAAGACAGTGCACTAATGGGCCTTTTTAAATTCTTTTACATCAATTTTCCATGATCTATTGGAGTCTTGGATACCGTTGTTCATCATTTCTTTCTATGTCAAAGTACATCAAGAAATACTTGGCCTTAATATGCCAATAAGAACTTGTTCATAACAAACTTGAGAACTTCCTTCAATTCATAACATTAACAATCCATGTAGAGTAAATTATCATCATTTGGTATCATACAACCTTGTTCTAAAAATTGGTTCAACCTTGTCCTTACATCTCTTGGATCTTGGTGACCTAAGCTTCACTCTATAAATTCTTCCTAAACACAATCAAATAAGATTCAAAATTTATGCCAATAGAAGAATTATTAAAAATCACATCGTTCCAAGTGAAAATATCCATCTTGTCTAAAAAATTCTCTTTAGAATTTTCATCAAACGCTAGTAGGTTATTAAAATCAATGTGTATGCAAACATTCTAGATCCAAAGAACACTCTTAGGACTTGCATGGTGGTGTGCATAACCCTCTTAAATAGTTTCTTTGATGTGTGTTGAAAGACATGCCTCTAATTTGATGTACACATAGTACATACTCCCTGTGTGCTTGGAATCCATGTTTTATTCCTATTAATAATTTTTTTTTTTGATAGGTAGTGAAAAAAATTTTATTAAGAAAAAACAAGCCAAGCCGAGTACATTGGGGATGTATTGTAGGGGTAAAAATCAAGAACCAAAACTACAAAGATCAAGTAAAGTGGGAAGGGAAAAATAAGAAAAATGCGATAAAGCCACACTCCAAACAAGGAGAGTATGCAAGAAAAAAGACTTAATCTCTAACAAGGACCACTCACATCCTTCAAAACATCTAGCATTCCTTTCTCTCCAAATACACTACATCAAACAATGTCGCACAAGTCTCCAAAAGAAAAAATATTGTGATGTCGCCCGAATTTACCTTGCCAAGACTCAAACAACTCAACTACCTTAAGAGGCATAACCCAATGGAGTCCAACAAAGACCACAGCTCATAAGCTATTGGGCAATGAAGCAGAAGATGATCTATCGACTCCCCACACTTCTTACACATATAGCACTAATCAAGAACAATAATACTCATTCTGCGAAATTTATCAGTTGTAAGAATCTTACCTAAAGAGGCTGACCATGAAAAGAAAGCCACCCTTGGAGGGACCTTGATTGCCACACCAACCTCCAGGGAAGGAAAGAGTAGGAGGGTAGAAAGAAAGATAGAAACTTCTAACCTTAAAACACTGACTCCTTGCTGGCTTCCAACAATCCTTATCAGGGCCAACACCCCCCCCCCCCCCCCCCCCTCCCCCTTCCTTCCTCTCAAAGAGTAAACAATGGCCATAAAGCGATCAAAAGAGTCTTCTTCCCAATCCTGTGGTGCACGACGAAATTGAAAATTCTAATGAATCCTTCCACCAGTCCAACACATAACCTCTGCCACCGAAGAGTCCCTTGCCATACTAAGGCAAAAAAGACTTGGAAAAGCTTCTTTAAGGGCACAATCCCCACACCACACATGCTTTCAAACTTCACTCTAGTACCATTACCTACATCATACTGTAAGAGTTTAGAGAAGTTCAACCAGCCATTTCTAATAAACCTCTAGAGGCTAACACCATACGCACTTGTCACATTTTTCGTGCACCAACCACCCCAATCATTCCCATATTTCGCTTCTATAACCTTCCTCCATAACACATTTGTCTCTAACCCATACCTCCACAACCACTTGCCCAATAAGGTAGAGTTAAAGCTTCTTAATCATCTTAAACCTAGCCCTCCAACCTGCATTGGCTTACAAACCTTAGCCCATTTCACCAGGTGTAACTTAGAATCACCACTAACTTAGAAAATCTCTTTGTAATTTCTCCATGCAATTAGCAACCTTCCTAGGTATAGGGAGTATGGAAAGGAAATACGTAGGTAAGGAGGAAAGAGTACTTTTAATAAAAGTTACCTTACTCTCCTTAGACAAATACAACCTCTTCCACCCTACTAGTCTTCGTTCCATTTTCTTTAATATTGGATCCTAGATTGACAACTCCTTGAATTTAGCCCCTAAAAGAAGTCCCAAATATTTCGAAGGGAAGAATGCCTACAACTCAACAGCCCTACCAACACATCCAAATTACTTACCTCACCAACTGGTACTAACTCTGATTTCCCCAAATTAATTCTTAGCCCTGAAACCTCCTCAAATCTATTTAGAATCCCCTTCAAAGTAACCAACTGATAAGGATCAACATCACAAGAAATAAGGATGTCATCTGCAAATAATAGATGAGACACTACCATCGATGAAGTAGGAGTAGAACCTACAGAGAAACCCGAAATTGTCCAGCAGCTGTAGCCACATCCAACATATGGCTCAAAGCTTCCATAACAACATCAATGAGCAACAAAGATAGAGGAACCCCTTGCCTAATCCCCCTAGAGCTTCCAAAAAAATCCGAAGGACTCCTATTAATCAAAATGGAAAATTAAACAATTGAGATGCAACACATAATCCATTTTCTCCACTTGTTTTAAAACCCACAACACTGCAACATATACATTAGAAAAACCCAATTCACATGATCATATGCCTTCTCCACATCCAACTTACACAATACCCTGGAATTCCTGTCTTCAATCTGCTATCAATACATTTAGAAGCAATTAACATGGAATCCAAAATTTGTCTACCTTTTACAAATGCATTCTGAGAACTTGAAATAAGCCCATATGCCACCCTTCAGAACCGATTAGCCAACACCTTTGAAATAATCTTGTACATCCCACCAACTAAACTGATTGGCTTGAAATCCTTGATCTCCACAGCATTTGCCTTTGTAGGAATAAGGGCAAGAAAAGCAGTGTTAAGACTCTTCTTAAATACAGCTTGAGTATGAAAGTTCTGAAAAACTTTCATAATCTCAACTTTCAACATACTCCAACGAGACTGGAAAAGAGCCATGGAAAACCCATCTGGGCCAGGAGCCTTATCACCATTAAAACCATGGATCACCCCATACACCTCATCCTCATTAAACGACCTATCTAACCAAATAGCATCCTCCTAAGAAATTCTAGAGATTTCCATGTCATCAAGTACAGGTCTATTAATCACATCTTCGGAATAAAGCTGCCTGTACAAGCAAAAAATGCACTCTTCTATGACCTTCGGGTCTGAAGAGAGCTCTCCATCCACCATAAGCCTATCTATGGAGTTAAATCTTCTGTGGGAATTGGCTATACAATGTAAGAATTTCATATTCCTATCTCTTTTTCTAACACAAAGTACTCTAGTCTTTTGCCTCCAACATATTTCTTCCAAAAGAGAAGCTTTTTCAAGCTCCCCCCGAATTCTTTCCAAATCTTTCTTCTCCTCTTCCATTAGACCACGAATCTCCTCAATAGTTTCAAACTCACTAAGATCCTTCCACAACTGTTTTCCTTGTTCTTCTACATTTCCAAACACCTCAACATTCCATTTTTTCAAATCATTTTTCAACATCTTCAATTTATTTTCCAACACAAAATTTGGAGCACCTTGAAAATGATAAGAATCCCACTAGGAACTCACCTTATCCACAAAGCCTTCATCCTTAAGCCTCTTGTTCTCAAATCTAAACGGACTCCTACCCCTATGCTAGAAGGATCCACCCTCTAGGGCAATCAGAAAGTGATCCAATAAAAGCCTAGACATTCTTCTCTGGCACACAGTAGGAAACTTAGCCTCCCAATATGCAGAGAACAAAAATTTGTCCAACCATGGCTTCAACTCAACTTCCCTAGAATTAGACCAGGTAAAAATTCCTCCTTCTAATGGGATATCAATTAGACCTTGCTTAAAAATAAAATCAGAGAAATCACGCATAGCAACTGTAAAAACAGTAGAACCAGCACGTTCGGAAGGAAATCTTACCACATTAAAGTCACATCCCACACACCAAGGAATATTCCACCAACTGCTTAATCCAAACAATTCCTCCCATAACAGCCTTCTATCTTTCATTGAGTTAGGACCATACACTCCAGTAAATGCTCAGGCAAATTGGTCAACCACACTTTTAAACTTACAAGACACCAAGAAGCTTCCCATTGCTTCCTCCACTTTATCTACAACCTGCGTGTCTCACATCAGCAACACCCCTCCAAAAGCTCCACAAGAACCTAAATATGACCAATCAACATGTTGTCCACCCCACAAACTGTGAATCACAGCTCTGGTTATCAACTCCAATTTAGTTTCTTGAAGACAAACAATATCAAGCCTCCAATTTCTAATTAGGTTTCTATCTCGAAGCCTTTTATCTTGCTCATTTAACCCCCTAACATTCCAAGAAATAATCTCCAAATTCATTGATGTACCACAACAGCCCTCTCACTACTGACACTCCTTAACTTAGTTGACGCAAATTCAACATTCAAAGAGGTCATTAAATTCTTTAGTTCCCGTTGGCCCTTCTGCCCTGATGAAACCAGCTTCTTTTGACTACCTACGTCTTGTTGCTGCTTATTATTATTATTATTTTATAATTTTATTTTTCTGGCCTCTAAAGCTAATAATAGACCCGTTATTTGCTCCTCAAAACCTTCTAAAGAAGTCCCCACATATTTCCTAAATGCCTTAATCCTATTAGTTACCCACAGTAATAATTGATTGCTATCAACATTCTCCTTACACCCAAGCTCCATCCCAGTATTACACTCAATTTCCAACGGAATTTCTGTGGCCAAAGGTACCACAACTAAGGGCTCCCCACCTCTCACCCAAGTCATTGACCTTTCATCAAATTCCTATAGCTCATCCTTCGACCCATCAAGACGAAGAATCAACCACCTTATCATGTTCCTCAGTCCAGCTAACAATTTTCCTATTCGTGACAAAAGCATTATCACCTGTACCAGCTTCTCCCTCCATGACTGAGCAATCCGACTTGCTGTCTGGAGACCAATAAAATGACAGTTGAATCACTATCTGTCTACCATCTCTCAGTTGTAACATTCAGTCTTTAGAATTACCCCATGATTTATCCAAATCTCCCACCAATTCCCCAATAGTGGGACAATGAGTCGGATTGGTGAAAGGTGCTCACCTCTAAATCACCATCATCAAAGTAGACATCATAGATTGGTGAAGAATACATATGGTACAAACTCTTTCAAAATTTTGATTCAATTCAATTGAACACACCAACCAATCCTCCGGCCTGTCACGTTTCACACATTCTATTCGTATCATGAAAGCGGTTTTATTCTTCTAAATCATCATACCACCTTTTGATATGTCCCAGGGTTTGTAGTTGGCTTCCAGAATCTCAATATGAGCTCCTGCTAGTTCCTGGTTGCTGAAGAACTTGTACAACTCGAAACAAATCTTCACTTATATGCCTCATCGTAGCCATCTCTATCTGTTGCCCTTGATTACTCTAACCCATGACATCAACCATGACCAACCATAACTTATAATTGCAACATTTTGATTCAAATATGAATTATGTGGCTTAGATTATAATCTTTTGCTCTGATACTACTTGTTGCTTTGGGAAGAACTTAGATATGGTGTAGAAGAAGGGTTGAAGAAAAAATTTCAAGCAAAAACAAGATTACAACTATAAGAAGAAAATGATTGAAGTTGGAACACTAAAAAATCGATCTTAAGCTTAAAGAGCCCAAGAAATATTCAAAGTTGAAAATTTCATATATTAGATCAAAAAAGGCTGCCTACAATGACTCAATAGAGGTTATTTATAATAGATTAATAGTCTTTAGTAGTCCTAGAATTCTGGCCCTCATCTTACATAGGACAATTGAATCCTATTCATTGAACTTCATTAAAAGTCATATGCTAGTCACATGACCTTTTTAAAATACTGAAGACATAATAATAAGTGAAACATAACATAGAGAAATCAAAGACAATGTGCCGTTATTGTTATTATATTTCCTTTGGTCTTCTCCCACATTACTCCTCAAGCCACTTTGCTTAGCTGAGAATGACATTGTGTACTAGTCTTATTTTCATCTTTGTGATTGACCATGACATATGGGCAAACCATGTAATTATTCATGGTAGTTTGAAAAGGACAGAGCTGATCAATTTTGGAAGCTATTGGGAAGGCTACTTTGAATGTAGCTAAATACTCCAGCAGATGAGGATTATCTTTCTTTCTTTTTTGTCTTTTTTTTTTGTGTCTCCCCCTTGTTTGTTTTTGCTAGTTAGCCAATGGGAGTTCTTATAGTGGAATTATACCACATCAAAAGTGTTTACAGTGATAAAGACTAATCAAATCAGGTCCTTGCTCCATGGAATGAACGTGTTTGTGCAAATGTTTCAAGGGATGATGGTTTGGAATGGAATTCATGGAAAACATTATTATGGAGCTCAACTTTGGTTCTGAAATCTTGGTAGCATGTTAACTTATGTTGCATATATGACATGTTGGCTGCACAAATTTTGTTGTCAGTCTTTTAATTAGGAAAAAGGAATAGATAGGCTTATCTTGTACATTGGATACTTCTGCATTATATTGTTTTTAAACTTACATTACATAAATGTACTTTTGTTAGTGAGATATCTGTTTAATTCTTTTGTTTTCTTTCCAGGCTGGGTTCAAAAGCCTCTGATAAAACTGTACATCGACAGCTGCAATGAATTATCCGAGGCACCTAACATGAGGCTGCTGAAGAAACTATACAATAATAGAATGGAGGTAGTTGCTGGTGAACGAGGGAAAAACTTAATACTATTGTTACTTATGTATTAATAATCATTGCATGAAAGTTCTTTGATTTTCTTGCCTGAGAGTTGGAATAAATTTGTTTATTCAGGATGTATGTTTTTGTTTACCAGGTTTCAGATGATGAAGTGATTGTGTCTGAATGTGAATTGCAAGATTTATCAATAACTCCATTGTTGAATGCACTGCATGCCCACAAAACATTTGCAGTGCTTGACTTTTCTCACAATTTGTTGGGTAATGATTTCCAGCTTCAAGCTCATCTATTCTCATTGTGTCTAAACAGCAGCATTTCTCTTCAATTCTCTTTACATTAATTCAAGCAACAAGTATTGTGATTCTTTAATTATTAATAGTTGTGCATTGGCTTGCTTAACCCCAGGAAATAGAACAATAGAGAAACTTCAACAAGTATTTGCATCAGGTCAAAATTATGGTGGATTAACTTTGGATCTGCATTGCAATCGATTTGGTCCAACTGCTTTGTTTCAGGTTTGTAACTTTGTTTGCAACCATTTGGACTTCTGCATGTTAAAGACTTCAGGTAGTGATTTCTTTTAAAATATTCAGCTTCCTCATTCATTCTATAGTCAAATATTGATTTCTCTAAAAAATTGAACCTTCCTCTCTCCCCTTTGGTTTGCTGCTAGAGTGGGGTAGTAGATATCAGGTTGATCCTATCTAACAAGGAGACAGCATGGGTATCCCTGGACTTAAGGGCTGGTATTTGTGAACATTGAACTTATAGGAGGACATAATACAACACAATGATGTTGTGCCCAACAGCCTTTGTAGCCTGGTACCTCGACCTTTTTACAAGAGGAAGTATTGGGTCCAATTCAAGCAATGGAAGGGGAGGAGTTCTAGGATGCACCTAGTATTATCTCTATCATACCTTATTTGAGGCAAAATTCTAAGGAATAGGTTTTTCAACTCTGGCATAGTGATACATATATTATTTGGAAGTTCCACGGAGAAGTTGAGATTTACTTAATTGAATTAGATTTTAATTCAGTAGTAGCATGACTAAAGTGGGAAATACCTTAATTTTTAATTTGGTATTTATTATAAGCTTATTACTTATTTATTTATCTTTCTAATCTTCAGATTTGTGAATGCCCTGTGCTATTTGCTCGACTTGAAGTGCTAAATATCTCTGGAAACCGTCTTACTGATGCTTGTGGATCTTATCTTTCCACTATTTTGGAAAACTGCAAGGGTAAAGTGCTATTCCCACAGACCAGTTAATTTTGATATTTATTTCAGTGTCATCTCCATTATCGTCAATAGCTTTTTCCTGCTTTTTATTTATTTATCTTTATATATCATGTGCATTTAATGTTGTTTCATACCAGCTTGTTGGAGGTAAAGCTTTGTGGAGTTCAAGGATATCTATTATCAACTGTTCATCTCTGTCAAATATACTTGATTGTGGATTCTTGCTGTCGAGAGATAATCAGATCACTTGTGTTCTCTGTTTTGTAGGCCTTTGTAGCTTGAATATAGAGCACTGTTCAATCACATCTAGAACAATTCAAAAGGTTGCTGATGGACTGAGTGCTGGATCTGTGCTTGAACAACTTTGTATAGGTATGCTTGACTTACCAAATAGGTCTTGAACAATGTATACTTTATCTGTATCTTACTAGGTTGTCCAACCCTCTTCTTTTTCAGGATATAATGACCCTATTTCAGGAAATGCCATAACCAATCTACTGGGCAAGCTTGCCACTTTGAAAAGGTTTTAACAATTTAAAATCTTGGCGTTTTTAAAATGGCCTATTGATGTGAACGTACAAAATTAAGCTCTCTTTTTATATAGGTTTTCAGAACTGAATCTGAATGGTTTAAAGCTAAGCAAGCCCGTTATTGATAGCCTTTGCCAGCTTGCTCGAACTACATGTTTGTCAGGATTGATGCTCGAGGGCTCCAGTATTGGAACTGTGAGTTTCTGTGTCACTCTGTCTTCTTGTTATTATTGTAGCCTTGCAGGTTGACTGCAACTCTAGGCATTTATCTCCTGCTTATGACTAGATTGATCTATCTGCAGGATGGAGCATTGCAATTAACTGAATCATTGTTCAATGGGATTCAAGACTTTGTCAAGCTTGACTTTTCATATTGTGGACTGACATCTAAATACGCTCTTGGACTTAACAATGATATCATGTGTAGCGTTGTTGAGCTGAACCTTGCAGGAAATCCTATTTTGCTAGAGGTTTGTTGTTCATCACTTCCAAGAGCTTTATTGCATAAAATTATACTTTTTATGCAGTCTCCTATAGTTAGTTTCTTGATCTATCACCAAATTTTGACATTTTAAAATTCCATTTCTTTACATTTCTATATATTATTACAAGTGAGGGTTGGCGAGGTGGAGAAAATTGTAAAAGTACTCTTGCCCCCACACATGCAAGGGTACTTTTGGATTGCAAGTGCCCAATGAAGTATTTGGGCTAGCTCTTGGGAGCTAAATCCAATGAAAATTCGATCTGGAATCCTATCATTGAGAAAATGGAGAAGAGGTCGGCGGGATGGAAGCATGTGTATCTCTCAAAGGGAGGTAGAGTTAATTTAATCAAAAGTACTCTTTCTAATTTTGCCCACATACTACCTTTCTTTGTTTCCTATCCCTAGTGTGGTAGCTAGTTGCCTTGAACAAATTTAGGGGAATTTCCTTTGGAGTGGGATGGGAGATGAGTCTAAGCTACATCTGGTTAAATGGGACAAGATTGTGCCCCTTTTCAAGCTGGAGGTTTGGCAATTAGAAATTTGAGATGTTTTAGTGAAACCCTTTTAGGTAAATGGATGTGGAGATTTGGGAATGAGCGGGATGTGCTATGGAGGAGGGGAGGGTAATAGAGGCGAAGTATGGATGCATGTGGGGGGGTTGGTGTACCAATGTTGTCTCTGGCCCTCATGGTGTGAGCCCCTGGAAATCTATAAGACGGAGATGGCCTACCTTTTCTCAGTTGATTCAGTTGGAAATTGGAGATGGGTCGAAGGCGCAATTTTGGGAGGATGTTTGGTGTGGGGAATGCTATTTGAAATCAGTCTTCCAGAATTATATGAGATCAGCCGAGATAAGGGGACTGTAGTGGCGGATCTTATGAATATTCCTAATGGCATTCTTCAATGGGATTTTTATTTTATAAGATCTGTCCAGGATTAGGAATTGGAGTCTGTCAAATTTTATGGAGTTTAATATACTCTACTTCATTAAATGGAGCTGAGCCTGATAAGATGGTTTGTAAGCTTGAGAAGAGAAAGGGGTTTATGGTGAGAGTAGGTTTTATCTTTTTCTAATCTCTCCCAATGACCTGTCTTTCCCATGGAAGAGCATTTGGAAAGCAAAGATCCTGCCCAGAGTAGCCTTCTCTTGAACAGCAGCCCTAGGAAAAATTCTGACCATTTGTGCAAGAGAGTTATTGCGGGTGTTGGAATGGTGTTACATGTGTAAGGGAAATGGAGAAACAGTGGACCCTTTATTGCTTCACTGCCCGTTCGCCTTGGAATTATGGTCTGTGGTGTTTAGGCTGTTCGGTGTGTATTGGGTCATGCCTAAATCCGTTTTTAACCTTCTTGCTGCTTGGCAAGGATGCTTTGGAAACCATAGAAATGGTATTATTTGGAAAGCCATTCTGCATTGTGTTATGTGGTGTATTTGGAGGGAGAGGTACGCTTGAAGTTTTGAAGATCTTGAAAGAAACTTACTGGATTTTAAGATGTTCATTTTAAGAACTCTGTTGGATTGGATATCCTCTTTGGGCTGTTTTTCTTTATCTTCTATTTTTGATTTGATGGATTTGTGTAATTTGTGGCTCTGATTGTCTTGTCCCCCTCGTATACTTTGGGTGACTTCTTTTCTTTGGGTTTTAATAAAACTCCTTTTGCTTATCAATATATATGTGTATATATACACACACACAACTGATTATGTTTTTGTATGATTTTTGGCAGTTCAAGTTTAGTTTGTTGATTGAAATAGTTCTAAATCACATACTGTACTTTTTATTTGTTTGAATTCAATGTTTTCAGTTTCTTTGGTAATTTGAGAAAATTTTGCACGAGGTCATCCATTATGTTATGCTTCTAAGTGATTTTTTTGGTCAATAATGATAATTTGTATCTAAGCTTTCTGTATTCTATGGCTGCCTGACCGCAAGCATGATTACAGGGTGCCAATGCATTATCGTCACTGCTTCTTAACCCTCAATGTTGCCTAAAAGTTTTGATTCTTAACAAGTGTCAGCTTGGGCTTGCTGGAGTTCTTCAGATAGTTCAAGCACTAGCAGGTTAAAGACATAAGCCAACTTTGCTTTCAGTATTAGTCCTAGAAACTATCTTCTCAAATGTTGATTTTGATGTTTCTAGCAGGAAATGACTCTCTTCAAAGGCTCCGTCTTGCTGATAATATTGACCAGGGTAAACACTATAGTCTACAACATGACATAATTGGACAGGGGTGCCCAGAAATCTTAAAGCAAGAACTCAACATGTATGAATCTTCCCCAAAGGTGTATGTAACCAAAGAAGTGGACAATGCTGAGCCTCTTCTATGTGCTATGAACAATGAATGCAATCAAATTGAAGTTGCTGATAGTGAAGATGCTTCAAATAGAGTAGAAGCAGCTGCATCTACTGGAATTGATGACAGTTGTGCAAGTTCATGTCAAAGAAATATTTTATCTCCCTACTGCCAGTTTATTCAAGAGCTTTCAACTGCCATTCATATGGCAAAGAACTTATGCTTACTGGATCTTAGCAATAATGGCTTATCAACAAAGGCTGCAGAAACGTTTTACACTGCATGGTCGAGTTTAAGACCTAGTTCTGTTGAGAGGCACATTGAGGACCAGACAATCCATTTATTTGTGAAGGGAAATAAGTGTTGCAATGTGAAACCTTGCTGCAAGAAAAATTAGTTCCCCTTCCTCTTTGCCCTTGGAGCTTCTTCCAAAGGAATTCAGATTCACGGAAGCAGTTATCCATAAGTTATTGAGAATTGTGTAGTGTCCTTACTACCATATGGTGAATTGTCAGTTAATGTAACTGGGGCTCACTTCTGTATAGTACCTACTACACATGTTTGATTTATAAATTATTTAATGTTTGGTTATGGTGGTTTCTTTATGTCGTGATACCATGGAACTGACAAAAAGGTATAGGCGCATGGCAGTTGAGTTCGAATGAAATTGAATGAATCAGGAAATTTATTTATTTATTTATTTATTATTTTTTTTTTTTCTATTGAGTTAAATATGAATGTCAACTTGGCTAGCACTCTGTTGTCTATGTGATGTTGCAGAGGTTATGCTAGGTTTTTCACTTTCCTGAGGGTAAAATTTAGGTACACTTTCTTTGGTATTGTTTATAAAGTTCTTCAATTAAATTCAACCTCCTAGTTAGTTGCATTGAACTTAATTGTCGTTTCAAAAAAAATAACATTATAAGTTCTTTATAGGGGGTGAAGTTTGTGTCTAGTGCCTATTGCACTGAACACAAGCCGTATCCCTTTATAGGTCAATTCAACCATGTATTTGAATTTAATTGAGAAATTTAATTTATAACACATAAGAACTGTTTGCATATCTTGTATAATTGTGTGCAACATTGGGCATTTGTAGCATTCCTAGTTAAACCGTTTGTTAGGCCTTTAACAAGGTATTTTTGTTTTTTGTTATGACTTCTAGTATTGAATAATGCCAAAAGTGAGAAATTGCATTGCTATAAACAAATGGCTATACTTTACAAAATAAGAAGTCCTAATCACCCTACCAAGTGGAGTTCCCCCCAGAATATACGTCAATCTACAACAACTCGGTTTTGATTTAGACAAAAAGAATTAAATTGGATTTGACCTTACTCACTTTGCTTTTGTTTTTGGCACCCAGATGGATGCTGTTGTCAAAGGCCTTGACTTCCAGCACAAAGCCAACATGCACTTCTCATGCTGCACCCAATACCCCCCACCAAACAGGAGCACCAAGGACTTAGCTTGAGAAATATTACTAAAACTCAGTGGGATTCTCCTAAATCCCTTCAAGTAAGCAAACCCATTTGCCCACAACATTTTCTGCTTTTTCTCACAAGGGAACTGCTTCAAACTATCTAAAATCCTAATCCCCAACAACTCCTTCTCTATTAGCCTAAACCCCATTTTATACCCACCACAAAAGCTGTTCACCAGTGAGTCACTAAGTGCAGTGTAATGATGGAAGGCTTCACAGAAGAACTCTACAAAGGACATGGATTGGATTCTATTAAAATTGAACAATTCTTCTTGGACCAAAATTAAAATTTTAGGGGTTAATTTGAACATACCAGCCAAAAAACTTTTGACCAATTGAAAACTTCTGTTAGGCATGTGAAGCTGGTGAATCATACAATTGGCTATCAAAGTATTACCAACTACTATTTTTTCATAATCTTCTCTTACTATCACCATCTGATCAAACATGAATGCTAGATTGATTGAATTGGCAAACTCTTTCAATCTTCTTCCTGTCTGTTGAACATTGACAGCATTTGTCTGGTCTGCTATGATGGCTGTTATTCTGAGGAAAGCATCCTTCCTCATTGCAAGCTCAACCATCAAAGGTGGCCACTGAACCCCCTCCATGATGTCAAAATCAATGATATGGATCTCATGATCGCCTTGTGTAGCCTCAAGGATCGCTTGGTTGGCTGTGAAATGTGCAAACTTTACATAAGGAGAGAGTTCTTGAAGCATCTGAAAGGCAAAAATAGTGTTAGTGTGTTCAGCTACTGGTTCATTCTCCATTTGAAGAGAAGTATTGCTCTTGTAATTCAGACCTTGAGTGAAGAAAAGAGTCAACCTCTTGAATGAATCATCTCCATTCTCTGTATTACTTAAGAGATCGTTAAGCTTCTCAACAGTAGCTGAAAGCAAGAGACCAGTTCTGTGCTTCAACAGCTTCAGCTCCCATCAATAATAGATCAGTCAAGCTGCTTTCTTGCATCAGCTCTTCTTGAATTCCGTTTATGGGAGAACTCCCTTCTGCTGATGCACTCATGTTTTCTTGATTCATTTCGACACATGATCCGATTTCTACAACACTCTCAGGAGTACCAATTACTGTATCTTGACTGATGGAATCAAAGTCCATGACCCCGGCCTCTAGTTGAACTTGGAGCAATCTTTCTATGCACTCGTCATCTATTGCACCATCTTGGTTGGTGTTGGTGTTTGGGGATAATGTATCTTCTCTTTGCAAGGAGAAAGCTGTTTCTGAGCTACATTTCTGGAGTTTTTCAATGCAACTAGAGTTGAAGTAATCCATTGAATTCATGGGATATGATTAAACTTGATAAGAATCTATCTAAAATCTTTGATGGCTAAAGCTAAGGCTTTGTACTTATATAGTACCAGACTTCAGGAGGTGAAGATCGGAAGAAATAAGATGGACCTCTCACCTTGTTGGTTGAACCTTCAAATCAATATATTACTAAAAGCTGAAGCGTAGCGTTTAATGCTGCTGCGCTCACGTTAAGCCACGTCAACGTCCACGTCATCATCCCTTTTTTTCTTTTTTCTTTTTTTTTTTTCCATTTTCTTATAATTATTTATAATTTTTTTTTTATTTCATATTTACACTTCTCCAACCTTTCTTCCTCCCTTACCTTTTCATCTCCCCACTACTTCTCTAACCTTTCTCCTTCTCTCATTCTCTCACCTTCTCATCTCCCCACTACTCTCTACATTAATATCATTTTTCATCTTTCCCTTCATCTTCATCTATTTTTGTCTCTTCTTATTCACACTTTCTTACTATAAATTTGTCACTATCTCATTCATTCCATGCATAGTTTTTCCTTACAAAAAAAAGGTTCTCTCTCTCTTTCTCTCTCTCTCTCTCACACACACACACACAATTTTTGAGTGGATTTTTATTTTTTATTTTTCTTGCATCTTCGCTTTAGGTTGATAATTTTTTATATTCTTTAATCTACTTTAGGTTAATGCGATTCAGTTCTCTCTCTCTCTCTCTCTCTCTCTCTCTGATTGTTAAATGTTATCCTATTGCATTATAAAGGATTAAATATAAAAATATAATATTATTCTAATACATAGCATGATTTGGATAATTTAATTTGGTAGCTACTGTAATTTGATAGCATGATTTTTATAGTGCTCAATTTAGATGTTAAACTATGAGACTTTAATCATTTTTGTTTATTTTTTAATCCTTTGTGGTAGACAAAGTACTCTATAATGCAATTTATTTAGAGAAAAGCAAAGGTTGGCTAAACAAAAGTTATTGGATGAGAGACAAATTTTATCTTTCGCAATTTTACTTTAATTATTATTATTATTATTTTATAACAATGCATATATAAAAATTTAATTCTTAGATTTTGCTAATAATTGATTATTTGATAATATGTTTTGGGTGGACGAAATTACAATTTCCGCAAAGAAAATAACCTTAGTAGATTATAAATAACAATTTTTTTTCCCTAATTGGTTCAATTAATCATAGTTAAGTTTTATTAATTTTTTTAGTTACTTTTTTCAGTGTTTTGGATTGTAGACAGAAAAAATAAGTTTGAGAAAGTTTGTTTATAACTAAAAGAATAATTTCTAAATTTTATTTTCTTTTTAATAATTCACAAAATGTTATAAATAACTTTTATTAAAAAATAAATATTTTCGTTAAATTGCCTTTTGAATTTTTGAGAAAAATTGTATTTTTTTCATTTTAGTACGACAAAAATTATTAAATTTATGATTTATGATTGTTTCTATATTACATTTATGATTATTCTTATAATGAATAAAAATATAATTACAAAATACATTACTCTTTATTAAATTAGTTTAAATTGTATAAAAAAAATTTAATAAAACTACCATAAAAATAATTATCATGCGCAACGCGCAGGTTTGTGGCTAATCTATATATATATATATATATATATATATATATATATATATATAAAACCGAAACCTTTGGAGCTCCCACAATTTTCCACGTCATCACTATTTTCTTTTTCTTTTTATTTTAGATTCTTTTTATTTTTTGTTCAATTTTCCACGTCATTACTATTTTCTTTTTATTTTTATTTTGGATTCTTTTTATTTTTGGTTTTATATCTTATCAATTATTACAATAGTTTAGTTTAAATAAAATTCTATTAGATATATGTTTCAAAAGCTTGAAAATAGCCTTTGGAGCTCCCACAATTTTCCACGTCATCACTATTTTCTTTTTCTTTTTCTTTTTATTTTAGATTCTTTTTATTTTTGGTTTTATATCTTATCAAGTATTACAATAGTTTAGTTTAAATAAAATTCTATTAGATATATGTTTCAAAAGCTTGAAAATTCTGTTTCAACTAAAATTCTATAACAAAAATTTTCACAAATATAAACTTCTGCCAAGGTCGAAACCCTTCATACTCACTCAAATTTTCACAAAGAAAACACACATATCAAATTGAAGCTATAGCAGGAAGCAAGTTGATTCTTCAACGAGAACAAATCTTGTAGTACAAAGGCCACTTAATTGCTTTTAGTTTTGAACTCGATTGTCTTATTAACAACAAAGTCTATGAATTGCAGTGATGGACAGCTGTCCACAAATAACATCCACGCAAGGGCTTGATGTTCTTCTTAATTATCTCATATAATTCTAGGAATTATTTTATTTAATTTTTTTTGGAATTAATATATTTAGATGGTTGGCATAGCAGACAACGTAAAAACAATTTTCTGTCATTTATGTTGCCTTCTGCATAACCCTAAATCAATGTTGAAATGTTGTGTTTTACAACCATCTGATCTTGGTAACCAAACCCTGCACCTATGATTGTTTATGATTATTTTTGTTCATTGCTTGTAGTTTAAACCCATTAAAACTTATTGGCTGATGGTATTTCATGGTTTTTTTTTTCCCTTTACTTTTACTTTCAAGGTTGCTAGGAACACAACCTAACATGTGATTTTTTTTCATTGTTTAAAGTTTAGACCCATTAAAATTTAAAACTAATTACTTTATAGGTTCATGTACTTTTTTCTTCTTCTTATTTTTCTCTTTTGAATAGTCATATATTTTGTGTTAGTTTTTGCAATATTTGAACATGTTTAGCAGATTTCAACAACTATACCATGTATTATTCTTTTGAAGGTAATCAATTTTTCTTTTATATTTCTCTATTATAAAATCATATATATATATATATATATATATAGTTTTGTTTCAATAATTTATAGGATGTAAATCTTATGATTCCTTAATATTTTTTGGCCTTTTGGAAATTTTAACATCTGACTTTTTGAGTTATATTTTTGTAATATCCAAAACTATCTGGAAAATTTCAATAATTATAACCATGAATTATTATTTTGAGTGTAACAAATTTTTCTCTTATATTTCTCTGTTGTGTAGTCACACACACATATATTTTTATAATTTTTAAGCTCTTAATCTTTTGATTCTTTTCAATAGTTATAAGTTTATAGTCATGAACTATTCTTTAATATTTTTCGTAAGTCATTGCACGTTCAAACAATGACTTCTTTATCAAATTGTAACACAAATTGAAGTTATACAAGAGCAATTCATGCAATAATATAGTTTCTTAATCAATTTAAAATTTTATAAAATCAATTTAGTTTACCACATAAATAGGTAGGTTCCCGTGCATAGCACGGGTTGGCGACTAGTTGTAATAAAAATGGTTTCTTACTGTTATCAACCGTACTATCCTATCATAAAACTACTTGGAAATGTTAATATGTCATCCAATGTACCTAACACTAATTGAAGGAGAAATCAATCTTGTCGTCTTGAGCCTACTGGAATATCCACAGCATATTGCAAATTATTATCAAGCCATAGTTGTCCAATGTCATAAACATTTCATCAATCAACTTTACTAATTTTTGTACATGTGATTCCTTTATTAAGTTGCGAGAATCACATGGATATTGTATGATTATCAATCTAGTTTCTTGAAGATGTTTAAAAATCGTATGAATAACTAGGATGCATCATACAAACTGTTGTGAACTGGTGAATCGTTACATTTCATGTAATACAATTGGCTTTCTACTTAACTACATATAAAAGATGTGTATATATATTAAGTTGGCATTACTTAGACAATACAATATTTTAGGGCTGAAAAAAATTTGTAATAGCTACCTGCTTAAACAAAAGCCATCCCAAAATTTTTTTTCTCCCCTCTCCAGCTCTTTTATCTTTTTATTGTTACTCTTTTTCCACTATAGTTTTTGTTCTACTTCTCTCTCTCTCTCTCTCTCTCTCTCTCATGGATTGTGGAGGTAAATCTCACCCTTAAAGTGGAGCCGGGTCCGAACTTGAACTCATCCTTTTGGGAGAGTTATAAATGCCACTAGGCCTGGCTTGTTGAGGATTTAACCTCCATTTAAAATATTAAAAAACAAAAAAGCTTTCCATAGTTATTTATTTTCATTAATTATGTATGGGATTTGTGGAGCTTTTTTGGTGTGTGACTATCAGATGTTAGTGCATGACATTTTTTTATAATTTTTTTATTTAATAATTATATGCTTGTTTTATAGCATATTCTATTTAGATCGATAATGAAGACTATAAGATTAGCTCAATTACTACTCTTATAGTTGAATAAGAGATTCAAAGTTCAATTCTCATTTACATCACAAATCAATTGATATTTTAGTTTGATAATAAGAGTAAGCATCAGAAGCTAATGTCATAAATTATAACTTTATAAAAAGGAGGAAAAAAAGAAGAAGATTATTTTTATTCTATATCATGATTTTCCACTTTTTGTAGGCAATCCATTTAAATGTTACATGTGAAATATATCTGTGTTTGCTTTGTTACTTTAAAAATATATAACGAATATATCTCTTATATATATATATATATATATAAATTATTTTTTCTAAAAAATTTTATAAGCAGTATGGTGTCTCCCAATATATGAGACAATATCTCCCTCTCTTTCCTTCTATCCAAATTGGCCATAAATTGCGATTATGATGCAAATGAATATAATCCAAAAACCAACAGATTGGACACGGCAAATATAAAATGGAAGACAACAAAGTTTGATGATATCAAGAGAATATGCTGCTTGCATGACCCATGGATGACGATCTTTGGTCAGAGTAGTTCCAGTTAAATTTGGCCTTTCTATTGATATTTTAGGTGTTCTATTTGGAAGGCAAAAAAAAAAAAAAAAAAAAAAAAGATTGATGAAACTAGAAAGAGGCTAGAAGCATTGAACTAGTAATGGGCAATGGCGCACATAACACAACTCTTATCTGTTGTGATTGCGAACGTTTAGAAGTAGATATACAGCACATTTTTAGAATATCCTTTGGCTGCCGTAATTGTGGAACTTGTTTACTATAATCATTTTGTCATTAATGGGGAATTATCTGTCCCATTAACTTCTTAGAGTACATGAATGTTGAAACAAGAGACTATAAAATCGACAACCATTGAAGCAGATCATTAAAAAAATCAAAGTAAAACAATGGATAAAATTGGCAAATGCCCTTTTTGGGCCAAAAAAAGCAGCATTATGCCCTTTTTCCCAAACTAATTAGGGAAATACTTCTCTTTTGAAACTCGATTTTCTCAAAATCAAGTTAAGCCCTATAGTGACGTTTTTAAGGAATCTATAGTGACATTTTAAGGATATATAGTGTCGTTTTGAAACTCGAGCTCAATGAACTTGAGCTATAGGTAAAAAAAAGAAAAAAAAAATTGCAAGTAACTTGATTTCATGGAGCTCGAGTTTCAAAACGTCACTATAGGCCCTTAAAACATCACTATAGGCTACTTAAAATGCCATTATAGGGCTTTAGAATTTTTTTTTTTTTAATAACTCGATTTTGAGAAAATTGAGTTTTAAAAGAAGGGCATTTTCCTAATTAGTTTGGAAAATGGAGCAAAATGCTTTTTTTTTTTTTTTTTTTTTTTCCAGAAAAGGGCATTTGCCAATTTTGTCCTAAAACATTGTCTAGGACTATATATTGTGACAACCAAAAAGCAATTCATATTACTTCTAACCTAGTGATCCATAAACAGGGGCATAACATAAATTTTTACTTGGAGAGTAGCGGGAGGAGGCTGATTTTAATATTATACATATGCATATATACATAAATGTATAGATACTTGTTTGCTTTAACAAGTGTTTTCACAAAAATATGAATGAGAATCATACATTTATATTATCTATGTAATATGTTTAAATATTTATTCTTATTTATGAGGAGAATTTTGCTTCCTCAAAAATTATAACTCTTGAATATTAGAATTTTAAAATATGTAATATTTTTTTTTTTTTTGAAACTTACACCTTTTATAATTCTAAGAAATATTATATTACTCAATAACTTTAATTGGAATAAAATTTTAAAAGCTCACTGTTAGATTACATGGTTTCAATGTTCTTAACACATGCCGAATTTCATATCAATCAGATGCTATTTACTATTGCATCTAAAAACCCATCTTTTCAGCATAATTTTAAAATACAAAAACTTGACATTTAAACATTTGATATATGAGATAATTTTGATCTCTAATCATTTAGAAAATTTGCAAGGATATAGGGTATAAGAAGAAAATATAATTCAATGATGGACTTGTCAAAAGTTGCATCAAATTAACAAAAAAAAAAAAATCAATAGTGTAATATTACTTAAAGTTACAAGTGTAACCTGACCAACTCTCTCTCTCTCTCTCTCTCTCTCTCTCTCTCTCTCTCTCTCTCTCTCTCTCTCTCTCTCTCTCCATGTGTGTTTGTATATATAATTGTGTGTGTGTGTGCACGCGCGTGTGTACAGGCATGCACAAGCTTAAAAGGGACACAACCCTAGTACATAGGGAGGAGTTTACAAAGGAAACATACCTAATGCACAAAACTCTTGCTTTTTGCTAGTCTGGAAGAGGTCACGGTAGGCACTAGGCAAAATAAACAAAAAGTGTAAAATAAAGGGCGCCCCCTACTAAAGAAAAAACAGTAGAATAAATAAAAAGTGTTTGGCGAGAGCTTAAAGTGTCCAAAAACTCTAGAAAGTTAGTAGTAGAGGAAGTATGAAAAAAAAAAAAAAAAATCCTTTTTGGAACCTATGACCGATAAAAGCTCCCTCTTTGGAACTAGCATCAGAAATGCTCCCTCTTTGATGTTTTAAGTGCGAGCATCATTATTGGTGGAGGCATATTACTATTTTTAGCACCACAAACTACAAAATGTTGTGCTACATTGGTGGTGCCATAGGTAAAAAAATTTGGCTACATGCTACAGTAAACTAGTACTAATTTATTGTAGCAAGTTGCTACTTGATTTTAATATTTTTTTTTTTATTCTTTCTTCCTGTTGCTCCTCTTTTTTATTCTTATTTTTTTCTTTCATCTTCTCTCTCTCTCTCTCTCCTGTTACTCCCCTCTCTCAAGTTCCTGACCATTTCTCTTTTCTCTTTCTTCATAGTTAGTCCTTCTCCTTTTCAATTTTGTTTCTTTCTTACTACAACCCAATCTTCATGGTGAGTGTGTTCAATACTTCTCCCTTTCAATTTTTTTTTTTTCTTTCTTCCTTCAGCTCGAGCTCTCAACCATACCATCTCACCACTGGGTTTGGGGTTTGGTGGCTGGGTTCATTTTTCTCTCTCTCTTCTTTTGTGGGTTTGGTGGTTGTGGTGGTGGTGTTGGTTGATTTTGGGTGTGAGTTTTGTGGATTGATGGCTATGGTGGTGGTGGTTGGTTTTGGTTGTGGGTCTTGTTGATTGGTAATTGATTTTAGGTGTGGGTCTTGTGGATTGGTGGCTGTGGTGGTGGTGGTGGTTGGTTTTTGGTGTGGGGTCTTGTGGATCAGTGGTTGTAGTGGTGCTGGTGGTTGATTTTGGGTATGGGTCTTATGGATTGGCGGTTGTGGTGGTGGTGGTGGTGGTTAGTTTTGGGTGTGGGTCTTTGTGGATTGGTGGTTGTAATGGTGGTGGTGGTTGATTTTGGCTATGGCAGTGGCAGCGGGTTGTGGTTGTGATGGTGGCTGATTTTGGTTGTGGATTTTGGCTGTGGAAGTGGGTTTTGGTTGCGTGGCTTATGATTGTTGATGGGTTTATGGGTTCTTGCCTGTTTGTGGGTTCTTGTCAGTTTGTGTGGCAATGATCTTTGAGAGAGAGACAAAGAAGTTATAAAGTGAGGTGTTAAAATAGATAAAGTATCTTTTCAAGTTGCAAAAAGCTAGAAATTATGGCTCTACCAATGTGGATGCTCAAATACCTTATTTGGGGTTGGTCCGTGTTTGGGACTTAGATACAATACTGTGCCACTAATCATGATTTGCTTTAAGAATTAATATAATTAGTTGTAGACTCACGCATTGCGTGAGAATAGATAATTATTTTGTAATTGTGATATAATTTATAACTTTTTCTCTAAAATTTGTTGAAAATAATTTTTCTCCCTATAATTTAAACAATTTCTAAAATTATTTTATATATATCTATCTCTACTAATATATCATTCTATTATTTTGGGTGATTTTCATTGATATTATTCCCTTTTGAGGTGGTTTACATTCTTCAAAATTATGACATAGTGTGGTATGTTTTTCTATTTTTTTTTTTTTTTACAACTAAATTTTTTTTGTTTAGAATAAATTATTTGAATTCTGCATTCTCTTATAGGAGATCATCATTATAATCAAAACTCATAACAAAATAACAATTAATATTACTTAAATAATTGATAGGCACATTCAAATACATAACCAAGATTGTGTTTTGATAAAAAAATCAAATTCTCACTTTCAAAAAAATAAGTATTAACTCAAACAAAAATTAAATTAAAACTATAAGAGGGAGATATACTAGTTGTGATTGGGAACTCAAAAACACAACACCAAAACGTATTACTCAAAATAGAGTTATTAAAAATACAATGATTCATCAACCTAAAGTAGAGTTGCAAGTAAAAATAAAAAATCAAGAGAGAGAGAGAGAGAGAGAAGTCACTTTATTAGGAGAGAATGTCAAAGAGAATGGTAAATTTATAGAAAATAAGGTGAAAAGAAAAAGAGCCAAAAAAAAAAAAAATAGTAATAAACAAAGTAGAGTTTTAACACAAAAATTCATTAACCTAGTCCTAGAGTAGAAATTCAAGGAAAAAAAAAAGGATTTTAGGAACAATCCCTAACAGCATAAACTCTGTCAAGGCAACAATTTGCATTCTCAATTGCTTGATCTCATTTTCTCGACGATCGGAAACTGCTAACAACATACCCGTAGGGTTGTAATGACGACCTTTTTTGCCCTTTTTAATGGAATTAACTACACGTGTACAGTCATTTAACTGTTGATTGCACTGGGCAATGTTTGATTTCAAATTATGGACAGTGAAATTGAAGCTCACGGTGAAAAGTGACTTTGGATACCGTGGCCTAATGGGGAAGGGAGCAGTTGATTATTTTGGACTAACATGGAATTTTGAGGAATTTGGGTGTGGGTATTAGGAAATTAAGGTCTATCAAGCCAGCCTTAAATTAATAGGGGAGACATACTACCCTATCCCTAGGGTTAAAATTTATCAAATTATAATTTTAGATTGCTTGGTGTTGGGAAGATTGGGGAAGGGAGGGCGAAAGAGGAGGTTATGTGGTGAATTTTAAGCTTAAATGATGATCTAGAATTGACTAAAGGAATTGGGAACAGAGGGAATTAGAATTGGTAGGAATTAAACTTACGCCATACCTAAATCCATAGGACTCATGGATGGTCTAATTTCTTGTCACGACCAACAGATAATTTAGCATTTGAGGAGTTAATTTTATTATTCTTAAATCATGAGAAAGTATCTAATGTTGTATTGCGTTGGTGTATGCATTGAAATACCTTTTGAGCTTGTCGTTATAGGTTCGAGTTAGTAAATTTGAGTGCACGAGTGTGGGCAATATAGTGAGTCGTGTAAGGTGGGTAGAATTCGCTAATTTGGGTGTTTTTTCAACAACAAAAATAAATTGGCTATCAAAGTTTTGTCTTCCATTGAAAAGTCTATGTTTTACTAGCTCTATTTAGTGATAAATTTAAATGTATTTGGTTAATTCTTTTTATTGTATTTTTCTGGGACTTAATTGTATATTTGTATTTGGAGTAGAATGTACTTAAAAGCTATCTCACAACCTTCATAGCCCGAGAGTAACACGTGGCATGAAGCCAGAATGAGAGTATTGACTTGGCAAGTTGCAATCATCTAGGTCGTTGCAAGTTGCACGACTATTGTACTCTGTTCTCTGAACATTTTCTGTCCACTATGCTATTGCCAGCACATACGCTGTGTGCTGTTGATCGTGGTTGAGTCTTCATATAAGAAAAAAAAGAGGAAGAAATATTAAATTATGTTTCCCGAAAATGTCAAAAATATGAACTGCCCTTGCAAATGCCAGATTCTTTTCTAGTTGTTTCTTATCCTGTCCTCCGTATGCATTGGGTCGTCAAAATCATGCACACACCATAGTATGGCAATTTGGTCTTGTACATTGCAATCAGATTAGGCATTAAGTTCACCAAAATCAACGAAACTTGGTTCCACAAAAAAACATGCCTATAATGCATCATCTGTTGCAATTCAGCAATTGCATTATTGCAAGGAAACTCAATTACACCACTCACTGTTCACAAAAAAAAAAAAAAAAAAAAACCTTTTGGTCCAAAACTTTAAAAATGACCTATTACTTATGTGCAATATTAATACCTAACAAATAAACTAACCTAAAAAAATAGAAGAAGAGGTAGCATATAATTATATTTGTACAGAGTTATTAAAAGGTTTTTTCTGTTCATAATGTTTCAATATTTCCATAAACAATGTGACTCGAGATTTGCAAAATCATTTGATTTATACAAACATTTCATCTTTATTTTTTAAAATATATTTTTGTTACTCTAATTAATAGTAACACGGACAAAAATAATTTGACAAATTTATGCTTTTAATTGATTTTTTTAATATAAAAAATAAATAGTTTAATTTGAAACCATTCTAATTGATAATAATTATGTAATTTACTCAAGTATCCAATAAAAAGCAATCACTTGTCAAAAGAATTATGTTAGTCACTCACCTAGGTAGAAGAATATAACTTGACATAATTATTGTCTGTAATGATCAACTTTTATTATCTAATAATATATAATGTGTGTCTTGTTTAAAAGATTATTTGGTAAGTTTGGATACTGTTTATTTTGCTAAAACTGAAAAAATATTACTGAAAGTATTGTAGATAAAGGTAAAAATTAGTTGAAATAGTATAGTAGAGTCATGAATAGTGTCAAAAAATGCAATGACGCTCATAAATATTAACAAAATTAAGCTGAATAGTGTAATAATTTTAATTTTTCATTTCAATTCAAACGCACACTTAATGTAACTCAAAAAAAAAAAAAAAAAAAAAAATCCAAAAATACATTATTTGAGAAGTCCCAAATCTGAAATCAAATTGCGTTTAGTAAACTAGTGGTGGTACTAAACAAAAAATCCAAATCATCATTTTTTAATCATTCATAAAATAAGTCCTAATCACCATATATACCGACTTTCCCATGCATATATACGTCGATCTACGACAACCTTGCATTGATTTAGACAAAAGAATTCAATTGGGTTTGATCTTGCTCACTTTGCTTTTGTTTTTGGTACCCAGATGGATCTTGTTTTCACAGGCCTTGTCTTCCAACTCAAAGCCAACACGCACTTCTCAAGTTGCATTAATCAATATCACCTCCAAACAAGCTGCCCACTTAGCTTGAGAAATATTCGGTGTAATTCTCCTAAATCCCTTTAAGTATGCAAACCCATCCCCCACAACTTATTTCTCCTTTTTTCTCACAAGGGAACTTCCTCAAACTATCTAAAATCTTAATCCCAGCAACTCCTCTATTAGCCTTAACCCCATTTTATACCCACCACAAAAGCAGCTCACCACTCCAGTGAGTTAGTAATTGCAGTGAATTGCTGGAGGGGCTTAACAGAGGAATTCTAGAAAGTACATAGATCGGATTCTGGCAAAATCGAACAATTCTTCTTGGACGAAAATTACAATTTTAAGGTTAGTTTGAACATACCCTACACCCAGGAAACTTTTGACTAATGGAAAACTTATGCTATGTGAAGCTGGTCAATCATACAATTGGCTATCAAAGAAAGTAAATGCTATTCTTTCACAATCTTCTTCTTTGACCATCACCATCGGATCAAACATGAATGGCAGCTTGATTGAATTAGAATTTCTCTAGTCCACTATGATGGCTGTTATTTCGAGGAAAGTACTCTTCCCCATTGCAACTTCAGCCATCAAAGGTGGCCATTGGACCCCCTCCATGATGCCAAAAATGAATGAATGAACCTCATGATCGCCTTGTGTGGCCTCAAGGATCACTTGGTTGGCTGTGAAATGCGCAAACTTACATAAGGTGAGAGTTCCTTCAGCATCTGAAAGTTTGTGTGTTCAGCTACTGACTCGAGCTTCATTTGGAGAGCAGTAATGCTCTTGTAATTCAGGCCTTGATTGAAGAAAATAGCCAACCCTCTTTCTTTCTTCGCAAGTAAAATTAGCCAACCTCTTGAATGAATAATTTATTCTCCATTCTCTAAGTTAGTTAAGAGATAGTTAAGCTTCTCAACAGTGTCTGAAGCAAAAGAGCAGCCGGTTCTGCTCTTCAACAGCTTCAGATCCCATCAGTAATAGATCAGTCAGGCTTCTTTCTTGCATCAGTTCTTCTTGAATTCCCATAAAGGGAAAACTTCCTTATGTACATGACCCCCACATTTTCTTGATTCATTTCAAGACATGATCCAATTTCTACAACACTCTCAAGAGTACCCAATTCTGTATCTTGATTGATGGAATCATAGTCCATGACATGAACCCTGGCTCTAGTTGGAGCAATCCTTCTATGCACTTGTCATTTCTAAGCTACAGCACAATCAGAACGCTGATAGAGATTCTGTAAATTTATGGGCTAATAAAATCAACTGATCAAGTCATCCCTAAAGAGATGCAGACTCAACACCCCTGGGAGATCTATTTCCCTATAGAACCATTTTATGCACCAAGAGAGTTTGACTGAAATATAAAGCATCAATTACATTTCTTGATTGGAAGTATGTAGAACAAACCTTGTAAAGCAATTCGCATTGGGATCAGGCCACCCTGGCTTATAGATGCTACTAAATGAGCATGATAGAAAAACCACAGTAATAAAAACAAAAGAAAAGTATAATCCGTAAGGCAAACTATTTAATGTATTATACAATATGAACATTCAGTATAGAATGTGTGTATTTACGTATAAGTAATAACGCCAAACCTTTCTCTTTAGTTATCAAGTTTTAAGCATAAACTTAATATAAAATATAACTACATATGTACAAGAGAGAAAATCGGCACCAATAAACATATTCTTCAGAACCAAAACGCTGTACATGTCCAAAGGATTTAATATCAACATAGGTTAAAATCCAGCTATAACTCTGCCAGAAAATTCTGCCGTCCAGTGTAATTGGATTAAGTGTATGATTTACTGCCTTGCTTAAGCAACAATTTCTTCATCTCTCTATAAACCTGGAGCTCTTCCAATGCATCAGCTGTTGTCTTCAACCTAACAAGCCCAGATGACGTGACGCTTGCAGAAACTTCATTCTGTGCAGCAGGATGGGGTTCCTGGCTGCTGCTACTCCATATTTCAGACCCAGAGACTTGTGGCACATTTACTGAATTGGAAAATTCTGGGCAGAGAGGTGGAGCTTTCTTCAACATGCGTACAAGATCACCAACAGCAGCATCTTGGGATATATGTCCTTTCTGATCAAAAGAACCTGGTCTGAGAGATATGCACTACAGGTCAGTTTTTATTCACAACAGCACAATCAGAAAACCTGAAAGTACAATTTTTATTTCACAAGTAAATCAATCCAATCTAAAAGACAGGCAGAGAAGATTCTCCACTATGATAATGGAGATACTTATATGATAGATGATGGTGCTAAAGTATAAAGGTAGTAGAGACTTCACTCACTAGAAAATCAGCAAACTAAAAAACTAATCACTATATCATACAAGGACTCCAGTACAAAAAATTATGGACTAATTTTTCCTGCATAACTAATTTTTGTAAACCATTCACTTGTTTTCAGACATTAGAGTTTTATGACCAAGAGCCTTACAAACCCATATTTGAAGCATCCAAACTTCTGCATTCAAAATAAAAATAAAATAATTAGAAAAAGGTCCCTCCATACTTCTAGTCCAAGATTTTTTTTACCATAAAAAATAACTTAGCAAGAAAGATTAAAGATATCTGCTCAGGTTAACAGATACACAAAAGCCACAAAAATCTTGTCTCATAACAATGATGAAGAATTCTGATGACTACAAAACAATGATGTCTACTACACCTTCAAGCCAAGGCTAGGGAAATTAATACCCATTATGGCAAATGCAAAAGGGTTATTGGTAGTTTGGTACCAATTGTGGTTGTTGGAAGCAAAGGTGAGGTAGCAATAAAGCCTTGCTTTTCACTAATTTCATTGATGATGACACAGAAAACACTATACTTCTCTCAATTGATCAGTGAAAAAGGTTTTAGACCCTCAGGTTTCATGAAGAAATATCCATATTCTTCAAATAAGCACATTGAAAGATGGGTAAGAACTGGATAATTATAATATTTGTGGCACAGTTAAAATTAGATTACTTGAAGGCCTGTGGCATAATCTGGGTAATTGATTCAGAATGCATGGGACTTTTTTGTGATAAGTGAGAATGCAAGGGATAATTAATGAAAACCACAAGCTACTCAGTGAAATCTCCCAATAAATAAATAAATATATATATATATATATATATTAATTAAAATACTACTAATATGAATGCACAAGCTAATACCATAAAAAATAAAATAAAAAAAAAGACACAAAAGGAAAAGGATGATGACAACATACGCAGATGCATTACGATAAGACTAGTGAGAAACTACAAGCAGTTAAAAATGCTTCCTAACAGCATTTCTAATATAGAAAAATTCAAGCTTAACCAACCATTGTAATCTCTTATGACAATCAAAATGTTCTCCGTGAAATTTACACCAATCACCTCCCATAAAGGATAATGTTAATGAAAACCCTTCAAGAAAATATCCAGCATTATTGATACGTAACATCTAAATGCGTTTCTTTTCCCTTTTTTATTTCTTTTATATTCCGTTCCATTTCCTTTAGGTTGGAGGACAGTATATTTATTGTTCATTGGGAGGAGGGGGATAGTCATCTTGTTTAAATAAGGTTGTAGCTTTGTATAAGGAAGCATTAGAAGTACTAAATCTAACATATGCACTTGAGAAAAAAATAAGAAAAAAACAAATTCCTAGCATACATCAGAAATTCTGTTATGGATTCTACCATGTGTTTCAACTTCAAGGTAACCCGTTCAAAAAGTATTTGGTATTTTTCCAACCCCATTTGTTTTTTTTGGATTTAAAAAAAAAAAAACAAATCATTAAAGTAGGGTATAAAACTGACACCCTGCCAACTAATATTTCCATTATATAACACTTGAGTATGATAAAATGTATTACCATATTTCCATTATATTACCACTTGAGTATGCTGCTCTTCACTTATTATCAGGCAGAAGCATTTCTAATACAACCTATAATTATGCATATTTGGTACACCAGCTAGTTCAAAATGTCATGTTAATGAGGTGTGGGATATCAGTATATGATATGGCTTTAATCATTATTTGCAATCCATGCACATAGGTGCCATGAGCAGAATACCAGCTTATTAAGCAGAAAAAGGAATCATGGACTCATCTTCCTCCCTAGTAAACCTATTCCCAGTGCTCTACTTGTCTATGCAATTGTTGAACCTCCCTTGAGCTCAACTAATGGTCTCGTTTCTTTTCAGGCTAGCTCCATAAATTTAACATTAATCTTTCGCAATGGTAAAATCAATTCTTCCACCATCCATAGCATCTAGATCATAACTATGGTGTTTTGAGGAAACTCTTTTTTATATATAAGCAATGTTTTGAGAAATTCAGTAAATCAAAATATGCCAAGATAGCTCTCTGTTATTGCAAACAACTAATCATTGGTTGGGTAGTCTCATTATATACTCTAAAACAAGGGATTTATTTTTATTTTTTTGGTTTTCTTTGGCTTCTTGAAAGATTGCTGACTTCAACTGCAGTCCTTCAACCACTTTTTAATATTAAAAAAAAAAAAATCATGTAACTACTGCTGAGAGCTGGGGGAGGTTAAACCCGGTGAACCAACACTCTTGGTGAAAAAAATTATCCAGCCTTTATGATTCAGAGCAAGAGGAGGTCAATGAACTCAAGCATCACCATATCATCAAGATGGACCTTACTCATCAAGAACTGAGTGGCAGAAAGGCTGGGCATTCTACTTCTAAATCACAGGTCTCTTTGGAAGCCTAAGTGGTGCTTCATCAGCTTATTCATCTCTCTCAGCCTTCTAGGCTCCAGTTCCAAAGCATGAGGATTAATCTAAGTTGTTTGGTTCTGGGTTAAGGCATTTGATAAACCAACCTAACCCAAGAGCCAACAGTGACGTGTGATTTGGTTTCTTTTTTTGAAAAAGAAAATGCATTTAAAGTTTTTTTTGTGTTAAAATTTAGTTGTTTGAATTTATTATTATTATTATTATTATTGGATAATTCAATAGTTGGGGAGGGGGGATTTAAACACTAAATGTCTCCGTTGGAAACATTAGAAGGTGCTAATTGAGCTGGAAAGATCCAATTGCTAATCCACACATGTACCATTCTCTTATAAGCTAAAATAGCTAAAATAAACCATCAACATAAAAGAATTGCAAAAGGTCCATTCAAGAACTTTCATGGATTAGGTCGATTATGTTCCATTAGCCAATGTGTTGGTTCTAGGTTGATACCAAATCTCTGCAACTATTACTTAACTACATCAGAATTAAATTATAACAACTTTGCTGGAAACATCTAGAAATTAAGACCCTCTTTAAATAAACAACAAGCAGGATTGGTTCAAACTTTTCTCAGGAAAAATATACAGGATTGGTAGCACCAAGCAAAGGTGGGGTGACATTGGAGGAGGTAAGAGAACAAAACGATAGCAAAATAATGATTAAGAAGATGAAGTAGGATGCAATGGTTAATTATTTGCTGGAAAATGCCACACCATTTGTAATGCTTGGTCTTATTCATCAGTTCCAATGGATGGCCATATTAAAATTTATTTAACTTAGATAGTTAAACTTAAGGATCTCACAAAATAAGCACCCAGGAATTTCAGTAACGTTGTAATCATTTATGTAATAATTTCGGTTTCAAGGAGGAAGATTTATGACTTGCAAAAGAACATTTTCCTTTTTATTGATTATAAATGAATACTTTTAAAGTAATCAATTTTGTAAACAAAAATAACAAAAATTTTGAATTTATTATACTTCAACTGATGTTTCAAGTAATATCATTGACCTCAAGTTTATTAAAATTAACAATTTACCAGTTAAGCAGTTTTCCTTAGAAAGAGAGCTAATCTACAATTCAACCTCCTAGTACTCATCTAAGTTCATTGTCAAAACTATATGCTGATTGACTTAGGACAACTTTGGATTTGTTATCCAGGTGTTTTCTGTTTGCATAGTTGCCAAAAAAAAAAAAAAAAAAAAAAAATGAAAGAAACAGAAAAGGGGAAAAAAAAAAAGAAGAAGAAGAAGAAAAGAATGAAGAATAAAAGGATAATTCTTAAATCATATTACAAATAAACAGCTTTTAGATATTCTTAGAAACAACCTTTTTCAATTGTGCTATGTTTCTATATTCTACATCTGGTTCAAGAAACCAAATCCTCTCCATGTGTAGAACAATCATTTAATTGTGTGAAGTGCACAGTTTATGTTGTACTGACATTAAATCATATAAGAGTAGGGATGGTAGCTGGGTAGAGAAGGATCAGATCAAGGGTGCCTCATCCCCTCTTTCAGGAAGGGAAAACCTGCATGGAGCAGGTTGGAGGTAATTTGCCATCCCTAAATTGATGTGGCTTCCGCATAAATGAAGTAGAGATGAAAGAGAAGGGGAAGGGACATTCAGGAGAGTCAAGGGTGAGAAAGAAAGCAAATGTTTAGGGGATGGTACTAAAATATGAACAAAAAAAATTATAAATAGGATTTGTATAAAAGAGATTAACTTAAAATAATTGAAATATATATTTAATAAAAATATACATATAGACATTCAGGGCAGGGCAAGACAGGTCGGGGCAAGCAAAACCCCTCCCCACCCCATTACCTCTTTAGGCCGGGGAAAACCCGTGTGGGTCAAGTGGGGCAGGGAATTTTTTGCCATCCCTATATCAGAGGTTAATGATAATTCATATGTTAGAATTTCTGGTGCTGTTATAAGTTAACTCAGGGGCAATTCCAAGAAGTTTTAGAAATACTGCCCCTTTTAAGCAATTAGAACACAACAAGTGTAGAAGAGATCGATTCAACGATTTCATAGAAGATAGATGACCTCAGAATCATGCAGAGGTCCAAAAACACTAGCCACAGAAAGATAGAGATTTCATCCAACTGTAATTAAGGGAACACGCAGAAATACTGAACCTTAGATGATTTAGAATATGAACTGCTACCAGCAATAAAGCAGGGTTTTTTCTTTCATAAGAAGAGTTACATAAATGCATACAGCAATTTTCTGTTTTAAACATATCAACCTTTCAAACTATATGAAAATGGGAGAGAAGCATATCAAAGTAAATAGTCCAATAGAAAACGAATGCTCAAAGTAGAGTTAAAAGTCTACGGATTATTAAATCTCAGAGTATAAAAAGAAAATAAGTAATACAAAAAGATATGGCTATTTGCTAGCACTTGGCATTTTCCTTCTAACCCTTCTCAAAATCTCAGATCACTTGGTGGGTTTCTTTGATACTCAGTGCCTAATACATCAAGTAAGCTTGGTAGAACATATCAAAAGCCAGTGAATCAACTACGATATGAATTTCTATCAAGTTTTTACACTTACACATAAGGGCCAACTCATTTACTAAGCAATATGAAAATTCTTGCATAATGTTCTCATTTTCTATTTTGTCATTCAAAAAACATGTCCTCAAGGAGAGAACATTACCAATTAGAACAAAGCAAGTGAAAACACTTATGATAAATATTAGCAAGCAAATCTGGTCACTAAGAAGTAGAATCCATTGAATGAATTTCAAACATTACCTGCTACCTGGATCTGTCATATCAACATCATCAACATCAAAAGGACAATCAAACTCAGGATCATCAAAATCATCTGGTAAAGACCTGCTTGAGCTTCTGGAAAATGAAATCCGCGGTGAGTCATTGGATGATATCTTCGTTCCAAAATGTTTTCTGTTGTCATCCTTCCCAAGAGAGAACAACTATAGCAGATAAAAAGAAATCATAAATGAAAGAGATACATCCAACACTACAACTACTGTGATGAAATACATAGATATACCTGCTCAACTGCGGCACCAGTCTGAATTGGTGTAAATTTATCAGTCCTCAAAGTACCAGACCTTGTATTCTTAATGGGAGGAGACGGTGGCAAATATTGCTTGTTGGACAATGCAGGCAAACTAGAGAGCCTAGTAGTAGGTATGTTTACCGGGGCACTCTCAGATCGTAAAAGATCCTTTGAAAGATGAGCTCCAGGAATATATATTGGTGGTGATGGAGTAGGGGAGGGTGAAAATGTAGGAGATGGACAGTACTCATCAAAATTGGTAGTATTCTTATGAGCTATAGATGTTCCAGGTGGATGAGGTGGCAGGCTTGTGGGTGGGAATCGGCGGGAAGCTGGGTTGGAAATTGAAGCATTCGATTCCGAATGTGTAGGTGAAGGTGAGAAAGAAACCGTAGGAGAAGAAGCTCTATAAAGGTCAAAACCCCAACTATGCCGCCTAGAAAATGGCAATGATGAAGGAGAGCCATGATTCCCCAATCCTGCCACAGGTAGGGATGGAAATCTTTTGAGCGGCTCTGCCAATGGGCTGCCTACATAATCTGGTATAACTTGTGGGGTAAGAGGAGTTGGTTCAGAGCTTAAATCCAAGACTGATGAACGATACAAGACCAATAGGCAAAGCCTACCGGCAGAAGTTTCAATAGGGGTGAAATCAAAACGCTGCATTTCAGCCTCTGCACTACGAGGGAAGGGTTCAACAACAGAAGACACATGATAAGCAAGACTAAATGTTCGGAGCTGGGCAGAGGAATTAAGGTCACGAAAGACCTTATAAGCAGGTAAAAGCCTAACAGTGAGATACAAAGACCTGAGAAGCAACATGGATTTCTTGTACAAGGTATGCAGAGTAGTATTACTAGACCTCCTGCTGCTCCCTGAACTATGATTATCCTTAACTTTCCTAGTGTGATCATACTGCAGTACCCATCTCTCTATAACAATTTCTTCCCTTGTGGGTGAAAAATTGAGTGTTGGGTCCCAATCAAGAGGCCTTTGAAGAACTAACACTACATCAACCACCATAGGTTCTGGGTTGCTGTGGTGCCAGAGATCAAGATTCTCCATGGCACCAGGGTATCCCCTAAGTGCCAAATTAAACCACTTGTCCCTCGGCCTCGGCCTCACACTCGATGCAGCAGAGGTCGAGGCCGAGGCCGAGGCCGAGGACGAGGAAGAGGATGGGGATGACAACGACATCGACATGATTTGCTCACCACTAAAATTACGAGAAGACACATATGGGGTTCTAGACTCCAATATTATGTGGAGGCTTTTGGTATAGAATTCTGTGATTATTTGTTCCAATTTCGCAGCATCAGAATGAGAATGATTACCACGAGAGGGTGGCATGTTAACTTCTTCTCTTTTTCCTCGTTTAGCAGAGTTTTACAATATCGTATAACCGAAACTCAGAAACCCCTTTTTCACAGCAACAACAGAAACCCCTATGCAAAGCAATTCACTGAAAAAATAAAACTATGAAAATTAAGAAACTGCAGCAAGAACTTAGATTTAAATAAAATCTAAGCTTCAATCATAAATAAGAACAAGGTACGATGATCTTATCATAAGCGAAGAAAAATTAGAATAATAATTTATAATAAAGAAAAAAGACCGAGCAAGCATAGACTCACAGTTGAGTAGTAGTTCGTGTCGTACAAGAAAAGCGTGTGGGTACTGAGTACAAGGGTTTATTTAATCGCTTTGGTGTTTTTTTTTTTTTCTCTCTTTAATATTTTAAAAAAGGTTTATTCTTCAGCAAACGCAAAACTCAGGAACCTGAAGCGACAGAAAAGGGATTTACGTATTTTTAAGAGAGATAGAGTGTGTATAAAATAAAAGGAAAATGAGTAAATATAGCTTACATTCGGCAAAGAGGTTCATTGTTGAGGCCTGACTCTGAGGGGAGAGCTTTATGGAATATGTGTAGGTCAACTTTAGAAGCTGTATTTATGTCTTGTCTCCAAGATCCTAATATTAATTTTTTCTAATAGAGATACTTATAGAGTCAAATTATATATTCCTTGAATATGAAAAAAAACTTGTGTCACTTTATTAATTATTATTATCTATCACTTTAATGTATAATTTACCAGAAAATAATATATAAACTCTCTATAGGGAAGAAGTTAATATGAGTAAAACGTCTCCACATTAAAGAAGTTGACATAGATAAAACTTTTTTTTTCACTTTATTAATTATTATTGAAGATGATAAAATATTGGGCATGATGGGCTTACCTTAATGGGCCTGACGGATTGGGTCTCTTGGGCCTGCGTAAGTATGGTCCCAGCTTTGAAGGCCCATCACTGCTGACGCAGCGAGGGCCCATGATCCGGAAATGGGAATCCTTGCTCACCACGTTTGGAAGAATTGGGAATAGAGTCCCACATTGAAAAGATGTGGAAACCAAAAAGGGAAAGTCAACCCCTTATCACTATAAAAAGGCGTAATACCCACAGAAACCGAGGTATGCTTTTATGAACCCTCTCTAACGCACTAAGTAAAACAAAGGAATTCTAACTTGACCGTCGGAGAGCCTTCGGCCGGCACCACACCGGTGCTTCTCTGAAGGATTCTTTTGTTTGTTTCGTCGTGCAGGTTCGATTCGAGTCGCGAGTACGGTGTGACCCATTGGTGACGGTTTTCGACGTCATCAGTTGGCGCCGTCTGTGGGAAAAACGACCGGGTACGGTAACATTTCCTAGATAAAGGAGTTACATGGTACTCACGCGCTCGATGGCAACCACAAATGACGTCCAAGAAGAAGCTCCTACGACTGCCCTTGAGAGACAGGTCAAGACGCTCGCCGCAGCCGTGGAGCGCCTCACCAAACAAAACCACGACCTGACGGAACAGCTGAATCAAAAGAGTGCAGCCGTGAATAGCCAAGGAGAAGATCAAGAAGGGAACAGTGAGGAAAGGAGAAATAATGACGGACCACAGGAGAGTAACGCCCCGAGCAAACAAGTGCGACGGGACGCTAGCATCCCCTCAGTGACGGACACAGCTCCACAACCCATCATCGCGGAGATGCAGGCGATGAAGGAACAGATGGAAGTCCTGATGAACGCTCTCAAGGGGCGAGTGTCCAGCGATCTTGACGACCTTGTCAACCGGACTGACTCGCCATTTACGGCGTCCGTCAACTCCTTCCCCCTGCCGAGTAAGTTCCGCATGCCGAGCATGGACAGTTATGACGGAGTCAAGGACCCCCTCGATCACCTAGAGACCTTCAAGACCCTGATGCACCTTCAGGGAGTGGCAGACGCAATTATGTGTAGGGCATTCCCTACAACCCTGAAGGGCGCGGCAAGGATTTGGTTCAGCCGGCTGACACCAAACTCCATCGGCACCTTCAGGGAGCTGAGCGCTCAGTTCACTACGCACTTCATCGGAGGACATCGGTATAAGAAGTCCACGGCTTGTTTAATGAATATCAAGCAGAGAGAGGAGGAGACGTTACGGGCCTACATATCACGCTTCAATAAAGAAGCGCTCACGATCGACGAAGCCGACGACAAGATATTGGTGGCAGCATTCACGAACGGGCTGAAGGGGGGTAAGTTTTTGTTCTCCCTATACAAAAACGACCCAAAGACCATGTCAGAGGTGCTTTACAGGGCCACCAAGTACATGAACGCTGAAGACGCATTGTTAGCCCGAGAAGACAGACCCAAGAAAAGGGACAGACAAGAGGACCCCCGACAGGACCAGGGGCGAAAGAGAGGACGGATGGGAGATCGAAGGGAGGAGAGACGCCCAAAACCAATGGGCGGAAGGTTCACAAGTTTCACTCCGTTGACCGCCTCGATAGACCAAGTCCTAATGCAGATTAAGGACGAAGGATCCTTGACGTTTCCGGGAAAGCTGAAGAGTGATCCCAACAAAAGGTCCAGAGACAAATACTGCCGCTTCCACCGTGACCATGGTCACGACACGGCCGACTGCTATGATTTGAAGCAACAAATCGAAACCCTTATCCGACAAGGGAAATTGAAGAAGTTCGTCAGTAAGGAGAGAACGGATCAACACCCACAAGAACAACACCCCCGCCGAGAGAACGAGCGACCAAGGCCCCCATTGGGGGACATAAGGATGATAATTGGAGGAACAGGTGCGGCCGGATCGTCAAAAAAGGCTCGCAAAACATATCTTCGGATGGTACAGAATGTCCAATTAGCAGGCACAGTGCCAAAGATGGCAAGAAGGGAAGGCCCTATTATCGGGTTCTCGGAAGAGGATGCAAGGCGCCTACACCATCCACACGACGATGCCCTCGTCGTCACCTTGCGGGCAGGCGATTACAACATCCACCGAGTGTTGGTCGACAACGGTAGTTCGGCCGACATCTTGTATTATCCGGCGTTCCAACAAATGAGAATTGATAGGGAGCTGCTGATACCAACAAACGCCCCGCTCGTTGGTTTCGGAGGGAGTAGAATC